>NW_026294739.1:12286964-12886964 GCF_026119805.1 Tympanuchus pallidicinctus | reverse complement strand
GACAACTACATTGGGAACTATTGTACTCACTGCTGCTTGGTTTTTCAGGTGCAGTGAGAATTATTGTAATTGGAATGAGTGTGGGAAAGGAGAGCTTTCCCTTTCTCTCTGCTCCCATTTAAAAGCAAGAGAGAAGTTAGAAATGCTAAGCTGGAGCCAATGTTTCCCCTGGACAGCATTTTTCCTAATTCTTTATCAACCTCATTTACCATTTCCCAGACTGTGTCTCAGTGATTTGGATTAGGTAGAGACCCACAACAATGAGTTAGAACAGCTCAATGCACACAGTACAAAGGTTTTTATGATATGGGGATGCTGCATGTGTTTTTTCCTCTGAAAGACCCCATTAGAATACAGACATCTTGTAGGCGGTGAAACTGGTTGCTGTTCCAGTGGCAAGGGCAGAAAAAGAAGAAGAATAGGATGGTGTAATTTGTTGCAGTTACCCTAAACTACTAAAACTCTATTTTTCTGAGACATGCAATCTGCTGTGCTAACATGCCCTCTCCTGAAAGGGACAGTCCAACTTGGTAACAGGGATTTTTATTCGTGCAGAAAAAAAAGAACTTTGGGAGGAATGAAGTCTAAAGCAGGGAAAAAGTAAATGCTAGCAAATTCTAGCAGGTGTGCTAGAGGTACAGCTGGATCAGTGCTCATGAAGGATGGTTTCCCTCTCCTGCCTTTTTGAGAAAACAAGGATCAAGTCTGGAGCATAACTTGTGCATCTCTGGATTAGAGCTGAAGCTGTGGAGTAAATTGCAACAAGCTCCTGGGAATCTCAGGGATGTTTTAAGAACAATGATGCACGTTGAATCTATCTCTTCCTTGCACTTGAGCAAAAGGATCCCCCTAACTTGTTCCTTCTTCTTATGCCTGTTCTCAAAACCTGTGGGGGTCATGCAGTGCACTGTAGAGCTAGTGGACAACAATCACAGCTGGAGCAAGGTTAATGGTCGTTATCTTTTCTGTTCCCCTTCTATTTTCTCAACTCATGCACTTTCTACTGAGCTTAATTGTCATGGTACCATCTGAGTATGTGCTGTTTCTGCTGCAGTTCCTAGGATGCCATTCGCACTAGAATGAATTAATTCCTCCTTACTACTTTTGACCTTTGGATTAGATCCTTGAGTTTCTTGTGCCTGCAGTGCTCATGAAAAATGAGCAGGATCTTTATTTTAAATCCTTGTCTCAGAAGTCTTACCAGAGTATCAGTTCAGTCTTTCCCACATTCATCCCAGTCTCTTGTTACCTTTTGTACAGCATGTTTGAAATCTTAAAGCAGAGACTCAGAGCATAGGCTGTGCTTTTATGTTACTGAGGTCATCTTGATTTCCATTTGAGCTAGGAATAGGGGTTAAGAAGATGGACTTCAATTCACCACGTGAGCACTGAGTGAAGGTAGAGGAGGTTGATGTACTTCAGGACAAAGCTGTTCCTAGAGCAGTCTCTGCCTTTGTGCCATCTTCCCTGAAATTTCTGAGGTCTAACCAGCAAGCCAATGAGACAGCAAAATAAGGAGGAAACGTTCTGAAAGGAGTGGTTTATTCAGTATGTGGATATCCTATGTGTTCAAGAGCTTGGACCAAAAAGTGAGGGAACCTAGAGATAGATGCTTGTATCCAAATGATTTTTCTTTATATTAAGACAACAGGATCCTCATCAGCAAACCCACAATCTGCACTATCCTTTGAGTGCTGACAGGGGCTCTGAGCTCTAAAATAGGAACTAAAGGGAAATAAACAAAGATGGGCAGACTGCTCTTCAGGCTCCAGAGCCTTCACTGCCTTGGATAGACAGCCCTATTGGCGTTGCTCCCTCACAGACAGTGAGAGTTGTTCACCATGTTCCTTGCAGGAAGGAGTTCAGGGGTCACCCAAACTAATTATTCCCTCATCTCTTCTTCTCATTTAATAGAGAGAAAGCTAAATGGCAAAGTGATAAGCAGTGGGTCTGTCTGGATATAAACATAAAGAGGAGGCTGAAATCGGTTTATCTTATCTCTGTACACTCCCACAATGTCTAACAAACCACAGAAATAAAAGTGAAACAAGATAGACTTTTTTCCTTTTTTTCCCTTTTGTTTAATACTCTCAAGTTTAAAAATATACTTTGAAACGTAAGGTGAACTCTCATGATTTAAGATCCCTGCAGTAAACCTCAAGATGCCTGCAAAATGGTTCATTTCACTGGTGCAGGTAGTTATTCACTTCAGATGTTTGATTTTGCTGATTTTATTCTCGTGCTGTAGCAAGCAACTTCCTAGACCCTCTGTGGGTTAACCCCTGCCATTGATAACCTCTTGAACTTAAACCTCAAAAATGCACATTTCTGAATGGGAACGTGTGGAACATTCCACCAGTTGACAAAGAACCTAAACAGTGCTGGAGCTTGGTTTGGAAATCTACGATTAAAATGAATTTCATTAATTTGGTGGCATGACTCAGTGGTTCTTAACAAGTTCTGGTTCAGCAGTGATATATTGTTCAAGTAATCTGCTAATAGCATCTTTAGGCTGTTGATACAGAAAGGAGCTGGTTTGGAATTGCTCTCGTACCCTGTTACGATATTGCAGTGGGGCAGCTGCCATGATGCAGGAAAGGGATTCAGAAAGCTGTATTTCATGCTGTAATTTGAGAGTGTAAGTAGGAATTCTAAATAGCTATTTTGAGGGTGTTGATTTTTCAAACAACCTGATATGGAGGAATTTTGCAGTTCTTCACAGACTGAGCTTTTTTTTTTTTTTTTTTTTTTTTTCCTAAAGATGGGATTGTCACCAGAAGGGAAGCACTGATGTTAGAACTAATTAACTTTTATCTTATTGGAAGTATGCATGTAGGTACTGATAATTACTACATTAATTGCCTAGCTCCTCTGAAATACATAACGCTGAGCATCTCTCAGAGAATCTGTTCATCCGCTTGCTGGGCCTCCCCCTGTGAGCAGGAAAACTTCAGGGCTCATTTCTAATGATAGCAAATGCCAAGCGCTCCAGGCTTCCCAGCAACAAGCCAGAGCCCAAGGGGTTATGCTTACAACCAGCTGGCTGAATATCTTTGTCTTTCAGACACATTGTTTCTGTTAGCCAAGTCTGTAGCCTACCTGACATGCCCTACTCTGAGAGCAAGCAGAACCCAGAGATGCTGTAAGCATCCCAGCTCTTCAGCACTGGAATCGATGCTTCCTGTCCTTCCTGCTCTTTGTGCTTTGTAGTGAAAAAATGTAGTTGGCACTATTATGTAGACTTGTCCTCCTTTCCTTGTGCTTCTTAAAAATTCTTTTAAGCAAAGCATATTCTTGCTTCTATTGCTGCTTACCTCTTTAAAGCTGTACTGGAACATTTTCATAGAAAATATCATATAATTTGTGTGTGCTTCCTTGGCTTGTTGTTGAAGCATTTAAACTTATCAGTCCTGATATTTTGAATCACTCAGTATTGTTAATGAATAATCCTTCTTGATGTTGGGTACTACTGGATCACTTTGTAATACGGGGAGATTGTAAAGGGGACAGGGCACTGTTTTACACAGGAGAATGCAAGAAATGCTCAAGAGATCCAATTTGCTGTCATCTACTATTAAATGAAAAATAAATGAAGATTACCCTACAACCTAGCACAAGTTGCTAGAAATAATGAGCAGAGGAGTGCAGAGTGAGTTTAGGATGGGAGAGAATCTTCTTGCCCAGATCTGAGCTATGAAGAACTACAAGCTAGTAAGTCAGCATATCCCTCTATTTGATAACAAGCTCCCCACCTCGGATATGCATGAACAGCATAGGAATTCCTCCGTTGCCTTCAACAAAAGTGTGACTTGTTCTTCCTACCCCTTTTCCTCACAGTGCCCACTACCTCTCGCTTGTCTGCCATCAGTATGCATAGATTGCTCTGTTACCAGTGTGTTTCAGCAACCATACAAGATTTTGTTACTCCAAGTAAAGGGTGAATTTAAATGTTTTGTGGAGAAATATGTAAAATGTTGCTCAGACTTGACAGTAGAGGCAGTTTGGGGATGGGGGGAACAGTCTTGTTGATCATGCCAGGACAAAGCCAGCTCAAAAAAGCCAATCAAGTTACTTGCATAGTCTAATGCTGAAAACGGATGGTTGCCCGTTTCCTGTCAGGAATATATTATATATCTGCTTTAAGGCTGCATGGGGACTTGAGGTTGGCTGGTCCTATTAATAATGCATGTGATGGCTGGATTTAAGCAATAATTATGCGTAGAGTATAGTACAGTGACACATAGGCACAGGAAACAATTCCTTCAATAGGCTTGTTCCTTTTGGCGAGATCTGTTAGATAGCTGGTTTGTTTGACAGCTTTATACCCTTCTTTTTTTTTTTTTCTTCTTTTCCCCCTTTTAGTTTTTCAACAAAGCCCAAACATTTTTGCTGAGCAGCTGCATGGTGTTAGTGCAGTCTCTTCAGGGCTCCCAAGGAGAAAGTCTGCTCCCAGGGACTGGCATTTATTGGCTTTACACCTGACCCATGCAAAGGCAGAAAGCAGGCCATGCAACCTCTGCATGCAAGTGTTAAAGTCCATCCTGCTGCTTTCCCTGTGCAGCCTTCCTGAAGGATAGGTGCTGGAGCTTGGGCTGCCTTGTCCCCAGGAAGAAGGGTCATCCCTGGGAATCCCTGACTTGAGAGCTCCCAAGAGCAGCAAGGAAGCTGACATGGAACAAAAAGGAAAAGGATGTACCTTTTAACTGATTGAGTGGGAAGTGGGGATAGAAAGTAAAAAGAACTGAAGAGCCATGTTTCTGCCGCCTCTTTAGGTGTCGTATTTGGATTTTTAGAGGCTATTACTGATACAGGAATTCTCTGGTCTTAAACAGGGTGTTTTTTTTATATGCAGGTTTCATGAGCACTTTACTGCTTTATTTATTCATAACTGCTACCTTCAGAAGACATCTAGGGATTGGAAGTGCATGATTACTGAGTGCTGTCTGCTGTAATGCATTCAGCCATTTTCTTTAGATTAGCCCCTCCGAAGTGCTGTAGAGAAAGGCTCTTGTGAAGACAGAACATTAAAGACATTTTTATCTACTTCAGCCATGACACCAGTCTCACCACTGCAGGGTCAAGAAGTGGTCAGGAATTCACTTTTTGACTGCACAAAACTCTTCCATTTTCTTTCTTTTGTGCTGTATGCTGTTTGTTCAGGGCAGAGCTTTCTCTTCATTAAATGCAACAGAAGATGAAGAGCCCCAGCACACCTGGCAGAGCCAACATGACACGAGCTCTCCTTGCACACCAGCCTTTGATTATCTCTCCTTTGTACTACCTTCATCATCAGCAAGAGCCTTTTATTTTTTTCGTTCCCAGAGGGGATGATCTAGGAATCCCATACCAGTTTGTGGCAATCTGGCAATCTTCACTTAATTAACTTACCAGTAACTCTTAGCAGCTTGTAATCTTTTTTTTCTAGACAACATTTTCACGCTAGGTTCCTCAAAAGCCCCACAGTGTGTTTAATTGAAGACATGATAATTGTCAGTTACTTCACAGCTGTTTGAAAAGGGAAAAATCCATTAAGACTATCTGAATTATATCACAGGAAAAAGTCTGCTTTATATTATATATGCTACCCTTAGGCTGAGCTAAATTGCTGTTTTTGCAGCTCAGCTGATGGCAGTAGTTTCAGATTTTTGTATTCCACTAATTTTTTTTTGAATGCATCAGACATGACTCAGGAAAGGATGTTAAATTTAAGAAAACAAAGAGAACAGCATTGCATAGGCAAAAACAAATCTGTTTTCTTCACTTTGAGTTAGATTGGTGGTATCTTCAGTATTTTGGCTTGGATGCCAAGCAGGTGATAAGTGGTCAAGAGCTAAGAATTAGAAGTAATGTATAGATCTGCAAGTTGTCTGGTGCCTGGGAGTCCTGCTTCTGCCCTTGTGGAAGGGCCAGTAATCAGCATGGCAGCACCCATAAGATATAAATGAAGTCATGTGGGAACATGGCAAAGGTGAGACATCTGGGGACTCTGAGTGTCCCTAGAGCCTGCAGGCTTTGCAATTGCTCATCCCTCAGGGAGGTCCTCAGGCTCTGTCTCTAGTTATACCCTCATTGAGAGATCTCCTGCAGAGAGAGACCACAGCTTCTGGTAACGGGAGTTTATTGCAAATTGCTAATTCTTTTGTTAGAACAGCAGGATGTGCTCTAAAACTCCATTATATCCCATTAATAAGGGCAAGTGCACTGCAGCCTTGGAGTGCAGCATTAGTAAGTGATAAAGCTGTGTTGTGTATTTGTGTCTCTTTCAATGGGCGATGTGTTCTAATAGTGGAGACTGCTGATAATAAGCAGTAATTTTAAGGGTTTTGTCCTATTGTCTGAAATAGAAGTGAGCTCCCATTCCTTCACTTTTAAAGCTACTTCTTACTGAAATTCACATAAGTAATGCAGATGTGGACTTAAAGATTTTATTATTTTTTTTTTTTTTTAGAGATACTAACATGAGTTCTGAGCTAACTGATTTTTTTTTTCATAGGATCCTGATGTAAACATACGATGCAACTGTTTAGTCCCAAGTTTTTAATAATAATCTTGAATAAGATTTAACTCTGAACTGCTTGTCTGAGGGAATTGTCTCTGCTGATCTCTGGGTCTGATAATGCTATAGCTTGGTGGTGTTTTAACATCTTTCCAATGGGGAATTTCCCATACAGCATCATCTGACCTCTCAGGAACTCAGATTAACGGCCTGGATGGACTGGGATGTGCAGGGAGCAGAAGCACATTTGTGCTCACCTGGAAAGCAACTTGCAGTCTGGTTCCTTCAGAAGGAAAGCAAGTATTGCATTCAGATTGCTCCATGATACAGACCAAAAAGTTGTGAAGAGGGATGATTGGGAGATTTGCTTCCGAAGCATACACCTGCTCTCAACTAAATCACTAATATAGAGGCATCAATTATGTCCTGAAATGTTTTGGGCAGCCCTAAAATGATAGTGAATTCCCCATGTGCTTGACCAGCTGCTACATTTTACTTTAGACAGGAGCTGTATTGCATCTGCTGAATTTGTTTGCACCTGCCTATTCTTTGTGCTCAAGGGCACGCTGCCCTTCCTTATTACAGCTAAATGCCTGGGATGGGACAGGAGGTGTAACAGGTTGCTGTGCTGTAGCAAGAAAGTCTATTTTCTGTCCAGAACAATCACTATTAGGAAGAAGTGTTAGAGGGAAATGTTCAAAACCTTTTTAATGACAATGAAGTGCAGTGAAGGAGAATGTTAAAATGTAAACCATCTGGAGTGAATTAACCCTCCTTTCTTATTCCTTCCCCCCACCCCCCATGTAAGGATGAGGCATAGGTTCTCCTCTCATCCATTACCAGTTCCTGAAATGACAGCAGTTCCTATGGGATTAAAAGTACACTGAATCAGAGATGGCTAAAACACTTTATTACAATCCCCAAGGAACAGCCCTTATGAATAGAGCTTGCTTTTGATCAGGAATATGAAACAACTCGGCCTTGGGGACTGTTTGCGGAGGCATTAGTAACATTTTTCTATCTGTTTGCATTTGAGTTTCACACTCATAGAATACAAATGCCTCATCTTGTGTTTTCTTTAAGTAGCCCTTCAAAGCAAAAAAAAAAAGAGTATTAGCTCTGGACTGTTACTCCAGGTTTGATACTGACCAACCCAGGACTCCCTCCATTGCTGTCAGCACCCAGTTGAATTACTCACCTTCAGCAATTTAATAGTACAGCTGCATCAGCTGGGTATGGATATGGACTGATACACTACAGAGGGAAGATTTACGGTGATATCTACCCAGAACAATGCTGCTGAGCCATCAGTCTGCAAAAGAAAACTGCCTACAGGGGCTTTTTTTGGTGCACTGTTAAATAAGTGACTCTTCTCACTTGGCTCTGTTTTCTGCAGTGTGAAAATGCAAGTGTCTTTTTAATGTAATGTGGTGTGGGGAGAGGAAAGCATTTTCAAGATGAAAAGAAAATGCCTGGAAAATGTGCTGAGGCTTCCCCAAGGGGTATTATAATAGTGTTAATAACAAGCAAAAATTCCCTGAACTTGTCGCTTGTGATCCCTTGCCTTGCTGCACAGTCACTTTGTAAAGACTCATTCAGTACTTCTTAAAACAAGGATTGCCTGGACTGAGGCTTGCAGATGCTTGTACTGCAGAACACCTCCTGAGAGCTGTGTGCTGATATCCTTCAAAGTTTATTACCAAACATTTCTTCTCAGAAATAGTGATGTTGCATTGGCACAGGCTGCTCAGGGAGGTGGGAGAGTCACCCACTCCTGGAGGTGTTCAAGAACTCTGGAGGTGTGGCACTGAGTGATGTGGTCAGTGGGCATGGTGGGGGTGGATTGGGGTTGGACTTGGTGATCTTAGAGATCTTTTCCAACTTTAGTGATTCTAAAGTTATTGTTTTCCATCAGTTTACTTTGAGAATCACTTGGGAATCTTGGTAATGAGCTCAATAAACCTTATAGCCTAACCTCTTGTCTACAGGCTGATATAGTAAAAATGGAGTGCATGAAAGAACCCTTTTTCCCAAGGATGATACTGTGATATGTATTTTTTTTTTTTAAGGGAACTTTCCAAAAAGGGAGCTGTGCTCTGAATGACTCCAACTAGCTTCTGTCCTCTGTTCTCACGTTGCCAAAACCCAAAACGTACTCTAATGCTGGCAGCCTAACAACAGTGATATTAGAAAGGATGAACAGTTGTACTTGAACCATTTTCCAGTGTGTTGAGCACAAATAACCTCTCAATCAAGGTTAGTGCATGGACATCTGTTGCTCTAGCCATCTTGGAGGAGTACATTAGAAGAGCAGTGTCAAGTGTGATTCATCTCTCGTTCCTTTGCTGTCCCTCTCTCTCAGAGCGAAGGAACACAACCTGTTTTGGTAGCAGATCAGTGTCTCCAGTGTCAAAGCATGTCTCCAATCTCATCTGTTCCAGGGGCAGTTGGTGCCACCCAGCCTGGCTGTGCCCCCACAGGGATCAGAACTGGCTGCAAAGCTGCCCTGAGCTGCTGCAGCTGAATTCTGGAGGATCAGTTTCTTCTGAATGCTCCCAGAGCCCACCCTGCTCTGGCTTAGCAGCTGGTGTTACGTCTGCTGAGCTCTCAGCAAATTAACCTCTCTGTGATCCTGGAGGGATAATCACTGCTCTGCAGCAGTTGTCTTTTTCATTGACTCAACTGTTGTATTTTATTGAAACCCTCCTCTATTTATACAGTCTTCTAGAAAAGCCATTAAAACTGACATGTATAGTCCCAAATCTAAAATTCTGAGAACTACTCTACAAAGGATAAAAATCAGCTCCAATTTTATCCTCTTTAAGCAGTGGCTCTGGTGTGTTCTCGTTAGCTGTTTCTGATTTTAACTTGTTTTATGACAGAACAAATTAAAAGAGCACCTCGGCTCATTCTGACAGTGGTGCGCTCAGCTACGATGTACTCGTGTTACTGAATATTGAGGGCTCCTTGCTGCTGTCAGTGCTGCTTTGCAGTGCCTGCTTGGATGAGCTGCAGCTCCACAGACAGGTCTCAGTGGGTTTAAAACCCCATGGCCTATGCACAGCTGTAGGGCAGAGTCATAGGGTTGGTTGCCTCTGAGAAGCCAGGAGAGCTTTGGGATGCAGTGTGTTTATCCTTGTCAATCAGTTACGGGTCTTGTTTTTTTGTTGGTTTTTTTTAATCTTTGAATCATTGGTGAGCTTTGGAGACTAAATGTGGAAATTGGGCTTTTCTGTCTCTGTATGAAGCTGAGGAGTATTTATATTTAACTTCAGGCTGGAAAAGCAAATTTAAGCATCCTTTAGACAAGGTACACTCTTCCCCTCCCCTCCTCCCCCTCAATGATATGCTTTTAAAATAAATCGGTCTGTCCAGACCTGAATAAAATAACCTTTTTTTTCTTTCTAGTTAGACCTTTCAAAAGCATCAAACTTTGATAACATGGCCTTATTTACTGCCAATTTCACCCATACAATGACTTTAAAATGTCCTCTGTGTTTCAAGGATAAAAATGAAGCCAACGTTTGTCAGAACAAAATATTCCAAACAGCTTTATTCCTAAAAATCTCTGACAGGTTTGTGCTTTTGCTCCCTCTTGTTTAAAGTGCCTAAGGTTATTATGAGTTTTGAAAGCTATGGGGGAATTCTGAGGAGATAGCTTGAGCCCTCAGACAGAAAGATCTGTATTGGCATGGGAGCGTGTGTGTGTTAGTGGGAGCTGTGATCTGAGAGAAGTCTTAATTGTGTGTAGGATGAAGAAAGGATGCGTTTCAAGCATTACTCTGTAATTCATGTGGCAAGCCAATTGCTGAGGTTGTAACACATCTTCACTTTGTGTTGGTCCCTGTGGGATTAAGGAGCTGGGGCTGCAGTCCCTGACACTGTGCAGAGTAGGGCTGTAAGGCTGGGGGTGCTGTTGTCTGGTTGTCACCAAATCTGTCCTTCACAAACACAGCCCCTCTGAAAACAAATTTGAATTAGAGAAACGTTTGAGTTGAAAGGGACTCCTGAGGGCCATCTGGTCCAGCTCCCTGCAATGATCAGGGACACCTACAGCT
The DNA here is from genome assembly GCF_026119805.1 of Tympanuchus pallidicinctus. Classification (NCBI taxonomy): domain Eukaryota; kingdom Metazoa; phylum Chordata; class Aves; order Galliformes; family Phasianidae; genus Tympanuchus; species Tympanuchus pallidicinctus. Next base: position 12,876,410 of record NW_026294739.1, on the reverse strand, counting down.
CCATCAGGTGCTCAGAGCCCCGTCCAGTCTGACTTCAAGCATTTCCAGAGGTGGGGCACCCACCATCTCTCTGGGGAACCTGGGCCAGTGCCTCACCATCCTTGTTGTAAAGAACTTCCTTATATCAGTCTCAATCTTCACTAAATCAATAGGGTGATGAAGTAGGGTTTCAGTACCCAAGATTCCAGTAAGGAGAATTAGGATGCCAGTGAAAATAAGAGTCCAGACCCTTTCCTAACCCAATTTGTGTCACTCTGCTGGTTTCCCTGGAAGCAGCTACAATTCAATGCAAATGTTAGTTTGATTTTTATTTTTCCTTTATTCCCTCTGCTAAATCTGGGATGTCGAAGGCTTTTCTTTCCATCGTTTGCAGATGTAAATCACAGAAATCCTCTCCACTTGCATCTCTCTAGCAACCAAAGCACAGGAGTGGTGCCTTTCTTAGAAAGGTACAGTGGGAAATCCTCTTGCTGAGTCACCCACTGCTCAGCGCAATCCGTTATGCCAATCCCAGCAAGGTGTTGGAGCCAAGGCTCACTTTTCCTCTAATGGCTTCATAAATTGGAGAGCCTAACTCTTGTCATTAGCTCAGGCCAGGGGACCTGCTGCCTTCTCCTCCCTTTATCTATGCCCCCTCCACCTGCCTGCTTTCCTCTAGATGGCATTACAGGAGAAAAGGAATTCAGATGGAAAAGCAGACTTAACTGCTAGAAAACGCAAACTTGCAGGAGCTGCTTTGCATTTTGATGGTGCTCGATTACTTTATCCACTAGACAAGCACATGCAATATTAATACATCCCTTGTCAATCTCAAACAGGATGCAGATGAGCATTTGCTCTGAGCAGTTTTATTGATTGGTTCCTCATCTAAACAGTTTTCTCCATCCTTCTTTTTGGGTAATTTGCCAATGATTTCCCAGGATTTTTGTGTTTGTGCAGAGGGGAAAAGAGGAAAACAGAATCATCTAAGTACAGCTTTTGATATAAAAGGACAAGTGGAAACCCTTATTAAAGGCAAAGAGCCACCTTGTCCTTCTCTGCATTTTATCTTGTTTTTTTTTTTTTTTTTGTTTGTTTTTGTTTTTTGTTTTTTTTTTTTACAAGTAACTCTAAGATTGCAGAAACAATTTATTCTGCTCTATTTTTCCTAGTTTGTTTTCCCTCCTGCATTTGACAGTGCTATCTGCATAATCAATTTCACTCTTCCACTGTAGTAATTCCTCTTTTTATGGGGTGCTCAGGCAAGCTGCAATGAGGGAGATATATATATATATATATATATATTTTTTTTTCTTTAAAGACTTTTTCAGCTGCCTACACTGGCTGTAATGCAGGCTGCTGTCTGGGGAACTGAGGGACTGTCTCGCCCTCTTAAAGAAAAGTTTAGTGCACTCTTCAAATATTTTCATTTTAAGAGAATTAGGAACCAAAGGCTTTGAGCAGCTCTTTTAGTTCTCATAAAAGTCTTTTCATTACTGAAACTGAGCTAAGAATCCTCTGTTTCTTGCAGAATTCATCTCTTCTAAATTGTGCTTGAATTGCATGCAACTTATTGGGATGCATCTCACAGTGCTTTGTCTGTGATATCAAGCTCTACCATGCTTTCAGGGGCTGGATCTCCTCTGAAGCACTCTGGGATCACAGTGACCTTCTTTGTGGCTTCATTATGGGGGTTCTGTTGCTGTAGGGTCCACATCTTTCTCCTCAATTACCCCCAAGTACAAGAACCCAGCTTAAAAATATATATTTTTAATCCTAAAATAGTTATTTAAATACCAGTTCTGTTAATTATGTAGTCAGTGTCATCCAGACCTGCATGATATTCTTGTCAGATCTACACCTTCTGCTACATTCAGGAGGATGGCTGTCCTATGACATTAGAATATTGAGATTTTTTTTTTAATGAATATTTTTCCCTATAGCCATTTCAGCTATGGTTGTTTCTTTGCACCTCCTCTTCCCCCATCCTTCCTGTGTACTCTGCATGATCAAATCATGCTTACAGTATGCTCTTATCTTTGGTATCCAAGTCTACTAAGCAACTTTAATTAATACAAATAATAAAGGTTTTATTAGTAACATGCTTTTGTCACTTCTTTTAAATTATTACTTGTCTATTTAAAACAGAGAGTAAAACAAGACCTATCCAAGGCGAAAAATGTATTTCTGAGGTGATATCTTTCTAATTTCTTCAGCTTCCAAACTGTGTATATATGAGAATAAATAAATCATAATTTCAGCTGGCAACTAAAACCTTCTGTACTTCCCAATGTTTTCTAGTGAGGAGGTTTTATAAATAAATGTAAACTGGAAATGAGTGGTATCACAATTGTCTGTCTACCCTGTTGTGCTGGTCAGTCAGCACCTACTGAATGAAGTACACCCAGTGGATCCTCTGCAAACACTTTGAATGTCCAAGCAGGTTGGTTGGCTGGTTCTGCTGTAAAGCCAATATTTGCAGGGTGATCTCAGTGTCTGCTGGGTTTAGCTGTGCCTGGGGCTGGCAGTGACACCGCTGTGACTCATAGCTGAAGTCCCTGCATTGATGCATGGGGATTATTGATGCACTTGGGAGGGGTGCGGTGCCTTGAGGCTTTGGGGGAGGAAAGCCTGGGGAGTCTGAAATCTTTGTGAAATTGAGTATTGATTGCTCTTGCTTGGAGAGCTTTAGCTTAACTCAGAATCCTAAGATTTTTGAGGGTACTATAAATGATTCATGTGTGTTCCATTAAAGGGAATCTTTTTATTGGTTTAATATCCCACTTTTAATGTACACTTCCAGCACTAGCTCAGCTGTGGTGCTAATGGGAGAATTATTGGCTCTTCTCCTCCTGATTCCTCTACCCCTTTGTTTTGCAGTTACTACACTTAGGACTAGCAAACCAGTGACTCTAAGCTAAAATAGGCTTTGCAGGGGGGGAAAAAACATTTCTGTGAAACTCGGATTGGGCCAGGAGTTGACTGGGCCTAAAGAATGACAGAGGTAATCTACATATGACCGTATGGGCATAACCTACCAAAATATCCCCATCTGCATATAGTGTAACTCAGTGGAAGGTGATAGAATCAGCCCAGGCATTGTTAGAGAGGTGAGAGCTGACTATTAAGATAAAGACAAGGAATCTTCTGGCTTTCTTTGTGTACTTTTTTTTCCTTCTTTGCTTGTTTATATTCATTTTTGTTCTGCTTCTGGCCCTGTCTTCTCAATCAAAAATAGTTTCTTGATGCTTGCTATCTAATTAAAACCTCTGTATTCTGAGGAGAAAAATAAATTGTGAGTAATGCTTGCGGTAAATATCCCACTTAGGTTCTTTACAGATTGATTTTAAAAATATTCATTTGAAAAATCTAAGTGTTGGCACTGGGCCTTGCTTTGACTAAGTGCCTGTTTTCTCTCTGATCCACTATGTTATCTTTCCTCTAAGGATACCCCTTGTGCACACACCTTCTGCTTGCATCGTTCTGGGGTCACTCAGCTGGGGGAGATCCTGATGCTTCCTGTCCCCTATGTGCTTTGTATTTGAACTTCCGTTTATTGCTTCAGGTACAGAATTCAAGCCTGGGGGCCTTGCAGTTCAGTTGTTAGTGGAAGTTCTCCTGATTTATGCTAATTAAATGGGGCATCGCCTGGCTTTGTGTTGATCAACAGTTTGTTTTCCAGGTTGGGCTGAGAAGGTTTGTTTCCTGCAGATACAAAGTGTCTCTGTGGAAACAAAATAGATAAAGTCTGGGGCAACTTCAGCTTTTGTGCTTTGCACAGGCCACACTTGCTACTGATTTCGAAGTAAATTCAAGTTTTCTCCATGTAATTGTTAGCAGCTCATACTAGCAATCTGGACAGATTTAGTTCTGTGTGGCAGCGCTGCATCTTGATTAAATTTAGCATTGAGGATGAGGAAACCCTCTTTCTACAACCCTGTTGGTAGTTGGGATGTTCTCAGTGCTGACACCTAACATCTTTCATGGAGAGCCACACTTGAAGTCATGGCTGTTCCTTTATCTGAGACTTTGTTGCTTTCTGTACGGGCAGTTGCATTCTCATTGGCTGCTGTGTGAATGAGTAAATGGGAAAACGTACAGAGAAGTTCAGTTTAAAAGCTATTTTTAATGCAATGTTATTTTTACTAAGGAAATGATGGGTCTTGAGTTGGAGATCAAACAAATCTAAGTTCCTCTAACAACCACCAGCCTTCTTCCCCATCAAAGTCTGCACAAAGTGTGGCAATGTGTTTATAGGTTTTCCTCTACTCAAATACTTTGAGTAGAGCTGGTAACCGTGCATGCAAGGCCAGTGTTTCCACTCAATACGGAAAGGGGCATTTAGTAAGGCTGGTTATAATGGTGAGATCTTGTCTTGGATTTTGGAGGTGGCTGTGAGCTTCAGTCCCCTCTAGATCCCTTTATTCAGCTCCTTGCCAGTGAGGGTGCAGGTGCTTAAAACAGCAATGTTTTCTCTGACCTTGTGCTCTGTTTACAGAGGGAAAAGGAGAATCAAATTCACAATTAGCTTCCCCCAAAAACTCTTGTTCTGTTTTATTCTTTGCCAGGAAACATTTTCTTGTGTTCCAAGCGTCAGCCACACAAATGTTGAGAGCCAGATAAAACCAAGGGATTCCCTGCTCAAACAAGCAAGCTGCAGCTCAGCAGAGTGCTGGAAACAACAGCCTAGAACGAAAAACAGGCTGACAAATTGAAGGAGCTCTAAGATGCATGTAGGTTGTTTTTTATGCAGCATTTTCTGTGGCTGTCTGATGAAGCACTTAATAGAAAAGAGACTTGTCGAAGTAAAGTCACAGGAAAGGAAAGGCAGACATAAAAATTGCAGCTTGCATGTGGGTAATCGTAGTTCTATTCTGTCTGAGTTGGGGGAGGATTCTTGAGAGGCAGAAGAGGAGAATACCTCTGGTTTTCTTGTCTGAGTGCTGTGCAGCCGCTTCCACACCTGCATGGTCAGCAGTGTGAATTTGTTTGAGAAGGATGGCTAATTTTTGGTATTCAGCCTTCATTTTCTGTCTTAATATGTCCCTTTCCCACACTGCAAATCTTCAAGAAGATAGAAGAAAATAAAAGCTAAAATATTTTTTGTCTGACCAGCACTAATCCTGTTATACCTGAAAGTTAAAGATGAATGAAACTTGGCTCCAAATTTCTCCTACCAGATGTTGTTTTTGTGCCTTGACAACTGTTGTGAGTGCTGTTCAAACCAATGTTACCAAAGAGAAAAGAACTGGATTGCCTTGTCTGCTTATTGGTATGCTGGAGGTGGCTGGAATTGGTCTTTCTATATTGTGTCCTTCCCATTCCCATTTCCTTTCCCTCCCTTATTCTTTTAGACAGGGACAAATTGATAATGAAGTCAGAAACACATTCCAATTTGAACTCCATGTTTTCCTAGAAGCTTCCCTTAAATGCAAATTCTGCTTCTTTTCAGAAGGCCAAAACAGATTTAAAAGGCACTTGAATGAGGAGTTGTTTTATTAAGTCCCCCATTTTTTGTTCAAAAACAGTTGGAAATTGAAAACTCTTTACCACAATTAATGTGTATTAATAATTCTTCCTGGCGGCAGCATCCGTTCTGAGCCACTGCTCCTCCAGATAAATATTATCCTTCCACTGAAGTTAAATTCCTGGTGTAACTGTGGGGATTTTTCTTTTGCGGAATCTTAATGTTCTGTTTTCTTGCTTACTTCTGAAAATATGGAAGTGTCTCCCTCAAAATTACTAACATTCTTCAACTGACACATTCCAGTGAATCATCTTTGGGACACATAGTTAATTTATATGTTAGGCAAGGTTCAAATTATAAGAGCTAAAAAAAAAACAACGCAGTTCGGTGTTGAGTTCCAATGCTAACGTGGCATTAAGGCTCAGTGGATTCATTTGATGAATGACAATAATTAGTAAATATGAGTTCTCATCAAGGATATATGTTTAAGCCGGTTGCTTCAGGGAATTATATGCACCTATAATAAGCTGGTGTTGTCTCAGATGCTCAATCAGAACCCCCTTTTGAAGCCCACAGGGAAGCTAGGAGTGCACGCCCTTCATCAGAGAGGTTTCTTTGCATGAAAGACCAGGTTATTGAATACAGAGAGCTCATTAGTGCAGGTCAAATACTGCAAAGCAGCGTTCGCAAACATTCACTTCTATTCAGCAAAGCTGTTTGGTCCAACTCTGTTTATCCTTGCTGTTTGCTATTCTTGAATATTTGCACATATGTTCTGGGGAAGCCTGCTGTTCCTGCCGATATCCAACCTGCAAGCAAACTAAGGGATGTGTCAGATGAGTGCATTGCATCCTGATTATTTCATATTCCCCAGGGTAAAAGCTAAGCAAAACTTTATAGTTCTCCGGGAGGAAAATCAGGGTTTTGTGACTTCCTTTACTATGCATTATAAATGGATTAAGCTGTTGTCAAATAAATCCCAGTTCCCTGGAAGGAAATAACTGAGATCAGTTCATAAGTGCTGCCCCTCCTCATCCTCCTGACCCCTTCAAATCCTGTGGGTTGGTGCCGTATGTTTCTGGAAAGATTGATTGCTGTGGGGTTGGATTTTGTATGTAACAAACCCTTGGTGCAGTATGGAGGGCAGGGAAATAAGGGAAGAAAGGGACAGTTCTTAATTCAGGGTCTGTTGTGATAGGACAAGGGGGAATGGTTTCAAATGAAAAAAGGGAGGTTTAAGCTGGGTATAAGGAAAAAGTTTCTTATACTAAAGGTGATGAGGCATTGGCACAGATTGCTGAGATTGGTGGTGTGTGCCCCATCCCTGCAGACAACCAAGGTCAGGTTGGACAGGGCTCTGAGCACCTGATGGAGCTGTGGGTGTCCCTGTTCACTGCGGGGGGTTGGACCAGGTGGCCTTTAAGGGTCTCTTCCAACTCAAATGACTCTATGATTCTATGGAATAAAGAGGTTAGGCATACACAGGGATTTGGCACTGTGGGAAAAGTGTGGCTGCCTAAATAACATGCCTCGAAGATGGCAAAGGGAAAGGTCATGTTCTTGGGAAAAAGGTATGTAGGTCATGCTTGCTTAGTGGGGTACTGGGATGCTGTCTTGGAAACTGGCCATGCTGGAGATCTCTTAGAGCTAAGATTAGATTTGGTTTGGGCTGATCTCTGCATGTGGGGCTTGAACACAAAAGACAAGGCACGATTTGCATTGTGAAAAGAAGGGAGGATGGAAAAGGTCTTTTTCAGAAAGAAGAAATGGAACAACTGAGGCTAGGTAATATTATATTTTGTGTACCAAGTCTTCAGAGAGATTCAAGATGGCTTTTAATCAGTCTTTGACAGCCATTTCACTTTTTATACTTGTAGTTTCCCTATTTTCTGTGCTAAGCAAACTTTCACTGAGTTAAGTGCAGTGATTTATCTCCTGTATGTAGGAATTGTTTCCATAGTTGGAGCTCAAGAAACAGAGTGTTCATTTATCTTATCAGCTCCCAGCTCTTGATCTTAGAGAGAAGCCTCAAGGAAAATATATAGGTGTATATATGTATTAAAAAGAAAAAACAAACCACCAAACAACATCAGGCTGTGACCACAAACACAGCCTGTGCTGCAGTACAACAGGCAGTGATCTGGTAATGGGAATGTATCGCTTGCATTTCTTCTGGGCAGTGTTAAACTCCAGCAGGAAAGGTGTACGAGGTCTTTCTATTTTAATGCATGACATTGGACCCTACTGTGTTGGTAAATGCATTGCAATTATGGATCTGAAATAAAATCTTCCTAGTGAGAAGTGGATGGGGAGGAGGGATGTAGCCAGTGATTACCTATTCTGAAAACTGCAATGTTGGCTCTGGGCCCAACATCCTCAGCTCCTATTAAAGTCAAAGGATTCCTGATGGTTTATACCAATGGTCTTAACCTGATTTTATTGAGAGAAAGCCATCCTCCATGCGATGTGAATTGTGCATAGCACAATTATTGTCTGGTATAAGCTGTGAGTAATTCCATTGACACTGGAAGAAGTGTCTTGAGGACAGCCAGGTTTGGTATCTGAATAAAACATTCAGGAGGTTTTAAACATGATGCTCCTTGAGCTGCTTCAGTTCTGAGGATGTCGGGTGTTACTGCTATCTTGGGGGCAACAGGTTTCACTTAAGCTCTGGATAATCACTTAATGAAACATGGTAGTGTTTCCCTGTGGATTTTTTCCCCAAAGACATTTGCAGCCTGAATGCTGCTGTGTCACCTAACCAGGGTTGTCCAGGACCCCAATAGCACCAGGGAGCAGGATTGGAGTCTCTGCAGTGTCAAACCAGTGCTAAATTTATAGAATGGGTGTTCTCTGAAGATGGGTGGTTATTCTTGTTCCGTTCCCAGCTGTGAAGTAATGGGAGATGCTTCATGGAAATCCCTCCCAGCTCCCTCATCCATTTCTCTGCCACAAAAGCAAAGCTGTGAATGCTTAAGCCCTCCCCTGCAAATACTTGTCTGCTTATTGAATCCTCCAGATGAAGGATATAGTGCAGCCTTTCTTGTTTCCTGTCATCCCCAACAAGGGAGACGGATGTGCCACCAACATGGGTGACTTCCCCAAGGTCGTAGGGAGCTTGCAATAACACAGAGAGATGGAGCCTTAATCTTCAACTCCAAGGCCTGTCTCATATATTATTCCTGCCTTTTCTTGGATGCTTTTTAATTTTACGACCAGTGGTGCTCCAAGTCAGCTGGCAGTCTATTACCCTTGCTTGGGTATATATTTTATTATTATAATATTATTGTTTTCCAGGGAGAGCTACCTAGATGTATTTACTATACTAGGTAGAATGTGCAATTTTTTTTGGAGAGGATGAGGGGGAAACTTTATTGTGAAGTACCTTTCTTCTTTTTCTGTGGAGGAAATGAGCCGTAAAGAAGTACAGCGCCTTGTACAAAGGCTTATTTGTGTGTATGTAGAGAAGAAATAGTCATGAAAAATTACCGTGACTGCTACAATCATTTTTCAGACTGGAAAAAAAAAAAAAAAAGAAAAAAAAAAAACAACCAAAACCCATAGAACTAACTTTCCAAACTTGCAAGAAATTTCTTGGCTAAACCTCCAAACCTGTGAGCACATAAACCTATGAGAGGAAAGCCTATGTGAGATTTCTGGATGCTGAAACAGAGCACCAGTATTGATGCTGCACTCTATTGCTATCCTGGACATGCATTATCCTTTCTCCTCCCTCTCTTATCCCCTTGTGCTACATTTTGTCAGGAAGCTGGGCAAAGTGGCTGGAAGCACCCATCACCCCAGCACTCGGCTATGGTGGCCATGGAGTTAAATGACTGCCAGCTGCAGTGTGCTAAGCTCAGCTGATGGGAGAGCACTGATTTAATCTTTGGAATGATTCCCCTGAGCTGCAGAGATCTCCTCTTGTTTGCTTTTCTTTCTGTCTTGCATAGACGGTGGGAAAAATAATCTGGGGAATATCCTACCTTTAGTTGTTGTCAGGAATTTCAACCGGTGTCCCCTGAGAGAAGGCAGTGGGTGGGGGGATGGCTGGGTTTGCATGGGATAGCACTGAACAAATTACCATAACTCCTTCCTCCCTGCACACAGCCAGCCACAACCCAATCTCTGTCTCACTGAAAGCAGTGTCATTATGTGGTGCAGGCAATTGTTAGCAGCACAAGCAAGTGCCTGTGCTGAAGTGGACTGGTGCTCTCCAGAGTGAGAGGAGGACATGTCTTCTAAGCACTGTCATCCATGGCACTAACCCTTCTAAAGTCTTTTTGAGGAAAACTCTCCCTTTAGTGCCTGCTTTCTGATGCAGGTGGCAGAAGGGGTCATCGTACCATCTGCTGATGAGGGGTGGGGTGGGCTGAGAGGTGGGGATGTAGAAACTCGGATTTCTGAGGAATGAGTCTTCATCTGGAAAAATGCTTTTTCTAGTTCCTGTCTTCTCTGCCTTTGATTTTTTTATGTGAATATCTTCCAGAAAGTTGGAGAAATACCTGCAGCTCAATATAATTAGGAATACAAGTACTATTCAGATCTACATTCCGTGGTAGACTGTTTCTAAGAGTGCTGTCCTGTCTGCCGTAGGAGTTACCTTTTTTTTCTAGCCTGTTCTCAAGCTGTGAGAAAGCTTATCTTTCATGCTGAGGATGGCACTGGTGGCACTTCCTCCTTTCCCTACCCACCACAGTCTTTTTACAGAGCTATTGTCACCAGCTTGTTTCTCTGCCAGTGACAGACAGGACTACGTTGCATTTTATGTCCCTCCAGAATATAAAAGGAGGAACAGGGAAAGAAGAATGTCATGCATTGGTAAAAGCTCAAACCCAAACATCATTGGGTGCCTTAATGCAACATCAGCTGGAGCACAGCTCCTGTGTTAGCACTACTTTCATACATCCATGAGTCAATTGGTGGTATTGTGATATATGTTCTGCTAATGAGTTCTAAAATCTATTCAGGTTTTAAGTGCCAATGAAGCTCTTTCAGTATTGCATGCGGGATTTGGGGCTTCTTTCTCTTTTCAAGGTCTGGACAATCCCTCTCATTCGAATGCTGCTGGGGGTTCAGGTGATGAAGCCCACCTTTGCATGAGATTGTATTTTCACTTCTTGCTATCCCATAAACGCAAGAGATAAAACACAAGACTTTATTTATATCCATGGTTTGGACCAATTTAATATAGATTCAGATGTGACTTAAGAACCTGTAGTTCTGTATTCCATGATAATGAAACCAGTGTGAAGTAGTTATTTTGTGCCAATCCCCAGAGTGACTCGATCAGTTGCCTCCTTCCTGGGTGATTTGGAATACACAGGGATTGTATGTTTGGCTGGTGAGATGTTTTGCTGTAAAGTGTGTGCAAGCAGATATTTAGGCTATATCTGTAAAGGCTGGCAAATGAGACTTCTGCTGTTGTTTAAACAGTGAGGAGAGTCTTTGCTCTGTAGATAGCGTTTGTCTTTGTGAATTTTTAGCCCAGTACTCAGCTGAAGTTCCCAGCACTGGATGTAGGAGGAGGAATGTGCACCTCGAGAGAGAGAAGTGAGTGTGGGGCAGAGTAGTGGGGAGATAATGATGTAAGACAGGGCAAGTGTTTCATCCTGCTGTGGGAAAGACAGGAAATTGTGCTATTTATTACCTGTCATCACTTGCTAAAATAATTATTTTGATTTACAAATTAGATTCAAAGGAATCCAGCTATGACTTTGGTGACTTTATTTAAAAGCATGGAAACGACTCTTCAGAGAATGCTGTTTTATTTTGTGTTCGTACATTGCTGAGCATGAGGAAGGCTGTTAAACAGCCAGGCTCCTGGGTCCAATCTCAGTACTACTAACAGTAATTTGGAAATCAGAAATGAATTGCAGATGCTTGCTCCAGGCATCCTCCTCTCTCCTCTGCCAAATGCCAGTTGAACACAACTCCCCACTTCGGACAAGTTTCTGTTGTTTGTAAGCAAACAGCTCCTCACCCTTTTCAGTCACTGTACACAGAGCTGTGCCTTCAGTATAATTTGTAGATCACAGAATCACCAGGTTGAAAACGACCTGCAAGATCATCTAGTCCAACCACCCTAATCAGCAGCTGTGAACTGTTTTATAAGCTGGAAATACTTTTTCTCGTTGGTGGTAAGTGAAGAACATCTTGGCATCGTACCTTGAAGCCAAACTATATTAATTCTCATGCTATACCATTTCCTCCTCATTGCTTCTTTTGCTCTGTGACATGAGCACAGGCAATGCTACTGTACTGACAAGCAATAATGTCAAAGCATCCACCTCTGGAATAAAGCTCTGAGGCTCCCCTAGGCTCTGTGTGATGCAGAGAGAGGGGTGAAGCCCCAGGGCTGTCTTGATGACCTCCCTAAAGAGTGCTGTGTTTCAGTGGGACTTGTCTTGGGTTTGGTTTCTACAAAAAGAATGTCAAATGGCTCTTCTGCTTTTGAGACCCTTTGGCTTTTGCTGAGAATGAAATAAAGCTAGGGAGCTTTTCTGGAGTGATGGGGCCTGGCAAGATGGGGCTTTGTCCAAGCCTGAGTGTAGAATGCAATCTGTGTGAGGGAGTGCATTTACTGCTCAGGCTGTTAAGTTTGCTCTCAGATAATTTTGGAAATCTGTCTTCTACTTGCTTCAAAAATCTGAATCTTTTGTTAGATTTTGCAGGCATGTTCTCTATAATGAACAACAAGCAAAATCAGTGACATTATTCTTTTCCTATCAATCTTTTTTCCCCTGCTATAAAAACAGCAACATCTTGAGCCAGCTCTGCTCTCCCAGCTGTCAGTAATAGATACATTTGTAGTGAGATAAGAGTGGTAAGGGAGCTACATGGGTCACAGCAATTGCTCTCCTCATGCCAGCTCTATCCTGCAGGGGATGGGAGCAGGAAGGCCAGCAGCATGTTCATTTTCAGGTTACACCAGTCCTAACCATGCCCATCTAAAGCTGCCAAAGGGCCTTTGTAAGATCTTAACTGGAAATTGCATTAATGCCAGTGGGAGACTGACATCTCTTCTTGATGCTGGTGAAAGGAGTTAAACTTGCCTGAGCAAAGGGGGGCTGATCCATGCTAATACCTGCAGTAGGGTTGTGTAGGAGATGGTGGTTTCTGTATTGAGTGACTGAAAACTCCCAGGTAAAAGATCCCTGGCAACCTCTCTGGTTTTACAAACATGTTCAGACCTGTGTGATATGTGGAATAAATATTAAGCTTGTTTGTTCTGTTTTAGACAGTTTCTTTCTGTAAACACAAATACATGCCATGTTAAAAACCTCAGTAATTCTGAGTGATTCAAAATGAACGAGGAGTAGCATTAAAAAACCCCTTAAGTCTGTGTTTGTATCAATTTCTAAAAGACTGTTACCAACTGTGTTGGAAAAGACAAGTTTTTCCAGAAGATTAAGATGTTTTCAGATATAGATACCCAAACCAGCTGGCAAGCTAATTTCAATATTTGCCCAGTCATTCTATTAGTTAATAAAATGGAATTGGCAAGGGGAGGATGCCAAAACAGGGGAAATGTTACAAACAGACTTCGAGCAGAAACAAACCCAAACCTGTTTTGTTCTGAAGTGGGTCCCTCAGTTCTGGTGAGCTGTGCCTCCTTCTCAGATGCTCTTAATGGCATTATTATCCCCAAAAGAAGCAGTCATGCTTGGAAAACCCATCTGTTTTGAAGTCATACAGCCACCCTGTATATACATGTAGATAGGGAAGCTTTTTTTCCTCTTGCTGCCAAAGATTTGCTGCTCTGCCACGGCAGCTACTCTGCTCAGTACCTGCGGTCTGCTGCTGAGGTTGGGAGATGCCTGGCTTATCCAGTCTGAGTGCTGAAAACTGTGGCTTTGGACTGCCTCACCAAACCCCAAAGGCTGCAGTGTGGTTTTGAGTGAGGTTGATTTGTTTTCAATAAAGAACTTAAGGATGTTTATGAATCAGAGCTCAGGCCACTGTTCAAGGCTCAAATCAATGGTTTCTTCCTCTGTCTGTGGCTTTCTTAGTGGCTTATTCTCTGCCCTGAAGATTTATTTTCTCCTATTTTTCTCCATTCTTTAAGTCCTTCCAAGCCTCGGTAGAACAGATGGATATATCAGTGTCTGACTTCCCAGCTGGCTGGCTTTGCGTTCCCAGAACTGTTTGTCCACCTTCGAGAAAGCATTTCTTTGACACATGTTCCCAGAGGTAAAACCTGCCTTTTGTCATCCTTGCAGAGCAAAGAGGGGAGGAGGGATGCAGACATGTGCTTACTATTCTGCAGCCCTGCTGTAAGTGCCAGGGCTCTGTGCTGGCACTTCTCTGTGTGACAGAACTCAGTGCTCATAGCTTGCCCTAAAGATTTCTGGGTTTCATCCCTGCATGGCTGCAGCTTGCTGCTCTCAGGCCCTTGGAGTCAGAGTGCCTTCCATGTACAGCTCTGATGCTCACAGTCTTGTGCTTGGGTGCTCCAGCATCACTGATGTATTTGGCCAGTTGTTGTTTTCCCTAAAATCTGTATGAAGTCAATGCATCCCTCAGAAATGCCGTTACTCCTGACGTGAAAACAAATGCTATTCTGCTCCTGTGGAAAGCCAAGATTTATCTTTTTAAGAGACCTGTCTGCTGATAGCATCTTAATACTCTGAAGAGGTCACCAGGACTGGAATGATTGAAATTTTCACTTTCAAGTGCATGATTTTTTTTCCTGGCGTTAAGCAAAAACTTTTCAAGTGAGTCTTGTAAATTTCTGCTGGCCTGAGGCAATCAGTTCCTTTAAATGGTATTTCTTATTTTAAAATACCGTAAAATAGAAATAAGTGCATAGGGAGATATACAGTCCACCCACTACTGATGTATGCCTTTATGGTATAGGCATATGTTTTATACCCTCCTGTGCGTCTGCCAACTGCTCGGCTTAAAATGTTCTTGGGCTTTTATTTCCAAATCAAGTTTTGTGCAGAGAAGTTTATAAAAGCCCAGTGGGATATGCAAATAAAAGGATTTTGCCAATTAACTCATAGCTAAGTGAAGCATCAAAACCTGAGACAAAAAATTGTATTTCTGGGTCTTCCTTTCACCGCTCAAAATTTTCCGACTTCCAGAACTGAAGCACATCACTGATCACGAGGACCCAAGAATTTGGATTGCTCTTACACTTTCACAAGCCTCACTAATTAGAATCCCAGTATCACAATAACTTGTTTTCCATGGATACAGGATGTAAAGTGAAGAATGTACCCACACAAGGAGTACTATATTCCTCACAAAGTAGAATTATAGGGTTTACTTCCTTTACTACCTTTCCCATGTCACAAGCCGAAATGAGCATCTGCAACAACTGGTCCTGTCTGGTCAGCAGGAGTTTGGGGAGAGCTTTGTAGGAACTGTTCTGGCTGAAAGCAGAATCTAGAGATCAATGGCTTTGGTACAGTGGGTGTTATGAACCCCTCAACTGGTCAATAGGCCTCACCTCTGTGGTTGCACCAAGGTTTGATATTAAGAGAAAATTCTTATTTGAAAGAATGGTGATGCACTGGCACAGGCTGTCCGGGGAGGTGGGGAGAGTCGCTGTTCATGGAGGTGTTTAAGAACTGTGGAGACGTTGTATCTAAGGACATGCTTTAGTGGGTGGTGTTGGTGGTAGGTTGACAATTGGTCTAGATGATCTTAGAGGTCTTTTCCAGCCTTCGTGATTCTATGATCCTTCAATCCCGGTGGCAAACTGCTGATGACGAGCAAGAGGTAGCAGAGAGGAATGGGCTGAAAGTAGACTATGATGCTTCAAAACAAACATCAGTAATGATAGGGCTGGTTGTGAGAGCAAGGTCATTCATGCAGTTTGGAAGTGATTCAAGTAGGGGATTCTACTGAAAACTAATGGCAAGTTACAGTCCACAGCTGAGATTTACTGCCCGTATTTATTGTCTTTAATAAAATCAAATTGTCTTTAGAGCCTGAGAGCTCTAGATTTGGAGATCTGAGAAGAGTTCAGCACTCCCTGTGGTTTTCGTACCTTAACTCACAAATATATCTTTCACGCTAAGAATGCTGCTATATTATTTGCATTCCAGTAATGCTGTAAGCCTGCATGAAGTTGAAGAGGTTGTTAGATGCTGTACATGCTTCTAGCAAGTTTTATAGAACTGCAGCAGCAATTTGGGTGGTTTAACTTGTTGGTAGAGGGCAGTCTGGATGCATGTGGATATGGAAATTCTTCCAGTAGCCAAAGGGCAATGAGGTCGGAAAAAGGAAGGGTTGAAGACAGCAGGGGAGACAGAAGCATACTTATTCCTGGTTTGAGGGAGATGAAATTTTGTCCAAAGCCAGAGAACAGGACTGGAAATCCTTCTTTCTCCCTTGTGTTGGTAGGTCACTGAATGCTTTCTGGTTTCTTCTAGATCCTCAGTTCTGCCAGAAGTGGAGAGCTTTGGTCTCCTGTCATTTCTGTAGAAGTTAGGCTTGCCCTTCCAGGCTGCAGATTGCCTGTAAGCAAAAGCCCAGCTGGTACTGAACAGAGTGTGAGGCAGGCATAGAAAAATATAAATTCAGTGATGACTGCAGTTAGTTTCATGAGTCATGAGACTTCTCATCATAACTCCCCCTGGAAATGTTACAGAGAGCAGCCATGAAGCACAC
This sequence comes from Tympanuchus pallidicinctus, assembly GCF_026119805.1. Classification (NCBI taxonomy): domain Eukaryota; kingdom Metazoa; phylum Chordata; class Aves; order Galliformes; family Phasianidae; genus Tympanuchus; species Tympanuchus pallidicinctus. The sequence continues at coordinate 12,860,341 of NW_026294739.1, read as the reverse complement.
GAGAAGTGTTAATTGCTTTGTGTTGTCCTGTACACGGTGCAATTAATACATGTCATCTGTGATATACTTGGTGAAACAGGGTGAAAGTTGTCAGATGAGAATCTGAGAGAAGTGTTTTTCACTGTTTTCCATCTCTCCTTGCTTTAATTCCTCTCCTTAGCAAAGGAAATCAGATTAGCCCAATCCCCATCAACAATCATCAGATTTGTGACTTACACAGGAAAAGAAAAATGTGGTTGAACAATTTCAGTCACATGACAGAGTCATCACTTGAATTTACTTATTGCAAGAGCTCTGCCTGGTGGGTTGCAAACCCATTTTGCTTTGGCAAGCGTAGAGAATTGGGCATAGGGTCTACAAAATTTTCCCTCAGAGCTGTGGGACCTGGCTAGATCTGGGGTGCATTGCACAAGGCACAGAAATGCTTTTCTCTTCCCAGTCTAAGCTGAACACAGCTGCATTTTTACAGCTTCTACAGAGTTCAACCTTGATCATTAGGCTCTAAATGTCAAAAAATAATTTATGCATAAGTTTCAAACTTGAGCTCAGGGAGGAAAACACAGATGCAGGCCAGCAGTGCTTCGCGTCTTCAGCTTACGCACTCTGCTTTCGTGTACAAGATGAGTGATAATTGCTTATTTCTTGACAGGTTTTGGATTTCAAGAGTGTTTCTCCACTGCCCTTTTTAGTTCTGTTGTGCAACAAAGAAAGCAGTCATGGTGATAGTCTATTAGGTCAGTATGTTGGATGTAATATGCTCTATTTCATACATTTATGTATGCATTTATTTGTGTTATTGGTGGAAAATGTAGATTTCCTTGGGTAGGGGGAACCCAACTTCAGTATTTTTCCTTTGCAGTAGCAATCATTTAAAATCGCTGTGTCATAGAACGTGATTGTATGTAGCATTTTTGCTCTTGTCAACAGAAAACAGGGCACTTTGTCACTTATGAGCTTCATTTTTTTTTTCTTAATTTGCAAACGCAACGGTACGTGCAGTTGCATTTTTAATCTATTTATCTATAGATATCACAGCTTAGCCCACTAAGATTGGGCTATTTGCCACCAATGCATCTTGTGCAAGACATTTTTCAATAGCTGTCAACTTACCCTCGTTCTATATGCCCAGAAGTCATGAAATAATTGATTCCATTTATTACCAGTCATTTGCCTGAACACTTCCTCATAACCTGCATTGCCTGTCCTCGTGGTAGGAGAAATGACAACTTAACCACTGAACCCTTGATATGAGTTGCTGGCTCATTCTATCAGTGGATTCAAATTCCCTAGGACCTAATGATAAATAAATAACTTTCCAAGTAAGGCCTGATCAGAGGTGGCTTTCTCCTTCCTCTTACTGCCAATGCAACTGGCTTTATGCATGCATGTGCTTACTACAACAGTCATTTCCTTCTTTGGTCACTACTTATTGTAAATCTATTTTATTTAAAACTAACAATTTGCAATAATCTTGACAAGTTCAAGACGTGCTTCCCTGCTTTATGTAGAAATCATCACTACAATATCTGAGCATCCTGCTGAGGTGAAAGATTTTTATCTGCACAATATTCCAGTGCAGTGGAAAACTGAACACGAGTTTCATGATTTCTTAATCTGGGTTCAGTTCTGACATTCTCTCTAGCTATAAAACATACCCTCTCTTTTTGTTTTTTCTTTAATAGATGTTAAGCTAGGCCTTTCTGAATAAGTCAAAACACAAAACCATAGTGCCTTTCTGAGCTCAACCTCATGGGGGTACTATTTATTGAGAGAAAGAATACAACAGCCCTTTTAGCTCCCTGGAGAACTCCTATCTGAGGTAGTCTATCTAAGGAAGAGCCAGAAAGTCCTGTCTCGCGTAGTCAAAAAAATGAATAAAAGCCTAAAGACAATTTATAAAGAAGGAGTCCCATGTTGATAGAGGCAAGCCTACCTGGCCTTAATGGCTTTTTCTGTTTGATTCTATCACCAGCAGTTTGGCTCTTCTATGAGAGAAGCTTGGTGAGCAACAGTCTTCCCTTTTGTGCAGTGCTGATCAGGAGAGATTATTCCTACTGAGATAAGAATTATTCTGACAGTCTCATTACTGTCAAGTGAAAATTAGAGCAGCCCTGATACTGTGAGCCTTAGCCTGGAGTATCTATTAATTGATGCCCAGATGGAAAGGCATCCTCCATAGACTGCAACAGACTTGTTCATTTTGGATAAAACAACTTAGCCAAAGTAATTACACAACTAGAAACTAGACAGGACCCTCTGAGAATGAGATGATCAGGCATGTTGTCTGCTTGGGGGGGAAAAAAAAAAAAAAAAAAGGACAAAAGCAGCAGGGGTTTGGTTTGGTATTTCCAGAAATAGCTTTTAGAAAGGCAAATTCCTGATTTTTATTTTTAATGTACAGTGCATGTAGCTATAAAATGGTTTATGGAAATACAATGCATATGATAAATCTATTTTTAAGAGGCCTTACAGGCAAATAACTTAGGGGAGAAAGGAGTAATTTGGACCATCTTTCACCATTCACTTCAATCTTGCCTCCCCCTTTGTTTTCTTTGGGAAGGTAATGGTAACTGTGTTGTACTGGCTTCTAGTGAAATTCTCTATGAAATCAATCAATCTTTAAACATTACTAGTGCTGAACATGCCACAGACTGTTGAATGCTTTGAAGGAGCACTCAGTTGTATGTAATATTTGGATCCTTTTACCTTGAATAGATTAACTCCCTTCAGCCTCAGTATGTGCTAGAAAAGAGTTCAGAAAGGTTGCAGAGAAGACTCTTGACTTTCATGCTTCAGCTGAAACTGAAGCTTATTCTGTTTATTCCTGCAGCCCACTTACAGGAAAGCTTGTATTATCTGAAATACTTCATTTGCTGATTTTTCCCTACAATCCTTTCCAATCATACCACTGAGCAGTCCCGGGAATGCAAAAAGATCTGGATTGCTGTTACTGTTCTCCACTTTCAACTTAATAATGAAAGCAATACAGTGCTGGTCTTTTGCATTTTAACATTGTATTTAAGAGTTTAGTTCTACTATTTGATTTTAATGACTTTGGGAACTGATATTTCATTCAGCAGTGCTTGTTGTCCCAACCATCCTGTGTGTGCTGTGGGCTCTGGCTGCTTCTGTATTATATTCTTTCATTTCCTATTCTGATTTTTGTTGTTGCCAGAAGTGACAAACATGACGAAATGTGACGATATAGCACTTCTGATTTATTATCTATGCCCTCAGGCCAGACACACCATATCTTTTGGGAAAATTGGGGCTTTAGGAATTCAGAACCAAGTGAAAGGGCTTTGAATTATAGATGAAAGGCTATTTGACTTCTTCACAAATCCTAAATCTGAGACTGCAAACTATGAAATTAATAGCCTGTGTCTCATGAGAGCTGCCCTCACGCCTCCCAGTTCATGCTGGTACCTCATCCTACATTCATAGCCTTATGTCAAGACATCTTTTCCTGGACTGACTTGGCACGCTCATCCCCTGAACTCTTTCAGTAATATCTTCCCCAGTCCAACCTGCAGTTTACAAGTTCCTGCATTGCAGCATTATTTGTAACAGTCCTCAGCATTGTTCTCACTCTTCAGAAGGGCAAAACTCACAGCCTGAAAGCTGTATAACAGTTGAAGAGATGCTAGAAGCAATAGGACCATGGAACTAAGTCAGCAGTGATTGCTGGGACCACAAGACCCAGTTTGGATTGGATATGATAAAGGGTGGGATGTGATGAAGCTCCAGGAAGCCTTTGTGATACTTATGAAGACTATGTGCCATATTGATCTTCTCTATGTGTTTGTCCCTGAGTCTTTCCCTACTAATTTGCAAATCCAAAAAACAGAACTTGGTGTACATGCATTAAAAACAAATCACACTGTCCCAACTCAGGAAGGTAACTGACAAATTCAGAGTCCATGAAATCACTGCAAAGCTGAGAGCAAAAGAAGTAATGAAAATATCAGCCTGCAACCTGTGTGTTAGCAATGGGTTCTAAGCCATAAATACTAATTACTGAGCCACCAGCTGCAAGTCAGCCTCATAGTTCAGGGCTGAATCATTTTCTATCCCTTCCTTTACTGATTTTTTTTTTTTTTTAATTATTATGTTAGTTAAAAAAATAATAATAAATAAAATAAAATTAAAGAATAAAAGATCTTGGACCTCCAATAAATTGAATTTTGCCTCTTTTGCTCTAGTGAATTATAAAAGTAACTGTGGCAGAAATTAGCTTTGTCAGAAATCCCCTCAATACACCATAAGCCAGCCTTGTCCAACCTTTTCAGGGTGCATGTGGATGGCACAAAGCTGTAACAGTAAAGGTTCAAACTGGTCATGAGGAAGAAAAAATTCTTTACAATGAAAGTGGCCAAACACTGGAACAGGCTTCCTTGAGAGGTGGTTGATGACACTTCTCAGTGTTCAAGAGGCATTTAGACAATGCCTTCATTAACATGCAAGTTTGGATTTGGAGCCTTCTGACTTCCATCTGTGTGGGCCAATGAAAATGGACTGCATGGGCAATGTTTTCCTAGGAGAGAAAACAGTAACAGCAGTTGTGAAACAGTGGGTCAAGTCCACTGGTGCAGTATTTTATAGTGCAGTATACAGGCCTCTTGTTCCTCACTGGTGAAAATGCACAGCTAGTTGTGGTGACTGTTGGAAGCCAGTGCTTTGTTGCTGAGAACTTGCTCAAATAGTGTCATTGTGCTTTTGATACATGTTGTAGTTTCCATGTAAATAGGAGGTGTTACTTTCAGAGCAACTTTATTATTTGTCTCCCATCGTTGTTTTTGCTGTTGTAGTGGGGACTGCTCTGAAAGGTTTTCCCGCTGCAAGATTCAGGTCTAGTGCCTCAGGTCTAGAGGAGGTAGAGGAAAGTTGAAAGCTGATAAGCTTCTTCCATATTACAACGTTATAAAGATGCTCTGGGAGCTATCTGCTCCTACTGTCTCTTGACTTCTGTGTCTCCTTGGACCCAGAACATGACCAATTAAAAAATGAATCTAAAGGAAAAAGTAAAAAATAAACAAAAACAAAACAAGAAACAAAACAAACAAACCAAAAAAACCCCACACTCTTGCTTCTTCCTTCTTCTCTATAAATAACTGCTTGGTTGTATTGTTTGCATTTACATACCCAGAATTTGAATTCAAATGTTCAGTTGAGTTCCAAAATTTCTGGGAGCAGTTGTTTCCAGGATATACAGCTTGTAATGATTGGGCTAATTCAACATGCTGCAGAATTAAACTCTAAGCAGTGTGCACTGTGTATATTCATGTGTTTGAATTTGAATCTCATCAACAAATGGTCAGCAAATAAGGTTTATTGCCAGGCTAATGACCTGTCCCCCTCTTCATTATATCAGCTCCTTCCCAGTCCTCTGTGGTTTTGTTTATCCTGATATCATGATGGTGTCTGCATTTTTATAGCATTGCTTTATTGCTTGCATAATTCTTATCGCCTTTCTCCAAATGTCATTAGTAACCTGTGAGTTTGTTCACCCTCTCCATTTTGTTTTGCCCAATTTGGCACTGATACAATGAAAAATTTGCATTGTCATGTTTGCATTCTTTGGCCTCGGGCCATGAATGGCTTACTGCTGGGTCTTGTCTCTCTTATGCCTCCTCATTAGTCAAGAGAGAATATTCATCCTAGACGGGTGTAAACTGGAAAGCCAAGAGAAACCAAAGAACCCACACAACTGAACTGAATCTTTTTGACATAACTATGCCTGATCCAAATGATTAGCTACCTACTGGGTTAAACTGCAACAGAGAATTGCTGCTTGACCACCTGAATGTTCTTGCCTTGGCTTCTTTTTCAAGTCTTCTCTACTAATGTATAGCTGAGGGTTAGAGCTCCACAAGCTTTCCATAACAGTCTGTTGAGCTCATGACTCTCGAACTGAGCAATGGCACTCTAAAGTTTAGAGCAGCAGTTTGGGGTAAAGAGACAGAGCTACTTCCTGTCTTCTGACAAATTAGGTGAGTTTGATAGAATTTTCAAACCCAGTAAGCTGAAGTAAACTGAAGTAAACTTCAGCTTTAGTGCATAAGGAGCTCATTGCTTGTGTTACATATTAGTGAAAGTGACCAAGTTTGATTTCCTTTTCAGAAACTATTTTTGGATGTCCAGGTATCTCCTGTTTATTTTGACAAACAACACAGATCATCTGTAGGAGTTTTATATTAAGAATTAGCATTTATTGGAAATCAATATTAACTCCCAAGAATCTCTCAATTTGTTCTGCCATCCTGGCATGAGAAGTTCTTACCAGGAAAAAAAAACCTATTTCCTATATCATGGCAGTGTGTGTCCCTGTGATCTGGTCTTTGCTCCAAGTTTTTATACCTTGCTGGATTTCTTGCTAGGAAAACCTTGTCCTGAAGTGAAATGTGCAGGTAAATCTATAGCAGTGAAAATCCAGAGATTGCTCTTTACTGAAACAAGTCCAGCCATTACAGTTGCACAGTGCAACTCTAGGACTAAGCTGGATGATCTCTGAAGAGGAGGCCCTCTTTCAGCTGTGCTGATTGTATAGGACAGTGAGACTGCTAACTCAAGTATTATTCTAAGAACTCTTGTTTGTTTCCCCAACCGGAGGTAAAATCGGGCATTAATGCAAAATGTTTCTGCAAGCCTTATCGCAACAATAGGACTTTTAATATGGATGATTAAGCAAAACGTCTTACGGGGTGAAGTGTGCTTAAGCTGTTCTCAGGAGGAGACATGGTCCATTGTGCTTTATAAAAGCTGGAACCTTCTAGCATTTTTTTTTATTATTCTCAGCAATATGGAGCATTCAAACTATCTCATTTTCCCCTATAATCTTTGCTCTACTGACTTAATAAAATATTTGTAACAAACAAGAAGTGTGGATGAATTGAATACTTAGGAATTGCCTTCCTAATGCTCATAAAAATAAAGAAATATGTATAAAACAGTCCATAATGCAAAACTGAATGTTTTCTTGCCAGCCATCATCTATACCTTTTCCCTCTGTATGCCTGTGGTCTTGAAGGATACAGATTTTGATTCCTGATCAAAGCAGTAATTGATAGAGATGACAAGGCTCTTCAGTCCAGTGCTGCTGGTAGTCTCCTTGTCAGCAGCACTTTTTCTTCAGAGTTAGTTTCTGACTTACTGCCAGAGGAAAGGAGGGTAATTGGCACTGTTGGCTTTGGTCTTGCTTGGGGTGGTTGTTTGCTCTCCTCTGTTGAGAAGCCTTGCTGCTCAGGTGATTGCATGAAGCTAAAGCATTAGAGAATCCTAAAAAAATGTTTGATCCCCACCCTACGTCACTTCAGGCACTGATAGGTGAGATGAGCAGGAAAAATTTGTGTTTCTAGAGGCAGATGAGAAATAGATACTTGCGATTATTTCCTCTTGCTTTGATGTGTTTAGATGTACTGCTTATTTGTAACCCAATTTCTTTTCTAAAGTATCTAACCCTCATTTCCCCATCTTGGCAGCCTCAGCAATCCTACTTACTTACGCTGTTGGGGTCTTATGAATGTTAGCATTGATAATGCACCATGTGATTAATTGATAATCATAGATGTGTATTTTTGTGTCAAAATACCATTAGCTTGGACCTTTTCTTAAATAGTGTTTCTCAGTCTATGAGCAGTGGTGATGGTGCTTCACATAAACAAAATTTCCATCTATAGATCATCTGCCAGATGCCACAGCAATTCTTAATGTAAAGCTAATGACTTTTTCAAATGAATTTAAACAGCCTAACAATGAGATGTAATGGAGAAAATTAAGGATGCCATCATGTTCAGAGGCTAAATGCATGTGGGATGTGTAATAGGATATATAAATGCATTGTTAATCTCAAATTGCACATCGAGATCCAAACTACAACCCCAAACTTTATTCAAATAGCTAACAACAAAGACACGGAGGTGTGCTTTCATCCTTGACAGAAGTAGAGTAAGTTTTTGTCTAGGTCAGCTGAATACTTTTATCTTTGGATATTGCTGGATCGTAGTTCTGGTTTGATTACTTATATGAATTGAAAATAAAATGTTTTTTCATTGGGGGTGTGAAAAAGCTCATTTTCCAGAGCTGTTCAGTTATTTGTGGCTTTCCATATTTTCTTGGGCTTATTTATTTAGAGAAAGCAATCTCCAACTTGCTTAGGCTTGAGGGAGCAGTGAGCAGAGAGACAGCAGTGTAAGTGTTCCCTGCGGGAGATCTTTACGCAAGAGAGAAGAGGGAATTTTAAAATGAGCTTTCAGGGAAAGTGACATTTTAGTAGGGCTACTCCATCTGTATTGCTACAAGTAGCAAAAGCTTTCTGATGGAATGGTCACAAATGAGAAGTGCTGTTTTCATGTCAGTGCTAGGAATTAACCTTGGTGCCTTATTCACTGAAATTGACGACGTTCCTCACTCTAGAAGCTGTTGTTTCTTTTGTTCTGTAACTTAAGCTTAACGGTGTATGTGAAATAGGTTCTGCTCTGCAATTCAAGGACTATAGCATCGCTTTGATTTAATGTTTTTCCAATTGTCTACAATAGTGTGAAGTCTCTCCTACCTTGCATCACTTAGGATGGCTGTGAAACTCTGGGACCTCAAAGTAAGATATCGGAAGTGCCTCATGCAAATTGGCACAGAAAGGCATGTGTGTTGCTCTGAAGGCATTCATTGGTTGCAAGCAAATACTTTGATTCGGAAGTGTGTTGGAGTCATTTTCTTATTAAGCTTGTGTTCTTTTTGCTTTTTTTTTTTTGTTTTGTTTCTTAATATTTACTATAGTGCTTATAACTGTCTGAGTAGAAGGGTGAGATTGACCTCTTGGTAGGATCTTTTTCTCCTCTGTTCTAAGCTGGCTTTGTTTATTCGTCTATTTGTTTGTTTTAAATTATTTGCCATAATTTAGTATTAAGTTCAGTACTGTTGTTCAGCTTCTATTTGTTGCATCATGAGCATGTGTGTGCAACCTACATGAAACTTACTTGGACAGAGTAGGAGTAAAGGAAATTCTAAGGATATTCAACGTTTTCTTAGTAGCCTAAATTGGGTATAGCTTCTGCTCTAGAATTCTGCTTCAAATTGGCCCTGGCCCTGTAGATGTTTTTAGTTTTAAATGTTATAGTCAGATAAAAACATTTTTACCTCTCTGAAGTAAATGCAACAGGCATCGGTTTCTGTGTAGTTTTCCAAGCTGGCTAAGCTTTTTTCCCCCCCAATGAAAAAGGAAACTTGGTTAAAGTGGTTTGAAATAATTTGATCATGGGCAAATTCTGGCATGTAACTGAATCTAAATCTGGAAAGAGGGTGTCACTTTGCTGCCAATGGTGAAATGGCTTTGTTGGCAGAGGTGACTTGTTTAAAAGCAATGGTTTGTTTGGCTATTGATGTATGGGATGTGATTTGTTGGTGTACACTCTTTTTATGATGTAAAGCACTGTAGTGCTCCATGTGTCAACAAAAAATTGTTTCCTGACACAAGTAGCTTGTCCTTCACTGGCACAGCCTGTGGGATACATATAGGTTCTCACTAAGATGGCAGGGAGAGAAATGGAACATTCAAGGTACAGGTGTGCTCCTCCTGTAAGAGGTCAGTAGCTTTTGGCAGGGGGTGATGGCAAAGAGCTTGGAGGGGTTTCTGCAGAGTCCTTTCCTCTGGATTTTGTCCTGCACCTTCTGTGCTGCAAAGAACAAAAATTAAGATATCCCAGAAGCATGCAGTGCTGTAGGTGCTTTTTGTTTCAGTGCTTGAGAAGTTGCCAAGAAATGGTAGCTGAGCTCTTAGGAACTCCAGCCCTCAGACACCAAGAGAAAGGCTGATCCCTTCCTCTCCCAGGTGCTCTGCTACTGTCCCACAATGACGTTAGGGCTTCCTGACACGCCACAGCATCCCCTCTGCCCTGTCAAGGTGACAGTGTCATTACTCCCAACAAATTTGCTTCCTGTAAGGCATTCAGAAGATACACAGTTCATTCAAATGTACCAGATTTAAATGTATCTTAATTTATGACTATATTCTAATCACCAGAAGATGATGAATGTAATTAAAGACAATGAATGGCCCCATTAGTCTTTTTGCTTGCTGTGATAATTCCTTCTAACAGACACTTCCTTTGTCTCTGTGTGGTGTGTGAAAAGATGTTGAGGAGAAGAAAACTTCTTCTGTTGCAGCTGCTTTTCATCCTGGAGTTTAAGAATTGTATTTAATAGCAAGAATGGGAGTGAATGAAGAAGTTGAACCAGTTTTCTATGTTGAAACATATACAAGTAATTGCTGAAGATGGAGATGGGATGAATTGGCCATACCTATCAAAGTTTACATGTCGTGCACAGAAATCTTGGTGTACCCTCATCCTTCCCAAGTGTTTACAAGCAGGATGTACACCTACTTGCCTCTTTCATGACCATGTGATGAAAACAAAATAAAAACCCTTTTGTTTTGTGGAGGGGAAGTGATAAATACAAACATGAACTTCACACTTCTTGTAGGAGGGATTTGTTGAGCACTGAACTGGAAGTTGTCTCCTGGGTTGATGTGGTCTGCAGGCTTTGTGATATTGCTATTTGTTGAGACCCATGTCATTAGTGAGAACCTGGAGTTGCACTACTCCAAGAAAGGCCCTGGGAAAGAATTGCATGAAGGCCCATTTGAGGATGGCAGTAGAACCTCAGGCCTTCTCACTGAATGTAGTCTCCAAAGCAGTCAGGCTTTGCATCCGCCTGGTAGCAGTTCTCCTAGCTCACCAAGCAGGAAATGAGGAGCAGTCATTTTTGCCTTGGAATACTTTTGTGAGACTATTTTGAAGCCTTGAGGGAGGATTTCCATCTTCTGTGCTTTCCCCACAGTATTTTCAAGGAATCGTAGAATAACTAAGGTTGGAAAAGACCATTCACTAAGATCACTGAGACTGTCATTCATCTGTCTGCACCATGCCCACTGACCACATCCCCTAGTGCCACATCTCCACAGTTCTTGAACACCTCCAGGGACAGTGCCTCCATCACTTCCCTGGGCAGCCTGTGCCAGTGGCTGCCAGGGCTGCTCCTCCTACCTCCCATCAGCCTTCTCCTAAAACTCATTTACTGGGCCGTAGCCCTCTTACAAAACACAATCATGAGAGAGAGAAATCATCAGCCCTCAGAATATGCCTGAGGCCAAAGTCATTCTGCACCAAATGAGAACTACTCCAGGCCAGAGTGCAGGGATGCTGCTAATCTCTTCCTCTTTTGACACTATACCTTCTGGGCTGTGCTCAGCAGATATTTGACTTAAACCTGTCAGCTGTGGTGGTCTGATCCTTCAAATCTCTTTCTAGGCCCAGCAGGAAAATTTAATATTGCTGGATGAAGGGATGTTCAAACTTGTCAAACTCAGAGATATCAGATGTGCTATGAAACCCAGAAATTCAGCAATGTGACTCTTGGCTTTTCATTTCATAATTTCTTATTGTTAATGCGTGTGCGAAAGTCTGCGTAATATTATAAAAATATGCAGGATATATCTGTTCTCATGCTTCTGCTAAATCATACACTGTTAACAGTACTGTTAAGTAAGGAAGGAGAATGTAATGTATCTGTCACAGAGTGCAGAATGTTGGTGTACCAAGTCTGCACCAGCAGGAATCATAGAATTGTTTGAGTTGGAAAGAACACTTAAAGGCCATATGGTGCAACTTCCTGCTATCAACAGGGATACTCACAGCTCTATCAGGTGCTCAGAATCCCATTCAGCCTCTCCAGAGATGAGGCACCCATCACATCTCTGGGCAAAGGGATGGAATGCTCCATCTGCTTCTCTGAGGACAGCAATAGGTGTGTGAGCTTGGGGAGAAGATGTAGATGGATGGTAGGAAGAGTAAAGCAGAAATGAAAGATAGCAGTTTAGTGAATGGTGATCTGGGACGCCACCTCTGTGGCTGTATCTGTGAAAGCTATCTTGAGCTTGTCTTCTACAGAGTTTATTCTGTAGATTCTAATGCTTCTGAGTTGGAGGGGACTTAAGTAACACTGGAATTTTAAAGGGTCAAAAGTCTCTGTGAAACTGTTCTTGCTGAATAATTTCACTCCAAAACGAAAGGAGCTTTCATCAATGGCCAGGGCTGTCAGCTGCCATGCAGTAGAAGTTGGTCTCAGTGCTCTCCTCCTGCAGGAAGTGCAGAGCCTGGCAGCCTGTGCCCCCTCCCCAGCCTCATTCCTGACAGCTGATTAATGCCTCACTGCAAAGTGACAGTTCCACTCTGCACCTTCATCCATCATCCCTGTACCATTTCCTAGGGGCCTTGGGGCCCTGGCACGTTGTCACGTAACCTAGAGGGGACTTGCTGTTCCTCCAGTTGTCTGTCTGAATAAATGTGTTGGTTTATTTTCTTTTTTTTCTTTCAGAATTTGCAAGAAGGGAAGCAAGGGAAGGGGAAGGGCTGTAAAACAGCTGGGAAACAGCTCGTTCCATGGGAAAAGGGAATTGGTACAGTTATTCATATGCTGCCCCAGTGCTGCCTCATCTGCCTGCCTGAGCTGGGGATGACCTGATGCTAAGGTTTGGCATCTATTGGTTCCCATTTTAAAACCAAAAGGAGCACCCCTGATACCGTTTGCTGCAATGTCACGTTGCAATTTCACATGGAATTGCTCTTCTTGCCTAATGAGATAGCAAGTTGAAATCAAGTTGAGAGGCATTTATCTTTCTGTCCTTTGGGCAGGGATATGCAGCTGCTCATTGTGTTGCTTTTGTTCTGAACCAGCAAGGGCTGCTTGAAGAAGAGAAAAAGCACACTACCAGGAGGCCTATACCTGCTCCAAGCAAGAGCTGGCCCAGGTGACAGTTCCCCAGGGGCTGGGGGGAGGCAGAGGTGATTCACTCTCAGTGCTGGTGCCTTGCACAGAGCTCTTCTTCCTTGCTAACAGGATCAATCCAAACGCAGCACGAGTTTGTGCTGTGTATTAGCTTTCCCCCCTGCACCAGTGAGGAGCTGCTCCTACTTACCTTGCAGCCTGCAGGCACCCTCAGCGTGTGGCTGAGGTGAAGGAATCTAAAGCCATAGGTCTCTGCAGCAGGAATACAATAATCCCTTTCCAATATTTCATAAGTAATTAATTTTTCTCTGATCTTTAGGCTTCAGCCCTCGCACAAATGTTCATTTTGTTAAGGGGGAAGCAATATGTACACACAGATAGATGAAGACCACCCCTATGTTAGGTTCTAGTCACTAGTGTGGGGCCTGGCTGCCTGGGGGGGTTTTGAGACCTGGGATTTGCCCAGGAGTATTGCTGGAAGAGGAGAAATAGTCTTTGACGTTCTGAGGTTCAGCTAATGGCATCAGCAGCAAGCATTAAATGAAGGTAGAAGAGATACCCTCAGTGCACATAGAGCATCCCTCCCTGCCTCCAGCCAGCTCTCCTGCACTGCTGATTTGATCAATGTCCTGCAGCTCCGACAGGCAGTACCAGGTTGGGTATTAGGAAAAACTTATTCTCAGGAAGACTGTTGATGTATTGGAACAGGCTACCCAGAGAGGAGTCATCATCTCTGGAGATGTTCAAGTACTGTGGAAATGTGGCACTGAGGGGCATGGTTAGTGGGCATGGTGTGATGAGCTGATGGTTTGACTAGAGGATCTTAGTCACCTTTTCCAACCTTAATGGCTATATGATACCAGGTTGAGCCAAATCTTTTGCAGAGTGTGGAGCTTTTGCTGACTGCTGCTGGCTGCTCCCAAACTGTTCCATTTCCAGGCTGAAAAACTGTCTCTCATTTCATCAACCTATACTCCCAGCCAAGGGGAGCCCTAGGTGCAATCTTAGCACTGCCCCAGTTGTCCTGAGTCATCCATTTTAACATGGGCAGCACATCCAAAAACAAGCATTGGATGGGGAAGTATTACTGCCAGGACATCAGCTAGAGGAAATCCCATCTTCTCAGTGGGTAGGCTTGCTTTGGGGCGCCTCCAGTATGCTCCTGGTGTTTCATTAGCTGAAGTGTCAACAAAGCTGTAGGCAGCAGCTGGAAGACATAGAAATAATTCAATTTTTTCATTAAAAAAAGCTTCTGTCCTTTTCTCAGCCAGTGCCCTATGTACTCTTTTTGCTTTAATAACAAGGGTGACATTTTGAGGCCTTTGGAACTCTTCCAGTCTCTGTCTTTGGTTTTATACTTCAGCTATCTTCTGGAAATAAGAGAGCCAGCTTGCATCTCTAGGAGATGTCACCTGCATGCTGAGCAGAGCTGGGGGAGCTCTACTTGGTTGGAACTGGTGTTTTCCACTGTAATTTAGAAACAAATCCAGGAGTGTAAATGTACGTGGTGGGTTATCGGGATTCCTTGACTTGAATTTAAGAGGATGCAGAAGCATTCTTCTCTCTGATGCCTAATATTTTGTGTGTATATTATTATGGAGCTGTTGCACATACGCTGCTTTTCTGTTCACAATGGGGAAGCAGATAAACATCCCCCATCTGCAGAGGAGCGTTCTGAGAAATTCCTGTTCCTTTGCAAGAAAGCTTACTCTTATCCCGTGTTTCTTTGATCAGATATGGAACTGACGTTGCTGAGTTTGTTTCTGCTGTCATTTCTGTTTGTGTTTTGAATTTGGAGGGCAAATTGGATTTAAATCAACCATGGTCACTAGTAATCAAAACTAATGAGCAGTTTCCTATCTGTGTTAAAGTAGGTAAATAATTTGATAATTTTCAAAAACCTTTGCCAATAAGCCACTTTCCATTTATCCAGCTGGGGATGGTAATGCAAATCTAAAGAAAACACATCAGAATGTGTGTGTAAGAACACAGGGACTCACATGGTGCCTGCTCGTGGTCCTAGTGTCAGGCTCTCCTGGTTTATTTTCAGGTCTGGATTTTTCTGTCTGTTGCTATCCCTAATAAGTTTTTTTGTCTGAGTGTGACCTGTACCATTTTTGCTTCTATGTGCTTGTTTGCTAGCATTACTGCTGAAAGATAATGAGGTGGAAGCATCAATACATGGAGAGCCTCAGTGGAAAAATACTGTACTTAAATGAAAAGTTGAGAGTGTTATCACCACTTGGAGAATACTTGGGGGAGTGACAGCTTATGCTGTTCTGTCATTAAAACAAAAGCTATATTTCAAAAGCTTCCCCCCCCCCTCCCCTCCCCAAAGATATTATGCAGATATTACTCGTGGAAGAGAGCTGAACAGAACAGCTGCTACCAAAAGGGGTGGGAGCAGGTGATGAGAATACAGATTTCAGTGGGATGTGCTCAGGGAGAAAGGTAGCAATGCAATTTGCAAAGACATTCTGTAGAGAGTTAATAAGCACACGGAAAAGTCTTCTTGCTGCAGATACAAATCAGCACAAGGCAACATGAGAGGCACAGATATTCTTTCTGGGCAGGGGGATATTGGAGGATGCTTTGGCATGGCTTGGCTTTGTCAGGGACATCCCTCCCTCCTGCAGGATTTGGGTTTTGCTGGCTCACTGCAGCAGGTAGCTATCTGCTTTCTACCTTAGGCTCTCTGAGGAGGGTAGTATGGAACTTGAATGGAGGATAAGCCTAAGAATAAGCTCAAGTTGGTCTTTGCTTATAAGCTTAAGCTGCAGGACGAGAGCAGGGCTTAAACTTTGTAACTTCTACTCTATGGTTTCTATGGTACAGAAAATAGCACTTCAGGGGAAGCTTCCTGGCATGCAGTTTTTAAAACAGGGACTAGAAAAAAAAGATGCAGATTCATCTTTCACAGGTCTGTGAGATAGACTTCATTCCAGGGCAGGCTCTACTTCTGCTTACCTTTGCCTCTCAGTTTAAATTGAGCACCTCAGGATGAGCTGCCAGGGATGGAAAGAAGCTGTGCTGCAGCATTCGTGCGTCTGGAATGAAGGGGTCCAGAGTTGCTCCATGCAGAAGCTTTCGTGGAGCCAAGGATGCAAAACGAGGGCAAAGAGAGTGGGAATACCTGCTTCAGCAAAGCTTTAGAGAGAGATAGTCCCTGGCAGTGTAATAGCTGAATGTGAAGGAGACAGGTGTTTCTCCTTTGCAGGCTTGCAGCTGAATGCTGCATTCCAGCCTCTTCTCTTCTCCAGATGTTTTGATAAGTAATGGTGTATGTAATAATTAAAAAATAGTGAAGCTAGAAACCTAGGTTACCATCTCTTTTTGTTATGCTCATTCTGAGGAGCAAACCAGGCCAACTCTGAATGGCTGAATTAGATGGAAAAGTTGAAAAGTGTTTTGTGGATGTTTGAAACCACACTTTTACAGTTGCAGTGTAAAACATTCCCATCCCTTTTCTTCCCCCAAGGACATTCCCGCTGTGCAATAAATGAGGGTAATGTTACAGATCTTCAAAATACTCCCAGCCTTCTGCCAGGTAAAAGATAGTTTAAATGTCTGTTGGAGGCAATTTAAAATTTACAGCCGATTTTACTTCTTGCGGAAGATCTCTAATTCATCTCTATTTGTTATATTTGACATAAAGTGAAGGAAGGCTTGTGCTGTGCAAGTGAAAATTAACCCATGACTTGATAGCCCTGTCTGTGCTGCCCTCTCCTTAAAGGAGGCAGTAGCTTAGGTACAAAGAAGCCCGCAGAAAACAAGACCAGTCTATCATTTTTCCTTAGGGAATCCCTTTTCCTGCCATTCCTGCCCCCCCCTTCAGCTGGCTGAAGCCTTCCCTCACCTTGGTGTTTTTATTCTCTGTGCTGCATACTGAGATTTCTCCTCCTTCAATATTCTCTCCCATTGCTTCTCCTCTGAACTTTAAAGTGTGCTTCCTTCTTAAACTCTCTTGTTTTTAAATTTAATCATAAAGGGGAGGAGAAGGGGCAAGAGAGTGAAAAACGTGTTAAATGAAGAAGAAAATCAATTTTGCATTTGCCACATCTCAGCAAACATTTACCCAGCCCTGCCCCTCCCCTGCCTATCAGTGCCAGGCACCGTGCTGTGATCCTTTCTGCATCCCCTCACGCTGCTTGCAGCAGGAATGTGTTGCTTTTCGGTGCTCCTGACCTCTAACCACGGACCAATGTCCTTGAGGCATGAGCAATTTAAAAGCTCTTTTCTCTGCACTTCACAAAAGCCCAGCGTGATTTGTTATCAGACACCAGCACTTGGTGACTGATATCTATTCTCACTATAGGTGACACCATCAATGTTATCTGTGCCACTGACCAACCTGAGGAGTTTGGGTGAAGGGAGGTAGTGCTCAGAGCAAAGGTACTGCTACCTGGCCAGGTCAGTGTAATCAAGCTGGTGGGCTCTGGTTTCCTTCCCCCTAAAAATCCCACATCTGACATAGGCAGCGATGTGTGGGCTTCTTATCAGAAGGTGGAATACAGCAAGGGGTGGAAAGTGGTCCTGTCCTGAGTTCAGACACATTTGCTGGGTCTCAGCAGGCTGTGTGGCATGAGGCTCCCAAGGCACCTGCCAAGGGAAGAGCCGTGAACAACTCATAGAAAGCCATATGCTTTGTGTCAGTGCCTTCTGGCTAACAAAGGGAATATGAATTTTTTTTTTTTCTTTTGGAAGATAAGTAAAAAAACAAAACAAAATAAAAAACCACCAAAACTGTCTTTTAGAAATTATTTCATTTAAAAACTTCGTGGTTTTTGAAGAAAATGAGGATTTTTAGCAAACAGAACAAGCTCTATGAGAAGCATTGGCAATTAGAAAATGTTTCTGTTCCATTCTAATAATGGAAGAGTTGTGTATGTGTATATATATATATATATATATATATATATATAGTTACATACACACACGTGCGCGCACACGCACTGATTCTTCCTCCAAATCCAACATGAATGAGGTATTCACCCTACATGCCTAGAGTAGCAAGAGAGATAGCCACGGATGACGTTGTTTTTGATATCAGTTAGCTTGTTTAATTTGACTTGTCTGCATTATCAACAGCTAATCATGAGTGTATTACAAGGCTTGAAATTACTTTGCAAGCCCGAGTTTCCAACAAAGATCCCAAAGCATACAAAGGATACTTTCTTGTATTTTGTCTTTTTCTGCCAAACCTTGCTTCCAAAGAGCCAGGGCACTTGTGCAGTTCCTGCTGGTGTTTTTCTTTGTAGATGGGTTGTTTGGCTGATTCACAGCTGTAAATGAGGCTATGAGAAAGACTTCAAGATGTCTTGGTTCAAAGCCATCTTCTCAATAGAAGCTGATTGTAAAACTTGGGCCCAGTGCCCAGAGCAGACAATCTTACAGAAGTAAATAAATATTGTATCTGCTTTTCATCAGGGTAGAATGGACATTGGATGTAAAACTCAACTTTAAGGATTTCATTTGTTTACAGCATGAACAAAACTTTGGTGGGCCATAGCAGATGGTCTGAGCCATCTGAGGGCTTTGTCATAACGTCCTACAGAATGGTTTGAAATTGGTTCTCACTAAACTTTTGAGAGCTAGAGGGAGAAATATTGGGCACCTGTAAAGGTGTTGACCAAGATGAATTCTTTGGCTCCTCCTTCCTAAAGAGAAGGATTGAAGGCTTTGTCTTTAATGAGTTTAACATTGGAAGAGTCTGAAGTTCCTCACTTTGAAAGCCTTGGTTTAGAACCTCATGTTTGTGTGTTGTGTTAAGTAGGCAGAAAAGGCAGGACTTTATGCATAATATTTTGTACAGGGGGAAATATCATAAGAAGTTTGTGGGGACAAACTCACGCCTTTGTGTCCTCAGCTGTCCTTGATCTGCTATAGGACCAGTTCTGATTGTGCTTGGAGGCAGTGGCAGATGGAGAAGGCTTGTTGGATGCTGCTGGGTTTGTAGCCTTTGATACCTCTGAGCTCAAATCTGGTTGGGCTGCCTCACCCCAAGTGCCATGGCTATTTACCCCAATTCTTAAGCATCTGCATTTCATTTCTGTCTGAATATTTTTTTCTTCAGTGACAGCAACTTTTGATTATGGGGTTTCTTACTCCGAATCCAATTTATTAGTATATTTAGCAAAATGAAATGGGCCATGGTCCAATGTTCCCCTTGCTCATACATGTGCTGTTAGGTGATTATTTTATGAGATGCTCCTTAGTAGATGACTGTGGTGAACATGTTTTCCTCTGTAAAGCATTCACAGCCGAAACACTGATCTGAGGTCGTCTTGACATAAAACAGCCACCTGTAGAAATACTCAGAAATTCCAGAGAGGGAAGTAGAGGTCTAAAGTGTGGGCTTCTTTTGCACTAGAATACTAGAATTTGGCACTTTAGTTTTTAATGTCACCTATACTGCCTGTAGCTAGCATTCCCTCAGGTTACCGTTGCTCCATCCCTGGAGACTTTCAAGAACTGGATGGATGTTGCTCTTAGTGACATGTCCTAGAGAAGTCACAGGCATGGGTTGATGATTGGGCCAGATGATCTTAGTGGTCTTTCCAACCTTTCTTATTCTTTGATTCTAGTTCCTTCAGATTAGCAGGGCCACTAATGAGCCAGCTGGGATGAGGAAGGTATCCGTACTCCACTCTACCTTCCCAGTGCTGCTTTCCATAGCAGCTCTTTTTATGGCCCATCTGCCTCTTTATACAACCCATCTGCCAACAAGTGCCGTCTCTGTTTCTGGCAATACTTTCAGGCAATTATTTGGACAACTTCTGCTGCAAGAAAAACTTTAAGAGGATATTTGCAGAAAGGCCTTTTCAGGCTTTTGAGAATCCAAAATGAAGTCCTAGCTCTAAGGACTGCATCAATTTATTCAAGGATGAGAAATAACCGCTCCAACTGTTGTTTCCAATTCAAAGGTCAGACTTCAAATACCAAGTCCTTGCAGCAGACATCTCACTAACAAGCAACGAGGCTGTCTTTATTCTTAGAATAAGTCAACAAACAGCTCAGCATTGCATGTCTGAGAGGATGGCGTTCTGCACACAGACGTTTTCTGACATGGAAAAATGTTTTGCCTTTGAAATTGTTTGATTTATTCAATTGTATTCATCTGTAATAAATATCATAAATACAGTGGTTCTAGATGTTAATTTCTTCAGTATCATCTGTGACCATGAGGATAAATCCTCACTGTGTAGGAGCAGGTAATGTACAACACCAGACAGACAATGATAGGCATTTATTAGAAGCTCATCTCCCCTTGCGTGTGGGCTGTGGTGGACCAGATTGTCTCAGGAGCAGATGCAAAAAGAACACAACATCTTCCACAAACAGAACAGAAAATGAATTCATTAAAAACTTGATAACACGCGCATTCTTTCTTTGCTTGAGAATTACCTTTACAAATCTACCCTACTTTACTGGTTGTGTCTTACGGCTCTCGCATTTTGGAGTTGCTTGTTTTGTGGATGTGGCTGTATATTTTGATACCGGACGCCATCATGTTTGTGGCATAGTCCCAGCTCACAATTAAAGCTTCGCTCTGGATTGAACTATTTAGCCCTGTTAGAAAAGTGAAACAATTGCATATTTCTTTTGCAAGTGACCTTTATTCTTGTTTTCTTTTCTGGAAAGATTTAAGCTCCAGTTATTTGCATATTTACAATATTGAAATCCCTATATATTTTTTAATTAATTATTTGATTTCTGTGGTTTATTTGTGTGTGTGTGTGTGTGTGTGTGTATATATATATATATATAAAGTAATCTGATATCTTCTGTTATTCTTCCAAGTACTGCCATGTAAGCCTATTCAAGGTAATGCATCTGAGTTGCATCAAATGAGAACAATTTGGAGATTGTATTGATGAAAACAGACTTGTCAAAGGGTAATGATCTCTTGCTGCTACTTGAATACAGAGTATTTATCTCAAATAGGTATCAAAGGGAAGTGAAAGAGCCATGTAATGCAGGGTCTCTGAGAAAGAAGGATCAGTGTTCCCATAAAATTGCTTGTGTTTGTAAGGGGAATGTGAGAGCAACCTGAGATGTTCTGCTACCTTGAGCATTTGTGAGTTTGAAGGAGCCATTTATCTGTCTATTGGCTTATCCATCAAAATCTGACCGTGTTTCAAGGTGAATGTTGACAGGCATTGGTGATAGGAGAGATAATAATCATGGAATGATTTAGATTGGAAAGGACTTAAAGATCATCCTGTCCCAACCCCTGCCATGGGTAGGGCTTCACCCCCATCAGCTCAGGCTGCTGTGGGCCCATCCAACCTGGCCTTTAGTCTCTCCAGGGATAGGGCACCCACAGCTTCTTTGGGCAGCCTGTTCTGGCACTATACATGTACTGTATTACTCACAAATAAAGAATTTCTTCTAACTCCTTCTCTTTTAGCTTAAAGCCATTCCTGCTTGTCCTATCGCTATCAGACTGCGTAAAAAAAATCAGTTGTCCTCCTGCTTGTAAGCTCCCCTCAAAGTACTGGAAGGCTGCATTGAGGTCTCTGTGGAGCCTTCTTATCTCTAAGCGAAACAATCCCAGCATCCTGGGCCTTTCTTCATAGGAGAGGAGCCTCCAGTCCTTTGATCCTCTTCATGGCACTCCTATGGACCTGCTCCTACAGCTCCCTGTCCTTGCTCTGAAGGAAAGAGTATTGGTCTCCCTTTTCATGGTAACTGGGGCTGGACTGGAGTGTCATCACAGCCTTCACATTTTTAATTTATCTTAGGATAAATGAAGAGAAGTGAAAATCCTGCTAACTTCAGTTGATGGAGTCTTTGTCAGGGTGGCCTTTCTTGTTTAAATTGATCGTCTCCTATAGAGCTACATTCCCTCTGCCAAGCAGTCCAGCAAGGGTACCAGGCAGGGGGATGTCAGTGCACTGGGGAGCTCAACATGGCATTGACAGCTTTGGACGTGGTTGCCAGGAGGGAAATAAGGGACTGTAGGTTTTGGTGAGTGGGTTGGAACTAGATGATGTTTGAGGGCCCTTCGAACCCAACCCGTTTTGTGATTCCTCCAGTAAACCCAGGCAGTGGCTGCTGCAGCAGCGTTTGCTCCATTTGTTGTTTTGGAAGCTGTGTTTCAGCTCTCTTGCCAAACATCTGTCATCTTTGGAACATTAATAACTGTAATAACAAGCGGGGATGAAACAGAGTTCCTAGATTGGCAGACTTTTAAAGATAATTCAATACTGTATAATGACTTTTAAAATTAATTTATAAATATTTAAAGCTATGAATATTTCAATCTTTTTAACTATTTAGCTTTAAAGTACATATCGCCCTCTCTCTCTCTCTCTCCTGTTTAAATTATAGTTTTATTAGATTTTGAAAGCCACAGGCTTGCAGCTACAACAGCAGTTCATGACCAAAGAACATATTTAACAGGTTGATCCTTGGGTCAGTCTTGCTAAGGAAAAAGGGAGGTCTGTTAGCTGTGTTCATTCTGCGTGCTGAGTTCCTTGCATCTGCAACCTGGATAATGATTCCAGTCACACATACACTTGTTGCTCTCATGTGCTTTTCACAAGACCAAGTCTGGGCATGTGCACATCTAATGGCCTAAAATAATGCACATTCAGGAAAAAACACTGCTGCCTCCTTGCTGGAATCCTCACCTTGCTCGTGGCCAGACACAGTGACAGCACTTCTTTGCAAACAGTCAGGGCACTGGGGATTTAATGAATTTTAATTAACATCTTGGTGATAAATGAATGGTATTGCAGACTGGTCCTTCAGCATACCTTAATGACTCTTTTATTAGAAGGATAAGTAGGTCCTTTGTAATTATCAATCTCTTGGAGCAGACTGGCATTTCACTGTAGGCTTATGCAGTATCCAAAGTGAGAGTGTGCAAGTGCTCCATGACAATCCTGGGGACAGCATTGCAGCCAGTCTGCTTGGAGCACTGGTGACTCCTTAAGGACAATAAAATAGCGCTGAGCTGGGGAAGCTGAACCTCAGAAACTGTTGGAAATACGTTCATTATTTCAGTTAAGGATATGCATGCCACCCCTAAGACAGATGGAGACCTATGGAGACTAATGGACAGCCATGTGGACACAAGATGCTTTATTTCTCTCCAAAGATGATGGAGGAAGACCTGCTGCAAACAAAGCCCCCAAATATAGCTTCTGCTAGGTTCCTTAGGTTGAGTAGAAAGAGTGTAAATTGTGTCTTCCTTTTCTATATTCCCAGTGTTTCATCTTGAAAGAATTCTCTGAGAGCTGTTTCGAAGGACAAAGATACCATGCACCTTTAACACCCCTGAGGCTTACATGCCTCACACTGGGCATCCAAAATAAGTGTGTAGCATTAAAGTCTGTACGGTGGAGGGTAATACTTCTGATATCATAGAACTGCTGGTGAGATGAATTCATTAATTTTTATGAAGCGTCCAAACTGCATAGTAGGAGAGTCCTGCAGAAATGCTAATGAGAACATTTGAGATGGCTTTGTCTGGGGCCAGCCTGTGGGTGGTGAACAAAAACTGTCGGTCACATAACAATTGTCTCTTCAAGGAGAAGATAAAGATGATGTTAAATGACGACTTTCTTCCTAATGAGAATTGCCCTTGTGTACCTGAAGCAAACGCTGCAGTCAGGATTCTCCTTCTGCACCTTGCTTTGCTATGGGCTCTGTAGTAAGAATTGCCTCCTGCGCCTTGCATTCCTGCCCTAAAGAAAGGGGATCACCTTTACAGCTGGCTGGAACTGCCCTTCATTGTGCTTCCAACCAGAAAAAGATGCTTTCTTGAAATCAGACATTCTCCAGGAATCCTGCAATTGCAGAGACCATTCATCAAAAGCAGCCAAGTTCTGGCACTCCTTGTACAGCAGATCCTCTGCGGGGTGGATGACCTGAGAAGCTAGATGTTTATTTATAATGTGAAATAATCACATGGCATTGCAGCTTTAACTATACGATCTTCACCTGCTTCCACCCCCTGGTGTGTTCTTGGGTGTTTGCCTGGATGGAAAGGGTCGGTGCCCAAAATACTGCACTGCTATGGGGAGAAAAATGGAGAGATGTTGGGGGGGAAACTCCTGTGACCACAGTGTTTGCCTGCCCTGGTGCTGCTGCGTCCTGCTGAGCTGTCCCTCGTACCCCTGCCAGCCTCACACAGAGCTTTGTGCAGCTTTTCCAGGCTCAGCAGCCTCCTCACTCCTACGTACAGGTGACCTTGGGAGTCAACCCAGACCCAGATGCTGCTGTTTGTGCTGCTGCAGGGATTCCCTTCTCCCACAAGACGTGCTGTTAGCTGCAAGGCACTTTCTGCAGAGTGACAGGAATCTTGCTCACTTCTGTTGTGCAGTATCAGGCTGATGCTTTATGCTGAACGTTTGCAGTCTTTTTCTTTTATCTTCCTTCTTGCTCTCAGTTCTTTCCAAATGCATTTTTCTTTGTCAGACGTGGCTTTATATCGCAATTATCTGTGCTCTGATGTGTCAGACAACGGGGCTTCTCTCCAATGATGGATGTAATTTCTCATCTCCCTCCCAAACTGCCCTGCCTGTCCTCCTTGGGCTTGCTTGTCATTGATTCACAAGACCTGTGGTGCAGCACTGACCTGGCTGGATTTACTGGTGCTCCTGATCCCATTATCCTCTTTTCCAAACAAGTTTTGTTTGGCTTCTCCAGCTCTATCTCACTTCTTATTTGTACTGGACTACAGTACAAGCTCTCTGGGAGGCTTTTGACAGTACCATCTGTGGTGACTTCTTGAGACTGAATGAGAGCCTGGAGCTGGAATAGGCAATTCCCAAATCCAGTCCCTGTTTATCCCTACTTGCAGCTGAGGGTGAGCACAGGTGGTTCTCCTCATGTTCATAGGCAGTGACTCCTAGGAACACAGCTGAGACTCCTCCAGATGTGCCAGCATTCAAGTAGCAGGAGGTAAAACAGCAAATGCATGAAGAATCATAGAACCATTAAGGTTGGAAAAGTCCTCTAATATCACTTAGTCTAACATCAACCCATTCCCACCATGTCCCTAAGTGCTCAATTCCTCAGTTCTTGAATATCCCTGAGGATGGTGACTCCACCACCTGCCTGGGCAGCCGTGCCAGTGTACCACTCTTTCCAAAGAGCTTGTGGGTGAGGAAAGATGTTTGTCTTTCTGTTTGTCATCCCAAATCTCTTAAAGCCCCTGCATGCTTCTGAGCCGTCTTCAGCAGTGACTCAGCCAGCGCAGCTCTCCTTTTCTCTTTCCCTTTATTTTTGCAGTACTGTTGCCTTTCCTATATCATCTGAGTGCGTGTCTCATTGCTGAAGCACTCCTTCGTGAAGAACTCACTCTGATAAGCCAGGTACTCAGCAGGGAATGCAATGATCATGAAATAATATCAGAGTAAGCAAGCTTGCCACCTCCTTGTGCATATTTCACCTGACTCAGCGCTGCACAGGGGTTGCTGGCAGGAACACTTCCCTGGCATCAAGGTGAGAGAGGCCTTGGAGGAGAGCACAGAGCACTGTGCTGCCTAGGAAGGGTGAGCATCCACTGGACTGTATATGTGAAAGAAGCTCCTTTTCGAGTCTTTTCCTTTGGGATGCAAATCTCCACCCCAGAGGCTGTGAGTTTCGCATAAGGCAGACAGCTGAGTGAAGGAATGAGACTTCAAAGGCTTTGTGTCCCGCTTTGGGAAACTCCAAGCTCCCTCTCCAGCTCCCAGCAATTGGAGCTGCCTGCTTGAACTTCACTCTCTAATCTCAAGTCCTGCGTGAATAAGGGTAGGGTAATGAGTAAATAAACACAGCTCTCTGCCACGGGCAGAAGAATTTTTGTTGTTTGAAAGCTGCCTTGTCACCATCATGATGCAACTCTGAGGGCAGGAAGCTTGGCATAGCTCAACTTTATTCCCTCTGTGCTGTTCTGCTACTTTCTGTTCACTAACTAGGCTGCTAGAAGCTGATAATAATCAAAACACCTTCTGTTCCAGCGACTTGTTTATCAATTCCCTGTAGTGCTGAACGTCTCACCCACACTTCTGAGCACCAGGCGGGTTGTGATACCTACTTGCATGTGTGTATTCAGCTGGCACCATTGCGGGTGAGCTTAATGCCAGACGTATCCCTAAATATAACACAGGAAACCATGTCCATGTTTGCAATGAGCAGTTATTTTTTTTTCTTGGTAACACAACAGGATCAGTTTTTAAATCAAAGAAAACTGATTATTTGTGGACAGAGACGATGTTTTTTTAGAACTGTTTGTCCGCTGGGTGTTTGTTATCATAATTAAATTTATTGTTCCAGTTAAATAAAAGCAAGCTTTTCCCCCAAATTAATTAGTCTTCATAATTAGAAATTGTTTTTCAAGCATACATTCGATTTATATGCTAGAAATTACCTGGATTATGCTTTGCTGACAGCCATCAGAGTTGGCCGTGCATGCCTAATGTTCTGAGATGTATTAATTACCTTGCTTAACTAGCTTGCTCAAATACATTAATAACTCTCTGCCTTGGTGAACCGCTGCCTGCTGAAAGTTCTTTATTGAGATACGATTTCTCACAGTGTGAAGTCCCTGCTTAGATGATGTTTGTGTTCAGGCACAAGTACCAGAAATCAATGTGAAGGAAAGCTAGTAAGGCTGGCAGCCCTTTCAGCTGAACCTGAGGTGGGTGAGCAGCTGAAGACTAATGGAGAGAACCGCCTTTCTCAGATTAAGCTGAAGAGTGCTAAAAGCAAATGTTTCTTAAAAATGCACAGGAAATGCCATGTCCTATCATTTTCCCCGCAGCTCTTGCTTTTCCTTTGGTCTTTTCTTCTCTCAACCAAGATGAAGTGGATGCCCTATCTCTGGAGACTCCCAAGGTCAGGTTGGACAGGGCTCTGAGCACCTGATGGAGCTGTAGGTGTCCCCGTCCATTGAGAGAGTTGGGCCAGATGGCCCTTAAGGGTCACTTGCAACTGAAACTGTTCTATGACTCTATAAGTAACTGTGGCTTTTCTTATTCCCCAGTTTTCTGCCTGTTTTTGTCCCAGCACAGCCCTGTACCCTGCAGTTCCTCTTAACTTAATTCCCCCCTAATGTACATCTGCATTGTACAGAAGGGCAGCAGCGAGGCAATGGAACGGACGCAAGGCTCACAACAAACTGAAACAACCTGGAGGGACAGACTGTGTTTTGAGCATGTCTGCACCAAAACTCGGTGGTTGAGGTAGAGTCTCACTGGGCTTTGCTTCTAGTGCATCAGCTGCGTGTTTCTCGGTTGTTTTTCTAGTTTGGTGAGGTGTGCTGCACTGTAGTTAGGAAAGTATTATTCAGATCGTGAAGCAGTCATGCAAACCTACTCTGTTCCTAATGTACATAAGGAAGGATTCCCATCTGCTTTCAAGCCAAGAGATGCTGCACATCCAATTTCTAGTTTCAAGTTTCTTTGTTTTTCTCTTGCTGCTCTATTTCTTTCTTGATCTCCTCTTCATGTTAATAACCACTTTGATGACTGGCATCTAATCAGAAAAAAGTATGTATTTCTGTGTAAGATATTCATCAACTTCTCTCTTTCTTCATATTTAGTTTGGGAAGACAGCAGTGGCTTTGAGCTTAAAAACTTCCAGTTAAACTTGTTCATCCCTATTTAGTTAAGTACTTTGGCTGCAATTTTCCACAAAAGGAGGTTAAATTCCCCAAATCCTGCTGAAGAGCATTCATCCCTGTGAGTAGTCTAGCCTTAAGTACCTGATTTACTGGATCAAAATAAACTTCAGCGTATGCTTATATCTACCCAGTGAGCAGATATAACCATTACCGCTGGCTGTAGAAAAGAGACTGTTGAAGAGTCATTGACAGCAGATTGGAACACAGCGTTTTTTAAAAACAGGCTTTCTACCTTAAGAGAAAAAAAATACTGTTTTTGTCCATTTAATACCCAAGATAGCCAACTGTATTTAACTCTTGAGTAAAGGCACTATGAATATACATGCTGCATATTGATGAAGCCAAGGTAGGCACAGCTGAGTGTTGAATTCCCTGATGAAGCAACTTGTTCTTAAGGTCCTCATTCCTCCCCATTTATTTTAATTGATCCCAGCTTGTGCTGAGTTATTTTAATGGTCTTGTTATTCCGAAGTTCTAATAACCAACTTTTAAAAGGAACATATTTCGCAAAGACAACTTCAATAAATAAGATCAAAGCTTTTTGGTGCTGAGTGGGTTGGGTTTTGTCCTCTGCAAACAGAGACATATGCCCAGTGCATTTTTAAAGAGTGGGAATAAAGGAAAGTCAGCATTAATGTAAAAGCTAAGCAAGGCTTGGCCATCCAAGTAGTTTGCTTTGCAGGTGTCACAAACATGGCATTGCTTTACCTGGTAGCAGAGGTTTGGGAAAAGCACAGCTGGAATCATAGGTGCTCCATTCTTATTTTAAAGATCTTATAGAGAAGTGTACAGTCTCTCCTCTGCCTGTGTTGAACACTTTGTCTTTATGAGCAATGTAGCAATATGAAAATGTGGAACAGCACTGCCCAGATAACGATAGCCTCAGCTCACAGTGCTATTTTGGTAGTGCCTGTGAATGGCAAGGAACAATGCAGGGGCAGGAGAGAATGGCCTCTGTGGTCAGGAGCATGCTGTAGTGACAGCTGGAAGGACAAGGAGAAGGAGAAATCACATCCCTATTTTTCTAAGCAATACAAAGTGTATTGGTGTGTGGGACCTCCTGGGAGCACAACACAGTTTGCAGTCAGGCATCGGAGAGGAACGCTTACAAACAGCCCTGCAGTGCTGCCCGTGCTTTTGGAGCCTGCAAGGGAGAACTCGTGTTTTGTTCTTCTGCAAAGGAATAGTCCCAGGACACCCAAGTGAGTTTGTGCTTTGCTAGGATGCTTGTTTGTAAGCTGTTCTCCAAATCGAATCGCTACTTGCAGATGTGACGCTGTCGGTGACATTTCTGCAGAAAGGGATTGTTTTGCTTAGGCTGATGTAAGGTTCTAGGACTGACATAAAAGTTACCTAAGAAAAGGTGAATTTAAAATAACACCCAAACATTGCGTTTGTTGTATTTTTTCCCATTGGTGAAATTGTCTAAATTTCTGTGGCATCTGATACTTATAATAAAAGAAATTAATGGAATATCAGAAATAGGACTTGGGAACTGACCCCAGGTGGAGCCTCAGCTGTTCAAAATTGCTTTGTTTCTAGCACAGAGGAATGGTGTTATGGCAAAGAGTGAAGAAAGTTATATTCATGTGTTCTTCTTCATACAGAATTTAATCTTGTTTTTGACCAGTCTTCTCATTATAGCCCAATGTTTATAGCTTTACGGCCCGGGTGCTCTGAGATGTTACTCTTGGAGTGTTCACCTGGATCTATGAGTACTCAGCCCATGCTAGAAATTAAGTGTATGAGGTCTTTTGCCATTTGTAAGATCAGAGCAATGCTAGTTATGCAGGGTACTCACAAAGGGAACTGGAGGAGGTCTGCTGGTTAATTTTTGTAAATAGCTCTGAGGCTATAAAGCACCCTGTAACCGATAAATACCTGTATTTTTAACACAGCATTTTGGATGGCCCAGGCAGTCCTTTACTAAGAGGTCCGGCAATGTCAGCCATCAATTTAACAGCATAAATCTATCAGGACAGTAATACATTAGCTTCTAGCGATGTCCTCCCGTTGCAGTTACTTTGACAAATCACTCAGCTCGGAGGCACTGCATCAAACACTATTTCTCTGATGGGGAAAATGGGATACTTCATAAATGCTGCGCGTGAAGCTGGAGCCCTTGGCTCAGGGAAGGACGGTGTGCTGTGGGGGTGGGCTGGCACCCAATGTGAGCAAGTGGCAGTCTGAGATCACCCCCCTGGCTGCAGAGGGATGGCTGCCAAAGGCTCAGTCATGAGGTCTGTATGCCCCTACATGACACAGTTCTTGTCCTACTGATGTCCCAGCACTGTGTAGCCTTCCTGAGCAGGGTCCAGCAAAACCACATCCTGCTGAGGCTGTACAGCTTCCTACTTAATGAGCACGTGCAATTTTGTCTATGAAAGTCTTTCGCTTTTAATTACCAGGAGTGGTTCTTGCTGGGAGCAAACCTCCCGAGAAATAGAACAAAGTTTGTTTTTGCAGTTATTGTCTATTACAAATTTTGGTCCAAACTATTTAAATGCATGGAGGCATTTTTTGAGGGAAAAGCCAATTACAGATATTTCCCAGTTTTCCTCAATCTCTCAGAGTAACAGGGAGATTAAAATTCAGAATGATAAAAAACTCAAGTTAAAATTATAATAATTAACTCTGACATTACATGTAATATCAAGAGAAAACTTTCTTATTAACGTGTGTTGTCTTTAATTATAATTCAAAGGTTTGAGAAGGAGAAATTAATTATAGTTTTTATCCTGAGCCTAACAAAACTCAAAACATAAAGCTGATAGAGGATGCTCTGGAGAACATCTTATCCACCATTCAATTTAAACGTCATTTAAGAGCCCGGCCTCCTGACGAGTTGCTTAGATTTCCAAATCAGGATATTCCCTTGTCATTAAAAACACAGCTGGAGACCAGCTTCCAGACCTAATGCAAATGATAATATCTTTTAGTAACTCAAAATAAAAATGTTTGGGTTGTGATACCTGGCATTTTGTGGTAACCTTTCCCTAAGGGACTGCAAACATCAATATATATCTCTTGCCTGTAGGTGTTACTGTGACATGGATCTGAAAATAGCACACTGGGATGTGATCTTAAGCTAATTTGTCATCATTGGGTGCATGAGCAGCCTGTAGTCTTTGCAGAAATGTTGTGTTATCCTTATCATGGTGCTATTGACCCTTGGAACCACTCCAGCAAAAAAAGTGAGAGTTTGCCTTTTTTCTTATTTCTTCCTGTGGAAAGCTGAGCTCTTCTCAGGGTATGGGGCACTGATGACTCCAGAGGTGGCTCTGGGGATGCTCTCTAGCAAAGCCATGGTAAGGATGGTGCCATCAGGTGCCATCCATAAGGATGATGCCTTAGGACATACAGAGTGTCACTGTGGTGTCGTAGAATCATTAAGGCTGGAAAAGACCTCTAAGGCCATCTAGTCTAACCATCAACCCATCACACCATGCCCACTATATCTCTCAGTGCTGCATCTCCATGGTTTCTGAACACCTCCAGGGATGATGATTCCTCCACCTCCCTGGGCACTCTGTGCCAGTGTCAAACCACGCTTTCTGAGAAGAAATATTTCCTCATATCCAACCTGATCCTCCCCTGGTGCAACTTAAGGCCATTCCCTCTCTTTCTATCGTTATTACCTGAAAGAAGAGGCTGAGCCCCCTCCCCCCGCCTTGTTTCAACCTCTTTTCTGGCAGTCAGTCATAGAGAGTTGTGTCACTATGGGCTGTGCAGCAGGAGGGCACAGCCGTGGTAGCAGGAACAGCAGCTCCAGCATAGTGCACAGCCATAGCCTCCTGCCGTTCTCTTTGCCATGAGAAACAGCAGAAAACTCTCCACTGTGCAGATGTAACACTGTGTTTATGGTGTGTCTCCTATTGCTCCTTTAGTAAATAGAAGCTGCTTTTAATAATTACTCCTTATCAATAAGCTTAGATACGTTTTACAAGCCATAATAATCATCGAATGCCTAATTAAATGAATTAGGGTTTTTGTGGTGTTGCTGCCAATTACAAGTGATCGTCGGAACATTCCCAAAGTCATTAATTATAACTTATCTCTGTCTATTTGTCTAATGGCTAAGCGTTGTGGCACTGAAGAGCAAACTAATATAATCAAATAAAGATGGCATAATCACATTCCCTTTACCACTGTGGAATTAATAAAGGTTATACAAGTCCAGGTTTAGAATTAAATGAGGCCTGGAGAAGATTCTTTGAGCCCATGAGAATTTTGTTTCAGATTTGAGGAAGAAAGCATTTGTCCTGTGGATCTCCATTTACAAAACATACATTGTTTTAGCAGAAAATAAATATGCTGCGTTCTGCAGCAGTTTAAGATGAACGACAGGGATAGCACCCTTGGAGGAGTGATCTGTCGATCTTGGAATGATGAATATTTATTCTCAGGTTGAGGGAGGATTACAATGCCAGCTCGTTTCGAGTGTTGTAATTTCAAGCAGGTAATTAGTTATTTTAAGTGAACTTCAGAGATGAATTTCAGGGGATAAGATTTCCTCTTGGTCCAGGCGTGTTTTCTCAGCGATGGAAGAGGCCATGTGCACAGGGTGCATCTCCCCACTGGCAGCCCTTTGTGGTGTTGAACCATTCATGGGGCCCTCCCATGCACAATAGGTTCCTCCGTGTTACTCAGAAACCTTTATTGGGGTGCACATTTCTGGTTGTAATCACAGATATCTCAATGCTTACAGCCAGGAGTTAAGGGATTTTAACAATATATTTTTTTTAATAAAAAAAGGTACGCAGCGTCTCCAGACATTTATAAAAGAGAGGCTCTGCAGAGCCATTTGGAAGAAGCACTGAGGTCTGAGCTCCAAATATGATGTCAAATTTCAGCTGCGTTTTATGACTTTTGGGGAGTCTTTCAGCAATGCTATTATGTGCAGTTTTATGAATTTCTTCCATCTAGATGGACAAGCATTTTGATAGAGGGAAATGCCTGCTGCCTTCAGTGATGCACTTTATCACCTGAACATGCATCGTTTAAGTCTGTGCCTCCGTACTTTGATTATTTTGCCAGTTATATCTCAGGTTCAGAAAGTTAGCCGAGGTGTTGAGTGCTGCTGTGTTGAGTGCTGTCATGTGCTGGGGCTGAGATGCTCCTGGGCAGGACCGGTTCATCCTGGTCACCAACGCAAAGCCACGTTGGCGTGATTTATTATCTTGTTGGCAAAATCTGCTCGTGCCATTTCCAGATGCTTCTATACATATTATATTTAAATTAAACCTTTCTTATGGAGTTCATCCTAAACTCCAGATGTAGCAGGCTAAGGTGAGTGCTGCGTGTCGGTGCTGAAGCATGGGTGCATGCCATGCAGTTGTCTCAATGTGCAAGGTGACTCCAGGCACCTCTGCTCCCACATAGCTTAAATACATGCTGGAGCACCTTATAGAGAAATTTTTCCCAAGTACAGATGAAGAAAAGACACTTCTGGTATTTAAGATTGCTGTTGAGCACAGGATTCCAGCACTTCACCCCAACAGGGTGTTGTCAGCACAAGTTAATCTCTTTCAACACAGCCAATGCTAAATGGTTTGCAGCTCCCAGCAGCAGCAGGAGAGATATAGCCATCTCATGCTGCCAGCTCTCTGCTCCTGAACTGCAATGCAATTTGCTTAAGGAGAAATACAGGTTTTGCCGTTTGATCTTTGACATTATTACAATGAAGGAAACAAGGAAATGATTCTGTGAACATTGCAAGCCCTGGAGAAGAGCGTTCAGGCTGTAATTAATTCAAACAGCTAGTCTGCAAAGATGTTATTTCTGATAAATGATAGAAAAGCTGGCGTGAGCCAAGTTTTTCCTGTGCCACATCCAGCACAGAGCTGTGCTACATTGGTGTGCGTTACACCACAGTACCTGCTGCAGATCTGCTCCTGTGTTTTATGGTTTGTATCCATTGAAAAGTCCATTTTCATTATCATTTTTGATACGCAAACGCTTGGCGCTGCCATGCAGCCTGAGGGCTTGATGTCTCAGAGTGATTTGCTTCTCTTTGATTCTAGAAATACTTAAGCTAGGTCTGTTGCTGTGAATCTCCTGGGCACTTTCCTCATTTCCATTGTACCTGGGGTCACTTTGTGATCTGAGTCATTCTGTCTGGTTCTCTGTCCAGACCTCAAAGGCCAGAACTTGCATCTGTCACGCATCCCCTCTGTTCCCTGCAGCTCTATCCACTTGTTTTTTGAAGGTGGCTTTTCAAAATGAGGAAGGTTACATCTGCTTGCCATGCAAGAGATGTTCTGCCATACCCTATGATATCAGAAAACAGGGCATCAGGACAGGAACTTGATACTTGGAACTTCTCTCTGTCTTGAGTAAGGAAAGTGCTAATTCAGCTGTTGGCCCAAACAGAGCCAAGTTCAACGACTTCTGCAGAACAGAGTGAGTGAATGTGAGGGTATGCTAAAAGAGACCCAGGTGAACCTTTGAGCACACATTTGTTTGCTTGTTTTACTTTCTTTTTGAAACGCTGGGTGAGATTTATTGGTACAAGAATCAGTGACTTATTTAAATTGAGGATCAAATAATCACTGGGAAGTTTGTTATTTGGATGGTCATTTAATATTTATGAAAGAAAACTGCCTGTAAATTAAGAGCTTAATCATCCAAGAAACACCAGCAGCAAATTTCTCCTAAATACATACACGAGGAGATTCCTGAGCTATTACCCCACAGTTGGCTTTTATCCATCTTATAAAAAAAAAAAATATATATATATATAAAAGTACTTGCATATCTTTCTATAAAGCAATAAATGACAAATCAATTATGAAGTGCCCAAAGAGAACAGAGATGCAAACCCAGAGGAAATGCCTGGACAGAAACTGGTAGGCTTGGCTTCCCTCCAGAATGCTAACAGATCCTGGGACTTGGTTGTTGCCATTTCAACCTGCTCTCAGAGAAACCTCAGCAATCCTCAGAGAAATCAAAATCTTCAGAAGTGCTGTCGTGAAATAGGTTGAGTAAAATATTCAGAATACAAACCTTAATGTACTTCTGTGTGGACAATAAGAGCTGGGGATTCTGCAACAGACGTGGTACGACTTATTTAAAGAGGAATACATGTATGTATACTGACCTATTTCCCTCCCCATAATTTCACAGAGGATTATGAATTTATGAATCTTTTGTCTCCTCTCAGGCATTCTCACTTCACACTTGCAGCAGTGTGGGATCAGCTCCCTGATTTATAGCTGCTTGGCTGCCTGGAGCTGTTTGCACAGCATTCTTTGTGGGTCGTGGCTCAAGCCCCACTGCTCCCAGACATTCCAGTCCTTTAACCAGAGCCTGCCTCGAGGTCAGAAACTATGTCTGGAAGCTGCAATTAAGTCAAAGGCCAGAGCCAAACTAAGTATGTTGGGATGCCACAGGTCCTCTAAACAAGTGTATTTTCCCATTTGCAGCCCCATCCGAGGGTCAGTGCATTACTCTGTGGCTTTATCTTCCTAAATTGAGGATTAGGAGAGTCTTGTAGCCATAGGCAAGTGGAGTTCACCCGCCTTTTGTGCCCATGCTTTCTTGAGTGAAACTCTGAATCTGCATTCTGTGAAGGAAAGGGTGAAAATGGCATAAAAGGTGAAAGAAGAAATTTTCCAGGGTGAAAACTTCAATTTCACTGAAATTATAGCAGTAGTCCTAGAAAAATGTGAGGGTGGGTTGGCAGTAAGTTTGGAGGCAGTCCATTTGCTGATTAAATTTGATTTTATTCGTATAGCCATGCTAAACCCCAATTATCGTTATTCAAGAAAAGCACCTAGATTAATCAGACCTGCCACATCCATCTTTTTTCTAATACCTATTCCGAATTTATCTGACTGCCCTGCGACTCCTACAGAGGAAAATTTCACCAATTGATTTAAAACACTGATTGCTTTTAAAGCCCTCATATTTCCATGCTGCAGGTGTAGGGAGAAAATCAGATGTCCCCATTTTGTTCCTTCCCAGTGCATGAATCTTGAGCTGTTGAAATCTGAAAAGAAAAAAAAAACTGAGAAGTAATGGCCATAAGTTGCACCAGGGGAGGTTCAGGTTGGATATTAGGAAACATTTATTCTCAGAAAGAGTGGTGATTCATTGGCACAGGCTGCCCAGGGTGGTGGTGGAGTTGCTGTCCCTGGAGGTGCTCAAGAACTGTGGAGATGCAGCACTGAGGGATGTGGTCAGTAGGCATGATGTGATGTGTTGATATATGGACCCAATGATCTTAGCGGTGTTTTCCAACCTCAGTGATTCCATGATTCTCTCACTGCCAGTGTTAGCCAGGTTGGTCAATAGGTGCAGGATGAAGAAACACCCAGATGAGCACTCCAGTTGTTTCTGGGGTTGATTCCGTCTAACAGCCCATGGATTCTCAGGCTATTCCCTCCTGGCTGGGGATGCCTGAGAAGGACTGACTTTGCCACTATTCTATCCTGAGCCAAAGAAAATTGTTCTTTTATAGTTTTCTTCAGCAAGTGAGATTGCAGAGCTCTGTAGGTAGACTAACACATTTTAAGCCTGTCAAAATCACTAGTATTTTCAGAGATGTAGAGATGTTCAAACTAAAAATGCTGCTCTAGGTAGCTGATCTCAACTCTTTCCTATCACAGAGGTCAGAGAGACTCACTCAGGCACTTGTACAATCTCCAAAGGTAGCAAAGTTGAATCTAAAGACAGGGTTCAAGCCTTCAGCAAGAAGGGAACCAGTACTGGAACACATGGGTGAGAGATAGAGTGAATTCTTCATTGTTCATTATACATATATATATATGTTTGCAATTGGATGACTTTCACTGTGATAAGCTGGTACTAATCAGAATTGTTTGTTGGGTTTAAGATGTGCTAACTGATATCCTCTGGTCTGCATTACACAAGGAGTGCAAATGCTCTGTTCTGCCTCTGGCATCCACAACTCACTGAAACCTGTATTGGATGGGAGGTGGCCCTGTGAGCTGCAATGTGTGACGTGTCACAGTTGTGCTTATCAGGATTCTGGTGACATCCTGGGAAGGTTTGGATGCCTGTGTGCGTTTTTGTGGATGCTGATTAAATATTAGTAATGAAAAACATGCCCTCAGAGTATGCATTAGCTGCCTTTGCAATAGCCAGTCTGCAGCACAGGGGAATGATTTAAGAACTACCAAAAGTTGCTTTCTTCTCCATTTTTTTCTCTTTGGCTTGACTGTAGCTAACTCCTGTGAGTAAAGGACACAATGTTGTCTGCTTGCTTTATTAAACAATTCCAACTTTCTACTTTTCATGTGCAGAAAAATTATAGTCCTCTGTCCCTCTCTCGTCTCCCAGAACATTTTCATCCTTTAGCTCTAGTGAACCACTTTCCAACATTTAGACTCAGTGCTCTGAAGCTTCTCCTGCATTTAAAAGTCATGTAGTAAGATTTCAAAAGTTAATAACACATTTTTACAGAGAGGAAAAGCACTTGAAGAAAAGCACTGGAAGTTATGCACAGAACAGAATTTCTGAAATATTTTGCAAGTTCATAAAGCCTTATAAATACCAAATGAGCTTCTCAGAGGGACAGCATGAACGCTTCCTGAAGTCAGGAAAATTGCTGTGCAAGTAGGATGAGCACAGTACAGTGCTTTCTGCATGCTTTCTGTCAATGCAAGT
This sequence comes from Tympanuchus pallidicinctus, assembly GCF_026119805.1. Taxonomy (NCBI): domain Eukaryota; kingdom Metazoa; phylum Chordata; class Aves; order Galliformes; family Phasianidae; genus Tympanuchus; species Tympanuchus pallidicinctus. Next base: position 12,823,311 of record NW_026294739.1, on the reverse strand, counting down.
GCTAGCAGCCCTCTTCTCAGGGGCCTTAACTTTATAAGCAACCACCTGCACCACTTCTATCTTTGCTGGGTTTCCCCACTCGTATTTGAAGAGCTGCCTGTCTTCAGTTCCATTCACGTTTTTCTGAGCATCAAAACTGGGGTGGAGTTTTCTTTTTTCTTTTGCTGCACTGCTGCTGACTCTGTGGAGTTTCTGATCTCTTCCGAAGTGACCTTGCTTGCTCCACAGCTTCTGTCTAATCTAGATTCTCATTGAACCTCAGCATATTATAGAATCATGGAGTATCTCGAGTTGGAAGGGACTTGTAATGATCACTGAGTCCAACTCCTATTATTTCCTAGAGGGGAGGTAACCCATAGAGAAGAAAATGTTTACGACTTACTCCTCCTTGCTCTTTCCTTTTGTTTCCATCTGATATCAAAACTCTTTCTGAAGCATCAATTTTGCTCTTGGCAGATGTTCAGAATAATTTGGCTTTCCCCATATACTCTGGAAAGATTTTTCTCTTTCCTCTGTCACTCACATACAGACGAAGTTCTAACATTATGCCTAACGGCTCCACAAAGGAATTGAAAGTGATGTGGCCTATGGTACTAAAAACTTGTGATAGTAGGGAATTAGGGAAGAATTTTGGTGCTGTGTTTCATTATGCCTTGTTTATATCCAGATATGACTTTATGGCGAAATAATGTATTTGCTATGAGAAAAGGATGTGATCAACAGACAAGATAATCTTGACTTATAACACTGAGGGACATGGTATAGTGGGCATGGCAGGGATGGGTTGATGGTTGGACTAGATGATCTTGGTGGTCTTTTTCAAACCTTAGTGATTCTATGTTTGCAGACAGAAGTAAAAGAAAACTCAGAAGCTAATGTGAATATCATCCAAAATATTTGGGAGGTTAGTGTGTTTGAATCCTACTGAAGAATAGCCTGCAAATGCTGCTTATTAGTTAAGATGACATTATAAATACAAGAGCCAACTGAATCTTTGTGGCAGATAAACTACAGAATGAACTTAGTATCTGTTTAAGAGCAAACGAATGTTTATAATTATATTAGTAACTGTTTATTAGTGATAATTACTTGGTTTAAAAACTAAGACAGCTTTATGACAGCCATTAACATGGCCCAGAATGCACCCTTCAACTAAGCTGCCAGATTTCCTAGGTAGCAGGTACATTTACTATTAATCAGTGCAACAGTGACTTTCTGGCTGAACGGAAGTTAGTTAGTTAGACATTTCCCCTCTCTCCATGCTGTTTGTTTTGCTGTAAAACAGGCTCTTTCCCAATGGCTATGGGACAGCGGGGCATTACTTTGGACACATAAGAGATTGTGTGCGTGGCCCAACCTTTGTTCCAAGCACTATATTCACCGCAAACGTTGACCCATGATATATGGAATAAATTCCTATGCCAGACCCCCCCACCTATCTTCAACAGGTGGGGAGCTGCAGCAGCTGAACAGCTGGCTCCTCCTCACCTGGGTCCAAAAGCTGTCCACGTGCTTGGCAGTGAATTAGCTGCTAATAATGGATAGCTGGGCTTTTCTGGAGTGAAACATTTACAAGAACCGACATGCTGCCAAGTTTAAAGCCTGGGAACACAAGGCAATTTCAAACCTGTCATTTCCTCTCAGAAAGGGGATTATTGCTTTGTTATCAGCAAAGATACTGTGTTATGTAGCTTTCCTGCCCTTGAATTATCTAGGTTATATGGGATGGCTGCAGGTTACATTGGAAACTACATATTTTGGGTCTGTGTGATAAAGCAGTGTGTACATATCTATGTAAACCTCTAATATGGAATTCACTGCTCATGTGCATATACAATATGGTAGCACAGACCACATACGTATAGGTGGTAGTACTTACAAACCTGCCAATTGCCTTAGACAGCTGCTGTAACAAAGATTTATGGCTGGCTCAGCTCCTACTGTTTTCAGCATTCAAGGTGCTTTCCTGTCATGGGTCTAAGCAATCAGTGCAGCACTTGAGGCAGTGTTTGAAGGTAAAGTTGGCAAAGAACTTGTCTTGTTCTTGGAGCCATACGCCTTCAGCTTGTATAGCTGACCTCCCCTGCTTTATCCAAAAAGGTGCTTGGATCAGGTGGTTCCTGATGCTCGAAGCATAGATACTGGAACTTGAAGTAATGCAGTCACGAGCATGTACTGCAGAAAAGTGAGCAGTGCAACTGGGTTGGTTCTAGTTCTTGAGAAGGCTTGGAGTCCTGAACCTGAAAGGGTGTCTTAGCCATGTTCTGGCCTTGTAACGCCATGCTTCTATCTCTAGTTAAAGAGCAGGAACCAATGGAAAAATTCATAATAAGCCATAGATTTGTAGAAGAAAAGTACAGTCATGAGGTTTGTTACATTTCCAGCATGACACCAAAGCATATAGAGATGATAACATACATTTCATTCCTATCTGGTAATTAACAGTACAAGTATTCTCAGGCTGTTCTCCACTCTTATGTTTTGCATATATACATTTTTTCTGCTCTACAGTCTTTCAGTTATACTGCCTTGAAAAATCACATTATTCAGATAGGCATATTTCTTAAGGAATTTTTTTAACTTATATTTAAGTTGTCCTGTTGCAGCTTCTCAAGAGCTACAAATATAATCAGAGCACCCAAAGCCAATATCCTGTATTTTTTCACACATGAGTTGGCATTGTAACCTACAGGAAGTAGCATCCAGCCTTGCTTGAGAATATAGAGATATTCCATTGTTTTGTGCACTGAAATAACTGTTTGATGTATCTACACACGTACAGTATGTCTATACATGTGGTACTTAGCTTATGTATGCCAGCTAAAATAATGTATTTGACTAATTAGACCATTCACAAAGCATTGGGAGATCATTAACTCTGAATAATTTCTCACAGTTCACACTTTTTCAGGGCAGTGCCACAGTTTACTTTTTCAGGGCAGTGCCTGCTCAATAACAAGGTGACATACTGCAGCATTGCCTTTGATTTACAGCAGCAACAATGTGCTGATTGACACAGGAATGGAGACAGCTGCTCCGACCCTGTCATGGCATTTAATGCATTTCTTTTAACTGTTTCTAAGTAGCTGCATCAGTCACCAATAATCAGTATGTTTTAACAGGAATAGGTGTAAGTCATGGGAAATTTCAGTTTCTCACTGCATGGAAACCACAGGATGAGGAGAGGATTCACCATTAAAGATTTTCCTTTAGGAAGCATTTAATCACTAAATCTGTAGACATCAGTGCTTCTCATTCTTAAGCCAAGGAGGAAAAAATGCAGTTTCTCCTGTCAACACCTCAGCTAAAAATGATAAAACAAGCATTTGCGGCAGGTTAATTGTTCCTCGGCTATCTGTGAGCCCTGTGCAAGGTGGGTGTGAATATTAACTTCAGCAAGTGGCATGCTGGGTGCACTGGGAGGCTGTGCTGGCCAGACACGTGTGGTCCCCAGAAGGCTCCTGCCCAGACAGCGAGCACTCAGGAAAGGTCAGTCTGACCTTGCCAAGTGGTGGCTGGATTGGTACAGCGTTAGGGAGTGTGCACAGCAGCAGCACAGCAGGCTGCAGCGAAGGGAAGAGAGGGAGCTGTGGTTGTGGAGAAGAAGCCCATAGCTATAAAAGCGTGGCACAAAAATATTTGGTAGGTGGCTCCATCTCCCACTTAAATATCCAGCTCACCACCACATAAACGCAGCTTCTGCTCTTTCTCTCAAGGACTGATGTTTGTGTTAAAGCAAATAGCTGCTGTGCTGATATTTGGATTCACCTGTGGTTAGCTGCAGGAGGATGGATTTACATCCAGAAATCATCAGGATAACAGAGCATCAATGCAAAAATTGTGTTTTTATGACTGCATCTAAGTAAGAATTGCAGGGCTTTGTTTCCTCTCCGTGCTTCATTCTGCTCAGTGTGCAGCTGGGATGCAGGCAGGTGCTCTGAGTGAAATGACAGAGGAAGGAGGATGGCCAGAGCGTTTCTCCCTGGGTCACAAGAAATGTGCTCAGTGTCTGACTTGCCTGACTATGTGACTCTCCTAAGCTTGTCAGCATGAGCAGCACTGAATGAAGTTGGGGCACCTGGTCTGGTCCAGGACCCAGCACCCTTCTGTTGTTAGCAGCTGGGCTGGTGTCAGTGTGACATGCAGTCTGTTTGGTGCGTTTCAGGGGAGCCCACCCTATGATGCATCTGATCAGCCATGATTTTTGTAGTGATGTGTTATTGTTCCTTTGCACCCCATATTGTTCTCTCTTACACATAATTCCTACTTTCTTTGCTTCCATTTTGCTGTCCCTAGGGGTGAATGCACTCTGCTGCTATGAATCCAACTAATGTGGGACAGATCTGGATGGCCATGTCCCAAACTGAAGTTTGGATCTTGGTCCTGGGATAGCCCTACACTGCATTTCCAGGCTCTGCTTTATGCAGAGCTGAGTGTGATTGCATCTTCTGCAAAGCACTGGGTGTGTTTCTCTGCAGTTGTCTTCTTTCTCCTTCTCCTACTGTGCTATTTTTACTGTGGTTTGAACCAGTGTTTAATTTGCCTCTTTTCACTTCTCGCTTCCAATAACAGCTCTCTCTCATCTCACTGCTTTGGCTGATCATTTTTCCTCCTCTTTTGTTAGATGTCTGGCTTCTCATGTTCTCCTTTCTTCTCCATGTGTTTAGCCTTGCGCACTCATCCCCATGGACTTTTTCATGTATTCATGTCTATGGGTGTCTGCAGAGGCAAGGTGGAAATGGTGATGAGGAGACGGTCGGACTAGATGATCTTGTAGGTCGTTTCCAACCTTGTGATTCTATGATTCTATGATAGGGTCTCCAAACATACTAGGGTTGGAAAGGTCACCTGACTGGACCAGGTCACCTGACTGGACCATGGTTTTCTTTCTTTTGAGCTGTTACAGGCAGTCTCCTACGCTGTCCTTGAGCTTCAGCCTTCTCACTTATGAAACTTGCTTTTTTGCTGGGGTGTCTCGGTCCTACCATAAAATAATAGAATCATTAAGGTTGGAAAGTCCAATAAGATCACTGAGTCCAATCGTCATCCCATCCCTGTGATTGCTCTAGACCACATCTCTCAGTGCCATATCTATCCTTTTCTTGGATACCTCCCAGGGATGGTGATTCTACTACCTCCCTGTGAGGACTTGCCAGTGCTGCACCAAATATAGTGCCCTGTGAGTCCCTGAGTGACATCTGGAAGTAATGACATCCCATTTCCTATGGGTTTGTTTGCCATGGTTGGTTGACTGATCTCTGGGGAAAAGAAAAATGCTTTTTGTGTTGTTGGAGTTCCATTTGGCTCTCTATGTCTCGGGGCTGTGGGTTGCTGTGAGGCTCCAAACCAAAGGGTGGGCAGAAGGAAGAGGAAAGGTGCAAATGAGGATGTTGCTGGGTGACCCTGCCTACAGCTGGAATTTCAGCTCGCATCTCGCCAGCTCACTCATACATGCATGTATTTTGGGTTCTCTACAAGTGGGAGTAGTCTGGTCAAATTTTCCGTTTGCATTTTCAATTTGCTTCTTTCCACCCCCACCACTTATCTCTCTTTAGCAGAAAAAAAGGAAAGGAGAGCAGCATGCCTGACAAAGATCTGCCAGATAAATCACCTCCTGCAGATAAAAAATAACAAAAGACCTGTGTGGTTATTCCTGTTCTGTTCAACAGAGAACCTCTCTCAGGCACTATTTAAATTCCCATCCAACCTCAAACTCTGCAGGAAGCGGTGTTGCCGGGTCAGGCTTCACAGCAGGGCTACAGGAAAGAAGGGGACAGACCCTTTGGCAGTGTCTGTTGTGATAGGACAAGGGGAAATGGTTTTGAATGGAAAGAGAGGAGGTTTAGACAGGATATAAGGATTCAAGTTCTTTGATATAAGAGTGGTGAGGCACTGGCATAGATTGCACAGAGGTGATGGGTGCCTCATCGCTGGAGACATTCACGGTCAGGCTGGACAGGGCTCTGGGCACCTGATGGAGCTATAGGTATCCCTGTTCACTGCAGGGCCAAATGGCCTTTAAGAATCTCTTATAACTCAAACGGTTCTAAGATTCTGTGATTCCACGATTCCACACAGGACAATGCAGGACAAGTCACATGGCTCTGTAGCCACCCCCTGCAGGATCCAGACTTCTCGAAGGAGTCAGTGTGATCCCTCGCTGGTAGGAGGCCAGCTCTGACCACACAACTGTGAGCTGGCAAAGGACATGTTTGTTTTTCAGATGATTCTGTGGGAATGGTTCTTTGGTGGTGGTTTTTTTTTTTTCTTCCCTATTTCTATGGGAGTTTTGCAGATTAGTAAATGGTTTTCTTGCTTTGTGTTTTGGAACAGAAATTAAAGTCAGATTTGGAAAGGAAAAAAGGAGTTTGGAGAACCTCAATATTTGGTTTGGACTTTTTAGCACTTTGCTTACTTTTTAAAAAGCCACAAAATTAGTTAATACGCATAATAGAAGTGTTTCTCATGCACAGAAACAAGAAATGTCGTCCATCTTTCCTTTCCCACAGATGGCTTAAATTTACAGCAAAGAAACATTGTTCAAAAAGTGAGAGGAAGAAACCTACTGACTGCTGAGAATGACTGATGGCTGAAGGGGGTATTGGAAATGTGCTGTTTGTGTATCTGCTCTATTGTGAGCCAAAGCAAAGAGTCAAACTGAAGGACATCCAATTAGTTAACAACATCTCCTTTTAAGTACGTTTTAAAGAGTCAAATAATGACAGGAAGAAGCTAGGCTCGCAGCCTCTTCTGCCCCAGAATATCAGTGTTCATTCTCATACCTGGCCAAAGGCCAACTGCTTTTGGGCTTTTAGCCACAGAATGCATTTAAAAAACATTCTGTGCTCCTGTTTTCTTGTCAGTCAGGGTGGAAGCATTGTAAATAGCCATTTTTCAAGTGCGTCCGTGTCCAAGCAGAATGTGGTGGTGGTTTTTCTGGGACTGGCTGGAGCAGGAAAGGCAGAGGCTGAGTGGACCCAAGCAGAGCAATTGAGCCCTCTCCAGGATCTTCTCTTATAAATAGCTGCTCAAGCCTGAGGGTGGTTTCCTGTTGGGACCAGGGGCTTCAGCCAACACGGAAGCCTTCTTTGATGCCTGCTTATATGGTGATTGAAATCTGGTCAGTACTGTTTCCTGATGGTTCATCTCCATGGATGAAACCCCCAGGGAAAGGAAAAGCCATTGCACAGAGCTGTGGAAATACCCGGGTGAATCAGGAGGAGAGCCTCCAAGGCAAGCCTCTGCCTGAGAGTGTTTACTTGTTATTTTCCCATGGATCTAGGGATGCACTTGGGAGCACCCCAACTAACCTGATAGCTATAGGACAACCTCTGAAGTCCTCTTTTCTTTCTCTTTATCTTTAGTATCTTTATGAGAAAATGATTTTTTTAAAATAACTTATTTCTTTCTATTTCAGTCACGTAGAGAGAGTAGAAAATGGATTTGTTTTGAAAATCTATTATATTTTCAACAAGTCTGGATATTTTTCCTTGGAAACTATTGAGAAAGGAAAGCAGTAGAAAGCCAACTCTATTTAAATTCCAGACATCTCAGCTGTTGTACTCATTTCATTTGCCTTGTGTGCCTTCCCTGCTCTCTGAAAATCCCCCTGTGCTGTCCAGGGCCCTTTTGTTTCATTTGGTAAGCGAGAATGTGGGGCAAGCTGGTGTTGGCAGTGCTAAATCTCTGCAGCTGCTGAAGCTGTCACGGTGCTCCCTACTTGCTCTTGCTCCCAGCCTTGACCCAGCACCCCATGGTGAGTTGGCACTGCCAGATTCGTGGCTATGTTTGTCTAGGGAGGAAAACAGCTCTAGAGTCCCTTATACAGTGTAGCCTGAGCTGGGGACTGAGGACCACCTTACAAAGCATACGTGGTGCAGTGAGATCCTGCCCTATTTCCTTCCTTCAAGGAAGAGCAGGCTGATTTCTGCCATGTGTGAGCTGTGAGTTGGTTTGCTCGTGTCTCAATACCCATATGTATATATATATATATATGTGTGTGTGTGTGTTTGTATATTTATAGCATCTCTGCCTGTGAGCATGTGCACCCTCACAAACTGTAGGTGGCACTTTGAGAATTAGCAAAGATGCTGTCGGGGCCTGTGTTGGGGCACAGCTTTTAACACAGAGCCAGAGGGAAGGAGGAACAGAAAGTGGATCCATAATAGTGAGGATGGCAGAGAGGCTCCCTGGAAAAACAAACAAACAAACAAAAAAAAAACACAATAAAAACTACCCCTTCTTCCTCACGTGCAGTGCACACGGACTGCAGCACTCGGCTGCTGACAGCCCCTTTGGAGATGTGCAGATACCCTGTACTTTGCTTTATGGTATGTTTTACTTATCTGCCTCAGAGGCGGAGGTCTGCTGTACTTAACGCCCTGGGGGTTCAGCTGGAGGCTAATGCTAACGACTAGAGGAGAAGCAGTGTGCTCCAGAGCTGTTATCACCACTCAGTACAGAGCAAGCGAGTGCCAGGCACAGATTATGCATTTGCGGAGCTCCCAGCCCTCGCCTGTCTGAATTGTCAGGCGAGAAATTCAGACTGCATTGTGATCAATCTGCTGTCTGTCAGCGTCTGGGAACCAGAGGGCAACCCCAGATCGATCTGCTCTTGGCGCCCTGTCCTTGTTACAGAGCTTACCTTGCTTAATGTGCTGGGTATGCACCTCTGCATGATGCCATACATAGATATGCCCAGATTTGCTCTTGAGCTTGGAGTGTACATCACACAGAGAGGCTCTTCTTTTTCTTTGGGGCAACATGAACCTAGATTTTGAGAGACTGTTCTGCACTTAGGGTGAGGCTCTTAGTGCTCTTGCAGTGTGCATCATGGGGGTGTAGTATTAAGGGATAGTGATAGAGAATTTGCTGTGGTTCACATAAAACGTGAGGTCATGGCTGGATTTGATCATCTTTAAGGTCTTTTCCAACCTGAGTGATTCTATGATTCTATCACAGAATCACAGAATTGTAGGGGTTGGAAGGGACCTCCAGAGATCATCGAGTCCAACCTCCCTGCCAAAGCAGGTTCCCTACAGCAGGTCACACAGGTAGGCATCCAGGTAGGTCTTGAACATCTCCAGAGAAGGAGACTCCACCACCTCCCTGGGCAGCCTGTTCCAGTGCTCCGTCACCTCACTGTAAAGAAGTTCTTGCGCACATTTGTGCAGAACTTCCTATGCTGCAGTTTCCGGCTATTTCCCCTTGTCCTGTCTCCACTCACCACTGAAAAGAGTCCGGCCTTGCCATTCTGCCCCCTACACCTTAGATATTTATAGACCTGATATATCTATGTTTCTCAGCCCTCTGAAAAGGCATCACATGAAATCTTTCCAGCCTTCCCAATCTCTGGGGGAGGATTAGGAATGGCATCATAATTTTTTCTAAACGTTGAAGTGCCACAAAGATCTGTAAGAGGGTCCAGAATAGAGAGAGCCCTGATCGTTGGTGTTTTGGGCATGGTTGCTTTCTTCCTTCTTGGAGATCTCGCCCCAGGGCAAGAGCTGTTCTCAGCTGGATGATGCCTGGCAGCAGCTGGAGAAACATCCATGGGAGGAGAATGCTGTTTCATGGGTGTGTGATGTATTCTTGGTTTCTTGCAATGAGAAACAGAACCACATACCTGTAACCTACTGGCAGATGCTCTCAGAGGTATGCCTAGTTAGAGGAGTAGAACTAGAGCATGCCCTAGTGCAGAGCACATCTTCAGCTCCTGCTCCTGCTGAACCAGTGCTTGCTTTTTCTATTTGGGCACTGGGTTAGGATCAGTGCTAGTTTGCTCTCTGCCAGCTGTTGAGTGTGGTTTCCTTTCTTCTCTCCCACTCCGTGGTTGGCCTGAGAGCACCACTGTGCACTGACTTCTGCAAGCAGGGGGACAGTGGACTTACTGCCTAAGGCTGAAGTAGGTACTGCACCCTTATTTATTATCCACCCTGATGCTGGTTGGATTCTCTGCTTAGGGAAATAGGCTGTGAGTATCTGTTACATGGGCTCTACTTTATAGTCTTCTCATATTTTCTCTTCTCATTTGGTTTGAAATGGATGCCTTCAAGACACCACTGTATTCTTCATGATGTTTGAAGTGGAGGGCTGAATCTGCCTGTATCAGCATAAGGGAATGAATTTGCAAGGCTATCCAGGGCTCTGTGTGAGCATGATGCCAGGCAGATCTGCATTCATAATCCGAGGTCTCCTTAGGGATGTTTGCTTAAGAAGGCTGCATATCAAAAAGATACCAGGACTGATACACCCTAGAATCAGGGCTTCTTTCCATGCCATCCTATCAATACATCTCAGAAGTTTTATAATGGTAATTAAAAAAAAAAAAAAAAGGCAACTGTGTAAAATCTACACTTTATTTCATTTTTCTTCCCTCCTCTTTCCCCCACCAAGCTCCCTTGAGTATGACATCAGCTGAAGCAGTGTTCATTTAGGATCTTCAGCTTTCAGAGCCAGATTACAATGGAGCCAGCAAAGCGTGCTTTGTTAGCTTTGATTATGTTCCATGTGGTGCAGCACAACAGCTGGAATAATTGAGATAATCTTTCAGCTCATGTAGAGGAAAAAGCAATGCAGAGCAGGAGGAGGAAGAAGGAAGCAGGATCAGTTTAGGATTGCTTGCATGAGCAGGATCTGGCCCAGTTGTTACAGGAGTATTGTGGAAAGATTACATTGGTGTGAGGCTCATTTCCCAAAATATAGGATTGGACTAATGGCTTTGGCTCTTCTGAATGGCTCTTTGTGATGTCCCATCCACTGTTTCTTGAGTGTGCTGGTGGGTTTGATGCTCGAGATTCCCAAGGGTTTGTTCCTGGGTGGCAGAAGTCACTGCTCTGAGAGTCACTGAGACCTGCACACAGAGACCTGCTGCCCTCAGCAGCACTCTGCAGGCAGAGATTTTCTTGCCTGCTTCTGCTGCTTCATCTTAATCAAATGCATTTATCTGAGGTTGGAAGAAGCTGAAGCTTGCCTGTGTTCACTCTAGTTGTAAATGTGAAACCAGCCAAGACACAGTGAGTTTTATACTTAGCTTCAGCTTTCAGTGCATACGTTTGCCTCTCCATCCATTCAGGACAAAATGTTTCTGAGGCTATTTTGAGATTTGTTGGGCAGAAAAATATTATAACCTCATAACACTGGGGGGCTGCACAGAGAATATTAACTGTGGTGGGTATACTTCAGGTCTGTCTCAGCAAAACGTTATCCCACCATCCACTTCCATGCATCCTAAGAATCACATGTTCATGAATGGTGACTTGCCCACTTGCAGCAGTTACGCTGATTCTAGCAGTGGTCAGCAGCCCCTTAAACACGTTTCCCTTTCTGCTTTCCTCCTGTGCACTTTGCTGTCCTTCCTTTCTCCACACAGATTTCTCTGTTTCTGTAGAATCTCAGGTAACTCCTCAGAGGCATTCACACATTTCATAAGCAAAAAAAAACAGGTTGAAAGGGAAGCCAGGGAGCCTGTTTTGGATGTTACATATACATAACTATGTATTACAAATAGCCTAATACGCCCTGGTAAACTTTACTTAACAGACTACTTAATCTCTACAAATGTTAACCTCCAGGTTTTTATTTACGGAGCTGATGTTTTATGATGCCATTGTCTAATTGAAATGTGTTCATTCCTTCTCCAAGTGCCGCTGCTGAGCATTTTACTGATATATAGTACGAGGGCTGGATGGAATTTTTTTTTCTTTCAGAGTAAACTTGGGAGACAGATGGTGTTCAGGCGGTACAGATGTGACAGCTTCCATTGCCTTTTTAATGGAGCTCTTCTTGCCAGCAAAGCACTTTTGTTTTCAAATGAAAAAATTGTAATTTTCGCTGGCACTGTAGAAAAACAAGCAGCAATGCAGGAGGAAGGAGATTTAGAGTTGTATGTCTGCAGCAATGAGGGGGCTTGCTTCATAAACCAGAGCTGGCGGCTGCCTGAGATCAGCTCTCCTCTCTCAGGCTCAGGCTTTGCCCATGGAGCAGCTTGGGCAGCAGTTGGACAGCCCTCAGCCATCCCTGTCTCTGCTGAAGCTTTCCAAAGAGCCCATGGCTTGTTCTGTTGGTAGAGACGGGGAGGTCGGGGCTGTGGGAAGGCAGTGGGAAGTCTGGGAATGGCCTCAGAGTGCTTGATGCGAGGCCAGTATGGTGGGTGTGGACCAGTCCCCAGCCTTGAGATGGAGTTGGGAGCAGACTGTCTGAGCCAGTTGGCACTCAGTGTACCATCCAAATCCTTGTGTGTTGGGAAGGTTCAGAACAACAAATATATATATATATATATGTATATTTGGCAATGGGGGTGTTTTTTGTGGGTTGCATTGGGTTTTTTTTCTGTGTGTGTTTTTTTTTTTTTCCTCTTATCCAGCTCAGGAGCTTGGAGCAACAAAAGAAGTGCTCTTTCATTCAGTGCCAGGGAAACGCTGTTATTCATCAGGGATGGAAATGGCAATGCTGTTTTCGCATGGCGGATAACCGATCCTTTGAAATTCGCAATCTCGGGTTGGCATAAAGGTGAAGGGCTCAGCAGAAGAGGTGCAGTTCAACTCCTCTGCAGAGCATCTCAGGGCAGTCCCACTGCGATGTTACTGCTCACCTTAGGAGGAGCTGTCCCAGCAGCTGCTGTCTCCAGCAGTCCTCGAGTCTCTGCTTTTGCTGTGGGTGCCTTGTTGCTACTAGCTAAGAGCCCTGGAAAGCAGTGATAAGGAAGGCCAGGGCTGGCTCTGTCCCATCTCTTAGAAGCTGTTCACCTCTCATAAGCCAGTGCTTTCAGCAGCGTGAGCTAGTGAATGGGATCAGAGCTGCCCTGAAACCCATGGGGTTTGTGCCAAACAGACTGGAGTTTTAGTCTGGAACAAAGACCAGAGCTCTCTGAAATGCTGCAAAATGGGAAATTTCAGCCTCCGGCTGCTTTCACTTTTGAATTTTTTATTTATTTTTTGCATTTTTTTTTTTCTAGTTTTGGATGTAACCCCGTGGGTAGCTGTTGTGATGATATGGTGGGAATTCACTTCCAGAGATGATCCATCTGCAGTAGATGGGGCAGATTTTGCTTATGGATCTTCCTGACAGCACAGTCTCTCTTGCAAATCATTCTGCTGTTAGGTGACTGTGGTTTCAATTCATCCAGCTTCTGACATATTTCGCTGTTGATCAGTTTAATTGCAAAGGGCCCATTGCTATGCTATCTGACTACAGAGTGCCAATTTAAGTGTCTATAACCCTGGAAGTGCAGTGCCTGTATTCCCAGGCCTAAATCCCTCTGCCTCATTCAGGCATGCTGTGTCAAACTAGATAAGTGGGTAAATGCAAAAAAATTAGCAATTTAGCACACGTGCAATGCTGCCAACTGGCAAGAATCCTCAGAGTGGTAAGATGAAACGTTCTGAGTTTCAGAACAAAATGTCTGTGCTGGGATACTGAACTACATGTATTTAATGTACTGTTACTGAGGATTTGTGGAAAACCAGAATGAAAGCTATTGAAACAAATCCTAGCTCCATCTAATATTCCTGTAGTCCAACTCATTGCTCACCATATCGTGAAAGATAACATTCTCCAGCTTTTGTTCAGAGGCAATTCTTTTTCTGCTTCAAATAACAATGGAGGGAAAAAAGAAGTTTTGCTTAGGCATCAGGGAAAATAAAGTTAACAGTCATCAGAACGTTGTGTTGAAATTTGCTGCAAGGCAGACTCAGGTATATCTAAAGTAATGAGAAGTGAACATTGATAATGTATCTATAGGGATAGTAACTGCTGGTGATGTCTAAACCCTATTTTATGTGCATCCACGTGGACAGGATTTTTGGAAGAGCATTGCCAGCCGTGAGACCCTGAGTGTGCAATGAGGGTGGGAGAAGCACACGGTTGTCTTCATTGTAGGGCTGACGTGGTGGTCTCCATTGAGAACATCAGTCAGAAGGTCTGTGTCAGACTGGGTCCTATGGGAATATTGATCTGGTGTCTGTGCTGCTTGTGAAAGTCATTTTGGAACTGACTGTGCCCTCCTCCTTATCAGACAGACATCTGAAAAATGTTTAGTTCATTAAAGGACTGTTTGAAAATAACTCAGGCAGAGAAGACAAGGCAAAGTGCTGCAGATCTGATGGTTGAGCTGTCTTTCTCAGTTTGGTTTGAAAGGAAGGGAGGTGGGAGTCCTTGATGCCATGGGGGCACAGCCTGCAGGAAGGAGTCCTCTGACTGGACACAGACTGAAGCTTTGGTCCAAGGAGAGGTGACAACAAACTGTGACATCTCAGCACTTTGTAGGGCTATGCAAAAGTGAGAGAGTGAGAGGACAAAGCAGTGTCCCTTCCTGGGTGTTGCACCTGGACAATGCATTTAGGGCTGGCTTTGGACCCACCATCATGGAGCTCATGGTGGAGCTCCTGACACTCAATAAATTCCATTCTAGCAGGGAGTGCATCCTAGAGCAACAACATATATGAGCATTTAACAAACTCAAATTCAGCTCCTTTCCTGAACCAAAATAGATTGTTTCCTTGCCTGTCCAGATTCTAAATTAACAGAACAAACAGACATTTAAAATGAATGATTTCAAGTCAGAGGAATACAAATCAGAGACTGTATTTCTTGTCACTGGAAGAATACTATTGCACTAAAAAATATTACTTAGTTTTTCAGTCTTCTATAGACCAGACAAATGATCTTCATTATCAGGCAATCAACAGACAATAAAACCAGCTCTAGCTCCACATCTGACATGGCCCAACCTTGACAGATGATTCCCATTGGTGCCTTTACATTTCAAGGGTTGCCAGCTTGCATCTTCATTTGGCTTGTGTGGAGCTGGACCCAGAAAGGTCCAGCTCTTTACCTCTTAATTCACTGATTCTCTTGAGCTGCAGCTCCATCCTTTCTGCCATTCTCCCCATCAGTGCTCTCCTTCACTTGGGCCAAGAAACCATTTCTAAATGGTGGAAGGTCAGTGGGCAAACCTGGGTCATAGCTCTTCTGAGGGGTACGTCCAGGCAGGATGGCCATTTGGAGCATATTATAAAGGGTTACCCTCAGGCAAATTTAGATGTGTGATGAACACAGTATTCAAAAGTGACCTTGTAATTTGGTACAGTCCATTGGAAGCACCAGTGTTAAATTCCAGTGCAAATTAAAGCACAGCCTGAACTTCTCATGCTTCTGGTCTGACTCAGGCTGCTGCAAAGTCAACAAGATTCTCGTTGCTTCCAGTGGGTTTGTGATATGACCCTTATTGAATAAACAATCAAGAAGTAAACATGTATAGAATCCGATTCCCTGTTCTAGCCACTCGGTGAACTCTCTGCAGCATCATATAATTTTGCATGTGAAATTCCAGCAAAGTAGAGCAGCCTTTCCATCCCCTAGCTGTGTACCTCTGTCCAATCTCCTCCGTGATTCTAGTTGGATGTCACTCATCTGTTACACAAGTGGTAAGATGATGATTTACTGCTGTCCTTTCTGCCCTTAATAATCAGTGATCTTCTTTTGCACCAACTCTGAACAGCTGCAAGTGCCTGCAGCAGCTGGCAGACCTGCCCTACAGCCACTCATCCTTTCCATGCCCCACTGTGGCTACAAGACTGCCATGATACTGCCCAGGGATGATCCCAAAGAACTCTCTTATTTTAACAGCACAGCTCTTTGTTATTCTGTCCAGGAGTAGCAAAGCTATCAATCGTCCAGAATGAGAACATTTTAAAGCACACTAAACAGCAAATAATCCTCTGCTCAGGATATTAAATATCACAAACCACAAATTCCCCAGTGTTATTACCTTGTAGCTGGCTGCTGTCTGTTTTAGCACTGGGGGGCTGCTCAATACCCTAGTCTGTTGGCTGAGGCTGTGCTCATTCTAAGCCTGAGGTGAAAGAGGATGCACTATACAGCCTCATGCAGCCTGCTTCCAGGCAAGGATTATAGGTGGTCCTGTGTGGAGCCAGGAGTAAGTCGTGATGATCCCTATATTCCCCTTCCAACTTGGGATATTCTATGTATTTGGGTATGTTTTTTTTTGACAGAACCTTTCTTTCCAGTACATTGACTTATAATGTTTGCTGTGTTTGATTGGCATCTCCTCTTTGTGATAGTGGGGCTGAGTACTCCTGGTCATGTCACAGAATCATTCAGGTTGGATGGGACCCATAAGGATCACCGAGCCTTCAGTCCATCACACCATGCCCAATGACCAATACTTCAGTGCCAAATCTTGACAATTCTTGAACACCTCTGAGGATGGTGAGTCCACTACCCAATTGGTCTTTTGGAGAAGAAATTTTTTCCAGTGTCCAATCTGATATCAGCTCATGTCTGGCCAGCATGTCTGGCACAGACCACTTTGTGAAGGAGAGGAATCTGCATTAATCCTTGCCTCATTTCTGTGCCAATCTGCTCTTTGGGACCTAGAAATTATTGCCCTAAGGAGTATTATGGGGGGACATAAAGATGTGAACAAGGCTATAGTCATAGGTGGATTGACACGGTCTCCCTCCATAAAGTTATGCTTCTGGTCTGCTTGTCCCAGATAGTGTTAGATAAAGATGTTGGATAAAATCTTGCAGCTATGGAAAACAGCAGCTTTTCCAAAGCTAAGCTCAAGGATGAGGGATGTCATCTGGCATTGAAGAGAGAGATTTTTGGAAACAAAGGCAAAAAAAAGTCCTGCACTGCCCTGCAGAACAAAATCGTATATGGCTTTGAGTGACAGAGAAAGTGGAACATAGCAAATAGAAGGTCTGGATTTTAACACCAAGAGTCTTTGTTATTTCCTGTGATCCTCCAACACTGCAATCGTTTTCTAGCCCTGAAAATGATGGTAAAGGTTTGACAAAAGGTATAAATCATCAGTATGTGCAGAAGCATCTGCAAAATCCAGATGGGAAAATGACCTTGGCTCCTGCAGTTAAAGAGAAAATGAGGCTTGGGCCAGATTAATTCCCAGGGTTACATACTGATTTCACTGGAGATGCCCTAAAGGTGAGTTTAATTCTGAATTCCTTCAAGTTTCCAAAACAAAGCCAAATCCAGGTGGGTGACAGTCAGGAAGTGATGGGGCTTTACTTGTGCATTTCTTTTTTTTTTTCTCTCCGATTGTTTCAGTACAAACTACCATGGCTTAAACCTTATTCCTTCTGATCTATAGGAGCAGACAACTGTTTGACAAAGAAAAGGTGAAGTCTTTACCTTAAACAAGCTCATGCTGCATTGGGAAAGATTTCACTTCATTGATGAGCTTGTCTTTCTACTCAAAGTATTTCCAGCTTTGACTCTCAGGAGTGCATCCATTCTTTGCCTCTCTGCGCTCACTGCCTGCTGATGTGTTTGCAGGAGCTTCTCCTGAGGAATGCATTTCTGAACAAAAAGTGGTTTTACTGAATTAATAATAGATGGGCTCAAGCTGCAACAGTTGAAGCTTGATTTCTACGTGGATATAGACTGAAGTTTGGTGCATGTCTAAAGCTGGGTTATCATGACCACTGACAATCAGATATATCTCAATCTTTGTGATGTCTGAAATGTTATCACTTTATAAGAAGCCTATGCAATCCTACAGAGGCAATAAAACTCTGGAATAATGCAGCAAACGTATTTAGTGATTGGAGAGTAGAGGTGTGATTGTGATATTTGAAAGTTGCATATGGGGGGAGAAGTATGAAAGGGAAATCCAAAGATTTTTAACTAGACCTTCTCCCTATGGCAATTTTAGGTCTCTTTTCCACATAGGGAACTTTGATTCCACACCATCAGAATTCAGATGACTCAGATTCAGGGTACTGAATCTCCTGCTAGGAGAAGTGCTTAGATTGCTGGGAACTGGCAAGCCTTGCAGAGCCTTGTAAAAGCTCACTGTGCTACCATGGAGAAAACCACCCATCTGAAGCTCAGAGAACTTCTGTAGATTTATGACTGATGTGGGGATTACTGAAGTATCAATTAATCTGTGAGGGTAGTGAGTGTTTCCTGTTTCTACTCCAGAAATCAATGTTTTCCCAGTGTGTTGCTCCCTATTAATTGTTCCTTCTATTTTCTCTGATGTGTAGAAAGAACAGAAAATAGAAGAAATTAAATGTAAAGATAATACAAAGTTAAACACACCTCTTTTTGATCTTCAAATTGAGTTAATGTCAAGCAAAGTACATTTCTGAACTTGTGTTCCATGCACTGCTTTGCATCTTTGTTTAACAGTGCATTGTGTGAAGTTTTATCACCTGCCAGCTTGTGCAGTAGTTTGGGAAACTGAATTAATAGGACATGTTGTCAGAGTCAGCTGGGAATTATCCGTTTGAGGGCCCGTCTAATTGGAAGCTCTTTGCCTTTCCAGGGTCTTGCTATCGCAGTATCAGACCGTTTCCTATGCTGGAATATTGTGATCCTTATGACATCCCTGCAGCAGGACATGGAGACCTCAAGCACCAGGAGCAGAGTGAGTGCCCCATCCCTTGAGGTGCCCAAGGCCAGGTTGGGTGGGGCCCTGGGCAGCCTGCGCTGGTGGGGGGCAACCAGCCCATGGCAGGGGTTTGAATGAAAAGATCTTTAAGGTCCCCTCCAACCTTAGCCATCCTGTGATCAGATCCTGTGTTGCAGATTTTGGAGTACTATGGGATCTGCACAAACTGTTCTGCTCAGAAGCAGGATGGCCCAGGACAGCATTTTCTTGTCTTTCCCTGTATGCAGGAGGCATGGAGATGAGGAAGGTCCTTTGGGTCAAGCAATGAGAAAGAGGTGTAATAATCAGCTCCCAAAAATGCAGATTAACACACAAGGTTAGCACAACAAAAACATGCTTTCTTCTATCAATTCTGTTCAGTATTTAAACTGAGATACTTAGTTCCCATGGGGAATATTGTACTAGAATAGAAAAAGGCATAGCATGTAGCTATTACTGGGGCAGTGACTGTAATAAGCATGGAAAATGGAACAATATATAACCCATTCTTAATAGACTCTTGGGAGGGTTATCCTTTGCTTCTGCTCAGATTCCATACCCAGACTCTTCTTATTTTTTTTAATTGGTAATACTTTTATTTTTTTTCTTTCTTCCCCTCTGGAGAGCCCACGTCCATTTGTATTGCTCCATAAACATTAATGGCATTTCCCAAAGATGAATTACCTCCCTGCCTGTACCAGAGCATGGTGTAAATGAAGCATCCTATCTTCTCCCTTTTAAAGCAGCTCTTTGACCAGAGCTTCTGCCCTTTCCAGACCACTGTGGGAGACCAAATCCTCCAACTGACTCCAGTAGGGATGACCTGGTTCTTGTGTGAGCTTCTTGTACCATCACAATGATTAGCACTGCTGAACTGAGCCATGGAGACATGGTGACCTACATATCTTTTGTGAAAGTCAAGGTGCCCAGGGTCCATGAGGGCAGCAGGCTGGGAAAGCATCCAGCTTTCAGTGCGTGCAATTAGTTATTTAGTATTGGAAAGCTCTGTCCTGAAATGGTGATTACTTTGCTTTTATTTTGTGGCCATGAAGATTTGAGCAGGTTTGAGGTGCTTAAACAAGACGTTAAAAATGTTATGATCTGGCCTGTGGGATTTTACTGTCCTTAATCAAGGTGTATAAGAAGAGCATGGCAAAACTTGTTGATGCCATGATAATTCTTTAGCATTACTCCATGCTGGTGAGGAGGATGTAAACTTTCCTGCTTTGCCATTTTTGAAATGGCCTTCCATCACCTTGAAGGTAAAAACACTAGCTGTGGGAGACGAAGATGTGAATGCCATGGAAACCACTCTGCTTCACTGAGGAACTATTGTGGTGTTTTATTTGATTTTGCTTCTAGGTATTTGCAGTGGGTCATCCCACAGCAGCAACTAAACATCTTGTTCTATGTTGAGAGGAATCTGGCCATGCAGACGTTCACCTTTGACATTCCTCATTGTCTTTGTTTTCTTGATTCAAGGTAACATACAGACTGAGCCCTACTACCTGTGTTACAATGGTTGGAGGCCCAAGGCTCTGTTTTGGTACCAAGTCCTTCTGTCGTCGATGTCCGCATATTAAAGGTAATATCTTTTAGTGCATGCTCATAGGAAAGTTTGATTTTGTTTGCTACAACTGATGATAGCCCTGCGCCTTTGTTTTTAGGTGCTGAAGTCCTCATAAAGACAGTTTTTAAATGTCTGCCACACGTCCATGTCTCAGTTTTGCTGGCATGAAACCAGGAAAGACGGCACATTTTGTTTCCTGTTACCTGCAATCAGTGCAGGGAGCTCACACTGCTGCTCACTTCAGCTTTGCTGAGATGTGGATGTTTTGTCTTTTAGGGGAGTCCATGCTTATGGTGCATGATCAGTGCAGTTTAAGGGTGTAAAGGTGCAAATTGAGGCCTGTGACAGCTTGAAGGATTGTGTCGGCTCCAGCAGCCAGACCCAATCTGAGCACACACAAAAAAATAGTGTTGATAGACAACTTTCGTAAGTTGCTTTGTCGAGTGTCAGCTTCATTTCACAGCACGTTGTCACATGCCTTGCTGACACTTGTGGCATGCCTTGCTGGCACAGTGTGCCATGTCTTTTGTGCTGGTGTCTTTTTCTGCATTTCTTTCCCACTAAATCCCTGTCATCAGGCTTTGCTCTTGTATAGGTGAGAGGATCCTTGTTGCATAGCGTATACTGGCAGAGCAGTGCAGCCAGCACTGTCAAGGATGGAGCATATGAACCCTTTAAATGTAATGATATTTCTGTGCTATGGAGTGCTTTCTGCTGCTGGACAGAATATCCAAGTTCTTCCATTCAGTCAGAAATTGTGGCAGAACGTGTTACTCTGAGAGCAAAGACATAGCAGAGTTAACAGTTGCTGGAGGCCAGGTGAGATGAACAATAGCTTACTTAAACAATTTACATTTGTTGGCCGTTTTGTGAACTAGATGTTCTCCCAGTGGCATGCTACCAGAGCTGGGAAGGGAAACTGTCCTCCTAGTACCACACATAGGCAAGGACTGTAGCTGCTAGCATGTTAAACTGAGTCTTTGAACTCTGTAAATGCTCGTGGTGTGTGTGGATAGAGAAAGAAAAAAAGAAATGTCACTCATCAGGACTTTGACACTGTCAAATAACAGTGGGAAACAGAGAAGAGAGTGTAAGAACCTCAAAGCAGGAGTCTCTATAAAGTCTTTCCTGATGGGTAACCAACTTAACCCACAGCACTTCACTGAGAGAGGGGCAGGGAGTTTAAATCAAACACACATGGAGACCTTTGTACCAATGAGCTGAAGGTCTTCCTGGGCTTTCTCAGGTGTGTGATGAATTTTGGGGCACGTGGAGCGGGCTGTGTAACCCCAGTGTTTTTGGGGCTGTCCTAATGTCCCACCGTGAGCTGATTTTTTCCATCTGCCACACAGGTTAGGAGGTGTACAGTGTTTCCTAAGGTGTGTGAGACGCTTTTGTTGTGCCTCATGCCACCATAAGTGGCTGATGGTTTGCTAAGGCCAAGTAGGCAGCAAGGAAAGCTAGTACTTAGAGCACATGGCAGAAGAGCTGCTCTCTGTTCACTCTGAGGTAATGTAAACCCTGGTTATGAGCTGCACTAATTAGTTCTTGTTATGGGCCAGCACAGTGAGTGTCACATGAGGTGATTAGCTCAAACACAATGGATTGAAGCAGATTCTTTTGACGTATTGGTCTGAGCATGGCATTTCCAGGGGCTCACTCTAGCAGTGACAATGAAATGAAAATTTGGCAAATGAAAATTAGTACTGGGTAAAGGCCCAGGGTGAGACACACAGTAGAAAAATGAGCACTTAGTCCCCCTGGATCTGCTGTTGCTCACAGCCCACAGATCGTGCTGTGCTCCATGAAGTGTGACTTCCAGGGCTGGGGCAGGAGGGTCCAAATTGTGACCTGGGCATTGGTGGCTTGGTTAGGTCGTGGGACTGCTAGCTCTGCATCATGGTCTTTAGGCTCCATGTCTTTGGATGTCCATCACGTGTGAGTAAACAGCCAACCCCAACCCACCACTGCCTAATTTTGGGAGAACCCTGTAGTGTGGGATGAAGCTGAAATGTAGGCCATGAGTTGTATCAGATAAGGCTGGGCTTTGGCTCACTACACATCTATTTGTGACTTTGCCCTAGCTCTGGGAGCTCCCCAGCTCATCCCAGAAGACCTCACTGCTGGGTTCCAGTGTGTGATTTTAAAGTTAACATTGGGCTGGTGTTCCTGATGCTTTGCTGTTGGCCCACAGGCAGGCTGCAAGTATGTGAGCGCAGTGCTGGGCAGCAGTGCCATAGCATAAGGTTCTTTATTTCAAGCTTTTTAAAAACATGCTTGAAATGCATTCCTTCATGCTGATCCTGGGAGTCTTCCATACCCTTAGCATTTGCCCTCTTGGTGCCTGTACAGCTGCTCGCCCAGCCAGCAGCTGGGTTGCTCATCAACTCCCACAGCAGCTTTGTAGTATGCAACGGCTGTGGCAACAAAGCAGACCCAAGAATTATAGTGCTATTTTGTGCATTTTTTTTATGTGTACCCATAATTTTATGAAGGGAAACAAGCCCGCCTGACTTATAATAGCAATTCTTTGGGCTGTTTTCACTTGTGTAATGGGCCATTCCAACACAATACCTCTCTTCAAGCCCTTGGGTATTTGCTTATTGAGTTTGATTTTCCCTCTAACAGATTTAACCAAAGCCTTTTTTTTGGTCTCAGCACCAAAACTCTCCCAGCACCCAGCCAGGGCAGTGTTGTCCCATCTAGGAAAGCCAAGGGCATTTATTCTTGGCACCTGAGCCAGGCTCACAAGGAACCTCTACTGCCACCCCCCCAGCAGTGCCTTGTCACTGCTGACAGCAGGGATTTAGCAGTGTTGCTGCCTCCATTTTAGTTTCTAAAGAAAGCAGACATCCTTCCTTCCCTTTATCTTCTCGCTCTTCCCTAATAAATATCATTATTTCATCCTGCGAGACCTGAAAACCCATTTCTGAAACTCCTCTGGCAACTAATACAGTAAAACAAGCCTATAAATATAAATAATTATGATAAAAAGGCATAAAATGCCAGACTTGGGTCAAACACATCCACACAGTGACACTGGCAACAAATAACTACGCACTGTCTGAATATAGATGGGAAAAGCTGAATACAGAGCAACTCGTTTGTTGCCCATCACTGTCAGACTCCTAATTCGGACAGGCCGTATTTTATTGATAGCAGAGCAAACACAATCATAATCCGTCCCTACCTTTCCTGCTGTGTGAAAAATCCCATCCATCCCCAGGGAAGTGAGGATGGCAAACCCAGTGGTGTGAACGTGAGGTGGAAGCATAAGGCAGAAAGCGCAGTCCCAGCCTGTGTTTTTCACACATCATTATTGCTAAGTTCGATTTTCCAAAAGCTCTGTTTTATTTTTTTAAAGGTAACATCTTTATTTATTATTATTGTATTTATTAGTTGTTGTTATTATTATTATTATGCAGAGATGAGACCTTTTTTCTTTTTTCCCCCTTTGATCACAGAGCAAACAGTTTGCTTTGAAAATGTTAATGGAAGTCCCGATTTAAAACATTTTTTTCTTCACTTTCTTTTTTTTTTTTTTTTTTTTTTTTTTGCTTGTGTGTGTGTGTTTTTTACTTTGTTTTTTTTTTTAAAACGTTGCAACAGGCAAGATCTGGGGTTCAGTTTCCTCATCCTACACAAAGAAAGCTCCTGGAGTTCGGGCTCCTAGCCACTACCGTAGGTCCTGCCTTGCTCAGCTGTCGTCCTCTCAGTGTGGGTTCGCCGGGTGGGGTGGGAAGGTGGGTGGGAAGGGAGGAGCTGGAGGGAGGGAGGGTGTTTGTCAGCTATGTCGAGTCTTGGTTAACGACTTTGCCTCCGTTCATGGTTGGTGTCCCTGAACTTTTTCTAGAGCGTCCTTGTTTTTCTCCAATTTCATGCAGCGATGGCTCTCTGTACATGCACACTGCAAACAGAAAAGACAACCTGTTAGCAGCCCTGAAGTCACAACATCACTGACCACCATGAGCTATCTGTATGCGAGACTGAAGTCCTCACCCCAATACAATACAAATGCAGACACACAAAAGCCTCAGTGACCCACTGGAAGATCCTCTTGCCAAGCAAGATCTGCTATCTGCCTTTGCTGCTAGCCAGATCCTTCCAGAGGCCCAGACAGAAACAAGGGATTTCTGCTTCTCCATGGGTAAGTCAGTCTAGGCTTTCTATGCTTTACTATTTTTTAATATGTTATATACATAAAATAAGCATTCTAGTTCACAGCACCAGGCATTGTCTCGAGATGCTTTTATCATCCAATGTCAGGTTTGAGGATTACCTGTTCCCCAGTCCTTAATCTCTGATGTGATGATTCTGAGAGTCTTGAATCAAAGCCATGCTTGCCTCTGAGCCACCCAAACATTCTGGGTGTGAAGCTCTGGGTCCTGAAGTGGTGACTGAAGCCCAATTGGTGCCTTCAGCCAAAGCCTGAGGTCTGTTCTCAGCACTAGTTCTTCCCTATCAGTCAATAGCCAAGGCAAATGTTGGGGGCCCATGTCCAAGTGGCTGTCCTTGTGCCACGGAGGTGTGCCAGTGCTTGCCCTGAGCCAGCACACTTTGATGGCTTGAGGACAGCCCAGTGGGTAACACCAAAAGGAACAGCTCTGTGGAGCTCTTTGTAAATGTGGTGAGCTGTGGAAGGGATGAAAATACTGAGGTACTCCAAGGGCACATACTCTGAAATTGAGAGCCTGAGACAGGCCTTCAACTCTCCTACCTGCATTTTTGCAAAAATTAGGATGGAAAGAACTGATTATGCACTGCTTCCTATTGTAGGACCATAGGATGGACAGAGCCATCAGCTTTCACTTCTGAGTGCTCAACAGTAGGAAAATTTCAAAAATTATCTGGATAGATGAAACAAATATCCCACATATAGGAAAATTTATGTTTTAATATTAATAATGTTTATAACCTCCCTGATTTGCAAATAAATTCTGGCAATTAGAGGCAGGCTACAAATGACATTATTGCTCTGCATTCTACTCCTCGCTTGACAAACAGTGATAGCAGTGTGCAACAATATAGGACAGAGATAAAGTGCAGTCACCTGCGTATTAATGGGAGGGATATCTCATTGAATATATGAACATTGAAAAAATATGACTTTTCTCATGGAGTCATAGAGTATCTTTCACACAAAGCTTTCAGAGCAGTTCAGACATACCCACAAACACACACTGGGCCTCCCAATGCATCTGAAAGGCAGGGCCTGCACTGCAAACTGTCAATGCTGCACTGTTATTTGATGAACGTGAGAAAAAAAAGAAAAACACTGGACAGAGAAAGCTTAAAGAACAACATGATGAAGGTTAGTAATGGAGGAAAACCTGTGCTCATGTTCCTGTGTGATCTCTTAGCCCGAGCTGCATGGTCTTTTGATGACCCTCGGGATGCACATCACTCCTGAGATGAGTCTCATTTTCTGATGTGATGCTCTCCCATCAGATATGTGGGTTTGTGCTGCTGATGGACCTGTACTGTGCCAAGTTCTGCCCCAGTCCTAACTTCTTCAGCCTCAGGTCCAGGCTTGAGCCATAGGCATTTGCATGGGTCCTTCCCAAGCAGCTGTGTGCATTACAGTCAACCCCCAGCTTCCAGCCTCAGTATTGCAGCTGGGCAATGGGAGATGAATTCAATGCCCACAAGGACAAAGAAATGCAGAGAAATTCAAGGCACAGTCTAGGTTTTTGCATCATCACTGGCCACAGAGTCACGAATACAAATCAGGCTGCAGAAGTAAACACCATGCAACTGAAAATTAAGGAAACCCTGTACCTAGCAAGCAAATAAGGCAGGAATTAGAGGTTAATCCTCCACTCCAGCAGATGCTGTTGAGCACTGACAGGGGGTAGGGCTGGAGGCTGCTCAGTATGCTTTTCACTCAGTGCTGTCAAAGCCTAAGTACGAGACAGGCTGTGCCAACAAACCATGCCAGAAAACCTACAGCAGCATGAGACCTGTGTATTTTCAGTATTTAGATACACCCATATCAGTGTGGTATGCAGAATTTGCACGGCACTAAATATTGCCTGGGTATTTATACACGGATGTGTGTGCATGGGGTTGTAAGGACAGAGTGAGGCTGTGTGCACAGAGCACCAGGCAGCTTGGGAAGGATGAGCAATTTGGCGAGAACAGGATCTCCTCCTGCTTCTCCCACCCACCCCCACCCACACACCAAACCAAATACAGCCCTCGATGTCTGCAAACCCAGCGAATGCTTTGGAGCTTCAATCAGATAATCAGCTCCTGTGTTCCAGATTCTAATCAACGCATCCATATTCATGCTTTAATTGGGAAATGCCGTGAGCCTGATCCACTGTGTGGAATGGGGAGAGTGGGAGCGGGGCTGTGCCCTGCCTGGTACCTGCACCTCTTGATGCAGGCTGCTCTGCATGTATAAAGAATTCTGCAAGCAGGTAGGCAGGGAGAGGTCTAGGGAGGGCAAACAAGGGGGGGAGCATCCTCTCCAAAGACTGAAAGCAATATGGGGCTGCTTTCACCCAGGGACAGGTGATCCTGTCTCCTGTGTGCTGATACAGGATTGATGGCTCACTGCTGCTTTCTGAGCACAGCATCAGCACACCGCCCTTGCAGGGAAGCTAAATGCACCCTGTGCTGTCTCCCTGGGCACAGGGACTAGCAGTGCTCAGGAAGCACATAACGTGTCCCAAATCCTGCATGCTTCACTTGGCATCGCTGCAACAGGAAGAGGTTTGGAGGTGCCTACGCGCTCCTCACTGCCTTTCTCTAGAATACAAGGAAAAGATTATTAAAGGGGCTTGGGTACATCCATGTAGATGGCTTTCCCTACCCTAGGTCTCAGGAGTTTGGAGGAGCTGAGATTTTTCTAAGCAGGAGGCAGGTCTGGGCACAGCTCCGAATGCCGCTGCAGCAGCGGCCACATTAGCTAATGCTCTGGTGGAGAGAATTAATTATCTAAGCAACAGCTAGGGGCAGGAGGCAGTGAGTGATTATGCGCTCTTGTTTTCTGCCTCTAATTACTGTGTTCCTACCCCAGGCCCAGCTGATGCATTTCAGAGCTGTCTGAGCTGGCGGCTGCCAGGCGGCTGGATGTGCAGGATGCTGCCAGATGGAGTCAGCATGTTCAGGTGGGAGCCAGTGCAGGATGACAAATGGCCAAGCAAAAGCATGGTTAAAATACAGCGCGTTTGCCGTCTAATAAAATGATTAGCAGTTTGATAGATGAACAAATGAGTTAGTATAGGGCAGAGAACATACCAAAGCCTGTCTATCTGAAAGACAGGTACAAAAGAGGAGCTGTGTTTAACACAGATTGGTAGAGTGGTAGGCCAGTCATCAACATGTCTTGTTCTTAACAACTGACACATGTCCAAGGCCTAAGGGCTGAGGCACCAGGAGTCCAGAGTAAGGGGCAGCCCCAGCTGACTCAGAGGGAGGAAGAAGGGCCAGATGTGCCACACCATATACACTGGAGTTAGGACCAGTGAGAGCTCTTTTGGTAGAATAGTCTGGAAATGATATCTTCAAGGAGAGAGAACTAAAAACAGCAGAGCTCATTCACAAAAAGCATCTGATAGAATTTTTACTGAAGGGACAGGAAGAGTCTCCCATCAGTTGAGATGGAAAAAACAAGAGGCACAATAGATGTGTTTGTCCAGTACTAATCAATGCAGACACTTAAGGAGATTGAAATTGCTGTAAAAGATAGCTTGGTGTCCAAGTGACAATTATACCCAAGCTATTTTCTTGCGCAGTCTGGTTCAATCTATAGGTCTGCACTTTAAAGGCTCATTTAGCCCAAATGATCAGCGATCAGAAATACCAAAAGAAGTGGGTTGCGTATGTGTGCTTTTAACCAAGAGTGGCCTCACACCGTACATTAACTGCTGACAGGCAGGCTGTTTGCCTTGGCTTTGCCAGCACACAGATGGGAGAGGAACTGAACGTTTCCCATTATTACTCACTACGTTTTTTTTTTGTGCTTTTATATTGATTAAGCTTGGTGCAATTTTCAAAAACAAACAAGCACATCCTACCTCCACTAGACCAAACCTAACTCCTTGTACAAACCAAACGCAGAAACCCTTCCAGTGGCTTTGCACAGAACAGCCCCAGCATCTGACAACCTACAGGAGACAAAGCACTCTGCAGGATTAGCACAGCATAGAACTGTATATATGAATGCACACCCAGACAGAACTGTGTATGTATATATATATATATATATATATACATATATATAAAAGTTCCTTGGGAGGACATTTCATACTTATTCATTAGCTTACTGGCCATTTGCAATTCTGAGAAAAGAGCTTCTAAATTCAGAAAGCAGTATGAAGCAACAGGAGTCAATGCTACAGGAGCAATTTGGGCTTTTCTGTGATTCCTTTTCCTGCAAATGTTCCCTTCACTGAGCTGCTGCATAATTCTTCTGCACACAGCAATCAGCTGGGAAGTTTCAGCTCAGAGATAATTGCCATTGAAGTGGTGGGTGAAGTGATTCCTAGCACTGCATGCGACACTACTCCTTTCCACAGGACCCGAATCCTCTGTGCACACATCACCATGTCAGCACTGTGTCACAGTGTTAATGCTGGCGGTGGGACCTGAGCAAAAGCAAACCTGTGTACATACTGCAGATGGAAGCAGCACGGCACCAGCCTGAAAAAGCAGCCAAGCACACATGCTGGGACATGCTGTGGTGCTCAGCAGAAGGGACATGCAAGTACAGCAGAAGAGTACTTTCAATCGTTCTTTCTAGTCATGTCAAAGAGAAAGATGCTGTTAAACCAGGGCAGAAGTTGCCCCTTTTCTCTCACATCTCCACTTGCAAGCTCTGCTCGCGGAGACTTTGATGGATGCAGCACAGACAAGTCACGTGGAGCTGAGCACGTTTTACTCCAGCCCTCTGCTACTGACAGTGAATCTTGGGCTTGGGAACAGAGCCCTCCGTCTGGAGCCATAGTCCCAGACAGCTGAACGCTTTGGGAAGCTGACACATGCCCGGGCTTGGGCGGCTGCCAGCTCTTTGATGCAGCAGAGGCTGCCTGCAAAGCGTGTGGAGGAGGGAAGGGGTGGAGGAGCCCTTCATTTGGCTGCCAACTTCCAAAGCGTTCACTCGCTCAGGAGGTTATGTGACAGCTGTGATTGAAGCGAGCGTGGGAGGAGGCAACTGCAGGAAAGGGAAGCTCTCGGGCTGGGTTTGCTTTTTCAAAATGAAAGCTGGAGCAGCACTTGCTGCAATGAGAACTCCGCTGCAGCCAGGCACCTCTGTTACGGTGAATCCTGCTGTGAGGATAGCCGCAGGAATGGCCTGCTTTAACACATGCAGAAGACAACTACTGAGCCATTCAACAGACACCACACATGCTGCACTGGGGAAGAAATCTGGATTCCAAGGCTCTGCTCAGTGCCAACAGACAACCAGATAGCAGAGTTATCAGAAGGAGCTGGAAACCCAGCTAGGACAGCTAGCACCTGTAAAACCTCTTCCTAGCCAAGGCAGGACAGGAATGGAACCCAAGCTCCTGCTGAAGCAGGCCCTGGTCTTCTGCAGAAACCAAAGCTGAGGAAGGCTGCCCTGCTGTTGCCTCCAATTGGCTTCCAGCTGCAGAAAAGTCACTGAGAACAAGCACAGGAGAAGCAAACCTGTGGCATTCTCTGTTTTTCCTACCACCTCCATCTTCTGTGCAAAGGCTGCAAATACTTGTGAATGCAGAGCTGAATTTCTCTTGAATTTACTAGTAACAGAAAAGGGACAATTGCTTGTTTCCAAAATCAAGTTAGTACCTGATAAAGACTAAGCTCATTACAGTACATCTCTTCATCTACCAGATGCCAGCCCATAAAAAATGCCATGGCATGAGCCCATGGCACACTTCAGCACTGTACTGTCAGTAAACGGGCAAAAATTCAACTTCCACTGAAGCCTCAGGCTGTGATAACATGCAGAGTTTTTTACATGAGGTGGAAAATGAATGAAATGCCATCAGTGCAACCCAGCACTCCAAAGGTGCTCCCCAGCACCCAAATCCATGCAGCCCCAAATCTGCACCTGCCAGCTCACCCACCCTGCACACCACATGGATGGAAGGAGAGATTCCATACCTTCAATGGGTTTGGGTACAAAATGTGATGAGGGTTTGGTTTTTTTCACCCGGTTTCCCTTCATAATTTGACCTTCTTTATTGAGTCCCAGGAACCACGCTCGTCCGGATTCCTGCTGCCGATACAGCGTGGAAGAATAAATAACGTAGTAGTTTTCAAAGACAGATTCCTTAAATTTGCACTCTGGTGTGAAAACATCCTGCAGTGAAAGAGAGAAAGAGACAGAGAGAGAAGAAAAAGCGGTGAAAAGATTAATCACTGATTTCCTGGATTAGGCATCACTGAGTGATACACGACAGTCACGCATTGCAGTCAGTTTAACAATAGAAAACAACAGGCATCAGCAACAGTACTCCAGAAAAGTCCCCACTGAAAAAGAAGGCTTTGTTTCCCTGACAGGGCAGAGGTGTGGTTTACAAAACCACCCACAGTGAACAGGCTTGAAAAATGTGCAGAAGTCAAGAATTTGTGTCCCAGCAAGCTCTCAAACCTAGCCAGAGCAATGCCCTTGTTTGTGTGACTTACTGTGAAGTGTGTATGCTCTCCCAGGTCTCATCTATAAGGACTTGGGACTGAAGTACTACGCAAAAAAAAGCCCACAGAGCTGGGAAGCAAAGAAACAGCCTTGCTGCTCACTGCTGCTTCCAGGGCATCCCTCTGGTTTTGCTTTTGCCTTCTGCATGATGGGCAAGAAATGTGCAACGTGCAGTGCCTAAAACACTGAGATTTTATAAATACTTCCAGGCAAAAGGCAGTTTGTCAGGATCAGGTAAGTGGATATGGAGAAATGGGAGTACAAAAATCAAGTAACAAACTTACTTGTTTTCAAAAAAGGCAAGAGGAAATGCTGGCACAAAGCTTGAAAATCTTTTGATAAAGTTGTAAATTCAGACACAGAGAACTGGTCTGGTACCTTGCTGTGTCCTGCAAACTTCTCAAGGTTTTTACAACAGGGAAATAACATTAAGCCTCTTCGAAAAGAGCTGGCTGCCCATGGGACTCTGCCAGCAGCTTCCAACTCTTCACTAAGACAGACATCGGTTACTGGTCTGAGGTGCGTTCTTTTTTCCCAGACTTAAATGAAAATTCATCCTAGTGAAGTAAACGCTCCCATTGGGTTTCTTAAAATGATGATATTCTTTGCAAGAAAAAAAAACCAAACGCACACAACCAACCAAATAAACAAATAAAGAAAGTCAAAATTACACAAAAGCCCTTCAAACTTTTCTAAAGCTAAAATATATCATCTTGCACAACCCAGGGAAAGCATCTTGGAGGCCAATGATGAAGGCAGTGCTGCTCCAGGACAACAATGCTCCCTCCCAGGCCACTGCCACTCAGAGTTCTTAGGGAGCTTCTCTATCCTCCCCAATGGAAAACCCATGACCAACATCCAAGCAAAGCATCTGGAGTAATGCCACACATTTACTGCAGACCTCATTTTTAGAGTGAACATTTTGAACATTCAGCAACATTCAGGCATGTATTCCCCAGTGCTCCAGGGGTTATATAAAGTGTTGTTGGCCTGACAATAAATCCCGTGTTCAGCAGACCTGCAGAGCCGGGCAGTCTTGAAACCACCAAAGATAAAGCAGAGTAGAAAGCACAGAGCTGTGCTGCATTCGTGAAGCTTGCATCAATCAGCACCATGTGCATAAAAACACTTTCAGCCCATTGAGTTGTTTTGCGTCATCTAAGGGAGTCTTCCTTGCTGGAGAAATATTTTAGGAAGAGGGAGTGAAACAAGTTGAGAGAGATTTGGATGACTTAGAGCACTATAACACAGTGCTTAAAGTAGTTTTCCAGAAGATCATCTTTTAAGCACCCCTCAAATCTGCTCTTTATCTGCAGGCTGTGCCTGGCTGCAGAAGATGTGCTAACCCGGAGCCAACGCCCAGCCCATATGGCTTTCATCTGGGCCAGCCAGGCAGCAAACCCCACAATGCATGGGAGCGTCCCTGCAATCAGGTTGGGCATGCAGCCCCTTTACCACATCCTGGCTGCCCCACCAGTATAAATGTTTTAACAAAATTCTCCTTATCTGAACTGGAAAGTTTTTACTTGGGGAAAGGCAACCACTGACTTCCCCAGAATGTGGAATTTGCCAAGCACGGGAGTTGCACTAGGCAACTTTTAAAGAGTTCCTTCCAACTCAAATGACCTATGATTCTATGGCATGTTTGGATTTTCAATGCTTGTTTTAATTTCAATGTGGAACAAGGACGTTTTTTTATTCTCAATGAAGCAGAAATATAGAAACTACTGCATAGTTAGTGAAATTGTGATTATAGAAAGAAAAAGATATCTAAATTTTTAAATAAAAGTGATTTAAGATCAAGTGTTCATGTAAACATCTCTTTTAAAATTATCATTATATAATATTATTTTCTGTCATACAGCTCATGAAATCACTTCATACCACATATCCATTTAGAATCAGAGAATCACAGAATCATGAAGGTTGGAAGAGACCTCTGAGATCATCCAGTTCAGCCATCCACTACCACCAATACTGCCCAATGCCCACGTCCCTCAGTGCCGCATCTCCATGGTTTTTGAACACCTCTAGGATGGTGACCCCACCACCTCCTTGGGCAGCCTGTGCCAGTGCACCATCACTCTTAGAAGAAATTTTTCTTAATATTCAACCTGAACCTCCCCTGGCACAACTTGAAGCCATTCCTTCTTGACCTATCGCCATTAATGTACCATTAAAGAAGCAAAATTATGTTATCTGTGAAGTGGACATTTTTAATGAAGACATAAAAACTAAAGCAGAAATAGTGATTTTCATCATATGTTTAATCTCCCCTGAAAATACTCAAGCAAATAAACCTTTTTGATTGTTTCTGTGATTTGGCTGGTTGCTTCTTCACCCCCTATAAATTAGCTGAAATATGGCAACACCATCAAAACACAGTTCTCTCCATTAGGTAGGTTTAAGAAAACCCAGCAGAGTTCCAGTTGTATTCACTATTATTATTTTTCTTATTACATACAACACCCCGTTATCAACACTGTGCCACACAGAGACAAACACACACTATGGGGCAATTCCTTGTACTTATTGACAACCCCTATGGTCTTCACAGAAAAGAGATGGGGCAGACAAGCAGCATGCAGGGCACTCTGCCAAGGTGATAGCACATGCATCCTTATGTTTTTCTTCATTGATACCTCCTTGGTGGCCAATGTCTAGCCTCCAAAGTTTACAAGGCATGGCTATGTCATGTCACTTGGTTCCTGCCCATATCTCTTACTCTGTGCCTCCCCATAATGAAAGCATCTCGGGATATTAATGACAGAACCTATCTACAAGCTTTACTGTCAAAATTAATTGTGGCAATTATGTCAAATCAGGTGGGAACTGCTGGTTCAGTTATCTTGAGCTGAGAAGAGCTTGGAAGAAAGCAGAGTGTAGGTGAATAGGACAGACTTCACACTAACAGTTCTGAGCAAGAGCCACTGCATGGGTTGAAATCAGAGATAACTAAAGGTCGTTTGGGAAAACCACTGATCTATTGTCCAGATCTTTATGTTTGTTTTGGTTTTTAAAATTATTTCAATGTTAATTAAATGTGCTAGATGGGGAGTCCCATCTAGCAAAGGGTAAAAGCAGCAAAGGGACCCTCAGACTGTCCCCCTACAACCTCCTCCAGAAATAATAGCCTAGTATTCTTGACTATACCATTAGTCAAGTATAGGTATAGTAGTAGAGTATAGTATATACAATAGTATAAGTATAGTATTCTTGACTAAATTACTTTTAGGGTAGAAAGTAAATAAATACATTTATTTTTTCACTGTTTGGAGATTATGGGTCTGAGACATTTTGTTAAATACCAACAGATACTGCTGGAAGTGATTTGCAAAAGCAGACCTTTTTTTTTTTTTTTTTTTTTTTTAATTGTTAAGCTAAAAACTTGCATGAAATATTTGCACAAGAAATGTTAACAATTTACATGCAAAATGAATACCATTTCCCTGCAACTTGCTTTCTGTATCTCAAACACTTGTACAAGAGGCAATTCCACTAAGACAGAGTAATTAGACTTGCTTTGAAAAACAAACACAGACCTCATTTGTGCTAACAGTAGCTTGATTGGAAATTTCACAGTTTAGGAAAAAAGTAAAATGGCATCTATCACATACAAAATTAGGGAGACCACGTTCAATGACACTTTGAAACACAGAAAGTAGCTGAATGGATGTAACTGGCATTTTGATTTTTGTTCTTAGTGCAGCAGACGTGCTCAGAGAGGGTGTAAGGTACCATGATTTGCCCCAACAGCTATTCCTGTTTTAGAAAAATATGATGTTTGATTTATCTTTGACCCCACCAGTGTCTCCTGCCATCTGCAGATGGAAATGTGGACTTCCAGGCATAAACCCTGTAGGAAGCAGAGAATATTCTGGGAATGCACAGCTCTGCTTGGATATCTCAGCTCCTTCAAAATATGCCATCCCAATGGTGTCACAGTCCTGGTACTGCTCCAATGAAGCAGCAACTCTTTTTTTTTTTTTTCTTTTTTTCTTTTTTTTTTTCCCCCCTGAATATCTCCTTTTATTATAACCCAGAATATAATAGAAAATATATGCATTCACATGCAAACCCAATGACTTAATAAATTTAGTTAGCGAAACAAGCAGCAATAAAAGAAAAAGCCCATTCTGCAAGTAGTTTGTGCTACAGTTTAGGAAGAGAATGTTAATTATGAGTGCAGAATTACCTAACCAACACACTCCCAGAGTAACAGTTTCCCTTTTTTACAGCACTCACGGGTTTCTTTTTTATGTTCCGCACAATTACTGAGCCAGATCTTCAGATGGGATAAAAGCCCTTAACTGCACCAAAACCTACATATGGCAAAGATTTCCTCCTAGAGAATATGACTCAGGATGTTTACTGATGTTAGTGTTTAGATTTGAGAGTTCGAAGTCCATCAAAGTCAATTAAAATACATTTTGCTCTGTACACCTCCATGAAAGGAGGTTGTAGGGAAGTGAGGGCTGGCCTATTCTCCAAGAGGAGCTGATGGCCTTATGTTGTGCCAGGGTGAGTTCAAGTTGGATATTAGGAAAAAATTCTCCAAAAGAGTGGCGATGCACTGGCACAGGCTGCCC
Source organism: Tympanuchus pallidicinctus (assembly GCF_026119805.1). Classification (NCBI taxonomy): domain Eukaryota; kingdom Metazoa; phylum Chordata; class Aves; order Galliformes; family Phasianidae; genus Tympanuchus; species Tympanuchus pallidicinctus. The sequence continues at coordinate 12,788,104 of NW_026294739.1, read as the reverse complement.
AGAGATGTGGTGGAATCTCTGTCCTTGGGGGTGTTCAAGAAATATGGGGAAGTGTACTTAGGGACTTGGTTTAATGGGTAATGTTGGTGGTAGATGGACAGTTGGACTAGATGACCTTGGCAATCTTTTCCGACCTTAATGATTCTACGATTCTATGGCTCTATGTTTAGGGAATCAAAGCACTGCTCTCAACATTGTGTTGTGGTTGTGGAGGCAGCCCATGGAACACTTGGATCACTCAGTCTGCACAAGCATTGCTCTGTCCCAAAGGAGAGGATAGCACTGCAGCAAAGCACCTGGGGTTCCTTAAAAACCCACTTCACTGACCTCAGCCAGAGCAAGGTTTAATCAACACTTCTTTGATGCCACGAGCAACGAGAAGCTCATCACGGGTATCAGTGTGCATCAACCTGAGTGGATGAACAAAGGCGCTGGATTCCCACAGACATGTGAGATCCCAGATGAAATGTCAATATCCAACTCCCGTTTAAAGGTGTGACAATTCTTTAAATACCTGGGAGTTTGTGACCACAAATCTCATACCATAGCACTTGTCCTGGCATACTCTTATTCCCAGGACACGTAGGCCCTGTCCACAGGATAAGCCCCACTGAGACTACAGCAGTGTACTGCTCCATGTAGCTTACACCATGGCCCAGGGTTGCCTCTGCCTGGAAATGCTTTAAAATAACTGTAGCTGAGCTCTCTCTTGGCATGTGATCAAGAAACGCAAAACTGCATCCAAACTTTACATCTCATCCCATCTTTGTCCAGATGGCAGGTGATATTCACTGTTCACACTCCACTTTTCCTCCCCCTTCTAGCTCCATAAGAGATTGGTGACAAGCCTTCCTGGTGGCCTTTTAGAAGTAGGAGAGAACAGATAAGTTTTAAAATAACAAGCTGCTACATGGGAGCACACAGCCCCGCTACAGAGTAGATATACTTGAGGAAACAATATGGTTATCTACAAGTATTCTGGCTCTTTCTGAATCATCTGTGGTCGAAGGGAGCACATTTTCACATAAATCCCAATCTATGCCAGTCTGATTCTCAGCTCTGACAGCTGGGAAGCAACATTAAATAGCAATCCAACTTACTGTCCCTGAAAACCATAACTTGAAGGCCATTTACTCTTACTTTTGCAGGAAAACTCTGTGTCCAGGGTACATATGTGTTGTGTTGGCTTCACTTGAAATCCCCCAGACCCACAGCAGATTCTGCATGACATGCCAAGCTCCATCCTGCTCCAGCTGGATGGTTACCCAGATCAAAAAGGGGTTGTACAGATCTATGTGAGCCACGGTCTCACACCTGGAAACTCTATGTGTTTTTGAGAGCCAAATTCAGACCCCTGCATCCCACTATATCTCTGCGTTGTGCTCTCCTGCTTTCAGTTCTTGGCCAGCTCACTGCACAGATACATTTTTACTAAATGCTTTATAAAGTTAAATATGCACAGATTCCCTGCACTGGCCTTTGGCGGCTGCTCATGCAATCCTGATAGGAACACAGCTTTCAATTTAATGAGTGCTGACAAGAACATAACTCAGGATGATTCTTCAAGCTGGGTTGTTCCCTTCCATGTCTCCCAGGAGAGCCTGAGTGAGAGAACAGACTCCAAGAGAAAGATCTGAGTACAGAAAACTGAGCAGCTCTGTGTTACAATGTCATCTCAGAAAGGCTGCACGGTGAGCAATGCACAGATGGGACACACACGAAAAATGACACGTTTCTGCCTGATGCTATGCTTTTTGTTATGAACCCCAAATTCAAATTCATTGTTGGATGAAACAACTTCACATCATTTCTTTTCAAATTATTAGCTAGATTTGGATTTCAATGGATTGGTTTGTTCTCTGATCTTGGACCTTATTTCAAGTTAGGTCTGTAAAGCCTTAAAAGTGTGGAGCTGTTAAGCAGTGATCACAGCATAGCTCATTCACATGGCATGTGGCCCATCTAGTTCAGCATCACTCTTCTAGAAAAGCAACTGATTCCTATAAGTGAGGGTTTTGGACAGCATTGGTGCCACATTCCTGGCAGCCTGGAGATCTGGTGAAACTCCAGTATCGTGTATTACCTAGGAATTCCATATCACCTATTGTCTTCTCTGCATTCTGTTTTTCTGACAAAGTGTTTGGAATTGGTAACATTGCCATTAGCCCTGCTTTACTCCAAAGCAGTATCCAGAAATACATTTATGCATTCAAAGGTAATGATCATGAGACAAGATGGGACAAGATGAAGATATGTTAGTTGCATACAAGAAAAACAGACTTCCTAAATTAGCATCTCACTGCCTCATCTGCTACTGCCCAAAATAACCATGAAGAAAAATAATAATGTAAGAACCCTAGAAACACGGCCAGATGGGATGCTTTGAATCTGTCATCTCTCTATGGGGACAGAGAGTTTCCTGGCATCACTTTCAGCCTGGGCAGAGGACACGAAAAGTTGACTTGGGGCCTCTGGTCACTTTTGCAACATTGCTATTTTTACTACTGTTGATAATAATAACAATGATGTATTAAACTAAAATAATGATCATGCATTTTCCAACACAACACTATTTTATCCTGATAGGAAGAAGAAGCCTTCAGTGGAAAACTAGCAGTAAGTATTAGATTTATCATTTTATTATTCATATTAAAACTATATTGGAAGGCACAAACCACATTAATAGTGCTACAGGCATCCAATAAAAACACCCTCACCTAGGCAGAAGGAAGACCTTTTGTTTTCTACATTTTTTGTGCAGAGGTCTAGAACACTGGAAGACCAAGTGGCTTGCCTAGCCTTCTGTAAAACACGATGCATCAGAGCTAGCTGAGAAACTAATTTCCCTAGGGTTCCAGTTCATTTTCTTGGGTAAAGACCCTCTCTTTCTGACATAAATGAAGTAATACAGCTACAACAACAGGAGGGAGAAGGGGACCACAGCGAGCCCCAGCCCTTGTCAGGCAGACTCTGCAGACACAGACAAGCTGTGCTTGCTCTCACCCCAGCAGCACGGCCAGACACTGAGCACAGATCTGAAGAAAAGAGAAGACTTAAGCACAGTTTTCTGTCTACTTCATTTTTTGAGGTAACACGTCATGTGGGCAGGAGATAAGAGGACTTGCCAAAGAGCTCACCAGGCCTATTACAACCATAAGCTGGTGATGTATTGAGATAGCCTCTCTGCTTGGACTCTTAAATTCAAACCCCAGGACACGGTGGAAGCACACCATCACTGACACACTCCCTATCTTCTCTAACGCTGAGGAGATCTCCCCTGCATTAAACCAATTTCAGAGCTGTCATGACCAGAGCTGGAAATTCAATTTCTTTGCTGCTAAAACTTCCATCCTGAAAAGGAGTTGTGCTAGATGATTAATATTTTGACAGTGTGCTGACAGGTTGGCTACAACTGGCCAATTGACCACAAGCCCTGTGGTCTAAAGGCATCAGCTGAGGCTGGGGTGAGCTGGTGTTGGACAGGCTGCATCTCACAACCAAAAAGAAATGTTATGAAGTGTGAATATTCATGTGGCGTTTGCCTCCCCCTCGTTACAGCTGCTGCAGTGCCTACGCAGAGAAAAGGAAAGGCTTGTGGCATATTCTTGGGTTGGGGCCAGTTTTGCTGCCCACCAGGAGGACTGAAGGGAATCCACCAAGGCCTCCAAGCCTGTGTCTCAGCATGGTTTCTGATGACCAATCCAGCCAAATAAAAGGCCAAGCTGCTTCCCTAATAACTGCATCTGGGTCTACCCTCTCTGCCCTACTCCTGCTGGGGGCTGCTCTATCTGCAGCCAAGCAAAGCATGTGTCCAATGCTTCAAATCCCTCTGCTCATCATCCAGCACCGCCCATCTGGGATACGTCTACAAAGGCAGAGGGGTTTCAGGCATATTTCTGTTGGGTCTCAGTATTGTTTACTGCAAGTGGAAACAATCTGTTGGCAAACATCTACCCTGTCAGTGAGGCACTGACTTCAAGTTCTGACAGCAGGTTCTTCTGCTGGTCCCGAGTCCTCCAGACTCTGTGTCCTTGAGCCAGAGACTTTGGACTACTGTCTCATCTAAAATTCTTTAAACTGCTCATTGTGTATGAAGAGCCTGTTTTTGGCTGCATACAACAAAAGGGATATTCAGCCTGAGGAATGAATGAGACTCAGCTCTCAAGAACATTTTTGGGTGAGAGAGGAGAAATAAGTCTTTGGCACAAAAGGCAGACAGCCCTTTGTTCATTTATTTCCTGGGAATTCAGAAAATCAGCCAACTCTGCTGTGTTAGAAATGCCATCCATATATTGACCACACTATCTCTGCTTAGCCTGAAAGAGCTGACAAATCTCACAGCCTATAAGTGCTTTACAGAGAAGGCCAGGCTTACTTATACTGTGAATAGATTTCCACGATATGTATGTACTGACATCCTGGCTTACTTTTTTTTTTTTTTTTTTTTTTTTTTTTTTTTTTTTTTTTTTTGCTGTTACTTTAATTTTGATGTGAAATAACCCGTGGACAATGCACACACATTTTGAATGGACCCAAACTATGCCAGAGCTTAGATCAAACTGTTCCACTTCATGCAGCCAAGTGACCCATTGCAGCTGACTCTTTGCTTCCCAGGAATCAGACAGATGGAAGTATATCATTAGGAATTTTGCAGTAGTGGCTATAGTGAAATTTTTCACTCTGTTGAACACTTTGCTAGAGAACTCAGATTGGCTTTGGCATCTGATTCTGTTCAGAAGCCAACTAATGACTGCAACTTCCAATCTAAGATAATATAGTCACTCTAGAGAGAGTAATATAATACAGCAACTCTATTTGGCATGATGCACAGTAAAACAGGAGATAATTTTATCCTGTTACTAATGTATAGAAGACCCCAAAACTGTCTTCAAATTACATGACCCAAAACACATCAACAAAGCAACCTAGAATTAAAAATTGGTGTATCTCATTCATAGCTGCAGATCACAGTCTCAGTGAGTCCAGGGTTTCTCTTCAACACTGTGTGCATTTGATTTTAGTTGGCATACTCTGTCTACAGTGCAGGACTAAGTGAGTAGAGTGAAACTGCTGGTGGTGAGGACTGTTTGGCATTTGCACTGTTCACATTTCACAATGGGTTCGGCTGCCTGTCTGCCACCAGCCCACAAAGACCAAACATCTGGCACATAAGAGACACTACTGAGGGTACCCTTCAGTTTGGCATCATCCAAAAGGAATCCAGACTGCACTGTGTGATGTGAACCAAAGAGCGGCATGTGAGTGTAATTGGAAGATTTGCTCTCTACAAGTGCACTCCTGATCTATCCAAACCACTAAGCCTTCCAAAAAGCACTTCCTACCAACATCCATTACAAGAAGGAACCATGTTAGCAGTAGCAAGAAAAGAGGTCATTTGTTGAGCCTGTCCATTTGAGTATCAGTACATTGCTTGCAGAAAGCCAGGAGTTGAGCACATGTCACACTTGGATCCTTCACAGATCTGAAAATGCTTCTTTTAACGTGATAAGTTTTAAGGAAATCTAATGGTTGATGTGTTCGTTAGAACACATTAGGAAGGAAAGGAAAGGAAAGCTCGGGGCTTTCCTGACTGTATCACTGGAGAAGGAACAAGTCACCATCTGCTTTCTTCTGTGCTAGTCCAGAGCAGGGGAAAAAAAAAAAAAAGACAGAAGAGAAACCATTTGTTCATCAACATAAGTCCTTCCTTGATATCCACAATATTTCATAGTTTTCATATGTTTTCACTGATGCTAAGTCCTGAATCATTAATGCAGCAACAAGAGCAGAAATGGATCTTCTATGAAGCACTAAAGCTGGACTACACATTCTGTTCAAGGAATAAACACTGATTCATGAATGTTTCAATTAAAATGGATATTTCATAACAAGGGAAATGAAGGAGAAGATTAGAAGTCCTGTGGGAACGTAATGACTGCTGCCTGGAGCAAGAGACACAAAGATAACCTGAAATCCCAAGGTGTCTGACTTAACCAATAGCTGGGACCTCATGCAAGCAAAATGATTAAGCAAAATTCTATTATCTAACAATGTACTCATACTAATGGACCTGAACAGTCACCTCTGCCTTTACGTTGCGCTGGGGTAGCAACAGACACGCAGTGTCCCACACCATTCAAAACTGTCACCCCGGGCAATGAACAGTGTGTCCACAAGCCACTGTCAGCATATTTCTTGAATGTGAAACAACACAAAACCATTTGGAACATGAAAACCTGCAGTGCAGAAATTCAATCAAAAAGTGGAATCATTGGACTTAAAGAATCACTAGTTTTACACTACCATAGCTCTACTGACCCAACTGAAGCATATCAGCTCATTGCTAGTATGCTCAGAAATACATGCAAGAACACTGTGCACTTGGAATACACAGAAAGTAACAGCACCATTGGGATCATTTTACTTAGAAGAGGGCAGTAAAAAAAAATATAAGGCACGGGAGGCACAAAAGAAAAATAATGAGAGCTGTGAAATTTTACTTTTTAAGTCAGTCATAAAAAACAAGCTTTCAACTGACAAGGATGCTTTCAGAAGTCTGCTTTCTAAATTTAACTTTGATATTGAAAAGTCTCAGCTTTTGTTCTTTTTGTTCTTTTTTCTTCGTTAGTGTAAACTTGATAAAAAAAAATGAGGCGTGATAATGCTGGTGCTACACATTTTCAAAAGCCATTTTTTAGCTTTAGCCTCTTCAGAGGGTGCAGATAACATTCATATAGATACAAAGCCATTGCAAAAAGACTGTTCTTTAAGAGCAGAGCTGGCTGCAGGGTTTAATATGATGGGAACTGAGATTCATAATCAACAGCATTCACATTAATAGCCATTAAGCTATTTATTCCTATCAGACTCTAGAAGCCTGTAAGAAGACTAGGTTGTTCTGAAAGACTCAACTCTAAAAAACTTTGTTATAAGCCTTACTTTCAGTTAATATTTTATAACCCCCTGATTTCTTGCTTTCGTGGTGCAAGGATTTTCCAGAAGCCCACTGCCACATGCTGTCTCTGGGTGTTGGACTAAATGATCTCAACGGTCTTTTCCAACCTGAATAATTCTGTGATACTCTATAAAAGCACAAAGCAGCCCTCACACCTTCCCTGTGAGGAACAACCTGCAGGGCCATGAAAAAAAACACAACCTGAGTTGCAAAAGATGCCAACAAAGTGGTATTTCACCCTAAAAAGACTCCACTCTTTTTTCCCCTACTTGCGTCCTGAGCCCTACTGTTGACCTTGAGCCGTTTAATTACCTCCATAACTAAATTACACTGTAGCAGAATGTAATTATGCAATCACGTAATGAACTATGGTTTTGCTCTTGGTCTTCTATGCAAAGCCACCTTTGAAGAGTGCGATAAAAAGGGTGATTATTACAAAAGGCCAAACCAGTGCCATGTACCAATTACTGGGCACAATGCAGGGACAATAACCTCTGGCAGCCCCAATCCATCTGTGATCATTGGCTGGGTCTTGCTAGACTCACATGGGCAGTTTGGTGGGTCAGGAGCATGATAACTCCTTAATACCACAAGTAAGTGTGGTTTTGCCACCTCATGCCTTTTAGCAGAGTACCTGAGCACTTCTAGGAACAGAGGAAGCCCTACTTCAGTGTGCATGTATAGGACATGGAGAAAAGAGGTCGGTTGCATACGATCCTTGGATCTGTCATAGTCAATACATGGATTTTCTGAATCACAGCCCACTGCTTTCAGCATGAAGAAGTGTTCAGGGTAGTCTGGGAAGGCACTGTCATATCAGCACTGAGTCACCACATTGCCATGGCCTGTCCCTTCTGTCTGACTCCAGCAGAAAGCATCATCAATGAAAAGGAATCATGAAGTTGTCAAGCAGCAATGCTGAACACAGACACATCAAAAAGCCCTGAAAGGTCCATGGAAATGAATTCCCTATCATCGTCAGCAGCTTCTCTCTTTGCAAAGATAAATAGCTTTTTATGTATGCAGTATATGTTTTAGCATGTACTCTACAGCTGACAATGTTCAGCCTCCAGTGTAACTTGTCAAAACCTGATATGCCTTTCCTTAATCAATGTGGCAAGCTCCTGAACACCATGTGCTTCAAGTAGTGGGCTGTTGTCCCTGCAGGCAAGAGAGCAAAGTGAGCTGTCATGCTTGCTGCTATACTTCCACACATGCATCTTCCAGCCATCAGTAGTCAAAACAGAGCTGGATGCAGCTCACAGCTTCACCAGTACCACAACTCTGAGCTGTCACTTCTCAAAAGGCACTGCCCCATCCCTTGACTCAGTGTGAAGAACACAAATGAGAGAAAGAGATGACGGGCAACGTAGGATGGCTGCAGTACTTCAAGGTCCCTCCCTCGTCCCAGTTCTAATTGGGCTGTTTCACACTGTTCATTTTGAGCCAAATAGGATGAAGGTCTTTTAGGATACATCCCAGCCTGAATAACTCAAAAAGCAAATTCCCCCTGTACTAGCTGTTCCACATCCCTTTGCAGTGCTGAGGCAAAGCATGAGTCCAGGCAGACAGCAACCAGCACATTATAGAGTTAGGAATATTCTCAGATATCCAGGGGAATTGCTGAAAGCAGACGATTTTTGAAAATATGACCACCACAGAGCAGCTGGGAACACCTGAGGTGTGGCTGAGATCCCTCAACTGCAGGAGCCATTTGAAAGCTATAGAGGTGTGCACTCAGGACAGGGCACTGGGGAGATGCGTCTGCATTCACAGCTCATGCATAACAACTGCACTGACTGCACTTTCGGGAGAAATATGCTAGGGACAGCAGGGAAGCACGGTGACTTCATTTTCATCATATCTGACAATATCCCTTTCAGGGATGACCTTGCAGGGTGTTGCTGCTTAGGGCTGGTTGGAATAGCAAAAGGAGTGTGCCCCCTCCATGCTTTTGAAGACACCACTTTGCTCTAAAATCTGCCCCTAAACCACTTATCTCTTTGGAGTCTCACAATATGGACAATGCCACATCATAGCAACTCCTTCTTCCTTCCACTCATAACTTACATAATCTATTTCAATTTCTCCTTCACTGCTCCCTTTATGCACTTTATTTCAGCACCGCAAACTTTTATTTCTTCCCGATCCACATTTCACACAAATGAGAATTCTCAGATACTCAGCTTCTGTGCTGGGTCCTTCAGAAACAGGTCACACTACGCCATGCCCTAAAAACATTCAGATACGATAACAGAATCACAGAAAACATCACTAATCCTGACAATTCTACTGGATTAAGTACAGACTTTATGTTCATGAGCTACTTACAAGGCTGATTTTCTAACATACTCTGCCTCAAATTCATCAGATTATAAGAAACACCTTTTCTTTGGCCAGTTACATCATGAGTGACAACACAGAGAGACAGGAAAAGGGCTTTTCAGCCTAATGAGAAAGAGGTGCACTGTTCTTCCAGGGTAAACTTTGTGGGGGTGATGGAACAGGAAAGTAACAGAACCAAGGTCATTGGCAACATCTTTTTCCAACACAGAGAGCCTCAGCAGCAGATATACACATAGGTTGCTCTGAAAGTAATGCCTCTTATTTATTTCCATGGAAATGCAACAGTTAGGAAGAGCACTATAACACTATTTGATAGAGCAAATTCTCTGCCACAAAACACTGTTATTCAGCTTAGTCTCTGCCACTAGCTATGCAGTTCCACCAGCAATAAACAACAGCTCTTCATTTTACAGTTTGACAACTGTACATGGCCATCCAGAACACAGTTTGCCTTTCGCACTGCTGTCGCCATTGCTGAAACGTATCATCCACCCTTTGCTGTGCTCACATCTATTGTTTGGTCTCAATAAATAATCACAAGCATCAGTGAAAGCCAGTGGGTGCAATTTTTTCCATGTGGAGGAATCCAACGATACACATTTGCATCATATAAACTTCCATGTCAGATGTCATTTTGTTAGATGCCCCTCTGCTGTCATCGCTCACACAGCAACAAAACTTAAGGGAGCACTGGTGAAAGGTTCAACCTCATCTGTCATACCACCAACATCTGCCTCTGATGTTGCAAGCCAACATAATAAAATAGGAGGTGTTATTTTCAGAGCAGTCCTTGTATATGTGGTGTGTCTTAGTGCATCAGTACTGTACAGGAAGCACACTACTGAATGCAACTCATGCTGCATTTTATGTACATTGTAATCTAACATACAAGATGACATCTGCACATGTGCAGGTCTGGATGCATCCTCAGCAATGGCCCAACCTCTCTGCTTTTACCTTAGGGCAACTTTTGGTGTGGAAAAGGAGTGTCCTGTCCCACTTCTGCAGCCAGGAACCTCCTGGTCTACCCTCCACCTCCTCCGCACCCTCACAACAGCTGGTAAGTGGTGAAGATATGTGGCTCCTGCCCAAACACAGTTTATTGCTGTTGCTGTCAACTCACTCTGTTGAAAATGATCCAAATGGCAACAGTGAGAATCCTCAGCCAAACAGGTTAATTTCCATGAAAAAGCTGTTTGCAAGGAAGAATAGAGCTAGAGGCAATATGCAGTGATTGACAGACAGGAGCAACCACAATCAGAAATTCAGACCGTGTGTGTATTTGCTGGGACAAATACAGGACAGAGGCACATTTTAAACAGAGGCTCTTTGCACTGACAGCATGTTTGGTGTCAGTAGGTCATATGGTTTGCACTTTTTAGGTTTGATTTTATCCAAATTCATATACCCCTGAAGAGAACAAAAGCATTGCTGCCATTTCGTCCATCCACGAGGATTTCACAGCAATGTTTGTTTCCTCATCCCTTGGAGGCACAGAAATCAGGGACCAGATTCTCCAGGGAATGAACAACTCAAGAGTGGTCCCTCCTGTAAGGGAGCAAGTATTTAGAGCAATGGATTTCTGTGTCTGGAGACGCAATGTAGAGATTGAAAAAGACACTGATGGGCATTAAACTAACCAAGGGCACCCTGATCGTCACTATGTTGGAAGGATATATTAAAGACCTCATCAAATTCTGAGCAGTCACCACGACCTGATGGTGGTTAAATGGAGCTGCAACCATCTTGCTGTTAAGTGAAGACACCAGAGGTTGTTCTTGGAAGGTCTCTATTTCTGCCAGGGACAGGGTAGGTTGTGGCTGACAGCATGATTTCCCCACTGTTCTATCAGTACAAGCATAGTAATTAATTGCAAGTTTCTATACCTATAAAGAAGACTATCCAAAGATAGGTAAAACTTTACTGATCTCTCCTGACCTTGAAGATCCCTTGACAAAACTTTCCTCTGTATTTTAAATGCTGTTTCTATATTATTGATGAACCCTTCAGTCACGCCTAGTGAAAATCCTTCAGACATTCAGAATATCGGAGATTGGCTATTTGGACAGGTGACAAGCACATTTCTGCTAAGACAATATTTTTCATATCAAGAGTCACCAAGCAATGGCAATAAGAGTGAAACAAGATGAGAGCTGGAGATATCACCCCGGCTCCCAGCTGATTTCCTGAGTGTCCTGCCAAGCCACAGTGTGCTTCTGTGCTTGATTAATTTATATCGGGAGTTTCTGAAAACAAAAAGTGTAACGCACAGCTTCTAATCAGAGCGTAAAGGTCCTGCAACTGATCAGCAGGCAGTGAACGCTCAACTGCACTGTGAGATACTCATTCTTCTGAGATCTTCTGCCAATAATGATATTTTCACTATGCAGCTCCTTAAACCGAGACAAACAACTTCAGCAGTAGGGCAAAGAGCCTCCCACAGCTGTGACTCCCATGTAATCTGGGGACCTCTGTGCTGGTCTTTCCTGCACACAGATTCACACTAAGGTTGGAAAAGACCTCTAAGATCATCTACTCCAACTGTAAACCCATCACCATCATGCCCACTAACCTATGTCTCTCAGTGCCACACATACTGGAGTTTCCATATGAATTTGCGTGGATGGACCTTCCTCCATCCTGCATCTTCCAGGCTCTCCGGGCACCATGAAAATACAAAGCAGTGGCTAACAGAAACAGTTACTATTAAAAGGTTTCTCGCTACATTACTCTTTATATAGACTCTCACTTTACACCAAAAGGGCCACCTTTTTCTAATGCATGCATTCACACTCAGTAAGCTGTGGAAGTACAACTTTATTACCATGGATTTATCTCAAAGGGTAAAACTGAGCCAAAAATCAATTCGGGTTTGCTGACAAAAAGCAAAATGCTAATACTGGTGTTAGGGAATCAAAATGTCACTTCTTAACACCTGCATGAATATTAATCATCTCATTTTTTACATAATATTTTCCTTCCTCTGCTCCGCAGCTACTTCGCAGAGCAACTCATAGTTTTGTGAGCTTGGCCTGGAACCAATTCATGCCATTTTGTCTGTCAGGTGTGGCTTCACGTTTGGAGGTGAGAGCCCCTTGGCATTAAAATTAATTGATTTTGAATGGTTCTGTGAATTTTGTCATCAGCTCAGTAATAAGCCCCAGCTTTAATGGTTTCAGATCTGCATATATAATAACACAGTGGATGGTCACAAGAGGAAATCTGACCCTGGATTTTTAGACCTGAAAGCATCAGTCTTTCCCACCTTAATTAAAATCACAGACAGACTGTCCCTGAGTACAGTACAGCCTTGGAGGTCCATCTCCCAAGACAGATATTTAGCAGTTTTGACATGTAGTTTGTGAACTTACTAAGGCTATGAAACAGTTTTGGCAGCTTAGCTCCCATGGAGTGTCAAAGGGAATTAGGCACCTAAGTAATTTTAAGCATATCTGTAAATCCCACACCGCTTCTGTAAGCATCTTTCCACATCTAAACACTACTGGAAATCGGTGTTGAAAAACAGATGAAATAAAAGAATGGTTACGAACCGTAAGTAATCTAGCTATTAGAATTGTTAAAGACTTAGAAGTGACTAAGGTGTATTAAATATATATTTATTATTAATATTAATAACAACAGCGTATGGGACAAGGTGTATTTTACAAAAATTATATAGCAAGCAAGATCTTGAGTGCAGAAGTAATCAGGATTACTACTTTTGTTCAAAACTATACCAAAGTCTTCAGCTTGATCTCAGCAGACCACAGAACAGCCATCTCGCACCTGCAGCTCCTTTTTGTCTGATTCTGACTGCCCAGCAGCACAGCAGCTCTGCAGCAGAGCATTAAACCTGGCTGGGCTCGCTCTCACTGTCTGAACTCATTCAAGGGGAAACGCACTTCTGTGATTAACTGGAGTTATTAACAGTGCTCAATGGCTTGTAATGTCATTGGTAATCAAACAGGTCTCAAAAAATGGAAGAAGAGGAATTGAGTTAAAATATAAAAACTACCCTCAGCACTCCATGCCAGATCAGTGATGTGCCTACACCTACAGCTTGCTAAGCATATGCAAAAATTAATTCAGTGTCTGCCAGTGTACAGATGAGGACAGAAGAGGAATCTAAAAGTCTTTCCTCCAAAGACATTTTCAAACAGCCAAGTCTCATTTTAATGTGAAAATGATGGTGTCATACAAATCATGGCCTTTAGGGACAGGAAGCATCGCTAGAAACCTTGAAATATCTGCTTCAAGGCAGGAAGAAATAAACCAAAACCAGTCCTTACAGATATTAGCATAGTCTTAAATGACCACAATACATCTAACTACTTGGTCCAGAGCTTTTCTAGCTGGAGAAGTTCTTCCTTCCTTCGCTGCTGCTTTTTGCCCTTCCCACAATGCACATACAGAATAACTGACTGAAACCATCCTGCAATTTCTGTCTGTTAATCTTGCTCCATCTGCCATTCTTCATGCCCCTGTTCTGCACCATATGTAATCTTCCCTTTTCTAAGGAGAAAAAATCCAACAAGGAAACACTCTGCATCCTTCCAATTTTCCTCTGGACCTCTTTTTCTGTGGTTTTCCTATGGTTCTCCTAAAACACAGTGCCCAGAAGTGGCTCCAGTCCTTCACCAAAGGAGCACACTAACAATGTCTTCCGTATGGCATCCATTCAGAGCCAGAACAAAGGGTGCCTTTTTCATAAGCTTCCCGTTCATTCTTGACTCATGTTCAATTTGTGGTCTGCTGTAAGCTCTTGTTCCTTCCCTGCAGTGTTGCTGCCTTTGTTATTTTTTATTCTCTATCTGTGCACTTAAGTTTTCTTTGTAGAGCGTTAACTCATGAGAAACTCATCTTTACTGGATTCAACTCTATTGATTTTCAGTACTTCTCCAATGTATCAAGGTAATACTTGAATTCTAACCTTATCTTCCAAAATGAATCCCAATTTGGTACAATTCACACATTTTTCTACAAGTACAGCCTCCTATCACTTGCACTGTTAATAAAAAAAAAGATGGCTTGAACCAGACTCAGGACAGATTCTGTACAGCACATTCCACATTCAACTGCAGTACACTTTTACTTCAGGCCTGTTGGCTGCTCTACCAGAAGGGCAGTTGCATTGGTCTGAAATGATCTGCTGCAGCATTTCGTGTGCTTTATACTAACACAAGATCTGAATCCTGGAAGACACAAGCAAAGCTCATCACCCTGAATCTTGAATGAAGTCAATGAGTAGATATAATGGGACTGAATGTAGAATAAAGCCTGGATTTTTCAAACTTTGATGCTTTTTAACTACATAAATCTTTCTAAAAATGTGGGTTCAGGCACTTAATGGTGCTGGAGTGTGAAAAAAAACCAAGATAAGTCTATAAAAAGTGGATGGACTTCAATGCATCTAACTCTTTATACAGAGCTTCGCTGTATTCCCCACCTTAATAATTACTGCCCCTTGGAACAGCCCCTCTGTGTCCTTGCTTTCTGTCTTTTTTATTTTTTTAACCCATTTTTAGTTATATCTTTCCAACCTAGCTCTCCAGGCTATTTGAAAGATGCCTACCTAAGTGATTTGCTAATGTGCTCTGTTGACAGAGGTGGGCTAGGATGGCTGGGAGGAAGGGCAAGCCCTGAGGGGAAGAAACAAGCAGGTCCCTGGAACAGGTTCAAGTTTTGTTAATGAGCCTGACAGGTGAATGGAAGAAGGCAAGTGTCTATCTGGCTTATCAGCAAGAACCCCTTCTAACCTCCAGTTAATTGGCTTATATTGATTTTTAGGATAAGAGAAATTTCTGTTAAATTCTAAGTAATTTTAGCAGAGATGCTGGACCACTAGTAAGTTTGGATTCTCTCCATTCAGCAATGAAGATTCCTCTATTTGCATTTTTCTCAAGTTTCAGCTTCTCCCAGAGCTGAAGATATGCAGAGGACAAGGACTGGATACAAAAGAGAAGTGTACAGCTCTGGGCTGTACTGATGTTCTTGGGGCTCTGCACTTGCTGGGTGTTTCTCCAGTTCAAAACCCTTGAAATAATGACAGTTGTGGTGAAGTCCAGTGGTGATGTTATCAGAGCATGGGATGTAACTCTGTTTGCTATGTAACATTATGGGAATATTAGAGGATGTAAGACCTGCTAGGTCTAGTCTTGGAGCACTACACAAGGACTGGAAGAAACCAAACCATGTGATGTCCAGATCTGGAACTAATACTAGAAAAGCATGCAGAAGATAGAAGTTCTTTAGTCCTGTTGCAAAAGCAAGGTGAAAGTAGATGAGAGGTTGAGCTTCTGGAAGACAGCAAGTCATTACAGAGATATCAAGAGATTATATCAGTAATGTCAAAACACATTTTATGATTTTAGGGCTTAAATCAGACATTCTATCTTAAAAACCATTATCCAATCCAGCAGGGAGGATGGCATAGAACTGGCAGATTATCTCAATCCTATCTGCCAGACAGATTTTTTTTCCCTTCCTCTGAATAGGCAACGTACAGGCTTAGATGGGGCTACAGCATTGACCTAGTCTGGCAGTTTCTGTGCTTTGTTTTAGGGTTATCAGAAAGAAAGCCAGCTTTTGCTGTGTCTGCCATACTAATGATGCACAAGAATCCACAAATGACTGAGTTTTGCTAACTCCAAAGTCAGGGTTGACATACAATAACAAAAAACAGAACGGCAAAAGAAGGAGCTGACAAGGCATGCTCTGTTCATTTACTTGACACGAGTAGTTTGGTTTTTAATTATGCATGCCACTGCTTCACAGGGTGCTGGGGACTGTTCCACTGTAGCTTATTGTGAAAAGTAATTTAATTCTCAGTAAGAGGAATCCTCATTGCTGCTCTGCCACGGCTGCTAAATCCTTGCTTGAGATCAAAATATAAACCACCACTGCTGAGCGAGTAGACAGGCTCTGCACAAGCCAGGGAAACACATATGGATACACAGTACTTCAGAGTGGCAGATAACTGCTGGTCATGGGAGCTGTACACCCAACAAAATCATTAAATCAACTTCAATCACTAAAATGTCACCTGTAGATACACGACAACATGTAGTTTTATAGGTAAATGTATGCAAAAATGCCTCTGTTTGGTCTAAGTCTTACAGATTTAACTGGAAGACAGATTGTCCCACCACAGATAAGAGCGCAGATTTGCAGGCTGAGAGCACTGCAGACCGGGAGGAGCCCACAGACCCTGCTGCTTGTCCCCAGCAGTCCCAGTCTTCAGGTGGGACTGACATACCAGCAACAGATTTTACTGTTTGAATGCAAGATCTCTTCCTATACGTAGGAACTGTCACATCAGAGGAGACGAGGGGCTGCCCAATAAAGCATCCCCTCTAAGCAGCACCGTCTGCTCTGCGGAGCATGCAAGTGCTCCCACCACGGCAGTAATGGCATAACTTGCCTCAGGGAAAATTCCCTCCATACTCTCAAAACGCAAAGGTTGGCTTAAATGAAAAGTCATTACATCAATTCCTCAGCTCCTGGGGAAGCCAAATCCACAGGCGCAGCATTTTTGAACCTCCACATCATACCACAACGCAGTTCATTGCAGAAAAGGAGATTGAACTGATGCATAAAAAGGTAATAGATTTTTAAGTAATAGAAGGGAAGATAATGTGGCCTATAAAGGGCTATCATAAAAAATGTCACACACTGACCAAGGACGGAAAATGACACAGGCAGGTCTGCCTGGACACATCTCAACTGCAAGGATAAAAAACACCAAAAAATAAGCAAAGAAATGCCAGCATCTCTCCATCATCCCCCGACACTTGTGTCTGTGGGACCGTGACTGCCGCAGTTCCACGTGGACATCCCCACCTGAGCCTCTCCCATCCCTGCAAGCGGCAGCAGGACAGCTGGATTAACCTCCCGCAGCACGTCTGATGTGCGCAGAAACCCTGCCAAGGCAGCCTGTCACTTATTAAGAACATTTGTCAAGGTTGTTAAACAACCTTGACAACAAACCCACAGGCAGCAACAGCAGCAGAAGGGGGCCTGCAATGCTGCCTGCATTTGCTTTATTAAACGTAGCTTCATTTGATTCAAACGTCAAATGAAATGGTTGTGATCTCGCCAGTCTGAGGGCTGATGCAACAGAATCACAGCCTGCACAGGTGGCTGCTTCTCACCCGTGGAAAACCTTCTAAAACCTCACCTGGGAGCCCCCACACGTACTGGCAGAGCTCCTGCCTGCATCCTCAGCCCTCTCCCCAGATCTGCTCTGCGGCTTTGCAGGAATTATGCTTCATCTCTTCCCCGTCTTTCCACCCACAGGTGAGTTCCCCAGATGAGCTCTTCAACTTCACACAGCACGGGTAGCAAGGAGAGAGGCTGCACTTGGCCTGATTTTAGTGCCTAAGGACTGCCCCCATGCACTGCAGCTTCTCTTCAACACAGATAAGAAAACTTTTATTTCTCCTCTTTATTTTTTCCATTTAGCAAGCAGCTGCTGGAAATAACAGCTAGCAGTTTTCCCAGTGCACAGCATACCAGTTTTACTTATGCTTTTATAGTGTATTCATTAACCAGGCAGCAACAGGCAGTGTCTGCTGCCCTGTGCACTCACCGTGCAGAGCACTAGGACTTAGAACACAGGTTATACAGAAAGAAATGATATTTGATGCTAGCTATATAGGGTGAGTTGGGTGTTAATTTGTGATTCATAAGGTTGTTTGCTGCCTGGGTATATTCAGCGATGCTCATATTAGGGACTAAGTAGTATTATAACAACAGGAGGTTGGTGATGGCTTAATTAACAAAACTGTTAGCACCATTTTGGTCCACATATGCATAGTTCAGCTGTATTGCTAGAAAATTCTGGGCATTTACCTGGTTTAAGGCTCATTCCAAGAGCTCAGATTTGCTCCCCCATGCATGCATATCCTTGTTCCTCCTCTCAAATTCAGCTTGAATAGAACCATTTTCATCCAGTAGAGACAAGGAAATCAATGTAATAGAATGTGTGAATGGCAACTGAGAAATTATGTATTTTGTGAATAGAAGAGCAAGTGAATTCTCTGATGGATATATTCTTCTAGACAAAGAATCTTTCTGGGTTTGGAACATACCATCTGGCAGAGAACAAGAGCCACTAAATAATAGTCTGTCAAAATGTTATGAGCTTTAGTTTACATTTATATAAAATTGTGGTTTATGTAAAGTTTGAACACGGTGTCTGATATCTGTCCTCCGTAGTTGTGAAATTAAATTGTTTCTGTGCCCTTTGGCATTTTCTATTACGTCCTTTAAGTTTGATCTCTTTAGAGAAGCATTTTGTGGGACTCAGGGTGGATATTCTGTGAATTTCTATCTAATAAAAGTCAATGGCATAATTATCTGCAATCGCTGAAGACGAGAAATGAGGACCAGGTTATATTCCCTTCCCCATCATTTGATCCTAGGAGACTCTGATGTCTCATCAGTGGTGATACTGAAATACCTTACATCTGTATTACAGCTTTGAGATAAGTTACACTCCTGTTCCTAGATGTTCAAGATGTACAATTCATTTGTTTCTGGATGAATCACATGGTGGATCATGGGTACTCCACAATCACCACCAACCATGAGAGCCAGATTGGGATTTCACTGCAGAACTCAGCTGATTCTTCCTTGATTGGTTGTTTCCATTCCTGAAGAGTTTACATAAGCCAGTTTTCAACCTGAAAACTGGAACACAAACATATGTTTGGACACCTATGAATTCATCACCGAATATTAAGACCTCCAGAACGGGACAGAAATCAGAACCTTTAACCAAGTTTAATAGGCAGCTTGATAAAGAAGAGTCTGCAGGACTCTACCCTCAATGCAGATAAGGCAGAGTTAAAGATTATGGACTTCTAAGGCTTTTTCATTCCCAGTCATTCTGAAGATCAAAGGCTGAGCCATCTCCTCCCTTGGCAAGGAGAGGAACAGTGTTAGTGTCAGCAATGAATCAGCCTTAGCACATATGAAAAAAGATACCTTTTTTTTTTTTTTTTTTTTCCTCTCTGAGCTTTATTATCCAAGTATCAGGAGAAATCTTAGTCAGGATGAAAAACTGTACATTAAATATCTATCTTCAGGTTTAAGACATTATTTTTCTTTCTTTTATGTCTTTAAGCTTGGATAATTTAAAATCAAACCAGGGTGTATTAGGAATAGAAAATATTACTGAAATGCAAGATGAATCTGAATCAATACCACCAGTCTCAAATTAACAGAATTTCATCCACAGCTGCAATAAGGACCTGCAAAAACAGGCACTGCACAGTCAGGCCAAATGATGTGCAAACTGGGGATTGAGCATATGGGTCTACATTCCCGTTTTGCAGATGAAAGGCATGGTCAGCCCCATGCTGATGGGAGAAAAGCCTATCCACAACAGCTTTTGCAATAAACACAGAAAGATAACTTAAAACAACACGTAACCTTTATAAACCACTGGATCACCCCACTAGTTTTGTTTAGAAACTGAAGCTGCGCATTGCTCATGCAGCAATGAAAAATTAACAGCACCACAATTTTACTGGGGCCAGTCTCCAGCCTCCAGGACATGCCTATCTGCCCCTATAGGTGCTGGCAGGAGTCACATTGGGAAGACAGACCTGTTCTCCCAGGAAAGATAATGCGTTTCTCAGTGTGCCTTTCTCAGGATTGCCTTCAGGCTTTCAGCACACAGCTACTACCCCTTCCTGCCCCCATTTGACCAACGGATCAGCCAATAAAATGGGTGGTTTGAACAACAAAGAAAATAACTCTGGAAGTTTCTTCTGTATTTGAACTTATATTGGGGGAAAAAAATGTCTTGAAATGAACAAGGATGAGATGCTAGAGAAGGAGGAGGAAAACAAGCTCAACTCTCATTTCCCTGACATGAAAATCTAGCAAAAACATCCAGTTAATTCTCCTTTCTGACAGACTAATATTGATTTTAGACTAATTATATGTAAATGAAGCAATTAAAATTCCCCATTATTTGAAATTAGTCTTTTTTTTTTTTTTAAAAAAAAAAACAAGCCTCTCGTGATGGGCAAGAACAAGAGGAGATGCCTAGAAAAAATGAAGGGGTTTGATGCATCTCCCCCGTTCTTCATAGCACATCTCAAACAAACTGTGACACAGCAAGACCTAACTATAAATCCTCAGCCACATCCCTAAGGAATCTGATCTGAATTTGTTTAAAAGCCCTTATTCCATCTAGAAATTATGCTTTTACTTTTCTTTCATAGAATCACAGGCGTTGGAAAAGACCATTAAGATCACCCAGACCGACCATCAACCCAACACCAATCACCACGCCCACTAACCAGGTCCCTCATGTCACACCTACACTTTTCACTTTACTCTTTAACATTCAGAAATATTTCAAGTGCTGCACAAGATTTGGTTGCAATAATACTTGGTTCCAAGAATGTGGTGCAATTAAATTTTGCCACTGCTCTGTTCTCACTAAGATGTTTCCTTTAGAGGTGCATAGCCAACAGAATACAGGACAGGGCTGCAAGACAACGCACCACAGCCTGAGAAACTGTGTATATGACATTGGAAACAAATGACCAACCTTGGTAGGAAAAGCTTATTTTTCTGGAAATGTCTGGAATGTTCTTGTTCAAAGCAGGACAAGATATTGATGTGTTGAATATTTAAAAAAATAAAATCAGGAAAGGCAGAATCAGTCACAGCAGAAAGGACATTTTCAATCAAATCATAATGTTGCAACGTATCGATGCCAAAAGTAATTTTTTTCAATCCATCTAATGGAAAAACTGCAATATCTTATAAATGGTGTCATTCTCCTTTCGAAAAAATACTTTTCTGAAACTCAGTTCTGACAACTAGAAAATGCATTAGATGAAGGACTGGAAAAAGCTGTCTCTATCACCTACTCTGACTGCTGGATTATACCAAGCACATGCCTATCTTTGTGTGGTATCAGTGCCTGTAACCTTTAGATTGGTTCCAGTTTTCACAAGCATGCAAAACTGGGAGTATAAAACTGTCTTTGCACTTTTGCAGCATCTTTTGTCCCAACATGTGTCACTAATTATACACCTTTTAATGAAATGCATCCCTGCTGGATGAAGAGTAACACGCACCATCACCAACAGAAGTAGAAGGTATGAGGAACCAGGCTATTTGAATGCAAAGTGTCAGCTAGTCAGAAATGTGTTAAGCAATTACACAAGCTGGGGCAGGACCCTCTGTTTCAATCACACGTAGGATAACATTGAATATAGCATATTCACAGAATATAGCAATTTTTATCCTTTGCTAAACCCAAGGCTGCCTGAAAAATGAATGGAGTCTCTGTTAATGCCGTATGACAGTACATTAACAGAGAACAATTTCAGTGTATCCTATACGGACTGATCTGGAGATGAAGTTCTCAAAAGGCAGCCTGGCAAATACAACATCCTTTTAGTGTGTATTGTGACAGGGCAATAAATTAAAAACATCAATACAGATAGCAGAAATCAGAGCCTGTGGGGCAATCTTGTGCTGAATTAAAACAAATACCACCTTGACTACAGCTGAGGGAAATGGCAATGGCATTATATTTCATTTTAATAGACTGCAGAGAAGTTTGCCTGGGGAGAAATGAAAGTGACTTGATTATCCCATTGTGTTAACTAACATCCTTTCACATTCGGGCTCTGTCCCTATGCCAATTTAAAACCCTACTATAAGAGGCTTTTCAAAAGAAAGAACTGGGTTAAAAAGCATTCAGAGCAGCCACTCCGCTCTGACTGTTTATCTTGAGTTGTTACAAGGAAACATCCAGGTGGTTTTAGAATGGCAGCAGAAAGAGGACAGAGGAAAAGCATCTGATGCCAGCAGCCTGCATTCAAACAGAATTACTATTGTCTGGGATCTCGCAAGGGGCTACAGTTGAGTCCAACCAAAGTTCTCTCCAAAATACAGTACCATTCTTGTCCAAAGCACTCCACCACCTTCTCTGCTTTGTCTGCCCTCTTTCCTCACCCTCCAGGAATAATTGCAAACCCAGAGGCGAAAATGCACTCATGCAAGCCCTCGGCTGCTTTCCTACCCAGTTGCTTGCACACACACCACTCTGTCTGCTCCAGCACTTCTCCAGAGTTTGGGACTTGTAGCCTGTGGTGTTTTATGCACACTTCACAAAGTGGTGCGACTGTGCAGGACAGGCTTTTTTCTGCAGGGACTTGATGGACCTATGGACTAAGGAGTTGCCCTGCTCCTACCCTGTACTCAGCTGCTGCTGAATCAGAGAATCATCAAGGATAGAAAAGATCACAAAGATCATGTAGTCCAACTGTCCAGCTACTACCAATATTGCCCACTAACCACGTTCCTCAGTGCCACATCTCCATGGTTCTTGAATATCCCCAAGGACATTCACCCCACCACCTCCCTAGGCAGCCTGTGCCAGTGCATCACTGCTCTTTAGAGAAAAAAAAAATCTTAAAATTCAACGTGAACCTCGTCTGAAGCAGCTATTGGGAAGTAAGGTGGTCTCAGACACCGCTATTCTTCGATCCATTCAATCTAAAAGGCAAGAAACATAACACTGTCCCTAACCGATTTACACCTTCAGCTGTCTATTTTCCCCTCAAATTTTTCACTGCAATTTCTTTGTCAGGCAGCTCAGCTCCTCTCACTGCCTGCAGCTTTCAAGGCCAAACATAAGTACAAGTCCCTGTCTGATGGCAGGAGGAGCCAGGACACAGGTGGTTCTTTGGTGCTGTGTCCTGCCAGCTCAGTACGCACACAGGACAGGTGCCAACTGCTCCCATCACCTTTCTATACATCTATTTTAGCTCTTACACAGCAACCATAACCATGACAACTGCCTGCCCAGCTCTCAGCCATATGCAGGAGCTGGCGGGTTGTCTAGGCAGCGATGTTTATGCAGAGAAGACTTGCTGAAGGGAAGCCCAAGCTGAACTCCCAGAATGGCACTGCACAATTTGTCCCATTTAATGAGAGTGGAAAAGAACAGAAACAGCCCCACATTTTCTTCTAGCATTACTCAATAGCAACCCTGATTCCCTGGGGCAAGAAGGAAGTTGTAAGGTAATGTCACAGCAAAGCACCGGCACTACTCGTGCAGGCTCTACTCAGTTGCCATGACCAGGATGAGATGGCTCCCTGTAGAATTTTTGGGAAATGGGGGGATCTGCCCAGGTTCAAGGGTTCTAACAAGAAACGGACAGGCAAGCACCTTATCTTGGCCTTATCTTGATCTCTAGCAGGGAATCTCTCAATCGAACTTGCATTAAGTCAATGACGTTTGGAACAGGACAGGACAAGGGCAATAAAACAAGCTGTCATGAAACCAAGCAAGAGAGAGAGCGAGAGAACGACCAGGAGGCATACACAGCACTTGTCCCACACTTTTCAGTTTATTGAGCAAAGATAGGTGAAGCTGGCATGCAGGCTCCAGGATTAATCTGTTCATTACATTTGGGCAGAGAAGAGAGGAGCACAGAAGGAATCCTGCCAGGGATGGATATCTTGTACTGCTGGTACTGACACTGGGGAAAACACAAATTCTACCTTGCAAGCCTCAAACTCAGCTGATGAACAGTGTGGAGCTGCTCTCCTGGACTTTTTCAGCTAGATTTGTTGGCACAGTCTGAGCTGTCACAGAGGGCACTTTAGAAAATGGGATCACGATCAATCAGTTTGGCACT
This sequence comes from Tympanuchus pallidicinctus, assembly GCF_026119805.1. Lineage (NCBI taxonomy): Eukaryota > Metazoa > Chordata > Aves > Galliformes > Phasianidae > Tympanuchus > Tympanuchus pallidicinctus. Next base: position 12,764,125 of record NW_026294739.1, on the reverse strand, counting down.
ACCACAAATCTCTCTCAAACCTGAGCTGTAATGTGGAAATGCGGGACCTGAGAAGAGGACGGGATGCCAAGGCATGACACTGTGCTCAGGCTTTCCAATGTGGGCATTTTAGGAACAAGCCATATTCCACTTTGTTGTTACGCTCGTAAACTCTACAGATCTAAAAGCAAAACCATCACCTTAAGTGCTGGGGTGCTGGTGTTCCGTACTTCCAGGTCCCATTTATCTAATGGTGTTCACCCATGCAGTGCTGATGCCTCAAAATTACATTGCATTACCTAATTTTGCTGTTGTAGGTAAAGCTGTTATTAAGGCTGTCTGACAACTCCCATGATAACGCCCTGCTTTCAAACATTCATAACTTTGTCAAGTTTTAACTGAAGTTATGATAACTTCAGCTATTTCAAGATGAATTCAACTGGAAACTCAGCCACGACTGTATGAACATTTCCAGTTTAAAAAAAAAAAAAAAAAAGAATACATTAATTTGCACAAAGTTCTCCTGCAGAAACATCTCTCATCCTCAACATTCAGAGTAAAGAATATTCACCCAGGCTTTAGCTAAGCTGATGATCTGTGAAAATGAGCAGTTCACACATGAGTATGGGATAGATGTGCTGTAGTTCAAGAGCTGTTATTTCCTACTGATTCTGTCCAAACTGAATACATTCCAGTGAACAAATTCCTGGCAATTTCAACTCTGGATGGTTACAGGCCGTGCCAGGGCTGCTCTGAATTGACAGCAGAGAGATTTCTTTTCATCTATCTTCTCTGCTGGATCCTGACAAAAATGGAGGAGTTGGCCAATTTGAATACCAATGAAAGTTGGACCAGGAACCAGAAAGAGAGAGACAAAGGGAAATGTAGGGAAACGCAGGAAAATGAGAAGGGCGAGAGGTGAACTGGGACCGAGTGGGCAGAGAGCAACAATGGGAGATATACTGGGATTATCAAGTTCAGAGTGTAAGATGAGTTACTAAAGAGAGTGCTAAAAGGAAAGAAAGCAGAGCTTGGCTGGAAGGGAAAAGTACAGGGCCAACCTGAGTGACACAGGCAGAGGAGCTCCGTGCTGGAGACAACAGTACTTAGGTCTCGGGGGTGATGTTCATAATCCCAAATAATGACATTTTTTATTTTTCAGATCAACACTCAAAGAATTAAAACGGTATGCAGAAACCTAGGAATTACAATCAATCTTTATGGGTCAAGTATTCAAAAAGACAAAACTCACAATTTAATTGGAGTGGAGTAAAGGTCTCTCACTGCTCACATCCTGCCTTGCATAGGGAGCAAAACCCTCAACGATACTGGGGTCAGAACCCAGGTCCCACACATTGCAAAGACCCCATAAGCCAGGTTAGAAGACTACTGCCTCTCAGTCCAACCACTTTCAATGAACTGGTTTGCTTACCCCAGGAGAATGGACAACAGATGCTGAAGAAGGAGGAACTGAAAGAATATCACCAGAAACAGAGATCCGAATCAGGAAACAATCTGAACTGGCCACCCAGTTCCTCACTCCTGCACACTCTCTTCTCTAATGAACAGTGGTCCGAATGCCAGAATACTCCTAGCTGAGCCTGATATCATGTTTTCTGCATTTTCTATCTCCACTGGCTGTTTTTCTACACAATTAATTCACCAGGTGGATATTAGCAAGAGGAAGGAAAACAAACCTGACTGACTTAAGTACCTTAAGTAGAGCAGGAAATCGCAGGTCTCCGTAAGCTTGGCAACTTGCAGAATATTAATCACTGAGCTACAAGTGAGCTGAAAACATCACAAACACTTCTATCTCTCAGCAAAGAGTAAAATCCTTTGGTAGCACCACAATGAATGCTTTAGAATCTCCCCCCTTTCGTGCATTCAAATTCCCTGGCAGCATCTTGCAAAGGTGCATTTACAAGCATTTTTGCAATTTTCCAAGGCAAGGCTTACACCATTTATAATTTCCTCCTTCATATCATTTATAAATTATTCCAGTTAAAAAACAAAACAATAACAATCTCAGCATAACTGGAATTTCATTACTTTCATTAAAAAAAATAAAAGGCTGTTTCTTGAAAGAGAAAAATACTAGCAGGAAAGTACCCTCCTCGTGCACAAAATCCACATCCTGGCATCACCTCATCATCTCCTAAGTCCATCAATTCCACTTCTAAATAAGCTGTTGGTTTGTACTCACTGCCAGGCAGTGACCATTTGCTCTTGTGCCAGCTTTGGCCTTCAGCATAAGCATTGCTGGTATTTACCCTCCAGCGTTCACTTATTCAGTAATTATAACGCATTTTCATCTTCCGTTTTGCTGGGGAGTAAACAAATCAGCTGAATACAGATGATATGAGAAGACTTTATCTGAACTTCCTCAGCTCGAACTTTTAAAAGGCAATTAATGAGAAACACATGCAGAAATTAGGCTGGGTCTCAGTGACTTCTTCAGCATCTCAGCACACCCTTATCTCGCTCCAGGTCACCCATGTCCCTGACATCCTGACCTGCCATTTGGCATTTTCAGTGCTGCATCTCACTAATGGTTCACAGTTGTCTGAAAATGGAATAGCTGTCATTTCCAGTAAAGTCAGTAGCTCAGGGAGGAAATGGTTCTTATTAGGCCAAATTCTCTAATGTCCGCTTAATAGGGCAACTTTTTGCATAATTGATGTTTCTGTAAAGCTGCCCTGTTCTTCCCATGCGCTCTTCCAACTGCCTACTGCACTGCCAGCATCTCTCAGATCTAGCACTACTTGTTCTGCTCACCTATATGGTCATCTCTATACATTACCCTCAAGCTTTGCTGAAACAGCTCATGGTATCCCAGCTGAAGGCTTCCTTTGTCTAATAATCTCAACGTTCTATAAATCTGCATCAGTTTTTTCTAAGTTCAGTAACTATTTGGAAAAATAATCTATGAATTTTCACATCCTGGTCTATGCGAAAGGAGCATTACAAGCAGCATTTGTCCTCCAACATCCATTTGGTGAATGAAAATCTCTCAAAATGACATCATTTCTGTTAGTTTTTATCTCGCAAATAATGTGAATGAGCTTTTTGAGTCTCAAATATGCCTTAATACAGCAAAACACATTTTTTATGATCTACTTTAACTGCAAATAATTTCATTGTAAAATTACAGTCAAATCTCGTTAAAGCAGACTGACTACAAACCATTGCACCTATTCTGCCTTCAGCAGAGCTCATTCAAAAACACATTTACACTGCATCCACCTTATCCCTACTGTAAGAGGAAATTACTTTCCCCGTTAATTCCAATTAAAATAATTACACTGTGCAAGTCACTTTGCCCTCTGTAGTTCCACTGTTGATGGAAATCCTCCCTGAAGGCCAGGATGCATTCCCCACAGCACAACCACCCTATGCTGCAAGCCAAACAGTTTGGGCATCTCTTCTCTCCTGACGTTATTATGAGTCCACTTTAATCACACTGATATAAATCCAGATTGACTCATCAAGTGTTGCCGGGGGAAGGGGGGGAGATGAGGGTCACCTCAATGGAAAGCAATAGCACAGGTTGGAAAAGACCACTAAGGTCATCTAGCCCAATGCATAACTAAGCAGGCGCTTTCAGGAAAAGCCAACCAGTACAAAAGGTGGATTGAAAGGAAACTGTCTTCACCGAAATGAAAAGCTGCCAAGAGATCTAACAAAGCTAGGAAGGAAACGGTGCCAGCATCTTTCTGTCAGGACTGCTGCAGGCTCTCCGATCTGAGGCTGGGTTTCACCTCAGACCCCAACATCTTCTCCAGAAATGATGGTTAAGAAGAAAAGTGACAGCTTCAGGGCATTTTACTTAAGAATCTTCTACTAACAGCTCATTTGTGAAACAGACAGTTAATTAACACACGCTCATTTGAAAGAAAAGCTTTCTTCAGCTTTTACTTTCAGCCAAATTACTTGCTATGTTTTGCAAATTAGGGATTTTTCTTCTGTTGGAACAAAAACGTCCAGGTACCAAAAGGATACATTCCTAACTTTGCAAAGACAGAGATATGTGATTACTTCTACCTGTATCTCAGAAACTTCCATTTTGTTGAGCTGAAATCAATGACTTCATGCACTCACATAGCTAGGCTGGAACTTCCTAACCCACTCTTGTGATATTTTCTGTTCATTCCCCATTCTCTGAAAGGATCCCAATTTAGCAGATCAGCTGCTCCACTTTCTCTCTTATCAAATGCTGCTATTTCCCCTCAGCGCTCCCTCTCTAACTCAACCCTCAGTCCCATAACTGCTCTGTTGCCCTTCTCTGAATTCCTTCCAATCTCTGACTCAGAAAGGAGGATTTATGGGACTAAAGATCCACTTTCAATAATGCCTTCTGTTGTACAATTTCACTGCTGAAGTTAATTCAGGCACCTTCTGTCCCAATGGATTGTGGCTTGGCACATTCCATGACAGCATGCCTGGAAGAATTTTGGTGCATAAATTCCCAATCAGAGAAATGCCAGATATGTAATGGCAGAAGATACCCTTACAGAGAGAGAACCTGGGTGTCTGAGGGAAAATACCATTGAAAGAACACGGTGAGACAGTATTACTGACCTTAATAACTTCTGCTGAGCATGTGCCCACAGTGATCAATACACAAATCTGGAAGCAATTACAAACCATCAGCACGTAACCCTTGCTCTCCCCCCTCTTTAGGAATCAGTAGGAACAAACTGCAAATTGTAATAAAAACTCACAGATGGCTTCTGGAGACCTGTTAATTAACACTGCATTTTCCAAACTCAGTTAGATAATCTCCCTGGATTCTAAGTAATAGCAACAAATGAGCTCCCTTTAAAGGCAGATCATTGGGAACGTTATCTCCTTGTTCTGAAATTAGAGTGGAAATTAAGTGGCAGCACTTCTATTACTGATGATTGCAAGATCCTCTCAGAGCTTCTGGAGTGTCTGGGAGTAGGAACAGAAATGGAAGCAACACATCTATCAATGCACTGTTCATTAAGACTGGATAACACAAGAACAGGTGGGCAGTGGTCAGCTGTACCATTCCCAGAGCACACATCCTTAGCAGCAAACATCCTGTCTATCTATAATGCTATAAAGCGATGGAATACATAGCCACCAATAACACGGTGGCAAAGTCTTTGACTGGAGTAAGTGAGGATGAGCCCCAACATAGCAGCCGCAGACACAGAAACAAAGGAAACAAAGCTGCTTACCTTTGGAAGGTCTCAGGTACGCAGGGATTTCCAGCAAGATACCCTTAACTCCACTGCCAACCCTTCAATGAGGATGAGGAGCTGAGGGTGAGGATCCTGGCTCCACCCCTCCTAATCACTCAAGTGCACAGCATACACCTGGGCTCCCTGGGTTCGTCCTGCCTTCCCACAGGTGCTCAATCACTGGTTCAGGCCATGACTTAGCATTTCCACTACACAAGTGCATGCAAACTAATTACTCTCCAGTCCCAGCCAGTTTGTTAAGATTGAATTTCTATACTAGTAATAACAACTAATCATAGAATCATAAAGTTGGAAAAGACCTCTGATATCATCTAGTCCAACAACTAACCAATTCCCACTAACCATGTTCCTCAGTGCTACATCTCTGTAGTTCTTGAACACTTCCAGGGATGGTGACTCCCCCACCTCCCTGGGCATCCTGTGCCAGTGCACCATCACTCTTTTGGAGAAGAAATGTTTCCTAATATCCAACCTGAACCTCTCCTGGTACAACTTAAGGCCATTCCCTCCCATTCTATCACTGTTACCTGGATGAAGAGTCCAACCCCCAACTCCCAACGACCTCCGTTCAGGGAGTTGCAGAATGCAATAAGGTTTCCTCTGAGCACCCTCTTCTCCAGACTGAACAATCCCAGTTCCCTCAGTCCTATGCTTCCCTTAAGACTTGTGCTTCAGACCCATCACAACTCTGCTGCCCCTCTCTGAACACACTCCAGGGCCTCAGTGTCTTTCTTGTAGTAAGGGACCCAGAACTGAACACAATACTCAAGATGCAGTCTCACCAGTGCTGAGTACAAATGGTAATTGTCATTAGTGACTAATTATATGACCTGGATGCTAAGAGACAGAGATTTGTTAGGATGCTGTTGAGTTGGACAGAGAGGAATCTGGACACAAAAGTTGGTAGCATCACACAGCAAATCTCTACCACCCATTTTCCCTCATTCAAGTCATTTCTACCATTCCTTGTCAAAGCGTCCTTCCTGCCACTGTTTTTTGTTACCTCTTGGAAACACGCAGCATTTTGGGGATGGGAGATTTTGGTATTGTTGCTTTTTTAATGGTAACTAGATTGCTCCTTCAAAACAATCAGGACTGTCAGCTAGTTAATAGCTTCAGTCTGTATCTGAACTATTAACACTGCTGCGCCTTTATCACCTAAAGGCTGATTCTGCAATACAGAAGGCATTCATGTAGCATAATGTATAGAAAGACCCATATGCTTCTGAGACACTGAAGACTGATTATTACCTCTCTCTTTGATTTCTGGCTTCCCTGGGAAGCTTTAGTGGCCTTTGCAGATGGCTCTGAGCCTTTCTGCTGGGATATTTATGCATTAACTTACTGAAGCAGTTTGCGCTGCTGCTGCATGTTTCAGTGGGTCTAATCTTGGCAACATATTTGCATTTGCACTTTAAAGTCATCTTAATACACTCCACAGTTTCATTCTATTCTGTGACTCTATGGTCTGATTTACTGATGGGAAAATACTGTGAAAAATCTAGCCAGAGACATCAGAAGAAAAGAGAGGGAGCTCTGGTAACTTCCAGGTATAGAAATATTCAGCAGATTATAATCACACATTCTTATCTAAAGAAGAAAACTGATAAGAGAAAAGAAGTGGTATATGTAAATAGCAATATAATGTGTTTCACGGTTAAGTTGGATTATTTTTTTCACTGTGGTTACTAAAGAAAAAGAGAAACAGGCATTTTGATGAGCAGCCTGGAATGAGGAGCTCTGCTGCCTGCAGTTCTCAATGCTGCCAGACCAAAATTGGCCTACTTGAGAAAAAAGAGGCCATCACTCTTCCTTTATTTTAGTCAAAACTGCTAATATGGGAGCTGAACTAAAATGGCAACTTCAAGGACACAGATGCCCAAACTGAAAACAAAACATCATTTTGCAAAATTGCTGAAGCAAATAACGTTTCTTTCTTCATCTACATTTTGGATGAGTATGCTACACTATCCAGCCATTATTAAAAAGCATTCCTTCCTCAAATATCCACAGGTATTCCAGCCCTAAAAGTAATGGATGTCTTACACAGAAAAGGGGCAGACTAACAAAATTACCACTTCTGTGGGCAATTAAGATCTTCTTTTAAAAATAAAGCACCTTATTTCTTATAAAAATAAAACATGAAAACTCAGGAGTTTGCATTTCAGTCAGCTGAGGTTCAAAAGGGCACAGCTAGGGAATCATGAGGAGTGAAAACATCCAGCAACACATTTCTTCACATTTCTCCTTCTCATTTATTCACCATAATCTAAAGACCGGGTTAAATCAGCTCTCCTTTGCACTCTGGACAGTTATTTTCTGCTGAATCCACAGATTAAAGAACTACTCAATAGGTCATGTCATATTATCTAGAAATCAGGAAAGGCTCAAAAAAAAAAAAAAAAAAAAAAAGGAATTTTAAAAAGGCATTTCAGCAGGAAGAAGTATGATTTCACAGATACTTCCAAGCCAGAAAGTACCACAACAGGGTAATAGGAACTGCAGATTTTTATTGGATTTGTGGATAATCCCTCTATTTACTGAAAGAATTGTTTCTCAATCTTTATTTTTCTTTGAATATGTATATTTGAGTCAGACTATTGTCTCCAACACGTATTAAGCTAATACATTAGCTGATTTATCTAAATGAACACGCAGCATATGTAAGCCTCCTTTTTCAAATATGTAAATCTGGTTTGTACCCTCAATATTATCATTACAACAGCCTCAGAGTGTTATAATTTACCTAGCTAGCATGCACACTGTGTTCTTCACTAAGAAATTACCCATTCTATGTATGTAAATTCTTCTTTGTCCTTGTGAACATGGATTTGTATATGTATATCTGACAGTGTATTCCACTGAGCCATCCCCCATCCTTCTTCCACAATTTTTCCAAAGTAAATGTGGTCAATATTTGCATTATAACCAAGAGATTAGGAGCAACTGGGATATTCATTTTAAAAATTGCAATTCAGGTTTGAGTGGGGAAAGCAAGCAAACAAGAAGGCTGCACAGTGCTCAACACAGACTATTTGTCATTGCACCTTTGGTTTCATCCTTAGAGGACTCTACTTGGATGGTCAAATCTCCAGCAGAGCCATCCGTTAGTGGTTGTGAAGATTAGACAGACAGATGGCTCCTACAGAGAGATGAGTTAAAAAGATGCAGAGAGGGATATTTTCACCAGATGGAAGCTGCCAAATTCTGCAGGGCACAAGAGGTGCCCTGGGGTCTACATCAAAAGGTATTCCCTTAGGGCCTTCAGGAGGAAAACTCCTCAGTTTGGCCAAGTACACTAGCAGAGGATTAACTGGAGGCAGAAGAGTTTTCTTACTGAATTGAGGATGTGCTCATGTCCTTGATGACTTAGATATTGTATAAGGCCACTGAACCAGACAGAGAAATACTCAGTAAGAGTCAAGTGTATACGAAGAACTCCTGACTCCAACTGCTAGCAATGTATGGGAGGAATTACAGCAATGGCCTCTATGGCCTTCTCTCAAGAGTGTTCTCAGTAAAAATCCAATAGATAAAGTGAATGGAGAATCCATGCAATGTCAGTGACCTAGAAATGCACTTAGAAAGATTCTTGGCTCTTGCTCAGGTTCTGGCAGCTTCAATGACTAGAGATTCAAGTGCTGCAGGAAGGGAAATATTTGTTGATGAAAATATCAATGCATTGTTCATAGAAATGGAGGAACTGTTAGCTGTTAGGAATTTTTCAAGTTAAAATGATGTTACTGAGACAGATCATACCCAAGTATTTGAACATATGATTGATGACTACTGGCAGAGACAAAGGGAACGTTGTGAAAAAGAAGATAAGTAAAAGGACATAGCCAGCTAAAGAGAGCGTGCTGCAGTCTCTCTCTGGATCTTTACAAAAATGCACACGGTTACTCAGTTTCTTCTTAGATAGTTGTGGCTAAAGCTTGTGGTACTGAGTGCAAGGTATCTCCATTCTCCTTTTCCTATCCCAAATGTGCTCATCTCTCCCACTGCAAATTAGAGTCCTTTGCTGCAAGAGAATAATGGTTTCATTTTCAGGGGAGACTTGAGGAAGGAGATGACCTAACACTCTGCCCTATATTATGATGGGGCCTAAAGTCATGAATACCTAAAGTGCCTATGCTAGTTAAGCCTTTTACATCCTAAAGAATTTGACTATGCAGTTCCCTTAGAGGAAACTTCGAAAAGATCCTTGACTACATAAAATTTCTCTCGGACAGTCTCCAAATGGATGTTAGGAAGCAGAGCCCTGCATGATGAGCATGAAACTGAGCCTTTGAAGTCTGTAAATAAAAGGGGGAAGAACTGCAGGGTTGGTGATTACTTTGAAATCCTGCTGAAACCACAGGGAGCAGCAAGTCTTTACAGCACCACTGGCAATGAAGTAACTAAGTGCCAGAACAGTGACTGAGCTGAAAAATAAGATAGCTAGGTTCCCAGCTTATTCTCTCAGGTGGTGACAGGTTAATTCATTCCATTTTAAAGTCAAACTGTGATTTCCCAACTTTGCTACACCAGTCTAACTTGGCAGACCCGAAAACCACAAACCTCCTTCTACCTTTTCATTTTTAATAAGTTGCAAAGGTGTCCCAAATGGAAGCTGTCTTCAAATGCTGCTGAGCTGTATGCACACTTCTGCAGCTGAGTAACTTGGGGCAAACAGGTCAACCGGGGCCAGAACAGCTGAACTCAGATGGAAACACAGCCAGATCTCGAGTACCATCAACCCAGAAAGGCTTCAGGTTTGAGAAGCTCATGTGAGCTCACTGCTGTTTCACAGCACTAACATCTTGATAGAAAAAGGACATGTGAAGGAGAAAATCTTTTGAGGTAAAAAACAAAGCAAAAAAACAAAACAAAAAAAACCAACCTTCATGCTGTCATGTAGTCACTCTCTTATCTATTCAGGCTCTTAGACAGTGCCCTCAACAGAGCATCCGGGTGCCTGTCAATCTCCAGTGCATTTCTATCTCCACACTGTCGCTGTGGGAGTAGGAAAGAAATCTTATCTCTACCATATAGGTGAGCAGCTGAGGCAAAGAAATTAAGGGCTTCATTGAGTTACCTAAATGTTAGGCTCTGGTATCATTTGTGGTGGGCAAGACATGCACAGAGCTGGCAGGCAGTACACAGGACCTATGGGAAAACCATGGTTTTCTGGAGGCCAGGAAGGATATGCTGGCACATCACAGATAGATGTCCAGGTTTAGGCACCTGAATTGAATCCGAAGTGACTAGGCCTGAGACCAAGATTTTTGGCAGAGCAGGGAGCTGGACTCTACAAACTGATCCACTAGCACCCTAAGTACAAGAACCGCTTCCATATGCAAAGCAGGGATACTTCTGCCTTTTTCCCCACATCTTGACTTTATTACTAAAGCCAAAATTCACGTGCACCAGACCTCCAAAAGAAATTGTGGTTGTCAGCAGCCTGTGCACTGTCCTGTTTCTGTGTATGAACACATATCCATCTTCCAGCCACTTTCAAGAAGACCCCATGTGTGCAATACAGATCTATTTTCTGTCCAACTCAATAGAAATACTCAGATTGCCATACAAGGAGCTGGAACCAGTATCAGAGCAACCTTCCTTCAGCATGTCCAGTCCTCACTCTGAAGATGAGCCCATCTCCTAGTGACAGCATTAACAGAAAGACTACTTTCATAGTAGTCATGCCAAAACCCTGACGACATTTAGGAAACTTGTAATGAGCTAAGTGAGCGAGAACAGGAGGATGGTCAAGGTCACAGCCCCCTCATGAGTGCTATCAATCTTGACATGTGTAGCAAACAAGGTTATCAAACAGCTGCCAAATCAGAAAAAAAGCTGTATGCAGAGAAGCTGGCCTTGCTGCAAGCTGTTATTTTGGTGCATTAGGCTGAGGACAGATTTGCAAAACCACTCGAGCAATTCGGACATTCGGTTCCCCTTTGAAACAGCTCAGTGCAAGAGCTGGTGGTGAAGCACCAGGCTGGCAGGTCTGGCTGCTTTTCAGAGCAGCTTCCTATGGTACAACCTGCAGCAACGCAGGCATCTGTTCTCCATTTGCTATGCTGGTTTGGGATATGCCCACATGCATGACTTGCAGGTGGCAGCTCAGGAACACAGGGTTAGCCAAATTAACCCCAGGATAAGGCTGGTTTCAGTCCCTTCTGGCCTTTCTCCTGAGAAAAACACATACATTCCTTCCCCAGCCACACCAGGTACCCGTGAGAAGAATCTGATAAATGTCTTAATTTACTTCAGTCTACTGAAAAGCTGAAAGAGAAGAATTATTTTTATGTTATTTTTTCTTCATATTTGAAATCTGATTAGAATAATCCTGACAAAGCAGAGAGTGATAAGCAAATAAAGTAGGGGAAAAAAGGTAGTTCTGAAAGAGGAAATTGATTTCCTCCCACTATTCCAAATTTGAATAATAAACTTTCACAAAGGACTTATTTGCAAGGAACTCCTGGAGATGTATATATATATAAAAGTAATTAAATTAAATTTAAGAAATCATCTTTCAGAGCTCTTCACATGAACAGAGTATAGAGTTTGAGCCACTCGCACTTGGAATGCAGCGACCCACACTTCTGCAAGGCTGCAGGAGAATTAAAAGAAAACTGGAATTAGTGCATGATGCAAAATCGTGGGGCTGTGGGTACTTTATCTGCTTTTGCACCTAATGAGTTATAAAATAAAGAGAAGCCATCTTGCCATTTTCCACACCTCTGTTTTCTTTTTTAATGCATTGGATAATTGTCTTTTTGAGGAATTCAGTTTGAGATTTCTGGTGGAAAAGTAGGTTTTGTTCTGACTTCAAAAAAAGCCATCATGATTTTCAATTTCCCAAACCAATTATTTCTATGAGATTACCATTTTCTTTCCACTGAAATTCTAAAGCATTATTAACAAAAATATTGAAAATTCCCTTTCTGATGTTTAAAAAAAATAATTTGCTGCTTCTTTATGTTCTAATTTGAGGTTATATCTGCACAGAAGCATGTACACATTCACTGGACTTTACCCAAAGGACAGAGCAGACCACAGTCTCAGGTATGCCAAGGGTAAATGTATTCATTTCAGTTTTCTGACAACTGAACACCATTGGATTTACTCTAGATACACCAAGTGCCACAGATACCAGAATCTGAAACACCTCTGAATGCCACAGAATCTGTAGTGTTCCTTCCACCATTGCCTTGCTGATGTGGTGCTTTAAAGATCAACTTCCACCACTAAACAACCCACAGAAGAGAACTTACTGTTGAGTTTGTGATTTTGTTACTCCAAATGGTTTTCTGGAAAGACCTGGTCATTCCACTCCTGTGCTTCTTTCCCAAGCACTGCTGCAACCCTGAGCTCCTCAGGAGCCATTTCCAATCCCCTACTCGCCATCTTGCGAAGATGAAACTGTAAACAGCTCCAGCTCCTTGGGTGGCTGAAAAAGAGATATCTGTAGAGCCCTGAGCAACTGCAGTTGACATACAGTATTAAGATGTACAGGAGAAGATGGCTGGCTGAGTAAGACTCTCTTGAGGTTCTTTTGCCTGTTCCCATTATCCTCAATGAAGAGTGCTAGGGATATAAATGCTGAGGAGCCAAAAAAGATGTGAAATGGGAAGATGGAGAGAGAGAAGCAAGCCCTGCCTACACTGCATGCAGCCTTCAAAGCAGACTGATTTGCTCAGGCTGAAGATACTACATAAGTTGTGCTGCTGCTGATGCACCAGTTCCCTGAATAACCACAACAATACAAAAGAAAGCTCCTGATTAAGAATTAGGATCAAGAAGAAGAGAAGAACTAATCCAGACTCCATGCATGACCTTCAGCATGTCACATCACTCTTCTGTGCTCAGTTTCCTTCACTATGTGTTGCAGCTTCCCAGGATGAGGGAGAATTATCTGAGAGTGTGGGAGAGCCCCGGAGCAACTCACAGGTAAATGATAACAGATTCATTTTGGAGCCCACGCCATCGGCCTCTGCAACTCCAGCTGACTTAATTCCTCCCACTGCCCATGATCCAGATGACCCAGATGCCCTCAGACCAGCATGTCCCTCAAGGCCAATCAGAGGATGCAGCTTTAGGCAAAAGAACTGCATTTTAACAAGACTCTACTTAATATGTGACAGCCACAGGCTTAATCTTGCTTTACGCTGACAGTATATGAGTGGTGTTCCCATCAGAGATTGAAGCAGAGCAGCACTTCTCTGACCTGGCTGCCCATCAGCTGCCAGTGTTCAGCTTGACCCTCCAGGAACAGGAAGCAATCACTCTGAAGATGCATGATGCCTGGCATGAGTGCACAGGGGTGGGACACTGCAGCACGGATGCAGAGAATTGTCCTTCTCCAATCTTGCTTAGGAGAGATTCCTCATCTAACAGCCATGTTCATTATCCCACTGGCTCTATTTTTTTCCCTCTCCAATTGCACGTTCATGATGATTAAATGGTGGAAGAGAAAAGGCTGTGTAAGAGATTCATGCTGATTTCTGTCTCCAAGGCTTTACAGCTAAGCAGACAATCTCTGCCCAGCTTAAGTAATTCCTCTGCAGTGCTCCAGGAGGCATCTGGGAGTCTGTAACATGTGCATGTATGCATGCAAGTCCCACACACTGCTATCAATAATGCATCTAATGTGCAGCCTTCAGAGCAGCTAACCAAGGAAGCTTCCTACAAAGACAAGTCAACCCTTCAGTCTTCTCAGGAGGAAAATGGTGGGGAGATATAAAGACTTACCATCTTCATGCCATATCTTATTTATGTCAAGAGGGTATTCATAGTTTGGAAAGCTTTTAGCATAGGGTCGGTGCCCAGGTATGTATTTGGGGGATTGGAGAGTGCATTGCTCTGAATAGCAAAATACTTCCTGGGATTCAGATAACTTACAGAAAAAAGCCTGAAAGCCTACCATTGCTCCCCAGGCTCCTGGTCCTCTGCACTACAGATGCCATCAGCATGTCAGAGGTAGCAGGATGCTCACAGAGTCTCTTGACTGTCTTCCCAGAGGCTGAGATGTCAAAATACCAATTTAACCTGTGATTCACGTGTATGTGTCTATGTGATTTAAAAGTTTTAGGGTTTGTCAAGATTTTCTGCAGCAAGTAATTCCCACCATTCAAGAAAGGATGGCATCAGTAGTGCAAAAGCAGCCCTTTTTAATCAACCGAAAGCAATAGTGTCCACCTAATGAGATGAATCCTTCCTCTTGGGTACATAGTCCAAAACATGCTGATACAAAATTAATGAGGAGTGGCTAAGACAAAGGAAAAATGAAGAAAGCAGCAAGGTGAGCAGGCAAAGCCTTCGGATGATGTAACTAAAGCACAGCAAAACCTCAAGTGAGTGAAATTAGTCACAAAAATAAAAGACTAAACATGTAGCCTAACTGTGGGTAGAAAGGGAAAGGATGCATCATAATGGAACTAACAGCCATGACTTGGACCACAATTACTTGGTGTTCCAGTCCTGTGAGACGTCTACAGAAGATTGCTGGCAAAGCAGAGCAATTTCATTTAAGCTTGAAAAATAAGAATCAGACCATGAACTCCAAACTGTTCTCTGAACCATCCCATCTAACAAAGTCAGGGTTTTCTCTTCCTATCTATGAGGCAAAACAGGCTATGATTTGCCTTTTACCACTGGAACTTTCAACGTCTCCTGCTTTTTCATAATTTTACACCTCAAATCCTGCATGCACCATCTTTGAGTCTTATGTGCCATTCCAGATTTTAAAAAACTAATAAGAAAAAAAAAAAGTTCTACAGCAGTTTGAAATGTACATTTGAAAAATGCTATTTTAAGTTCGGATTCTACCTTGTTTATTCATCCATTCAAAATGTACAACTTGCATAATGTAATCAAATACCCCAGGAATGTACAACTGACACATCTGAAAAAAAAGTCAGTAACATCCACTCAGGGCTCACATTTTCAGCCTTCCATAAGATGGTGTGCCAGTGGCCCCAGTGGACGGGGGAGGATGGGTTTTGTCTCTGATGCTCTCTGCTTCTCTCCTGGCCCCTAAGCAACAAAGCTTCCACCCCTTGTCAAACCCACTGCAGCTCCAAGGCCAGGTCCCAGACCACTGCTGGGCACGTTTATGCCAGCTTCAGAAGGCTGCTGGCCATGCAGCGCTGTGCCACGCAGCTAGAGGAACCAGAAGCCAGCCCCGTGTCTTGGAACTCATAGGAATGAAAAGTTATGGGATCTGAACTCAGCTCCCAGGGTACAGCAACTTCACAAAAATTATTTCTGCTTTGCTAGTGCTTAGTCAGGACGGTATCTTCACAGCAAACCCAAGTCCAGGCTCTCACCCAGGCCTTTCTGCTACAGTACACTACATTCCCCAGATTCAGCCAGTCTGGCTTGAAATAGCCCAAGTATTTTGAACTTCTCTTCCTTTCCCCTGGAAAATCACATTACAATCCAACAATGTTTCCAATTTAAAAAGTTTTCTATCACTTGGCTCCCAGTTATAATTACATGCACAGTCAGTAAGGTTTCTTCTCAGGTTTTTCAGCCTGCCTATGACTGTCGTATCTCCAGCCTTCGCCTCCAGAGCCATTAGTCACTGTTTGGCAAAGGCATGCCATTCACTAGTTTTATCCATTTTATATTTGACTTGGGTGTTATCAGAAAGGAGATCGGAATCAGTTCATTAACACACACCTGACCTCAGACAAACACGTCCTCTCTCAAAACCTGCCTCGTTCCTTTCATATCAAACACAGTCTGAACTCAGGAAGGATAATATTTGTCCTCTCTCCAGCACAAAACAAAATGTTAATTATCTCACTGTTATTCTTGGCAAGCTAGAGTTTTATCTAGATTTCACACATGGAAAACAGATATCATCCCTATTTATGGACAAAGCAGACATGGAATAAATGACATTAAAAAACCAAAGCAGGCTGAAGAGTTCGGGGCAAAGCACATTATTGGCCCAGGGAGATGAGCTCAGCTCCTGCCTATTTCTGCATTCCCCATCCATCAGAATGCAAAGAGAAGCCTATCAAAAGGAACTGTGCTGCCACCACCTCTCCAGATCACTCATGGTGGGGGGGGAGGGGGGCTGAAGAAGTGCATCAACACCAACAGAACCCTGAGCTCCTCTTGCCATTGAAGATGCTGTGGACCAGAGCAGTTACTTGCCCCACTGGGTCCCTGCATGGAAGGAACCAAGCACACACAGCCCCAGGGCTGCTCACAGGGAGATAGTGAACAGGCAATTTTCCCCATGACCTGTCAACTCCATTTGCCAGGCTTCATGTCAATACAGCTTGAGACGTCGTAATGCAGACAGCTGTTGTCTCTGTGGACCGTGCTCCTGACAGAGTTGGTTGGTCTGGGTGTAATAAGTCTGGTAGTTCTCAGCTTATTAATTCCTTCTTGACAAATACCTGTGTCATAGGCACTGGAAGCATCTCTTAAGAGTGAACACTGACAAATGCAACACAGGAAACAAATACAGCACAGCACTGAGCAACCCTTGGCAATGCTCTGCCACATCAGCCCCACAGTGAGGTGGAACACCAACCTCGGTATGATTTTTAATAGAATCACAGAATGGCTTAGGTCAGGAGGGACATTAAAAAAAATCAGTCTCCCAACACTACTCAAAAAATCACTGTTACCAGCTTCATCTTCTAATGCTCAGTCACAAGGCACCCACAACAACAATACAGGCATTCCTGCAACCAAGGAACATCTGCAGCAGTGTTATATTCCAAGCATTGCTAGGCTGCTCCACTCACATCACCTCTGCTAACTATGGGATTCCTTGCACACCTCCCCATTCTCAGTCTGGACATTTTCTAGAGTTTCCTTCCAAAATCCAATTGGTACACTGTATTGCATCAATCATTTTCTTCTGCTTCTACCTCATCATTTCCCCTACAGCGGTTAATTGGTCACTACTGCTGCTTAGTGCCTGCCTGAAGACTTTGCCTACCTCCTTATCAAAATTGGAGCTACACACTTGGACTCACACAAATCAACAAAAGGAAGGCTGTGCAGAAGATAGTCGCTATCACAGTGATTCATCTTTGAGATTTCTAATCTCGCCTTCCTTACAGACCAGAGGAACCCTGCCCTCCTGGGTGCTTTAACCTCCTCCCCCTTCCCTTGAAGGAAGAGATTGAATGAGAGATTATAATGCTCCATCGAAATCTAAATATTTTGTTCTGATTTTATTAGAAATGGTAAAGCAATATAAAACATGCTTAAAAGTCCTTTCAAAATGGGGATCTGCAGAATTTCTTTGGGGAAGTGTCAAGATGAGATGAGTCAGCACCACTGGTATATTTTTCCCCGATTTTCTTCCAAAATGAAATTTCAGCAACAGACCATAATGCATCCCTGTATTGACAGATCACTGCTTACAAGGGAAATGTCCCATTTCTGCCTCTTTGGATGGCATTACATGAAACATAACGTACATTAAATGTCCTATGCAACCAAGATTAAGTTAAGACAAGCCTTATTTAAAAGCATCTTCATTCTTTATAAATTACACTATAATTATATAAGATAGCTAAGAGAACAGGATTACTGTAGAATCGCAGAATCATTTGAGTAGGAAGCGGTCCTTAAAGGCCATCTAGTCCAATTCCCCTACAATGAACAGGGACAAGTTATGTCCTGCTACCACTGGTTTTGTTCTCAGCACAGAAAACAGCCAAGCCTGATCCTATGCAGAGCAGCAACCTCGAATGGGAGCCCCTCTATGGTTCTTTGCTAAGGAAGTCCTGGGAGCAAGGTTCTTCAGTGAGCTGCCAGATGGAAAATCTGCCCCAAAAGTCACAGTTCCACAGCACCCAGATCTCTTGCCAGCCTCCCTGTCTGACAAGTAACCCGGGAGGTGTTGCCAAGTGAGGTCAGTCTGGTTTCTCGTACATCTCAATCATGCCACCACATCTTGAACAATCCCAAGCCCAGTTACCACCAATCTCACTTAGGACAGGGGAACTCTCAGTGCCAGGGCACATAGAAAGCTGAAGCACCGCTTTGCTTCTGAGAGATGAGGACAGCCAGGCAACGTGGGTGGAGCACCTCATTGGTTAGAAAAGTGACCGCCTGGCTATTGATAGATGTGTTTACAGGTTTCCATGCTACCAGAACACTCATCAGCTGTATTTTAGGAACATTCGATGCAAGGTAGGAATCTGCTCCCAGGGACTGGCTTTCCTGGCACAACTGCTTGCCCCCAGCATCCATTTTACTCCCTCCACATTCATGATTAAGCCTGGAGACAAGAGGCATTTCACATCTTCCAGTTAACATCTCTTTTCAGCAAACCCTCTTAAACTACCAGCGAAGCAGAGTGGATGCCCTGGAGGGAAAATTAAAAGCACATTAAATTGGGCTCCTGTTGTGCTTTCCCTTTGGAGACATTTCTGTCTCTGCTGACCTGGCTCCCTAATGAGCCATGTAAACCAGGGAATCTCCCCAGCAGCCTGCTCATCTACAAAGTCTGCAAAAACGAGATGTTCAGGATACCTGCCCAATGGATCAACACTTCTGATGGATTCACCTAGCAGGGCTCGAGGTCAAACAGGCATTAAAGAAATGCCATTGGCAGAAGGTTGACACCCCAAGCCTATGAGGGGAGAGAATGCAGCATTATTGATTTCAGCCCTTGACCTTGAAATGATGTAAATAAGAGTACAGCAACCCTGGAGGAGTTGTAGCGAAATAGTTACAGCATTGCAAGCAGATTAAAAAATACAGTTAATATACATACTTCCCCAGATGCTTGTTTATTATTATGCAAGACATGTTTATTATGCAAAATGATAGAGCAGAATAAAAAAGCAGAGAAAGGAAAAAATGAAAAGACACTGAGCTCTTAACATGACTTTTTTTTTTCAGCGCTGTTTGGATTTTTTTTTATTGTGCATAATCATTCCCTTATTAGTAGGAATCTTTGAAGTGATTCAAGCTCTAATTTCAGCATTTCAACTAGCAGGTTGATACTGTAAAATCACACTGAGTCCTGGTAAGCAACCTATTTTTTTTCTCCTCTGCATTCCCCATCTCTGCTAGGGTTTTCTCAGTCTTCCCAATAAATTATGTATCATGATTTGCCATTTCAAAAATAATTAGAACTCAGAGTTAAACAACAAGGAATATATGAGAGCAATACATTTTAGAAGCGTTATGCACTTGGGGCAAAACCAATCCCAGCCGCAGTGCCACTGAATTATACATATCACATGGAGAGCTGCAACGTCGGTGTACTTGGCATGACTGGGTGGGCCTGGGGACACCTTACCCATGACAAGCTCCAGGATCTTGCCTCTCAGCCAAACTATTTTTGGGGTGGTCCATTCCCATACTCCTCTGAGATGAAAGAGAAACGACGGAGAGAAAGCTGGGAGTTGAGACTGAAGGGACGGTTCCAACTTCACTTAGCAAGGTTATGCGGAAGTAGGAATTAATTTGGTAGTGAAGCCATTAACTGCAGATCGACAGACAGGAGAGCATGTTCTGTGTCTTCTCCCGTTACAATTAAGCTGTAAACTCACTGGAGCGGGACGTACCTCTTTATTCTATGTTTTCCTGTCCTCTGCAACAACCAGCCCTTGGCCTCAGCTTCCCAAGAGCTGAGACAGTACAAGTAGAAATGCTGTCCTTCACTCACTTAGCATATTGCTGCTTTAGTATCAAATGCCAACAGAGGATCCCCAGGAGGGTTGTTCATCTCCCCAAAACAGGTGCTGATAAATATTTTTGAGCATCACCAGGGAATTGACAGCTGCTCCATATTACAACGAACCTCTGCGGAAACTCACCAATGACTCTGCAAGCTCGCTGTGAGGATGGTGCTTTTGCATCCAGCTGTCTGCAAAGGCAAGTGCCTCAGATCAAGGCCTGATTTTCTTGCCTGCTCAGCACCTGATTCCACAGCAGACCTCAGAGACCTCACTAAGCTAGTCTGGGAAAAAAAAGCAGGTCTCAAGTGTAAATAAACAATCCATTAAAGTCATAAACAGCTGATTCCCAAGCCAATGAGCTTTGGCATCTAACACATTCAGCCAGCTGTAAAGCTAGCTAGCTAGGGATCTATGGTTGGCTGCAGGCAGCAAGTAAACCAACCCCACACTGTCCCTGCTCATCTCTAACTGCACAGGAGAGATGAAGAAATTCACTGCTAGAGGTATGGATGTGGCCAAGCACATCAGTCTTGGAGAGTACTGCACGTTTCTGTGAAGAGCTTTCTCACCAAAGCTGGCATCAGAGAACCAGCTCTGATTGGTGGTGGGGAGACTTTTTCTAAGGGCTGCTTATTCTAAACTCATTCATTCAAGAGTCCACGCTGAGAAGAAGCTGGCACAAACCATCTCCAAGACCAAGCTGATAATAGCCTCTGGTTTGATCCAGTGCAAAGGATGTCAGCCAAGGTCCCAGCTGGCACACACAGATTAAATACCATCAGAAAAACCCCAAACAATCAAACCCTGCAGTGGCAATGTGTTCAGCTACAGTTGCAGAAAAACTGGGTTCTAGAGGAGGAAAAAAAACACAAGAAGCAGCACATCCCTAGATAGTTGTGTTTTATCTGAAAACAATTCCAGGTTTGAGAGCATTACAAGAAGTCTGAGCAGGGCTAGTCTGAGACAGACAGCAGGTGAGGCAGCCAAGCAGCAGAATAAGTTCATTTATCAATGGACCCGTGTGAGTGAACATTATCTATGGGGAATATTGACCCATTTTCCAGAAATCTCTCAGAAAAGGCTAGGGAAAAAGCAGGTGCAAGCATAACAACAAAGGAAGCCAGTCCAAAGCCATAGTTTAGGGTCTGCTGAGCAAGTGAACAGGGACAACATGTCCTTTGGTGTAGACAGCAGTCGGGTCCAGGCAGCATGGCCGCGGCTGGCTCGCCCCAGAGGGGAGCAGACTGTCAGCACTGCCAAAGCAATTCCCCAGCACAGTCTCTGAGTCAGACACAGCCGTGCCAAATGTTGGCTTGGAGTGGGAGCTGGCCCCACAAGGAATGCTACAGCAACCAAGAAGCTGCTTGAACAGGCTGAGCCCTTCTCAGTCACATCCAGTTCTTTCATGGGATCCTAGTCTAATCCCTTGTCTTTGATACTATGAGAGGCTTGACCCATGCCCCCGCTTCTAACAGGCTTAATTACTCCCAAATTTTCTTATCTTCTTTCTTATCTTGGGGACTTCTCCGAAGCACAGTGAATTTATTGATGTGTTGTTGTAAGACAGAGACACCAGTCAGTACAAGAAAATCCACCCTGGGAAGTTCCATCTCCCTGAAGCAGAGATGGGGAGATGGGACAGTAGCATCCGTTTACCATGAACAGAAACCTTACATGCACAAAAAACAGCTTCACTCTTGTATTAGTTTAAACAGAGCTATATGCTGTCAAGCCATGGCATGTAATGAGGTGCACTTCATTTACCACTATCAAAGCATATCCTTAGTCTTCCCTGCTTAACCATCCTATTTAAGATACACACAATTGCTAGAAACAAGCAGGTCCCATTAAACCAATCTAATTTGAATAATGTATGATTTGAAGCATTTTAAGACACTTCACATGAATAGCAGATATCTTGGTATTATCTACCTTTAGGATCTGATCACTTTACAAAAAGAAGATTTTCATTGTTAGTGAACTGATGCAACTTATTTAGAGGCAGTCATTTATGTTTACTGGACTATGAAAGAACAGGAAGCGTCTGGCATCCATAGAGATCCAGATTGATCTCTGTCTCTTCTTGACAAGCAGCCAGTTTTGAGACCTATCTCGCCAGGCATACTAACATATCCAATTGCCATTTTCTACTCTGAGCTGCTAGGAAAGAGAGCATTATTAGCTCCCAAGGGAACAGAGGAAATCCCAGCCACGAGTGATTTAAAGCTGACCAGGAACACAGCATTGCCTTTGTCTGCATACATGGTACAACACTGCATGGTCTGTAGGTTTATGGGAAGGCACACAGTGGACAGGCCGCGGAAATCAACATTTATGCCTCACACCAGAGGCTGTTGTCCTTTCAACGGTCCCATCTCCAATCTCACGTGCGCTTTTAAAGCAAAGTAAATGCTGAGACAAGAGCAGAATCACTGTGCTGTAAATTTACACAAATGGAGATGAGATTAGAATCTTGCCTATATACTTTCAAGATATCATAAGCACAGAAATGAGAAGCGTGTTAATAACTATCACTACTTACTATGTAGAACTAGAGCAAAGTTATTTGAAGCATAAAAATTTCTGGCAAAGGGCTGCCATATTTAATAAATCACTGAATCAATTATTCAATGTGAAAATCAATTACTTACTTCAAATGAGAATCTTATGAATAACCTCATGCCCTTTCATGCCATCTAAGAAAGTTATAGGGGAATTAGTCAGTAAAAAATGCCTCACTTATCTTTAATGTGCATTAAAAAGACCACACAAATACAGAGTAATTCTGCTCCACTGAAGTACTGCCAACAGAACAGTCCAGAACCATTTTAATGAAGTCAGTGTATTACAGTGGATTTACACCTCAGTCAAAAGCAGAGCATGACCCATCAGGACACCACCTATGATCAGTTTTCTGGGTGCAATGCAGAAGCAATTCCATTCGGTCCATCCCATTTCACAAATATGAAACCAGAATATAACCAGCAAACCACAAAACCTCCTCTACAACACAACCTACATTAAGTAACTACTCAAAGGAATGCAAAGTGTATCTTCACAGGTCATGAAATATTACCATGAAGCTCCACAGAGACACTTTGAAGTGAATATTGCGTGGCTTTGCAGCAGCTCCCATCATTCCTGCTTTTACAGGCTTCCCAATATGTGACTGCCTCCAAGCCCTCCCTCCCACCTACAAAACCCAGCCACCAAGGGTGCGAGTACTTACTGAGCTGTAGAGATAGCCCTCAGCGTTCATGGCAACGTACAGGCCTGCCTTCACCCCTTGGATTGCCACCACACGAAGACCCACAGGAATTAGGTTGAAAAGGGCTGCAGAAAGAAAAGCAAAAGTTACTGAGACATCAGCTCGTGTGGCCACTGCTGCTTCTTGCCTTGGGGCTAGCCCACCCCAGTCCTGAGTTGGAAACAAGTCCTGTTCCAGCTACACGAAGGATCCACAGCCATAGCTTTGATGCTGAAAGCAGTTTTTAAAAAGGACAGAAGAAGAGACGCAGACCTGACCAGAGCTCTGCTCCTCATTCAGAAGCAGCACTAGATAGGACAGAAGATACGACCTTTCAGAACTCAATTTTACTGCCACCCTAATGACTAAAGCACTGCAGCAACTTCCTGCCAATTATTTCTTATTGCTTGATTCCAAACAGCCCCTGAATCTCAGTGAAAGACCTTTCCATTAAGCATTAACGTATGGTCAGGCTTTTGCTGCATTTCTAAGGGACTCAAAAGAGAGAGGACTGTCAGCAATGATATTCTGAACACTCAGGCATTAACATGGCTTTGTTCCCACTGAGATCTGTAAGACAAGAGCACCCAGGTGCTGCAGGACCTTATGCTTCAGCTTGCAAAGAGCTAACTGGACCCAGCCATGGGCAGAGCACATGGAAAAATAGGCACAGGGTCAAGCAGAAACATGGGAATGCTCCATTCAAGGTCTCCTCACACAACTACTCTGGAATGGGAGTTTTTTCCTAATTTCCTAGTCACTAATTCAGACTGCCCCTTTCACGTTCATTAAGCATTTCTTGTCTTTTTAATACTTTTCTTTTTTTTTAATAAATCTGCTCAAAACTCTAGAACGGACCGGGATGTTTGAATGAGACCAGAGGAGACCCAACAGCAGGCAGAGTGTAGAAGAAGGACTGAGTGACAGAGCACAATGAAGTATTCCTATTTTCCAACTGACTGTAAGGACATAATCCTCAAACTGATTCATTTTATAGATCATTTACAAATTTCTACACCTGGAAGAGGTCTTCCCATAATGGCTGCAAGAGAAGCAGACCTCTCTGTGCCATCTCTTAGTCTTTCCTTCTCTGGGAGATGTGCCACCCCTGATTTATCATCAACACTGAAGACAAAAGCAGCTTTTGCTCAAATGCCCCAGTCAAACTGCTGCAGCTCCTCAGGTCAGGCTGTTGTTAAAGCTGGTATGGAAGAACTCAAATATAACTCAATGCCAGCATCGCTCTCCAAGGAAACCTGCTAGACACACACATGCCAGGTAACATGGATTTAACTCCATCATGAGATGGTTTTTAAGAACCTCCTTCACGTGAATTACTACAGAGAGGATGAGACAAAAGTGGTTGTGATCCCCTTTTAAAGAGGAAAACACTTATAGCAAATAGGGAGAGAAAAGTAGTAAAAAAAAAAAAAAAAAATTATTGCTTGCAAACAATGGAGAACACAAGAGATTTGTCAAACTCCCAGAAACTGCACAACTTCTTGCAGTTATAACCATCATCTTCAATGGAATATCAAAATGTATGCTTAAGCCTTACCACAATCGGTGCCTATGTTTAAGCAATTTCATAGGAAGCAAGCAGAGGGCTTCAACATATCAATGTAAAGTTCAACATAGGTATTGGTCTTTGAACAATAAGAGCCAAGAAGTGCACTACTCTTAGTGTTCCAAGTGGAAACAGACAAGCCTCAGTGTAGCTACTGGCACCAAAGAGCTGCATTACAACATAATTCTACTGTTGAGGAGCACAGTAACCAAGGCAAGCCTATATTTCAATCAATTTCTCACTACTAGAAAGGTTTAAAACCCTCTGTAATTAACAAATCTATTTATAAGCATTTCCCTTGCCTCATTTTTCCCCCACTGAAAAATGGAGCACGTTACTGCAAATAATGAAGCAAAATGGGCATCATCATTCTTTCTGTACAGCCAATTTGTCTTCCATAGAAAACCTGTGACAGACAATTCAAAGCATTCATTAGGCAGTGGGGTGATAATGCCCAGAATCAGTGGGGAGAAGTTCCACCCAGAAGTATCTCCATCTCCAAAACTCTCTTTTCTCCACAAGTACAATTTCTTCTCTGAAGGAGTGGTGGTGCACTGCCACAGCCTGCCCAGGGAGGTGGGAGTCACCATCCCTGGAGGTGTTCATGAATCATGGAGATGTGGCACTGAGGGGACATGGTTAGTGGTTGGACTAGACAATCTTAGTGGTCTTTTCCAACATTAACAATCTATTATTCCACCCTATGGGGTCTGATGTAGTTAAAAAAAAAAAAGAAAAAATCATTAAACACTTCTGTTGCAAAAGCTATATTTTCTATGCCATATGCAACCACATGGGATGGACATACTCCTCAGGTTTAACGTGCAGAAGATAGAAAAATTAAGACACTGTATGCTTCTGCTGATTTGCTGTCATTACATTTCACTGTCTTCTCCCACCACCAGATTTATATGCGACAATGCTTATTGATTATAGCACTTTTATCACACTCCACTGCTAAATCCTTTGACCACAAACATGTTGATCATTGCAGTTTATCAGACACACAACACTTTTTAAACACTGAACACTTACTTGATTATGTGTCTGAGCTACCTTCCATACAAAAAAATTCTTCATATATCCCAATAAGAGTAGGAAGAGAACCTGTCCTCTTGCTTATGTTAAGACAGTGTGCCTCTAACCGTATGGTATAAGGAACAGATGTCCCAAGCACTGTTTTGTGGGAAGCTGGCTGGATGCCCATTCAAATGCCATTAGAACTTGGGTTAGTTTTTTTTTCTTTTTTTTTTTTTCTTTTTCCTCTTTTCTTTAAAAGAAGAGGTGGAAAATAAATGCCATCAGCCTCTCAAGAACACCCATAAAATGGGAACCAGACAGATAATTCATTTTGAAATTGCTTAAATATTAGCAGTTCTTCTTATACAAATAGTTGGATTTTTATTAGAACTTTTAATTGCGTCAGATGTATCTAAGGGACATGT
The DNA here is from genome assembly GCF_026119805.1 of Tympanuchus pallidicinctus. NCBI lineage: Eukaryota > Metazoa > Chordata > Aves > Galliformes > Phasianidae > Tympanuchus > Tympanuchus pallidicinctus. Next base: position 12,737,999 of record NW_026294739.1, on the reverse strand, counting down.
CAGCATCTCATTTGAAATGTTTATTTTGCCAGAGTAAACCAACCTAATGCATTCCCCAAGAATTAGGCTTCCTTTCATAATGATAACTCAAATAATTAGTGCGTAGATTCAGCACACAGAGTCAGTGTATGGAACACAGCATTCACTGGGCATTTAATTGTGTGAAGATGACTCCTGAACAGAGAACGTGTGGCCACACATGGTGGCAAGGACCTGCTGCAAGCATCAAGAGCATCCTTCTCTGACAGTGGAAGTGAGTTAACCAACACCACTCCAGGGACAGGAAAATATCATTTATCTATTTTTGATGAGTTTTGCACAGAAATACAGTGCAGGCTTCTGAATAGCTGGCCAGAAGTGTTCTGGATAAATATTTTAAAACAGAAAATATCAGTGAGGCAAGTCTGCAGCTGTTCACTTAGTTGAATACACTTATGTGTTTGGTTTTTTTTCTGGTCAAAATTCAAGAGATCTAAAGGAATATAGAAAGGAAGATGTATGCTTTTTTTTTTTGTTACTTCTGAAGTGGAAAGTGTTACTTAGTTTTGAAGCTATAACAGGAAGCTTCATATCATATAAATCACTGACTTAAGCTGAAGATTTATAAAGGAAAGTGAGCAGTCAAAAGTTAAATAGGAATGAATAAAGCATACTCTTCTCATTTTCAGGAGCCAACTACCATCAGATCGGATTTTTCTCTTCTGATATGCCCTAAGGTCAGGACATAGGGGATAGTTTGACCTCTGTAATCTCCATCTGAAATGCCCCTTTATGCACCAAACCCTCCTGCACAGTCCATGACTGAGCAATGGGCTTGGCACATTACAGCCATGACCTCCTGTGCCAAGGTAGGGCTGTCATCTCACCAGAAAAATTGACACTCCAGAAGTGTCCTTCAGCCCATCTATTTCCAATTAAGACGACAGAGTAGAAGAGGCTTACAAGTACTTAGCATCTTGCTGCCAATCTGATCTCTGACATAAATAAGAACTGTTTGGGCAATGAGGGGCTAACTCAGTCACAGAGACACAGGAGATTGCTCTTGTGCCCTCTGAGGAGGGGCCAGAAGAAGCTTCCCTTCTTTCATCTGCCAGCCTGAAATATTGCAGAACTGTCCTTACATTTCCTTTTTCTCTGCTGTTTACCCACGTTCTGCTTCCATTTAAGCCCATTACTTTGTTGTTTGGTCCTCACTGATATATGAGAGTAATGAATCCCTGCCATTTCCAGAAGCTCTTTGCATGCCAGATGACAAATAGGGCTCCAATGGGATTTTCTGCAGATTGAAAACATCCTATGTCTTTCTCCTTCGAAAAAAAAGCAGCTAATACCACCCAGCACTGGTTCATTATTCACTTGCTAAAGCCCACTGAACTCATTGTGTGCTGGCATCTGCCTGAGAAAATCCAAGGCCAGGCTTCTTGTAGGAAGGCTCAGGCCCCCACAGAGTCAGAGGTATACAGGAGTGTGGCGAGGTTGTCCACATGTGGTTCTTTTCCTCACAGAGCCCCTCTCTTGCACACTGCTCTGGCAGAAGGATATGGGTTATTGGCTGGTTTAAACCATTATGGCTCCTGCATACGAGCATCACTTTTAAACCTACACGGCTACACTTTGCTATCCTTTGGTGAATAGTGCAAATCTAATCCCCTTTGAGCATTTTTTTGGAAGCAGACCTCATTTGGAAAGGAAAGGACATCCAATAATTTCAGTCTCAAAGCAAGAGACTTGGATGAACAGCTGGATTTCTCCAGCTTGGAAATTCCCAATGCTTGCTGAATTTTTCAGGATAAAAAAAAGCAAAAGCAATTATCTCCTCTTCTCCTTGGAAAGAGAATTCCCTGTATCCTTTACCCATGTGGCATGTGTATAAATATAATCTCCTTTCTCTTCTGGCAGCAGTTCAAATCATGGGTTTTATTCTCCACCCCACCCAGATGGCAGTTACAGAATTGGGGCAGGAGGGAACAAGATTGGAGAGGAAACATATGAAATTACACAGGCAAGATTTAAAGGGGAAGTATAGATTAAAAAAAAATAAATGTGTAGAAAACATCTGGCTTCTTCCTAATTCAATCTTCCCTGAAATGAAGCTTCACAATCAAGACCCACTAGGTGATGCATTTGATTGTAATTGGGTTGCAAAACAGGCTAATTTTTCTTACTGTAGTCGCTGTTTTCGTCCTTGGTCCCATCAATTGTACCATCTGGGTGCATCTGCAGGAAGTATTCCTGCTGGCTGAATAACCTTGTCACAATTCCCTTCAGCTGGGGTTCTGCAAAAGAAAAAGTATATATAATTTAAAAAAAATTATTAGATATGCCAATGTAGCAAGAGACCTAATTTGTACAGCCCCCATTAAGCCCTGAGTAAAGAAAGTGTTTGGAAGTGAGACGGCTTTCTGCAATCCCTTTCAAGAGAGGCTGTAAAATATTCATATATACACAGACATACAGGCAAATAAAATGGAGATCAGATGAGCAGGTAAAATGCAAGGCATAGTTGGTACAGCATAAAGTAACAGATTTATGCAACACTGCTTCAGTGAAAGTTACCTACCAAATGAAAGTCTTTAGACAGCTTACATCTTCTGAATATGCCTCCAGTTTAGGAGCAAATTTGCTAGCAGTCTAGCAAAGAATGCACTTATTGTTTCTTGTTGTGTTGCCTGTGAAGGCAACTTGCTTGGTTTCTATGTTTCATTCCCTATCGTGTCACTCCAGTTTTATGCCACTGAAAAATCTGTTTAAATTGGTGTTATTACAGCAGCATAACACCAAAGTAACCGAGCACTGAATCAGGCTGCACCAGTCCAACTGTGTGGGATTAGAGGAGCAAAATTCCTAAGAAGAACAGATGTGAGACACCTCCAAAAACGACCTTCGAAGCATTTATGGGCACCTGAAACGCCTCTGTTTTCAAATCCCGTGTGTTCCTCCCTCTCAAAAAATGTGTGCCACATACTCTGGCAGATGAGAACTGTTCTTTGTTATTAGCAGGGTCTACTGGTCAAATAGAAATATAGTCAAAAATTGTCCTAGGTGTTTTATCGATGTAGCTTCTTAAAGCTAACCAGCCAGCTACAGGCAGCCCCACCGGCTGGGTTACAGAGATTCCGTTATGCAAAGCAAGTTCATAGTTCTGTCTGACCACCCTTGAGAAGTTTTGAGCAAACAACAATGAATTCTTACTAAGAGGAAAAAAATCCAGTGCAGCATACCAAAATGTAATCAGCCTCCATCCTCCAAGCCTCTGCTGAGGCTGTTTGATAAGCCACAGTCACTGCATACCTCACAGTCACATTGTGCATTAAGTGGCCCCATCAGGATTGCCCATCCCTAACATTCCTGCACTGACTTCCCCAGGTGAGGGCAGAGCCCCCCAGCCCAGATTTCCTCCAGCCAAACCCCAAAGCCAGCAGGAAGAGCAGAGTGGATGGCTGTAAAGGGTTGGAACTTTGGGGGCCCCTCCACCAGCCCTCAAGAGAATCAGGTCCAATTTTGTATCTACAGAAGCACATGCTTGCCATGAATAAATCAGTGCCAGTTGGTTTCCATGCTGCCTTAAAAAGTGATTTCATAGTAACCCAAATGGTGTAGACTGCAGGAAAGCAAGATTCACAGCTCTTGGACAATAAGTACACTCTACCAAGAACACATGTCAACTAAAGCAAAATAAGTTCATTTGAAAGTAAACATTTTGCTTTGTTCCTTTCCAAAACACAAGATCTGTTTTGTTGGACACAGGAACTTGATTCAAGAAAGGAGGGAATGCAAAGCTGTATTATCAGGCACAGCTGAACACTACACCCTCTTCCAATGTGTCCCTTTTCCTCCCTTTTATCTAATACCACAATAATAATAAAGGCACTAATAGGCTTTCTCCAGTAGGAGACCTATGTTTCAGTTCCTGAATGAGTCCCAGCCTCATTTTTACTCTCTCATTAAATTTTCATGTGTAAGTACTTTGCACAGAATGGAAGAGATCCCAGCAGGACATGCTTAGAGACGCTTCTGCAGCCGGAAGCTCTTGGTGTGCTGGGGAAAGGGGAAGACCTTGCCTGAAATCCCCTGAAGGATAAGAGAAGTGAAGATAAAAAAATAGCTTTACCCCCTTCCTTGGGAAGATGATTTAGCTACAGGACAGAAGGCCTTTGTCTTTTGTGGTCCTAGGTATACCTGGATCACACAAATCATTTTGGAAGGATATGCATACCACTCCCACTTATACGAAGCAGCCTACTGAGTACAGTGCAGAGCAAAGCTTCGCACCATTAGTAGCTTACCATCACCTTAAGAGTTTAATCAAAACAGCACCAGAACCTCCCCACATCCATGCTATAGATGGAAGCAGGGCTGTACCAGAAGGCTGTCACCATAAGAAAACACAGGGCAAAGCCCCAGCATCCCTTCATCGCTGACATGACAAACACACAGTCAGGTCTGAATCAAGCTCCAACAACTGCCTGGCTTTCCTAAATCAGTGCTTGCCAAAGGAAAGGCTAAGGAGAAGTCTTCTCTTCCATGCTCTTCTTTCTGACCAGATCTACTTCAGCTGAAGTTTGAGGCTCACTCCTAAGCTCACAGTATCTCAACGGGGAGCGAAACAGAGCAGTAAGCCACACAAAACTAATGTGTTCCTCCAGTCCCTAATGCAGTGGTGTTTCTGCCTCCACCCTGCTCAGAGCCCTTTTTGCAGCAGCATCCCCACACTCTGGACTCATTTAGGAAGCCCTGCATCATCAGCAAACAAAGCCTTTTCCAGACCCTCAAGGTGAAGCCTGCTTCTAGCAAGGACCAAGGACGCACCCATCCTTCTTCCCAAAGCTCAGCCTAGAGTTATTGCTTGAAGGGAGGCATACAATCACAGAGTAGCATTTTTCCAGCCAACCTAAAGGCATAGCTCTACACTAGGCTATTGCCTGACTTTTCACTCTAGTCATATCATGTATCTTAGCATCACCTTTTTCCAATCCCAGTGAACAGCGATTTTATCATGGTCTTCTAGCATTGCCACCCCTTGTGCTGCAGCAATCACACTGAAAATCTCAGTGATTTTTTGTTTACTTGTTTTTGGAAACTAACACAACCATCAACTCTCTTGGTCACTTAAGGACGGAGGAACATCCTGACAGGCCATAACACAAGGCAGAAAGGCAACAAAATGGAATGAAAGTTTTCCACAGCTTAGCAGTTAGATACAGAAGAGAGCAATTCTTCCTTGCTGACAATATTCCCAGTGCTTCAATAAACACTGAGAGGAAAAGAAAGCCCATAACCCTGAGGGTTTGTCGAGTTCCTCCAGTAAAACTGCCCCAAACTATAATCAATAGGAGACAGAACAAGCCATAAAGAGTGGAGAAAAACTGCAGCACAGCCAAGTACAATCCCCTCCATTACCATTTTCTTTCTATAACTCACAAAATCACTCACATCTACTCTTTAACCTCATCACTGCATTGTTAAGAGCAGCTTGGATCTCCACACCTTTAAAGGAGCAATACTGCACAATGCAGTCAGGATAAACCTACTTCTCCCACTCAGGTTCCTCTGCACACTCCCCTGCTTTACTGCAGGATCAGCTTTTCCCACAGAAATGGAACTAAACTAACATGGACAAGACTTCATTGTAACTTAGTGGCTCCCTAAAGACAAAGACAAGTGTTTCAGAATGGATTTAAGGAAGAAGTTATGACTGCCTTGATCTCAAAGTACAGGCTGAACACAAGAGACTTCTATGCAGCACTTATTCTCAATGCAGCCCCCAAGCTATTAAGATTCCCATGTGATATATCAAGGGATATTTTTGTTCTTGTTTTATAAGCCATTGTGCTTTAGGATGCTCACATAAGGGATCCTGCTCTGGCTGCTCACACAGCTATTCAGGGTGGGGAAGCTGGAGGAAACGCAGCAGAGACACTCCTCACACCAAGGCCATGAGCTCCAATCTTTCAAATGTGGTGCTCCCCGAAGGTACAGGGAAAATCACCCCCACAAAACACCCCCAACGGTCATGGTCACAGAGCAGAGCAGCCCAAGAATACCAGAGGGCAAGAGCTAAGCCACAGCTTTGCCCATCTTCGCAGCATTTATCAAGCTGCTTTAATTTTTTTTTTCCCCTACAGCAAAGACAGCCTTCAGCTGCTCACTCTTCTTAAAGCAGTCACCCAATAACCAGCACATCACACCTCCCCAACAGACATCCCATTTGTTCTCCTTTCCACAGGAGAAGTTCAGCAGCTCTGCAAGCCTTGCTTTTAGCTTCCTGACCCCTCAATACAGCTGAGACTAACCAGTAACAATCCGATTGCTGCTCTCCCTGTTGCTGTCTAACCAGTAGCGTGATACTGATGTTACTCAGTTCAGCTGTTCAGTTCTGAGCCTTCAGGTCACCTCCATCCACCACAGGGTGCTATGCTTCCTGCCACTATGTTGCATGGTAACCATCATTGAATCATTAAGAGTAGAAAGACCTCTAAGATCATCTAGTCCTACCCCTGCCTATCCCACCATGCCCACTAACCACATCCCTCAGTGCCACATCTCCACAAATCTCAAATGCCTCCAGGGACTCCACCAGCTCTCTGAGCAGCCTGTTCCATCCTCTGGGACTTCCCAAAAAGACATGAAAGGTACACATACAAATCGGCCCTCCAACAGTGTCACACTGCCCACAAACACAAGCACTACTGGCAGAATCACTGGGAAAAAAGCTTTTTATTAGAAATATCACTGGCTCTTTAATTATCGTTCATTTAATTTCTGCTCTGTAAATTCATGCAGCAAAGAAGGCAATGACAGTGCCTTCTATTAGACTACAAATCCTACAAGCAACAGCATGATTTAAAAAAAAAAAAAAAAAAAAAAGAAATTTACCCACTTCTTCCAATGACCAGTAACAGCTTGAGAAAAGCAAAACATTCGTCCAGAGAGATTCCACCCCCTCGACAGCTAACCCTTAAATAAGGGTGAGGAGGGGTGCATCCTGGCTTCACTCCTTCTGGTCACTCAGGTTCATTGCTTGCACCTGAGCTCTCTGGGTTAGCCGCATCTTCTCACCTGGTGCTCAACCATTAGCTTGGGCTGTGATCTGGTAATTCCACTGCAAAGTTGAACACGGAACTAACAGCAAAATGGAAAGTGCACAAGCAAGACGATTGCTCTTAATATGAAAAGAAGCTGTGGGGTTATTCACCCAATGCGGCATTCAGCAAAACCTTGCTGAGAGCGTGCTGTTGCTTACTGTTATCAGCAAGGTGCTGTACGAATGTGAGCTGGGCTTGTGCCTCAGTGTGAACCCCAGGAATCAAACCTTACAACCTCCATCATGCACCCCAGGGTGGCTCAAACCTAGACCCTGAGTTGTAACCCTGAGTTGTGGAGAACCACAGAATAGGGCACAACTCTGATTTGCAGCTGACCCACCTTTAGGAGGGCAGTTTGCATGGCCTCACTTCTTCCAATTCACAGAGCACCATGCCTCGCTGTGGTTGTCTAACTGAAGGTCTAAGACTGGGAGACCTGAAGGAACTCAACCAGACACCATTCAACCAGACCTTAACTTCAGCTCACTGAACAAACAGGAGGATCTCAGAAGGATCTCAGCAGGGCTGGGTTTCAGCAGGAAAGACGAAGGAACTTTTGGAAAGACAAAGGGCTTAGAGACCTTTCAGGGACTGCAGTCACTGCCTCCAGGGGCCATATCGATAGCAATGTTCTGGCTGACAAGCAAGCCTAGACTGGAGGGTGCTGGTGCAGAACTGCTTCTAAATTCACTCTGCACTGGGTGTCAAAGGGCCTGTGTGCTGGTTATGGCTTCAAGTGAAGCTCTGGGGTTACTGTTCTCCACACAATAAGCTATCAAGCAGTGGAAGACCCCTCTCACTTGGCCAGTTAGCAGCCATTTTACATCCAGCAACTGCAGCCATGTAGCAGGAAGGTACCATCGAATAATTTTGGAATGAGACATGCCTGCTTATTTGCTGTAGCAGGACATACTCTGACTCAATGCCTCCACCTGCAATCAGCATAGTAAGTTTGTTTGGGACTCTGAACCAGCCCAGCCAGCACCTGCTGCACTGCAGTACATTGGGCTGGTAAAGGAGAAAGCACCTCTAGTGCTGGGCTGATCCCAGCTGGGTGCACTGCTGTCTGGCCTCTCTGCCCATGCAACACTTCTGTTGAGGATGTGACTGCAAACAGGGCACCTGTAACACAGCTCAGGAGCACATTTCACCTAAATGTTTTTTGAATATTTGTTTTTTGCAATTAAGCATTTGAGCCTGGAACTTACACACCCCGTTATTCTCATTTTTCTCCCATTCACGCTATGGTTGTCACACTGTGAGGCTGATTTATGACTCATCCAACCGCACTCATATCCACAGCAAACCCTGCACTCAAGTCAGGGTACAAACCACTACTAATCTACTGAGCTCCACAGGTACAGTGCCACCACAGAAACTGCAGTTCTTTTCCCCTGAGAAGGACAGGTTCCAGAACACCTGATAAGCCAACTATTGCAAACACACGCTGACAGAGATGAGCACCAAAATCTCCCTTTGCAAGCAGAGTTAATGAAGGTTTGCACTAACTCAGCACACAAATGCACCAGCAAGCTCCATGCAGATTACTATGGTGACAGGCATCAGCATGGAGCTTAGGGAGGAAAAGATGAAAACTGCAGGAGAAAAATGTGCTTTATTTTGCTCCCACCCAGAAGCTGCTAAGTTCTCTTGGGTGTTTGGAATTAAAATGAAGCAAGTGATTGTTTCCAATTGAACACATCACAGTCGGCGTAAGTTCTGCACCTCAGCTCATGACTATGATTCACTGAAGCCACCCAAACAGGGAAGAAAGGAGGACATTTCCCAGCCCCATAAAGTGTTTTCCCATAGCAAAAAAAAATGGCAGCAAAGTGACTGTGACCAGATGGATGTGCTCCATCACAAGTAGCTGGCCTGGAGGATTGGGTGATGGATGCAGAGGAGTAAACAGAGCAACCGAATGATATTAAGGAATCTTTTCTGATGGGCAAAATGCCCCCAGCATCACCAGGCAGTTGATCCTGGCTGCTTTCCCAGGGATGCAGAACAAAGGCCTTGCCCAGCTCCAAAGCGTTGTGATTACAAGGTTGGAGGGTCTCCTCTAATTATGGGGAATTTATTTTGAGAAGAAAATGACTCCAGGACAACAGGGCTGCGTGATACACTTGTGTATTTGCTCATCTCAAGTGCAAATCTCCACCCAGGACTAATAACTACTGAGAGACAACTGGTGTTTTCAGGGTACATTACATGAAATAACAGGCTGTGCTGACAGGGATGGCCTCTGCATTTGAAGGACAAGCTTCCGAAAATGACATTTCCCTAACTCAGAGGGATGATGGGCTTGAGCTGCTGACAGCACCCATCAAAGCAATCACCTCCTGTCACTACCACTGAGTCACCAGAGCAGAATGGTACTTGTAGGCAAAAAGAGCATCCAGAGAAGTGATTTCCTCTCCTGCGCTCATATCTGCAAGGAGGAACAGCAATCAGCCCTCCAGCACCATTGCCTCCTGCCCACACCCCTGTACCAAGCAGCCGACACATACAAACCTCTGCACTATGCCAGCTTTGCTGTACAAAGCTGGGACACTCCAGGGAAGCCTACTGCTCATTTGTAGAGTAGGTGGAAAGGATGTGTTTGCATTCACTGCGGTTCACGCAGGAGCTCCCATATCTGGGGAATCAGCTTTGGAGAGATATTAACACAAGCATGAGGTAAGGAGCAGAGAAAGCAGCCACCCACATAAAGCACTGGAAAAGAGGGGCACAGCCACAGGCCATTGCTGCATGCCTCTTCCAGACCACCCTCTTCCTGGGGGCCCACAAGCAGCTGTCACCCTACGGCCGACCCAGTCCCTGAGGTCCTGACCCCACACAACAGCCACCGCAGGTCCAGGACTCAAAGAAGTCCAAAATCCTGCATCACTTCTCACAGAAGGCAAACACCAAACCAGCATACAGGACACATGAGCTGCCTGCTGTAGGCAGCCCCTGGATACAATTTAGGGAGGGATGGCACAACCATTCCCAGCGCTGTCGGGCCAGAGGTGGTCTCCAATGAGACCATAGCTGAAAGCAGAGGGATGACAAGAGGAAGAAAGGTGATGGTCCAACTGCCACCAGCTATTGGCACAGAACTGCTGATTACCTCCAGGTAAAATTAGCCAGCTGAATATTTTAATTACTCAATAATTCAGAAGGAGAGCAGCTGAAGTTATCCACAAACTCCATCTCATTACTGGGAGAAAATGAGAGATCAGAAATGGGTGGACTTTTTTTTCTTTTTTTCCTTTTAACAGGTTTTCTTTGGAAATGTAATGGAACAAGAAAAAAAAAAAAAAAAAAGGATTTTAAAAGAGTTGGAGATAAAAGCTGAACTTTCTTTTTAAGTAGAATGAAATATTGCACCAGCTTGGAATCCTCTCCTCCCCACAAGATTCTTTTATTTGGCTGGAGAGGTGAAAAACAATTCTTCTTACATCTACACTGCCAGGATTGTTTTCCACTCCCCAAGGACCTGGTTGTTGTTCTCCTGATCACTGTGTTTCAGCAGCAGTCAAGTTCTCACAGCACCTCCCCTTAAAGTGCAATCTTATACACCCGTACTGACTCCAGCTCTGATGAGAAAACCAAAGCCTGACAAGAACTGAAAGCATCAAGGAGACACATAGGGCTGTTCCCTGTTTTATGCAAGCTGAGTCTTTTCAAGTGAAGAATATCAGAAAAATATGAGAATTTTAATGGAAAAGAAGTTGTAGCTAAAACTCCTAAGCTGTCATTTCCCAGCACAGTCAGTGCTTTGGCTACTGAAGGTTAAGGCATGCTCATAAGTATGGGCAGCAGAGCACACAAGATATATTATTTATTTTGAGGAACACTCTGCAATTTTTCCTGACGTTTTGTGTAATTAGCCAAAATTACAGCAATATTCACCCAGAGCGAAACAGAAGATAGCATAAATATTATGTGTGAGCCCACAATCACGAATCACATTTCATTTGAGTGTAAACGTGACTCCACAAAGAGACCAAGCACTCAGCTTCTCCTCTGGGATCAGCTCCCAAGTGGGCTGATGCAGAGCAGAAACATTGGGAGCAAAATTCATGCACGAGTATTTAGCAAATGGGTGTCCTCCAACCTGCAGAGCTCAGGGGCTGGGGGAAGACTGAGCTCAGCATGCATACCCTGCAAAGATGGGGACAAAGCAGAACCTTCCCTGCTGTATCCACCATGCATTTCTCCAAAGGGATGAGAGGTGTTGGACTTCTTTGCTTAATAGGTAATGAGTCTGAGACATGGAAAAAATCAAAGCTAGAAACAGACATACGATGTTCCGAGATTTGTCTTCCTCACTGCACGAATGCAGTGAGGAAGCCTTCCCATAGCAGTTTCTGAGCATTTTGGACCCAAAATTAGCACATTACTGAATTTCAACAAATATTACAGAACATCTAAATGTGCATACAGAAAATGTGATGCTTTTGACGCTCTGGTCTGAAACAAGATTACACTTCAAAGGGCTAGATCATGCTAAAAACAGTCAAAGCCTGACATGCGGTTCCAATTCTTTCTTTCCTTCTGCTTTGTGAAAATACACATTATCTGCCTGCAGAACAATTTAAATTTTGCACTGGAGCCAATGAAAACGCTCATGGTGTGAGAAAGCCATGACACACCTCCCACCACCTAAAGCTCTCCATGGTGGATGACCACAAGGTCTCCAATGGGACGAGCAGGTTCACCCCTGCTGATCTGCTGTCATCTTGGGAATGAGATTCGCTGTAGAATCATTTGAGTTGGAAGAAACCTTTAAAGGCCATCTGATCCAAGGTGACCTGCAATGAACAGGGACACCCACAGCTCCATCAGGTGCTCAGAGCCCCGTCCAGCCTGACTTTGGGTGTCTCCAGGGATGGGTCACCCACCACCTCTCTGGGCAACCTATGCCAGTGTCATACCATCCTTAGTGTAAAAACCTTCTTCCTTATATCCAATATAAATATCCTCCCTTTTAGTTTGCAACCATTTCCCTTTGCCCTGTCACAGCAGTCCCTGCTAAAGAGTCTGTCCCCTTCCTTCATACAACCCCTTTGGGTTCACAGAGGCCATTCTCAGGTCTCCTCTCCCCACAGCCTTCTCTTCTCCAGGCCAAACAGCCCCAGCTCTCTGTCTGGCAGGAAGATACTGTCCTAAAGAGCATACAGTCACACTGGAAAAGCACTGGTGGCTGTATCACAAGCTCTGCCAGCTCTTTTAGCCGCTGTCACAGACGATCCCCACTAGAGCGTGATGTCAGCCCCTGAGGGATGCATACACGAACGGCTGAAGATCAATAACTGAGAGCTGAGGTGCACTCAGAGAGCAATTAGACCCAGATCTGGTTACAGGACCTGTGCCAGGGAAAGGACTGGCCTGGGATGAAGTCGATGGTCCATTGCTTGCATCTCCTGTGGGCTCTGGAGTATCTGGAAGTCAGCACTGCTGTGCCTTCATGCTCATTTCTTCATTTTTCAATTTTCTGGAAGATGCAGATTGGCTCTTTGCAGCCTGGCTTCACTTGCAGCAATCCCATACAACTTGACCTTTTGCAAACTGTTTTGCTTTGGGGAATGAAGGGAACGCATTTATTTGGCAGTTCTGGTCATATGGGTGGCAACTGCTAAGCAAAGAAACCATGCATGCAGCCAGAAGTGGAGGGCAGCAAATGATGCTATTCTAGATAAATATCAATTAAGTGAGCTTGTTCTATTAACCCCAAGACCTGGCTCTGTTCTTCCTTCGTTTCACTCTGGAACGCTGAAAGAGTTTTTCTTCTTAAAAAAGGAATTTTGACCCCAACTTCTGTCAAAGCACAAATATTCCTTTAAAAACAACGTATTCGAGGAATCCCTGCCAGTGTCATTCACTGGGTGAGGAGAACAAAGTGCATCTGCAACTTGCAACCCAGATGCAAAGCACAAGCAGCCTCCAGAAAGGCTGAGTTATTTCAGGCTTCCACTACAAACAGTGAAAGGAAAACAGTAGATGTAGCAGTTTGCCTTATGCTCTGGAAGGATACTGTGTTAACGCAAAGAGTTCTGTTAGCTAGGGAATGGAGACAAACCTGCACTACATCAGGGACTGTAAAGATACAGTTTCCTGATAGGCTGCAGTGCGTGCAGCCCAGGTGAGGAGCTGAGGTACAACAACAACGCAGTCACAGCAGTGATGCTGCTCCCATGGCAGCTCTTCTCTCCTCACTGCCCAAGTTGGGCTGTTGAGTTTTCTTGTAACAGACAATGGTGTTTGCCTTCTGTGAGAATAATTTGATAAAATATGCAGTATCTGCTCTGCTGAAATTATTCTAACTTCATGCTGAATTCAGCAAAGCAGGGAAGGAGGGACGGCAGGAAACAAAGAAGGAAGGAAGGAAGGAAGAGAGGAAAAAAAATCTTGACTTCATTTTGGTATTTTTGGAATACAAGCTTTCTATTTTTTTTTATTATTTCAAAACATTTTTAGGAGCACATCTTAAGGTTAAAAAAATAAACACGTGAAATTAAACTATTTTCTTAAAAAAAAAAACACAACACCAAAACAACCAACAGATAAGTCAATGATAAACTGATGTATATGGATTTTTTATTCTATGGGAAGGAAGAATAATCCCTCATGGACCTCTTTTCCCTGGCTTCCATTTGGCTGCCCATGGAGGAATCACTCATTTGCACTGCTTTAATGATGAATCCCCTCTGCTAGTGAGCAGTGTTCACTGCACAGCCTCCACTGAGGCCACGGGGAGAACAGACACCCATACCTTTTGTTGCCTGGATGATTTCTATGGTTTTTCTTGGCAAGGACTACACCCAGCCCAGAAGCAGCACAGTGTGCATGCTGACTGATGTGCTCACCTGCAGCCTGTGCTGCAAAGTGGGTTGCAGCTGAGTTTTCCATGCTCTGGAGCAACCCAGCAGCCTGCAGTGCTTCCGATTCCCCGCATTTGGAAATCATGTATGTGTGCAATATCACCCCCATGGCTCAGTTTGATAAAACAAAACCTATTTGTTGAGCTGTCTCAAGCAGAAGGGAACCTTTCCCTACTCCTGATTACTGTGCACTCATTAGCACCAGCCACTTGGCACACGTGCCTTCACCCAGCACTTGCAGGATTTTTTTCAGCAAGGCAATGTCATTGCCTCCAAGCACACCTTATCTGTAGCCCAAGCTGGTGGAGGACAGCACCAAACCCTACAGAATAGCAGTGTGATGGCATCCCCCAGCTGTATGTACACAGACACACACACAAACTGTGTGGAGAAACAGTGAGATGCACCCTGAACTCTGGGACACCACAGTGGCCAAATTCCTTGGGTTGGTCGAGTACTGCAGCTCCACTGAGAGCAATGACCATAAAAGTGAGCAAGGACAATAAAAAAATGAATGGAGAACTAAAAAAGTGCTTCTTCCATGAGCTTCAATCATTACTTTCACTCCATATGAAATCAGAAAGGATTCAACTCCAATGTCTAAGGGAGGAAAATCAACTTTTTGCAGAGGTTGATAGTGTTAGGACAAGAGGGAATGGCTTTAAGCTAAAGGAGGGAAGATTGAAATTAGATGTTGGCTAAGTTTTTCACAGAGAGGGAGGTGAGGTGCTGGCACAGGTTGCCCAGGGAAGCTGTGGCTGCTCCATTCCTGGAGCTGCTCAAGGCCAGGCTGGGCTGGGTGCTGGGCAACCTGAGCTGGTGCTTGATCTAGCAGTTGGCAACCCTGCATGCACCAGGGAGTTGGAACTTGGTGATCCTTCAGATCCCTTCCAACTTGAGGCATTCTATGATTCTGTGATCCAATGGACTCGGGGGAATTTAACAGCTTACAAAATAGACAGGCTTCTCAAATGTTCAGATAAATCTGTGAATGAACAAGGTCCTTCCGTGTCCTTCAGCTGAAGTTGCTCTTGTGTTTCACTTATACTGCTGCAAAGATATCTACATATATTTATATATATAAAACTCCAAATCTTCATCTATTATTCAAGATGAGAAATACTGCAAAGGGAAAAGCCATTTTAAGTTACTGGGTTGTTTTTTTTCCTACACTTGAGCTATTTCCTTCACTTCGGAAGATGCCTTTAGATCTCCTTAAGGAAAAGCATCTTTTCCCTGGAGAAACATGGAATACATACCAGACAGTGGGAAAAAAAGAAAAAAAAAGGAAAAAAACACAGTGTTGTTTTTTTGTTCTTGACGGAAGAAAAAAATACTGTTTGTGAACCTAAACTCTGCATTCTGAGCTGGAAACCCTTTTACAGAAACGAAGCCCAAAGAGATGGAGATGATGCTCTGCAATGGCTGGTGCTGCAGAACATAACTTCGGACTGAGCTCTGCCTGTGAAGATGAGTGATGAAGCAACAGCATGCTCAACAACCTGCACCCACCAGCCCAGTGCTAGCACTACTAAACAGCTGAGCATGCCTGGAGGCTTCAGTTCAGCCACAAGGGGATGAATACACTTGGTTCCACCATTTGTTGGCAGAGAAGCCATGGGAGAGCAGCTATGCCCAGTATTATGCATTCAACTCATGGATCTGTTGTTCTTAATCAAGCCTTAATCAAAGGTTAAATCTCCTGACACAGCTCCAAAAATCCATGCCACACATTAATTACTTTGCAATCCTCCAGCAAGTTCCTATGGTCAGAACCAAATACGTATTTTAACTTTTTCTAGCCATACTTTATACATATAACTGTGCAGGTGCACTTCAGCATATGCACATTTTGCTTGGTACCTGCACAACTGCTGCCGAGAGCCTGTATGAATTCACAAGAATGGGATTCAGCCCATGAGTCCAAATCTGCAGCTCCGTCCATCACACCGGCGTCCTTAGTTGGCCTGCCTCAAACTGACAAGTCGTACCTTAGAGCCAAGCATGTAGAAAAGATAACAAAAAAGAACGTGGGAAAGAAAGGAGACCATGCTGGGTGAGCCGCCTTTGCCCATCACAAGGTGGATGAAACGAGTGCAGGCTTTACAGCATGGTGCTTACTGCCACCGACCACCGAGACGTCTCCGCAGCCTGTTTTCCCCAGGCACCCAGAGCTCTGATTATACAACATGTCCCTGCATGGACCTGCTTCCAAAAAGCTGCCCACGCCCAGGGCTGAGCCAGCCCCAACTTCTCCCAGCTCTGAGCTCTCCCTTCCCTATGACAACAGGAGAACTGAGAAGTGGAGCACGCGGTGCCATCCAGCGCCAAGCGCAGCTCTGCTCACACGCGCCATTCCTGGATATTTCAGTTGCAGCACTGTGTTGCTTATTATAAATACTTAATTGACATAAGCTCACACCATTCCTTTACAGAGGCAAAGAACATGGGGAGTGTGCAAAGAACATGGGGTGGATGGGAGGAACTGGGGCTCTGTGTCTAGCAGTTGCCTTGGTTTCACCGTCTGCACAACAGGGTGAACTCTCTCCATTTAGTAGAGCTTGCCAGGTACTGTAGATGCATATTGCTCTGTCAGAGTGAAGTATTTTAACAGTTTCTCCCTACAGCTGTAAAACAAGGTCATATTTAGGAAGGTAACAACAGTTTCCCCAGCAGCGTGCCACTTCCAAATGGGATCTACCCCTTTTGAACACGGGTGTTTCTCGCATTCCTCTCACAGTGCTAAGCTGCATATCATTAAGCACACATAATCACTGGGGTTGTGGGTCACTGCACAATGTATGCACATTTCTTTAAACTAGTTTCAATTCATTTGCATGTCATTTTCTATGCACAGGAGTGACTCTGCGATGAATAAGTAACGAGGGCACAGCACACCCCCGGCACCAACAATGAGAATGGCAGCAAACCCAGCAGCATGCGACCCCCTGAGCAGCACACCTGAGCCCGGGAGTGGGATACACCAGTAGAACAACCCTTCATTTGAAGACTGACAAGAGGGAACTGGGCAGTTGGTATTTTTTTTAAAGCAAATTAATTTCTCTATTTGCTTAATTTTATAAATGGAATATGGCGCAGGTTACAAGTGACTGACTGTCAGCTCTGAAGACTGAACAGTTTTATTTTTACAGCACTGACTAGCATTGATCCTTCCTCTTAGTCAATAAAAAGTCTTCCTTAAATCACTCTGGTGTGTAACTTATTGAACATTTCCCTTAGCAAGAAAGCCCATGCGAGTGAAGGGAATTCTTAGAATTTAGTGATTCTTCATGGGTATTTAGTGAATCCAAAGGAAGCAGAATTACACCTGCAGCTGGGAGCAACGGGATGGGACCAGTAACAAGTCTGCCCATCCACATCCCACAGTAAAAGTCACCCAAACTTTAATGCAATGAAGCATCTTGAAATCCAGAAAATGGGTCTAGATTTGGGTTGAGGGCTGACCATCAGATACGATGATCTTAGTGGTCTTTTCCAACCTTAATGGCTCTGTATTTTTATGGTTTCTACTCTTTGAGTCCTCGGCTTGAGGGATGTCACTCAATAGCAGATGGGGAGGAAAGAGGAATGAGAAAAGGTTCCATCAGCGAGAGTCCCAGGTTCCACTCTTGATCCCACAAAAAGGGATTCCTCAGGTAAAATGAGAACACTCCTTGGGAAAGAGCCATTTTATGGTCTGGATTCACAAGGTAATTAAGATATAGGATGGTCCACAAGCTACCACTCACAGCAAGATGAACAAATTAAGAAAAAAGCAACATTGTTTTTTTTTTCCTTTGAATATGTCAAGTCACCCTGTATTTCAAATATTTTGCATCCTCTCTTGGCAGTTGCTTTAGAACAGATCATTAATAAGTCTGGTTTGCAGCCTAACCGCATGCACTGTGAGTCCTGAAGCATTTTGCTAGCCGAATACAGCCCCAGCCCCACGGGCTGCGCATGGGGGATGCTGGCAACAACCCAATAACCCAGTCTTCTTCCCCCTTCAATCACAACCAACCATGAATGGCCTCTTTACCTGAGAGGTTTTCCCTGTTTTTGTCCCTCCTCTGAGTGCTGGTCACATATCTCAGCCTACAGCCTCAGGAGCAGCCACCGGCTGGCCAACACCTCGCTGCAAGGTGCACATATATGGGAAATATGGGAGAACTACTCAGGTTGACGACCCATCCCTAAGAGATGAGTACGTGTGTATCACACTTAACCATGATACTAACCAACACCTGAGGAAAGGACCTGCTCACACCAGCTTCTCAAAGCAAGCTGTGTTTTACTTTATTTTTTTTTTTTTCTGAGTGGTGGTTTCTAGCAATGTAAGAAAGGAAGAAGTGAATAGTAATTCTATTGAGAATTCAGGAAGGGCCTTTTCCTGCCCGGTGCTGAGTCCTCATGCTGACCAAGGACACCTGAGTGCACTGCTCAGAACTGAATCTGTGGGTGGTGGGACTTCATGGGAATGTGAGCAACACGTACATCAGCGCAGAAGTTTTCTACAAGGAATGGAAACTAAGCCCACATACAAACAAATAAAGGAAAGAGAGGAACAGAAGGCTGTCCCAAAATGCATTTCTAGGCTCTTGCAAGCTCGGTATTATGTGCAACAGTCATGCAGCTGCCATCTGGAAGGCTTTCAGAGCTAAGGAAATTCCCCATGCAACTCAGCTCAAGAAGCAGCACTTGAGGGATCGAGATATCAAATGGCCACGATTCTAATTGATCCTCGGCTTATCGATCCCCTTGTCACTATGTAGAAAATAAGACCACATTATTTGAAAAGCGAACCTAGTGGGAGGTGGGAAAATACGACCGTGAGTTAAGCCGCTGGGTTCCTCCTTCGGGCTGCGGCGGAGGGCTGAGCCCAGCGACCTCGCAGCTCGGGGGAACCGCAACGCCCGGGCGAAGTTGAGCGCGGAGCAAGCCCTTCCCCCGACGGCTGGAGGCACCTGGAAGCGGAGCCGGTCCCCACGGCCCCGGCCCGCGGTACTCACCCGGTCTCCTCCTCACCGGCCTTTTCCTGCCGCTGCAGAAGCGCACTTTGCTGAAGACCCCCAGAACGTGCCTCTCGCAGAGGGAGCGCCCGTCCTTGCTGGGGCTGGAGCGGCGCTTGGAGGCGGACACCCGGTCGCTGTTGGACTCCCTCGCCTGCCGCTTCTGCCGGATCAACGAGCTGGCGATAGCCGCTGCCATCGCCGCTCATGGGCCCCCCGCGCCTCGCCTCGCCGCTCCGGTCCAGGGGAGCGCGCTGGGGCCGAGCCGCCGCCGCGCCCCGGGGGGACGGGGACGCCCCGCTTAGCGCGCCGCGGCCCCGAGTCCCGGCAGCGGGGAGGGCTCAGCCGGCCAGGCGGAGCGGGGCGCTCCGGCTAACAACCATGGCTGGCCGCCGGACCCCGCCGCCCATGGGTCCGTCCCCGGAGAGCGCAAATCCCGGCCGGGCCGGCGGTGCCCCGCGCCTTGTAAATCCGGGAGGCGGCCGCCCCGCTCGCAAAGGTCCGCTGGAGGCTGCTGTGTCCAGAGGAGGGTGTGCGGAAGATCCGCGGATCCCCGCGGCGCGGCTCCGCTCCGCTGGGGCGAGGGGCCGTGGGATGAGTCAGAGCCCCCCCGGCCCGCGACCGGCCCGGGCCCCAGCGCGGTGGCTCCCAGGCGCGGCGCGGCACTGCGCGCACATGGACGCGTCCCGCGGCTCCGCTCCGCTCCCGCGGCCGGGCTCAGGGCGAGCCGCGCTGCATTTCTGTTTGCACTCCTCCTCTTCCTCTTTTCCCCCCCTCCCCACTCCTCTCGCGGAGAAGGGCGGGAGGGGAAGGCAAAGCGGCCACGACAAAAAGCACCAGGCCGGCGAACAAAGCAAAAAGAGGCAACGCAATTAAATTAAATTGAAAAAAAAAAAAAAAAAAAAAAGCTCTCCGGCCGAGGGTACAGGCTCACATCGCCGCAGCTCGGCGCCCCGGGCTCACAACGCCATGGCTGGTGCAGCTCCTCCAGCCCTGCTCTCCGCCTCTGCCCCGGTCGCAGCTCTCCCCGACGGCAGCAGCCCGCATCGTCCGGCCCGGCCCGGCGGGAGCCGCGGGCGCTCAGCACCGGGGCGGCCCCGGGCCCGGTTGCCGCGGCGGGGACGGCGGCAGGAGGAGCGATGCGAGGCGGGGAGGAGGAGGAGGAGAAGGAGGGCGGTGTGAGGGGTGCGGCTGCCTCTGCCGCTGCTCCGTCCGGGGCTCAGGACTCTTCGCGGTGCCGCCCGACGGCGGCGGGGCGTGGAGGAGCCGCGCCGCACCCGCCGCTCTCCCGCATCTTCCGGCTCAGCCTGGCTGTAACGGGGCGGGGGAGAGGGGAGGGTGCGGCCGGGGAAGCCGTCCCAACCCCCCCGGACTCCCACGCAGCGCGGGGCCGCTGCCAAAGCGGCGGGGAGCTCCGCAGCCTCGCGGCGATCGGTGCCGGCCTGGAGCTCGGCTATGGGCTCGGGGAGGATTGCAGCTGCTCCCCGCTCGCCCTTCTCTACGCAATCCTACGTGATCGAGGTTCGGATGAGAAAAAACCGCGCAGGCAGAGAGAGGCAACTGCAGCTCCGCGGTAGCTCTGCCCCTTTGCCCGGGCAGTCCTCGGGAGCCTCCCCGGGCCGCCCCCATCGGGAAACGGGCATCCCTGTGTCCGCAGCCCCGGCCGGCCCCGACCCGCCCCCACTAAGCAGCCGCCGGAGATGCGTACAGCCGACTCGGACACCTCCACACCGCCGTGCTCTGCTGCCCGCCGGCCGTCCCCACTGCTTTCCCCTATTCTCTAGACAGAGAGGGCTGCGTTGCTGGGGGGCTGCTGTCTCGTCTGGGGGGCATGAAGGGCGGCTGCAGTGGTGGGCACCGGTACTTGTGGTCCCAGCTCACAACACAAGCTTATCAGCACATGCTCTCTGATCGAGGCAACTAGCCTGAGCTGGGTTGACTCCTACTTACTTCCACACACAAACTTCAGTGAACTAAATTTAAGATGTAGAAATATGCCTCTGGTCATACGGAACTGTTGCTGCTGCCATTAAGAATGGTGGCTTGCCAGCTTTCAGGTTCAGTTAAGAGCTACTATGTGTGTACGCAGAAAGTGACTAGCAATAGGGTACCTGGGAGACCACAGGAGATCTCAGCTGCTCCAGGTATCATGGGACAAGTAACAGTGGTGAGGTGAGACTGAACCCAGTCCCAGAGTTGCAGGGATGAAGAGAGCCCTTTAAACCAACTGGGGAACCCCTGGGAATCACCAACTTCAGCAAAATACTCGGTGTCACCACTTCGCAGCAAGAATTCAGCTCTTAACTATTGTAATGCATAGGGAAAGAAGGTAACTGAAATATCCACCCACTGTGACCACAAGGATGAGCTAAACTCTGGCATTACTTCCTGATATTCACTCGTAATCCTGTGGATGCCAACAAGGTGGAATCAGGTTCTCCAGGAGAGAACAGGAGAGGAAGATATTCTCAGCCATTCAGGAGATATAAATGTCAAGCTGTGGATTTTTTTTAACTGCTGCCAATTTTTTTTTTTTTTAGCAGATTTCGCTGTTCCAATCAATAAAGATTTTTCTTTCCCTTCCTGTAAATAAAATGCTTTGTATTTTAATTTTCTCTGCTGGATTATTTCACTTGACATCAAAGAATGTTGCAGTACAAGGTACAGGCATGGCCTAAAGAAAGCTGTGTGCAATCAGGGAATCACTGTCTGAACTGCCAGTGAATTATCCAAAGCTCCATCTTCAAAGGATATGAGCAAATCTGATATCTCCTCAAGAAAGAGGTTTTCCATCTCTACATACAGCTACTTTCTGACTGTAGTCTGGTCAAAGAACTCTGTTTTATCACCTCCTATTTTAAATAAATTTCACATATGTTATCACCTGACTCATTTGTTTTCTTGTGTAGCTGCAAACCCAAAGCAGCAGCTCTGCACTTAAAAATGATCCTAATGGGTGATAAAGCTGCTCACAGACCTTGTTGGTGATTTGCGGATTTAAGAAGAGAGCTGCTGCAACTCCAAAAAGAAATGCTTCTCTCTGGTTTCTCAGCCTCCGCAGTAATGGAATTAAATTAAAGCAGAGTTTCTGAAGCTGAATATAATATTGCATTTGCTAGCACACAGGTCTTTATTTATAGATGGCCAAGTAGTCCATGGTTTGGTTCTCAATGCAGGCACCGTGCCATGAACTCCTGGTGACATTACTGGCATGCGCACCTGCTCTGCACCACTCTGGATCACACCCCAGCTCACAGCGGTTCTGAGCAGCCCGTGCTTTTAACAGCACCGAGCGAGCCAGAGCTGGAGCCAGGGAACTGAAGGCCAATCTCATCGTGCTCCTGCACTGTCATTCTTGCAGGGGAAATGTGTCATCTTAGGTGGGCTGCCAAGTGAAGCAGAAAGGCCTACACGTGCTCTACACACTGCCAGCAGTTCTCCCCTCCAACTTCCATCAGGAGAAGATGAGCTGAAGCCGTCTATCCGTCTGTCTGTCCCAGTTGTGGCTCTGAGGGCAGCACAGCACACAGCAGTGCATGGAGTGCTCCTGCTGCAGGCAGGCTCTGCGCTCCGCACTGCCACCAAAGCAAGCTCCACTGTTTGACCAAACCAGCCCAATGAGGCATTTTTCCTTAAGGCACACAATTCCTTACATCTCTATCTGTCTACATTTTTTTTTTCTCTCTCTATAATAGTGTTAGTATAATGTTAACATTCTTATAACCTATAATGATTAAGGCAGTTTTTCTCCTTCCCCCTTCTCCCTGGTGCTCCCTCCTTGCCTTCAGCCCAGAGAGCTGTACACTCCACACTGTGAAGAGGGAAGGAGTGAGCTGCACTCATTCACAAAACAAACAAGCAAACTGTGCTGTGACCACATTGGAGAGATCCTGGTGTTGCTCCTACAGACGTTGAAAAGGCCCATCCTGCTCATACGAGCAAGCAGAGGCTTCTCTGCCTGATCATAAGACCTGTTAAATGCCCCTCAGTCCTCACCCTGGGCAGAAAGGAGCCTACACACTGGGCACGTGCTGTGGAAGGAGGCCAACATAAACATTTCAACGTGCTGTCACCTCTGAGGCTTTGTTCACTCAATAAATACATTCTTCTGTCCTCAGTGCTGAGGTTTAAAAATGAAGGCCTGGATGAATTTCAGAGCTTTGCTGGCTTGAATAGAGAAGAGATCTAGAATTGCATTCCCTTACCTTCCCAAACAGAATGATCTATCTAGGTCAAAACGGAGGTTATTGGCATCCTTCCTTAGCGAAGTGCAATAATTCCCGCAGGGCTGCTTACAGAATATCCTGTTTATTTTTCATAGAGCCTTCAAAAGCCGTGGGCTATATTCTGTAGATTTTGTCATTAGGCATATCTCTCTTCTACTAATTCTGCTCACAGACAGCTAACCACAGATAGAAATGTATGCTTTTTTTATTTGCTCTTTTATGTGCACAGCCACTAAAAATGCATGTGCAAAGTTAAGGGAGGTTTGAATTTAATAGCACTGTAAAATGTATCAGTGTACTCCTGCAGCTGAATGGGAAAAGAAGGGCACCCATCTCTCACCGATAATTATGAATGGCCTAATTCACATCTCATAGCAGCATAGCAACAAATCTCTTCCAATAGGAAGGCACCGTTGAGTTTGGAAGTCTGCATGCAGCCACCTTTTAAGAATTGTACCAAATTCCCACCCTGTGTAAATTACATCTAAAATATGTGCATTGCCAGGTCTGCTTATTAAGTGGAATTAAGCCCATATCCATGTTTTATTAACTCTGTTCTTTACAAGGTAGCCCCTTGCTGCATGTCTGACATAATTAAAATTCAAGCAGCTTTGGCATTCCCCAGTCTCTCTGCGTGGGTGGACTTTTTAAAAAATATGCCTGGGTAACCTGATAAGGAAAAGAAAAGACCTTACAGTATTTTGGTTGTTTTATATGCAGGGTAATTCTGTTTACAATGCACGGTTTTATATCTGCATTTGGACGCCTAATAGGAATTCAAGGCCCCTTAAAAATCTGCTGTTCTGGGAGAGAGATCTGGCCCTAAAACAGCAGCAGAGCAGGAAAACTGGCTGGTTTTCTGGGCTTTTCTCGCGCAGCTGAGCTCTGAGCTGACAAGGCCTTTTAATAAACACAGAAGAGCGAACATAATCTGACTGCTATATGAAAATAATTTATTTAATGGGCCCCTCACCCCCTTTTTGGCTTCGCAGATTCAATTAAAACAGAATTTGCAACTCATCATGAGTGTATCATTAGGCTGTGCAGTGCCTTCAGAAACAAGTCTAGCTGAGGAGAGGTCGGGTTTGCTGCCTGTAGCTTAAAGCCAGCAGCAGGACAACAGCCATACAGAGTGCAGAGCAAAACCACTGCTGAAAAACAGCAAGCCCAACCAGAGCCTGGGGAAGGAAACTATTCTGCTCAGGTTTTAAATGTTTATGCTTTTTGCTTTCTAAGAGAAGAATTCTGCTTGACAAAGGTTTTATCTCTCTTTGGTGACCTGCTGCCTGCACCAGGTAGAGGAAGGGAGCACAGGAAAGCCTGACTCCAACGCAGGCATCTGTGGCTGTCTAGGAACAAACATTCTTGATGCAGTTTCCTTCAAGAAGATGAATACTTTTTGTCTGCTGGGTTCTGGAAGGATCTGCTCAGAGCAGGATCTCAAAGGGAAGGAGATAGTCCAGAGGTGCTTCTGCTGAACACACCCTGCTGCTAAGGTGGGCTCCACCAAACAGGGACTGAAAGAGATTTTGGAGCAATGGAAGATGTTCCTGGGTACAAAGAGAAAGATCCCCACAGACTGCTTGGTGTTGTCACACATTGGAGGGTCTTGCTCAGCATCAGCTCCTCCCAAGGCCGCTGTTATCATCCCGACAGCCCCATCCATCAAGTGTTCTGTCCCTGCCTTTCCCAGAGGGATCAAGACATGAAAAAATGCTGTCCTTGAAGTCCTGTGTTTCAGTCATAGCTTCCTTAGTGGCAGGAGCCCAGGGAAAGGGCTGGCAAACAACTGCCCTGTGACAGAATCGCCAAAGGGAGTACAAGCAGGGAGCAGTGGGAGGAGAGGGACTTTACACTCAAATAACCTTGTTCAGGGCAGAACCAAGAGGCCCCTTGGCCGATGCAAGGAACACAGCAGCACACACCTGAGCACATGGGAAGGAGACACATATCTCCTTGTCTGTCCCACAGCTCCTGAATTTGAAAGACAGAACAGGCAACTGCCTTCTGTCCTTCCTCCCCTGCCTCCTCTTCCTCAATGAGTTCCACTCACCATCCAGAAACTCCCTCTATCTGCAGAAACAGGTGAAGCAGACAACAGAGAGCAACCCCACCTCACACACAGGGTGGTGATGCTTCCAGGAACAAGAAAAATCTTGCAATCTTCCCTCTGCTGGACAGTTGGCTCTCTGTATCCTACACAAAGACATCCTGCAGCCCACTTCAGCCAACACTTTCAGTAATGTGAGAAGTGCCCTATTCCAGAAGGTGATGTAGTCTGGATGGAGTGGGGCTGTGGCCCCTCAATGCAGTTTCAGACCCAAACCAACCCATCCCAGGACTCAGAAGGTCTGAGTGCTGCTTGTGCTTTTACCCCTCCCCACAAGGAAGGAAAGCAGCTCACACACAAAACCTCCCTCATGTTGTCAACACGCAGCCAAACACTGTTTCCAACCAAAGGCATTTTCAAGCACATCAGGAAAAGCCTTCCAATTTAAAGTTTCAAGCTGACTTTGCTGAAAGTCAAACAGATCCTCCCTGATTAGATCCTGGCTGAGGCAAAACAGCCCGATTATGTGATGGAGTATGATGAGAAGGGAGAGAGAACAAACCGCCATCATATCCCTGCAGCAGGGCTATGGGAGCATCTGCGCCCCAGCAAGTCAAGGCTTGGTGACACCATACTTGTTAATGCACATACATGGCACTGGCATAGGTCAAGAGGGGGAGGCAGGGAACAAAGCTGTCAAGAAGAAATAACAAGCTCCCCTAGGCCCATAAATCTGTCTGCACAGAATGGCTCCTGCCAGATCTAAAGCCTTGGAAAATTCCCTGACCCCAAACTTGGCTTGGCTCTTCATACAGCCTCCAAATCCATGGCAGCCCAGCACTCAGCCTCAGGTTGTACCTCAAACTCGGTGGGGCCAGAAGAGTAAGACTCCTATGGGTACTGTTGCTCTGCTGAGACTCTGCAGCTCAGAGAGCTTGCAGAAACACAGTGACTCTGACAAAACCTGGTCCTCCCACTGCCATGGAGCTCTGCAGAGCAGGAGTGCTGGGACATTAATCCTGCCCTCAGGATGTTTCTGAAGTTACATGCATCCAGATTGCATTTTATTAAACCAAGCCTGCTTATGTCTCCCACACACTGAAAGAGCATACTCAACACTAAATGTAAATAAGAGATTACAGCTATCATACAGCTAGGACAAGGTTTAAGACTCTCTCATCCCCTGCTGTCCTAAAGTGCAGTGTAAAAAGGACTGATGTGCATTCATCACTTCCCCCACATACCCCCGTCTCAAAACACACCTTGTGCTATCTTTGTTGTCTTTTATTTTTCTCCCCAGCAATAAATCAATGCTTCCATCTCCTCAGTAAAATGAAATCCCATATCTTTTCTCCCCTGAGTCTCACAAACAGTTATTGCAATCCAGACACCAATAAAGATATCACTGGTCTGAAAGCAAATCTAAGTTTGCCAAGGATACAAAGACTAATGCAGCAGTAATTAATGATCGCAGCAGGTTTGGTGAAGGGACGGAACGGAACTGACTGGGGAATGGAGTGCATGCAAACAAGTTTCATTTTAATGCAGCCAGAACAAACTGCCAGGAACAAAGAGTGCAGGATATATTATTTCAAAACTGGGCACGCTTTTTCAGAGAGTAGCGACTGCGGGAACTGGGAGCCATGGGAGAGAGATGACTGAATAGGACTGCAATTGGGAGAGCCTGAGCCACATGGGGTGCAGAAGCAGAGCAATAGGGAGCAGAAGGAGAAATGCTGCTACTGTTGTACCCAGTGTTGCAAGCACCCTCAATAATGCAAAGGCTGGTGGCCTGCTCATTCTTGTTGATCAGTTGTACTTAGCCTGGTAATATTGTGGCCACTGACAGTTTGCTGTTGCTGAAAGTCTAGACACAGAAGAAAAATGTTTGAGATGCTCTGCACGAGAGAATGACAAAGATGACTTGGCACTGACTGATAAATCTCTCACCTCTCAGTAAGAACATTTTCAAAAGAAGGAACTCTTCAATCCAGCAAAGTCAGGATGAGATCCGGAGGCTATAAGTCAAGGCAAGGTTTGCATTTATTGTTAATAGCAAAGGCAATTCATCAAGAGAATGATATGGCAAGAGTTGTGATGGATTCTCTATTGTTTTATCCTGAGAGTCAACCTCTTTCAAAAATAGATGAGCTGATATCATAGCACAAAGGGTACAAAGAGCCCTGGAGAGGTCACCTCTGCACTGTGCCAACAGTGCCTTCATCATCCCTCACAAGGTTGGTCCAGACCCTGCCCAGGGACCTGCAGCAGTGGAAATCCCACAGTCCCTATGGGAACATGGCTCAGCACCATTCTCAGCTGCAAACAGCCCTTCCTAACACCTCATCCAAATCTCACTCATCTAGAAGTTTCTTGCTCTATTGATATTCGTCAATATCAAGTGGACTGTCCCGACCTGAGCAAAGCAGGAGACCCGGCAGTGCAATCACAGCCAGTCCTCTCTCCCTGGCTGCAGGGCCTCATATGGCATCAGGCAGCACCAGAGTGGACAGGAACAGAAAGCCACTCTGCAGAAAACATGAAGTCTCAAAGTTATGTCTGTTCCTCATAAGAAATGAAAATGAGACCTTTTGGAGATCACTAGGAAATGCCAGAAGAGCAAGAAAGCACACTGCTGCAGGACTGCTGGTGCTTGCACCACTTTCAAGACCAAGATTCAAGTCTCTGCTTTTGCACGAGGTAGAACAGCGGCATGAGACCAAAGCTTTAAATACCCATGCAATGGGTGTTTCTGAAATGACTGTTTCCTTTCTCCTCCCATAGTCCTGATTAAAAGTTACTTTTGAATGGAAAAAAAGAACCATTATCAATTGTTTAGTGGTTCCTCCTACAGCCATCTGTCACAGCCTCTCAACCTATGTCAATCGTGTCTATCCCTCCACATGAATTACAGCTTTGGCTTTTTCTGCTGAACTCCAGGAGTACTTAAAGCAGAAGCTGCAACAGCTGCTTCAACCACTTTGTAGGACTCTTCTGGGGCTTTCCAAGAATAGCTTTTGGACACTGGCAAACCTGTGCTCGTTTCCTTCATTCCCACTGTCCCTACAGCTCATCTTAGACAAAGAGTTCCCATACTGTGTGATTTCTCTCCTCTCAGCTCAGCTATGTATTCTTGCTTGCCCTTCATACACGTTTCTTTTCCCACTTCAGGGAAAGACCTCGTGTCTCTTTAGTCTTATTCACTGAGTAACACAAAACACATTATTCAGTTAAAGACTTGTTGGAGCCCTGCTACAGACATGCCACTGACTGAATTTGTTATCTAGAGACTGCCCCTTTAAAACTGCAGAAATATCTGGAGAGCAACAACCTTCTGCTAAGCACAGACTGACAGGTGAGTGGGACTTTCCTTTGAAATGCTTGTTAAGGATGAGAGGACAGCACCTCTGATTTTCCCTTTCTATCACTCCAGAGAAGGCTGCAAAGCTGGGAACGTGCCCCCTATGGCAACCCAGTACAGTGTCCATGATCCACTTTGTCACGGGCCCCAGAGCATTTATAGGAGCCCATGGATACTGTGGGTCAGCAGGGGTACAGGGCAGCCTTTGGGAATGAGACAATCTGGCAGGGCAGCCTGCAGCACTCCAACAGCAGGTGCTGTAGCACTGCCAAGCGTTGTCGGATGCAGAGAAACTCACAACAAGAGCTTTCATCTTTCATTATGATTGAATGCTTTTGCTCTGGCCTGTTGGAAATGCCATCTTTCGGGATGCTATAGGCTCACAGAAGTTCATGCAAGGCAGTACAAACTGGGGGACAATTCATTTGCACTTCTTTTGGCAAAAGCTTTTTCACAACACTGGCTGTGCTTGCAATTGGAAATTGTATGAGTGTGGAGGATGGGGAATCTAAATTAAAAGCCTCCTAAGTGGGTGCTTGAGTAATTATTGAAAGGCTTCTGAAGAGACATTTTTGTCAGTAATGAAGGAGAACAAGGTTTTGTGCTGGGTACAGGTGGCAATATGGCAACAGAGACCATTGGCACTCCACATAGGGCTGATCAGCTATCCATTAGCTGTACAGATGTACTGAGATTTTCTGCCCAGAGAGCATCTTTTAGAGTTGAAAGAGGGCCAGGGCAACAGAGCAGTGGAAATCCTGATACTTTCAGTCTCTGATTCTCTGCATCAAACATGCACAAAATTATTTTTCTGCAACTCCTTGGAGCAGGGATGGATCTTGCTGGCATCATCAGTCTGCTATGGCAGATGCTTCTAGAAAGTGGTGTCTCTAATTCCCTCTCCAGCCCACCTTAAACACTGTCAAATGTGGGGTTCAAGAAGGTGCCATCATCTGAAAAGCCTGAACCAGCAACAAAGCGAATGAGAAACAGAGCCACCTTTAACTCCATGGCAACTTCCTCAGGCACTTAGGAAATTAAGTCTGCAGATCTGCAGCCACCAGGGCTGCGTCGGCCTCCTCATTAAAGATGCAGGTAAAGAAGCTTGAAGACAGTAGCAGTAAAAGGAACATATGCAACGCAAACATGCCCTTGTGAAGGAGCATATTTCATAGACACTTCATTACCTTCAACAACTTTCAGGTCCTTGCTTATTCACTAGCAAGTCTAAACTGTCATGAGCCAAAAAATATGGGCTGCGATACAAATGGGTGTGAATGAAGGAGGCTTCCAGACCTGACTAATGCTCCCTGCAAGCTGCAATCCCAGCCCCTTGCACTACTAATGCTCCCCGCTGGACATGGGGCATGCAGGACATCCCTATGCAGCACCCACAGCCCTCATACAGTTCAACACACCAGAGGGACTGCTGCTGAGCTCCCCTCCAAATACAACTAGCAGAATGCAGGCACTGGGTACTTACTCTAGAAAAAGCTACATGCTACTTCCAGCCTTAATATTTCCACTTGGATGGCTACAGCAACTGAAGCAATCCTCTCACTTTTATTTCTCCAGTGCAGTGTACAAAGCCTTCTTTTTGTTGTTATTTATTTAAACCATTTCGCACGGACTCTGTCAGCTCGAATTTGGCCCAGCTTCTCAATTTTGTGAAAAAAATGGAGTACTAATAAACCTTCAATCAAACAGAAAATATGTCCATAATATTACACAGCTTGAATGAAAGCTTTTCTTTTTAAAACAAAGGATGTTCCCTCATGTTGCTTGAAACCCTGGCACTGGAGCAATTAAGAAAGTGAAAGTAGCTACAAACTAAAGCAGAATGGACATGTTTCATAGATCTTCATTGCCCAGGCAGAAAGAAGTGTAAACAGGGCATAAATTACAGCAGCCAGAGGACAGATAAGCTGAAGGACAATGCTGGCAAAAGAACAAATGGGCAGGAATTGACCAAGAATAAATTTAGACTAGAATTTAGACATGGTTTCTAGCGATCAGAGGAATGAGACGCTTCCAAGAGGATTAGTGGGCACATCTCTGCTCTCATCCTTCTCCCTGTGATTTTGCACACATTTGTGAAAAGACAACAAGACACAGGCTACAAGAACATAGAATCACAGCATGGTTTGGGTTGGAAGGGACCTGAAAGTTCACTCAGCCCCAGTAGCTGCCATGAACTGGCTGCCCCAGCTCAGGCTGCCCAGGACCCATCCAACCTGGCAGTGAGCACCTCCAGGGATGGGGCAACACAGCTCTCTGGGCATCATTTGGTGACACTTTCTCTCATCTGTAGCACCGATACTTTTTGTCTTTATAATGTTACTTGTTAAGGTTCTAAAAACTGTGGGATTGGTGTATGCTCAATGGATTTTTAAATGAGCAATGTCCCTTTAACCTTTGCTAATTGTTCTGTCTTAAAATGTATCTATCCAAACGTCCTCACTCATTTAACTGATGAATTAAAATAAGCACCAGCAATTATTGAGTGTTTTTATTTAGTGGTGTCGTTAAAGAAATCGAAAGAAAATAAGATCCCATCAAATACAAATGGCCTCATGTAAGGCTGTTAGGGATGCAATGACAGGAGGGTACTCAGTCAAATGTTTATATTGCTACTATCATTCAGACATCAGCTTGGAAGCTTATCTAATTTGAAAGTTGCTCCTGTCGATCTCTGCTATCGATTGCTTGCAGGGACACCTCTTGCCAAAAGCTCCCTCCAGAATGGAGGAGACGTCAGGCTTGCCACTGCTGTGTGTGGGTGCTGGCTGTGTCTGTCTGCTTGTTGGGCACTTTGGGGATGCCCAGCATGCTCAGAGCAGGAGCCCCACCAGGACTGCTATCTTGTCTCCTGGCTGCAACTCAGCATATGTAAAGCGTAATGCTTATGCCTGTAATTTCTGCACTGAACTGCTGCACTGCCAGCTAATGTTGTTTAGAAATGAATTGCTGCTGCATAATGTACGGCAGAACAACAAGTACACATTAGCTACATATCACAAATCAGATAATTACAACCAAGATATTCTTACGCGTGTTCAACCTCAAATACAATGTAATAGGACACTATCGAAAGAGCTCGCATTACAATGACAGTTTTGGCTTCTAGCACTTTGGCTTTCATTGTAATAAATTCTAATTTTCTGATTTTTATCTGCTCCTCCTTCCCCTTCCTCCTCCTCTCCCCCCATTCTCCCCACTTCTGGTAGCGTAGGCTGAAATTAAAGCAGTCTCTCTGCCTGATTCACAAGCACAGCTATGGAGTACTTGGGACACAAGTGTTACAGACCACCCTCAGTGCCAAAGCACAGCTCCAAGTCAGCAGGCTGGGTTCTGCCCCCAGGTCTGCCAGCAACCCACAGTGACCAAGATGATACCTCCAGCCCACACTTCAAATTCCTCCCAGCCATAAATAAGGGTGATAATAATGTTCTTGGAAGCCTTCACAATAGGAAAGCTTGCAAAGTAACTTTCCTGGAGGATCAGAGCACTCATAGGTGCCCAACAGATATGGGACTTGTCAAGCAATGCAGACAAAAGGGGGCTGATGGAGGAACCACCACCTCCCTGATGCTTACAGAAATGCAGCTGTCAGAAAGGTCTTCCTTTTCTGAAGGGCCCAGCACGCTTTTCTGCTGACACATCACTGCGTCCCTGCTCAGCTCGTCTCCACCGTGAGCTGTGACCCCATTGCATTTGATATCCCCCTGCATGGCTGTACAGGGAGTACTAGGCATGGCTGCTGCAGAGCAGCCTCAGCCCCTTGCTGGCAGCAGCATTCCAGTGGTACTGCTGTAATTGGCAAGGTTGCCACCTTCCTTCACCAGGACTTCAGCTCTTAGCACCATAGTCCTTCACTGAGCAGCAAGAAGACTCAGAAGCTAGGCAGCACAAAGAGGGGAGGAGGTCTGAGGTGCCAAATACGGCTGGGGACCCACTCATCCCACCCAGACCCCAAAGGTCTCACGGCTGCATCAAGGAAATTATTTTGGATAATGAGAGACACTGTTTGTAGGTACGAAGGAAACCCCATCCCTCGGGTTTGCTGAGGTTATGGAGTCTCCTTTTCTAGAGATACTCAAGACCCATCTGGATGCTTCCCTGTGGGACTTGCTGTAGGAACCTGCCTTAGCAGGGGGTTGAACTAGATGATTTTGAGAGGTCCCTTCCAACCCCTGGGACTCTATAACTACACAGCAAGAGTGACTGTACCCAAGGAATTGTCAGATTAATTGCACCTGCAATTTCAGGGTTTTTTTTCTTCCTTTATTTTCCTTTTTTTTTTTTTTTTTTATTGTGTAGAGTGGAAAAGAAGAAAAATACATACTGACTCATCTTTTTTTCCTCCAATGAATTAAAAAAAAAAAAAAGAAAACAATATTGGGTTCACTGAGCTATTTTACTGTGCCAAATCTTGTTTCTTTTACAGATTATTTAACCCTTAAGAGGTTGATTTGGATGAAAACTCTAAACTTTTAACACCTGCTGTATCCGAGGTGGGGGAGGACTGCAAAACATCCTGGAACTTGATTTATTTCTCTCACTTCCCCTCTTCAAAAGAACAGGTGAAGAAAATTTGATAAGAAAAGGCTCATGAGTTAGGAGCAAATTAATTAAAGGAAAAGAAAAAAAAAGCAAAGGCCTCATGGGAATAAAAGGAAAAAAAATCTCTTTCTTTCTTTTTTTTATTATCATCAGCAAGCAATGTTCTACCATGTCTTAGGCCTTAATATGCAAGGTGAGTGATTGAGAAGACCAGTGCTTTCATTAATGGGAGCCCTTCCCAGCAGTTATTGCTGAGCATTATGCTGTGTGCCATGGGACATCCCTCGGCCAGCCGAGGCCAGCTATCCTGGTGCTGCCCCTCGTCCACACTCCCAGCCTAGGAAGAGGGGGCTGCAGAAAGCGGTGATGCTGTGCCAGCCCAGCAACTGTGCTCAGTTACAGCTGCTGGGGTGGTACCTGTGCTACTCTAGCTGCTATGGGGAAAGCTAACTTCATCCCAGCCTGATACTGTACAGCCCACAGTCAAATCCACAGGGGTTTAAAAAAGCAAGGATTTAAAGCAACAAGATACACATTCCCTCATATCTACATCACTAGCAAGTTATAAGTTAAACCAGGTTCTGTTTGAAGTATCCCTCCCCTACACGTCTCTTCCCTTACTACGACTGTTAAGGATGCCTGCAAGTGCTTTCAAAAGATGCAGCGATCCTTTAGCTTGGCTTTGCCCTGTGACCTACGGCTCACCGCGTTCCCCCCGCAGCCGGCGCTGCTCGGAGACGGTAGGGCACAGCCGCAACTTCCCGGCTGGTCGGGCGCGGAGCTCCAGCGCCGCCCAGCGGTGGTTGAGCCGCACCGCCGTCCCCGGTCTTAAAGGCAAACCTTGCGAAAAGGCGTGTCAGTAAATAAACAAATAAATAAAGTCAACCCAAAACCAAATCTGCGCAAATTTTCACCATCCACCCTCCGCTTTGCACACGAGCAGCCCCCATACCCAAATTCTCCCCAAATGAATATATCACATCTGAGCGTGACATTCATGGAATCATATAATGGATTGGGTAGGAAGGGACCTGAACGGCCACCCAGTCCCCACCCTGTGCCATGGGCTGGCTGCCCCCCACAAGCTCAGGCTGCCCAGGGCCCATCAAACCTGGCCTTGGGCACCACAGGGGATGGGACACCCTCAGCTCTCTGGGCAGCAGTATCAGGGCCTCACCGCCCTCTGATAAAGAATTTCTGCCTAACAAATAACCTAAATCTCCCCTCTTTTAGTTTAAAGCCATTCCCCCTTCTCCTGTCACTATCAAACTGTATAAAAAGTCGGTTCCTATTCTGCTTGTAAGCTCCCTTCAAGTACTGGAGGGCTGCAATGAGGTCTCCCTGCAGCCTTTTTTTCTCCAGGCTGAACAAGCACAGCTCCCTCAGCCTTTCTGCATAGGAGAGGTTCACCAGCCCTCTGAGCGTGTCTGTGGCCCTTCTCTAGACTTGCTCCAACAGCTCCACATCCTGACACTGACACTCTTCTGAACCAATGAAATTTAATCAAGTCCTGCAGCTTGAGAAGGATCAATGCTATACATCAGCATATGGTGGAGGGCACTCAGACAGAAAGCAGTTTGGCAGAAAAGGAGTTTGGGCGAGCTGAGCATGGCTCAGCACTGTGCTCTTGCCACAAATGAGAGTAACAGACTGGGCTGCATTAAACAAAGCACTACCAGCAGGTCGTGAGGCTTCAGAACCGGGGGAGACACTCCCAGCGTCCCACTTCTGTGCTTCCCCAGTGCAGCAGGCACGGACACAAGGAGAGCTCAGCAGCGGGCCACGAGGATGATGGAAGGATTGGAGCACCTCTCCCCGGCAGGGCTTCCTCCCGTGCCCCAGCACTCACCGGCGAGCCGTGATCCATCTGTCGGGGCGGCGGCAGCAGCGCGACAGCAGCAGCGCAGTGCCACCTGCCGCTCGTACGGACACACGCAGCCACCGGCTGTGCAGAGTCCGCTACCCCCGAGCTCTCGCCTGGTTCTACAAGTCTAACGCTCGACCGTTCTTTCACCCAGGATGCTTTATTCAAAGGATTTTTAATAAGTTCGGAATCCTACAATGGCTTAGGTTGGAAGAAACTTAACGATTATCTATTTCCGACAAAATGAAAGCATCACTTTCTGTTGCAGTTTTGGAATAAGAGTTTAAAATGTCATTTTTTTTCCCCTCCAAACTTTTTGGCTCTGTTGCTCTAACTTAACTCCACACCCCACACCCGAAAAACTGAGTGTTTGCTACAGTTACGTTCACTCCCTGCTTCCGACACACCAGCAGCAGGGTGGAATAAATCACCCTTAGCAGCACTGAGCAGCACTCTGTCTTGTCTTTGTGAGCCTGGCTGGGGAGATGCTGATTTTGGAGCAAGGGAGACGGTTTCTCTCCCTTTAGCACTCCTTGTTAACATCATCATCCTTTCCCAGTGGTGAGGCTTAGATCCTGAGCACCAGCTATGTGAATATCCAGTAAACCATGGTGAGATCCTCTGGGCGTCCCAATAAACAACAGGGACACCCTGCAGCTGGGTGCACTGCCACATCAGCTCTGGATGTTGCAGACCATGGGCAGTGCTGGTGAACAGATCCAAAGGGAAACATTCACTAACGAGCTCAGCCTTTGCTGCATCCTTTGCTCATTTGGCTGTGAGTTGTGAGGTCCCCACTCACTTCATTATTCATAGCTATTTGTTTGCATTGCCTTGAGCAGTTCTTGCTCTGCCAGTCATGCAAGCCCAACATTTGTAATTTGCCCTATAAAACAGGAAATTGTCATAGGAAAAAGGCCGCACACAGCTTTCCACCATAGCATTAATACTAAATGCTACATTCCATTTTAATGGAATAAAATCAGTTTGTGCTGCACTGCCTGCATGGGAAATTTCCACACACCTCCTGGTCTCATAACCCGACTGCAGTGAGAACTGAGAATAGGTCATGGGGGCAACTTTTCAAAGAAATGGGAAGTACTCAATATTTGTTCTTGAGGAGACCTTCAAGATCTGCAGAAAATGCACGGAAAAGATCCACAACTATAGGTATCCCTGACTGAATGCCACTGTTCTGTGCACATTAATTTGTTGGGTGTCGCTTTAGCACGGAACAAGTACTGCAGAGCCACAGTATAAATGAACTTACACTGTAAAAAGCACTGCCTTTACTGCTAGCTACTGTCTGACTGGCAAAAACATCACACAGTGACAACGTAGCAGTCTGTCACATCTCTGCCCTATTTAAATCTTTGAGGTTACCTCACCCGGTAAAATCACACTCAGAAAGCCCATTATTTCTAATGCATCGCTGCTTTCTCTCTTGGGTACTATTTGCCTTCCCACTATAGCCTGTTTATACAATTAGGCATTCCCTAGCCTGGGACATGGCCTTTGCAGTGTCATTGATCACAGCAAATAACAAGTGCAGGCAGGATGCTGCAAAGCCTCAGCGGGCCAACACTGCGCTTTCCTCTTAGCAAATTTTCCATCAGATTTTGTTTTGAACAGGGCATCAGAAGAGCCAGAACAGCCTCCTGTGTACCTGCAGCACAAACCGAGTACAGCACAGGTACACAAGCACTAATGTCATTTGGAACAAAATGACCCAAGAATAGCACCGTACCGCATTTGTTTTTACACCAGAGGAAGTAGTTAAGGGTTCTATGGGGTACTTTCATTTTATAGTATTCTTCCATCTTTCCTGGTGCTAAGGAGTTACAAAGATTGCCCAGCCAATGCCTGTTATACCAACAAGACCAGGAGTAAGCACAGCCACTGATACAGTGGGAGAGACCTTGCAATGAGGACAGGCTGAGAGAGTTGGGGCTGTACAGTCTGGAGAAGAGCAGACTCCAGGGAGACATGAGAGCAGACTCTCAATGTCTAAAGGAGGCTGTAAGAAAGAAAGGGACAGACTCTGTAGCAGGGTCTGTTGTGATAGAAGGAAGGGAAGTGATTTCAAACTAACAGAGTGGAGATTTAGATTAGATATAAGGAAGAAATTTTTTACAATAAGGTTAGTGAAGTGCTGGCACAGGTTGCCTGGAGAAGTGGTGGTGCTCTGTCCCTGGAGAAACACAAGATCAGGCTGGATAGGGCTCTGAGCACCTGATGGAGCTGTAAGTGTCCCTATTCACTGAAGGGGGTTGGACCAGACGGTCTTCAAGGGTCCCTTCCAACTCAAACAGTTCTATGGTGGGGCCTGCTGAGGGGGCCAGGAGATGTGGTTTGTGCCCCAGCACAGGGCCAGTGCCAAGGCAGCTCATGTCCCACTGTCACTGCTGT
Organism: Tympanuchus pallidicinctus; assembly: GCF_026119805.1. NCBI lineage: Eukaryota > Metazoa > Chordata > Aves > Galliformes > Phasianidae > Tympanuchus > Tympanuchus pallidicinctus. The sequence goes on along the minus strand of NW_026294739.1, from coordinate 12,700,563 downwards.
CTCCTTGCAGATCCACAGCCCAAAAAGGCCAAAAAGAACTCCCTGTGAATAATTAATCCTCCTCACCCTTGATCATCCTTAATGAATGAAAAGGCTGTGTGGGAACCTGCTGGGCATAGTAACATGACTCCAGGAGTTGGGGTGCAGAGGTGCATTTCTGAAGGCGTTTCCCAGGCTCCATAGTGAGAAGCCCTAGGTTGAAACCTCCCTCATTAACTCCATCTGGGACCCAGAAGCCTGAAAATGCTGCAGGAAAAATGTTAGTTTTGACTGAAAATGTCACACGCAGCACAAGCCAGGCATGGAAATGCTTCCACTTTCCTTTCTCTGGGGAAAAGGCATTTCTTATGACAAGAACAGAGAGAGGAATGGAGAGGACAACAGCTGTGGTTGTTGGATGCACTGAGTGCCCTGTGCAGGAGCAGAGCTCTGCGGAGCTCCCCAAGGCCCCTGCCTGTTCTCAGGCTGTCCCTGATGGAGGGAGCTCTCAGCTGTCTGCCAGCTGCAATTGCTGTGCTGGTTCTGCAGAAGAGGGTTAATCCATCCCTGCCACTGTGCCACCGAGGCACTGCGTAGTGCATGGCCCATTTATCCCTGCCAGGGCTGCCTCTGCACTGGGGATTTGGCTGCTGATGGAGGGAGGAAGGGCTGATAGAATGCTCTGCAAAGCTCGATGGGCTTGGGCGCCTCACCCAGGGATTCCCCATCTGCATCCCTTCTCCCCACCTTTCACTTTCCTTGGTTCTCAAAATGATGCTCATTTTGCAGAGATTTGCACAGTGTCACAAGGAGCAGAAGGAGCACAGAACTTTGCACAAGTGATACATTCAGGTAAGCATGCAAAGCATTTTAACAGGTATCACATTTTACAGAAAAATGCTCTTTTCAGTTTGTTATTTTGCTTCACTCCATGACAAAAGCAAGTAAATAAAAGACAGAAACATGGGCTAATACTCTCTGAGAGTACAGATGCCTCTGGAGACAGTTATCAGTTCACGTGGCTGCTCAAGGTTAACATTAAAATAAAAGGCTGTACTTTCTTTTGAAAAACTACCAAGCAGATTTAGACATGTATCTCATGCTGGTTTACAAAATAAGCAGAAATTAAAACCCAGAATAGGACTCCAGAAGAAACAGTAGCCACGGAGCTCTGAATTTTTTTCAGAGAAGAATTTGACCTCTCTTTTCTATCAGAGAAAATCTGAAGTCCAAATATCTTTTTCTACGGGCTTTCACCTCTGCCTCCTTCATGAGGGCAGCAGCTTCTACAGAACTTTTTGAATCTTTGAGAGCACAGCCAGAGCATCCCCCATGCCCTGCAGACTGCTGGGCTCAAATTACTTAGTGGATTACCTTGTTATGATTAAAGAGTTTGGCTCGTGTTCAGAGATGTTACAGTCGTTCCCATGTGGGGTCCCTGTTTGCTCAGCTACATCAGCAATTGATGCCAATGTAACTGCTTGGAGAAAGAGGGACTAACCACTGAATTTCATGAAGCCTGGCAGAGACAGAGCATTGCTGCTGTGATAGCTGTTCCTGCCATCCTTGCACTGCTGTCACAGCCCGGAGACTTTCTTTGCTTAGCATAAGACATGTGGACAGGAGGAAGAGCAGACTCATGCTCCAAAGAGCCAGTCCAGCTGGCTGCCATTCCTCCAGCCCTAACGAGATAGGATTCATCGCACTGCCTGCCCTGAGCTTAAAAATAACTGAAGTGAAGCTGGCTAGAGAGATTTATGCTTTTCAGTAAGTACCTTGCTTCCAGCCTGCACACCAGTGATCTCCTGACACAGCACGGAAATATCTTTATAATAGGTACAGGATGTCATCACCATGTTCACAAGGGCCACCCTAAACCTGGTGAGGTGTCCTTGTTCCACAAATTGCCCTGAACATTATGTGGAAGTCAAATGAAGTTACTCCTGAAAGCCTCCATGTGGCCTTTTGCATTTGTACCCATTGTGCCCTTCCAGTGGGTGACACAGCTCCTTTTAAGATTCAGGCTGCATGCTGGTGAGCACCCTGAATGTGAAAGGACTTGCATTTCCAATGCAAAATGAAAATGCCTGAGTAATCATTTTATCAAGTTTATTTTTTTGTATCCTTAATTACATGTTTGGAAGGGGCTGGAGCAGTTCTTAAAATGAGGAGGGAAGATGCTCAAAGCAAGCTGTGCTGATAAATAGGCCTCTTGTTTGGCCAAAGTGTGGGAAGAGCACTGCAGGGAACAACAGATCTGGATGCTCCCTGGCAAGACATGCTTTGCTTGTTTCTTTCCATTTTTTTTTATTCCTCATAGTGCAATAAATATGTGTGCAGGAAGAAAGCAAGGGTTTTGTTTGGCTTGGGGAACTCTTTGGCAGTGGTAATACATTTCTATAATTAAATCACTCCCAACTAAAGCCAGGAATGAGCAAGAACCAGCAAGAACCAGCTGCCCCACTTGAAGTAGCTAACACTGCAGTGTTTCCTATCTAATAGACTGGCCAGGAATGGCATATTTAACATCTCATCCCTAGAAGCTGTTTCCTCTGAGCAAGGAGAGAGCACAGAAGAGAAGAAAGAAACACACAGCTGGTATCATTCTTGACATATGGCTTTATCTGTGTGTTTGCTGCTGGCCCTTCAGTGCCTGCCACATAGCACGGGCCCTCCATCAGGCAGCTGTCGATATGGGAAAATTGAGTTTACCGTTAATGAAAGTCACAGCCAATAAGCAATCAGGCAGCATGCCCTCCATCTCATGATTAATGATTCAGGGGATATTTGTCTTCTACAGCATTGCCAGCCACAGCTTTCCCACCTCTGCAACTATGGTTCTGAGTCACATCCGAAAACAGACAGGGCATCGAACCTTTCAGTTTGACTTAGTTCTGTCTCAGGATGGAGAAAATTTCAGGAGCAAAGAATGCAAAGCAGATGTCACATGGAGGGGTACAACACCCCATTGCCCAAGACCCAACTGCTACCAGGGCCACTGCCACCCATTCCTCTCCCTGTCTCACACTGCACCTTTCCTGCTGCTTCCCTCCTGACAGCAGCAGCACCTGTGTGGTGCCACATGATGACTCAGCTAAGGGAGATGATTATTTGACTGATTGGAAATTAAATTTAAATAAAACATTTATTATTATTTAGCAGTGGCATAAGCACGGAGAGGGAATGTGTATGTGCACCCAGAGGATGGAAGTGCAGGCTTGTCCCCCTCTCTTACAGAGCAGTGAAGCCACTGAGGAATTGCAGCCTTGGTGCCATTCTCCTCCAGTTCTGTTCAAAGACTGAATGTGCCCTGCAAATCTCTAACTTGAACCACGTTTCTCAGCCTCTCTGAGATTCATCAACCTTTCCTTTCTAATTCATCACATATTTGAAACAAAACCCAGAAGAATGCCACCCTGACACTAGTAAACATTCCCTGCATGTGCACATCTCCTTGGGAGAGAGCAAGAAATTTGACTGATGAGAGCCATAATCCTTCATGAAATGCCTGGAAAGCCCTTGAATATTACTATGGCCGTTTAAGAATCTATAGAGACTCCAAAGGGATCTGAGACTCTAAATAGTAAGATCAAGAACTTAGATGAAAGAACCTCTCTTACACTGTGCCAAGTGGACTTGAGAAAGAAGCAGAAGGGAGTAATCTTTCCCAGCCTTATAACAAATGTCTGAAAGTTGAGAGGTAAGATGAAAGGAGATAATAAACAAATTACCAGATCAAACTTCCATGGGTAATATTTAGGCATTATAGAAGCCAGCACCTTAAGGAGACAGAGCAAGCAGATCAGAAAAAGAGAGAAATCTCCAAAACTGTTCTCAGATGGTCACTTCCAGAGGCAATCATGCTAATTGCACACACAAATTAGACAAACAATTATGAATACATTTTTCAAAATCAAGCCCCTTTTGTCTTGCTCTTGCAAGAGTTTCCAATCAACAGTTTGAAATTTCAAATACAGAACAGTTTATTCATCAAAAAGCAAAAGGACGAAGAATATATTGAATGTGAACAGCTAACAATCTCTTCCCTATCTTTCCTATGTTTCTGTAACCAACTCCTTCTAAACATTTAAAAGAACATTTTCCATTGACACAGGACATAAAATGAATTTGGTTTAATAAGGCCCTCTCATCTTAAAAACCCAGAGATAAAAATGTAAATGCACAATAGAATGTTTCAAGTAATTTTGAAGAGGCTATTATTGAAGTATAAACATGACTATCTACCATCTGACATCCAGACTGCTACTAATATTCTTTATGGGAACTTAAATTATTGTTTAAAAGCGTAATTTACCCTTTCATCATTAAAATCCCTTACATGTTATAATTCACCTAGTTTGAGCAATGAAAATACAGTCAGCTTTCCTTCTCTGAATAGGTACAGTTTTAGCAAATCATTTAAGCATGGGCTTAAAATTAACTAGCTGATTGAGGTCACAGCCCACTTTGCCTATGCATTAGCACACTGCTGCAGGTGATGCAGAGAGGATAAGTAAGCTCCAAACAAAACCCTGTTTTCTGTAAAATCTACCTCTTAAAACATTTCCATTAACATGTAGTGGCATAAATGCCTACCTTCATGCAGAAGATGCAACTCTGAGCACTTTAAAATGAGTGCTGGCTCAGATTCAGCACTAGAAAACTTCCCTGGATAAAACTCTCTTTCGGGGAGGCAGGAAAACAGGGTGCTCATTGCCAACACATCCATCAATGTCCTCCCAGATTTCTAGATGGCCACGCTAGAATCACAGAATTATTAAGGTTGGAAAATACCACTAAGGTCATCTATTCCATCTGTCAGCCCATCTCCACCATGCCCACTAACCATGTCCTTCACTGGCACAACTCCATGTTTCTTGAACACCTCCAAGGGACAGTGATCCCACCACATCCCTGGGCAGCCTGTGCCAATGAACCATGACTATATCAGAGAAGAAGTATTTCCTCACATCCAGCTTTGGAGCCCTGCAGGCTCACAGGTTGTGCTTAGCCCATACAAAGCAATTGCCTGCATCTGTTTTCTCCAAGCAGGCAGTCAGCACGCTCTCCCTGGTAAGCTGCACTCCTATTGTACCTTAAATACTTTTATGTGAGAAATGTATAATGAATGGGCTTTTAATGAGAGCTTACTGAATGGCTGGGAGTCTCAAATGCTTCTCAAAGCACAAATGAGTAATCTCATCCAATCTAATATCCTCATGGTACATTTTCTGTTAAATATGTAAAATCCAAGCCCATTTCCCCAGCTCCAGTGTCCAGACTCAGAGTAATTAATTGATGCTACCTACATAGTGTTTTTATTGTTTGTTTGTTTGTGCGTGTCAAATAATGCTTTTCAGTTTATATTAAATCCATTGAAGATCTGGCTCCATAGCACAACATTATTGCGGATAAAGCTGAAACAGGAAGTAAGACATGCTTGCTCCTGGTTTTAAGGCTTAAATAGAGATTATAAAAGTGCTACAACAGAAGATGTTCCCTAGGCAGCTAGTGATGCTACATGCTTATATGGAGAAGCAAGAACTATCATTTAAAAGCCATGTTTCCTGACCTCCTCCAGGAGGATCCCTCCCTGAGGGCTTGCCAACCAGTGTACTAACACAGGATATTGACCCAAAGGACACGGTTGTGTGTGCAGCAGGAAGCTCTCAGCAGACCGCACCGCTTGCTGGGAATGCCCAACAAGAACAAAATTCATTCACAGAAGTGTTCCATCAGAAAAGAACACGCGTCCACTTAACTGTACTTTTTCTTCATGCTTGACAAACCATCTGAAGAAATCTGATTGTTCTAACTCATTTTTCTTAACGTCGAGAGAAAAAACAAAAAACCAACTCACTGACATACCAACTCTAAAAAGAAACCAAATCCTTTCACCTTGTGGCTGAGGTGATGGGAATGAGTTGCAGAGCAGGAAGAGTTCTCCCAGAAGATGTGATGAGATGTGTGTCGCATTTACTGGGCTGGGTAGAGGCAGGGAAGGAGCATTTCCCTTGCTGAGCAGCCTGCCAGTGAATGACAGACATGAATTTTATCCCCAGAACTGCTCTAGGTTATGGCTAACAACAGTAACAGACTCATTACATTCAGAGATAGAAGAAAAGCAAACTGAGTTTCAGTCTTAACCATAAAAGGTAAATCCCAGTCATCTGAGAGGAATGCCTGAGCATAGCAGCAGGAAGTTGAGCCATGCTTGAATATTTACATACATATTTGTCTGACCAACCAACCAAATATTTACAAATTACCCTGCTTACAGAGAGCAAAAGTACGTGGGGAAATCAGCCTTTCAGCATCTGTGTGTGCCTCCAGTCGCAGCAATAAACCGACTGCAATAATAACCCCAAGAAGGTGGCAAGCAGTAGAGCTGGGAGCAAGGAGAGCACACTGCACAGGGACATAGGGACGTGTCCCCAAAATGTCAGGGTCTGCACCTGAATTTCAACGCTGTGATTCTTTGTACAGTCAGATGCACTTACAGTGCTACTAAAGGGAAAACTGCTGCCTCCAACAGTGAAAAAAAGCACTGTGGAAAAGGATGAGCAGCAGCAAGTCACAGGAATTCAGACAAACACTGACAGTGTGTTGACTGCCCAGTCCCACCACTAGGATACTTGTGATCACCCCATTTGGTCTGATTTTCACCACACATTTTGATAGAACAGGAAATCCAGAATGGAGAAGGAATTCGCAGTATAGAGAACTTGACAACACCTTTCCAGTGGCCACTTCTATATGCACATCATCAAGACACTTAAGTACCATTGCTGTAGAAGTACCACAGACGCATCTGATCCTTGTGCTTTCCCAGTCTGAATGTTTCATTTAAACATGCCCACCTCCACTTCAAGCCCGACAGGGAAGACTGCTGTGATTTGTCCCTCCATTCTATCACACCTCAGGTTCCTCCAGCAGATTTTCCAAACCTGAAAATTCACCAGACTAAGGCAGAGCATAGAGTACCACTTTTACCCACCACACATTTCTAGAGCCAGTTTCATAAGAAGCCCCCCTTTCTCCATCTCTCTGCCTTGGTGTTTTCAGTTCCTTATTCTGTCTTCATGTTCATGTATCCTTCCCACACTATCCATGTCTTCTCTACCCACATCTCTACCAGCAAAAAAAAAGACACCACGGAAGAAGATTAGTAACAAGTCACAGGAACTCAGAAAGTTTTGCATTTAAAACACTTCCCCTGCTTTTAATGCCCACATATTCAATTTTCCTGCTCTGGGACCTTTCTGTGTTCCCCTGTATCCTGCCCTTTTTTCCCTGCATGGTCACAGGCACAACTGAAGAAATCTGAGAAGATCGCCTAGGGAGCAGTAAAAAAACTGGGACCAAAATTACTGGATTTAGGCAGGGGATCTTCTGCTTCCCTCAATCCTTTCTTCTATCTTCAGGATCACCAGCAGCGTCAGCAAGTGAGTAATCAGGCCTATGGCCAGTGCACTCCTCAGATGAAAGATCCACAATAAATGCAATGTCCCAGCTGGTCCCATGTACAACTGTGACTATATAAATAGATTTGCTGGGAACTACTATTGGGACACATGCAAGAACAGAGAGCTCTGACAGAACCAAGCCATGGCTTCAGTCAAGTCACTCTATTCTTGCCATTGCCCACCATTCCCTCAAATTCACATGACAACCTAATTAGGACAGAACAGCAAGAGGGCTGTGCTATGCACAAGTGAGTTTTCAAGTGAACACATGGTTGTGAATGCACATTAAAGCAGAAACAGAACACTATTAAGGAAACAATTGCTAAGTTTTTTAGAATGGAATTTTTCCCTCTGATCTGAAACAAAGCCGTGAGGGAATAAGTACAATTCCAGTGATAATCCTCAGTTTGGATCCTGGAAGCATTCTGTGCTGAATTCTGGAAAACAAAACAATGATAATGACTCACACTGGGCCTGTGGGTGGCTCATCACAAAATTAGTAGCAGCTTCCATGCTCCCAGCTGAGACTGACTTTGCTGGGTTGTTTTCACAGATCTCCAGGACTGCAATTTAGCACATGCAAATGGGCCCAGCAGCCAATCACAGCTACAATACTAGAAAGGCATAAACACGCCACTTAGAAAAATGCTTTACCATACAAAACATGATTACCTCCTTCCATGCCATTTCAGGCTAAGGGAAGAAATGCTATTTTTATTATTAAATGTTGCACATCTCTTTTCCTATAGGGAGAAGAATCTATTTAAAGGCCTTTAAGCAAACATCTATTCATACAGCTGAAAGCTTTGTGTACTACCACCACATAACCAATCTCTTCTTGCTTTCAAAGCTTGCTGAACTGTTAATGATATCTGTACCACCTGGCTTTACAACATCTGCAACAAGTATCAGTTTGAACAGCAGAAGGAGTAGTTTACTTTTAGGAACCAGCAGAAAGGGCTGTGGGAAGATAAGTGTTTGGAAATGATATATAGTAAATGAGTAGATCATTTTCACAAATAACTTAGTGGGATCTTGGTTTCTTTTATGAACAGGGCTTTTCAGCTGAGAACTGATGCCTGTGAATACCTCCAGAAGGGCCTACGTCAAATGGACAAGTCTACCAGCAGTGATCTCAAATTAAGATAGGAAAAACAGGAGGAATTTTAGGGATGCCGAATGTTAGAGAAGGCTGAAAGCCAGTTGTCTAAAACAATGATTCTGTTAAGCACATGATAGTCTTAAAATGGGATTAGGTGCATGTGCAGATGTGCACTTCAACAGTTCGCTGAACTGAGACCTACGTCCGGAAAAACTCCTTGGTCATTGAGAGGATGTGACCTAATGATCTTCACACAGCTCTTAAGCTGAAAGCATTTGCTCTAGGAGTCATCAGCTTTAAGTATCAGTTTATTAGCTTGGATTCTTCTGTCATTTTCAAACTGGAAAAACAATAGCACAGAAGACAGCATTTTGTGTATGCAGTTGTTCAGGAAAACCAACAGAAAAGCAGGAAAAGTCTTTCACAAAATTCTTGGTTAACATTTCTCACCCAAACATGGAGTTTACAGTGTGTCAAAATTGCATTTGGTGTTTAAACTCAGACAAATTCTGTCTCTGTCCTTGGTTTGGTAAGGGAGGAGGAGGGAACTGAACATCATACCTTTGCAAAACTCTGTAAACTTCCGCACAACAAGGGCATAGTTGAGCTAACCTTTATTTCAGAGAACTTTTTCTTGTCCTTGTTAAGATAAAGCTTATTTTGCCCATGTTTGTTGAAAGAAAAGCATTTCATAAATACTATTCAATACCGGTGGTGCCCCAGTAGTACTCAGGGAAGTTTCAGGACTCAGAAGGCTGGGTGAAGATCTGGCCATTCCAGACCCCTGCTTTGTATGCCCAGACAGCCAGCTGACAGCCATGCACTGACCAAACCACCTAACGCCCAGGAAGTCCCCAGCCACGTGCCTGCTTTTAAAGATTTCTGAAAAATTTTGTTGCAAAGTAAACCATAACATCTTACATGAAATCAAAGACTTTCCTTCTCAGAACCACATAAATCTGCATGTGAACACTTCAAAAAAGTTTTACATATGAGCTTTAAGATCATTGTAATCTGTACCTCTGAACTTCAGCGTGACAGGACTTAAGCAATTGCAGCAAGTAAGAGCTCTGTGAAGACCATCATTTCTAGCTCAGACAGACCAGAGACACACAAGCATTACAGGCTTCCAGGAGAGATACTTAGTGTACGTCTACATGAGAAGGTTACTTCAGAATGAAGGAAAGTGTAGTTTTAAAATGCTATAGCTATTCTTGAATAATACCCAAGAGGAGTGCTCCTATTACAAAATAAAAAAGAATTTTCAGTTTTGCTTAATTCATTTCCCGGGTGAATTAAACTAAATCAGACAAAGGTTTTCTTTCAGCCAGCACATGAGTGTCAACAATAGGAATTATTGTGGAACAGCACATGTACTTAATTTCCCCTGGTCAGCAAATGTTAGTTTTCTAAGGACACGCAACAGGAAGATGGAGCCTGAGCAAAATGTAAGCAGGGAACTGACACATTCTGAATAGTGTCAGAAAGAAGGGGAGCTGGTTTAGGAGTGGAAAGATGCTGATGATCCCCCCCGTGCAACATGATCGCCTCTCTGCCTTGTGACCAGCTCTCACCTCCAGCTCAGTGACAGTAAGTCACCTTCTGCCTCCCACCAGCAATGCACATGCACATCATGCTCTCAGCTGCCACTCAGCAAGCAGGCCTAAGTTTTACTACTGGTCATGCATACACAGACCTATTATTTCTACCTGTTTGAAGCTGACAGCAAAGCGTATGCTCTACACTGTATCCTGATGTCTACCTGAATAAAAATAGTGGGAAAAAATTCCAGAACTGGTGTAAGTGAAGTGCATATGGGTGCACAGATCACTGTGTAAGCCAAGCAAGGAATCCCAAACAAAACAAGGCACAGCTGATAAGCCAAATGTTAATCTTGACTACACAACCGTATATCTTATGTATGTAATTCCATTTGCATCTGCAAGTGCAGGCACATTATTACAGTGTCCCAGATAGTCTCAGAACAAATGCAACAGTGTGTATGGACAGTAACAGACAGGCTAATAACAGAGTCAGTCTGTCCCTGCCTACCTAGACAGAATGCTCATCGCTACTGCCCCAAATATCAGGCTTAGTGTTGTGATGCTTGGAGAAACATAAAGACCTGCTGTGCCAGACATCATTTTAATCTGCCATAAAGCCAGTACTGATCGGCATATTTCCAGGAGCATCTCCAAATTTTACCAGTTTGAGAGTCTCAGTGAAGACAGTTTCAGAATTTACTTTCAATATGTCCTTAATTTCTATTGAAGGCATTGATTTTCAGGATAGGGAGTTAAACTTTGATCCAAATGTTTGAGAGCAGATCAGTCTCCGGACTCAACCAGGCCTCTACTACCAAAAAAAACCAACAACAACAACAACAAAAACCTGCAAAAAACCTGAAAATGTGTTGCTGCTGAATGTTTTCATTCCAGTTGATCAGGTGATGTGTGGATTTATCAACAGACAGGAGAGTCTATACAGGAGCCAAGAGCAGAATAAGTATGAGACAGAACCACTTGAATGGTCAAATAAGAATTCTTTACAGAGGACTGAAACGCTCGCTAGCGGAAATCTTCACGCTGCTACTAACGTAGTTAGTACATGGTCTTTTGCTTCAAGTAGCTGCAAGCCAGATAGGTAATCTGAAATTATTTTTCACAATTACATACACAGTTGTATCTCCAATTCTGCTTGATGTTTATCTTGAAGTTAGCACTGTAGCAATCTACTTCATTATGTTGACTTAGAAGACCAAAAACCTTCATATCCCAAAGCAGATCGTGCATCCCAAGGAAAGGGGGAAAAATTGTTAGCAGAGGAAATTAACTTAGAAATAAAGACTTAACAAAACTAATTATGATCACAGAAGGGAAATATCTCTGCACATGCTATATAATCAGTCAGCTTACGACTTCTGAAACTAAGATAACAAGTGAAGTACATGGAAGATGATATAGAATATTGCTGTGCCAAATTACTGGAAAATAATACACAACGGATTAAAGAATAAATCTCTTATTTTGTACTACTATGAATTACTTGCACTGTTGTGGCACTTAATAGATCCATTAAACTACTTTGTTTTTCTTTGAAGTATTATGCATTGGTTTCTGTCAAAGTTGGGAGTGGTCTAGAGCTCTGAGTCAGCACAACACAGAAACATGAATTTGAATTTAAGCATGTGTTTATATCCTTATAACTTTTCTCATGAAAGGAAACATAGACGGAGAAGGTTGAAGCACTTGTCCAATCTGATGGGTAACTGGAGTGCACAAATAGTTTGGCATGGACTTCTGACCATCAGCGCAACTCCTCAGATTAGATTATCAAGGGCACAGAATTAACTCACAGCACTTTATATCCTTGCTGTAGTATGCATTCCCATGGTCATTCTTCTACAATGTATCATCCTTCTGTTGTTTTACATCTCTGACTGGCATAGTCCCCCTGGTGCCATGCTAGACAAAATGCTACACCAGTTAGATCTGTTGTAGAAGTATGCACCTATCTCCTGAGGTGTGATTACCTTTTAAAGAAGTGGCAAGGAAAGTGGGAAAGGAAAAATTTCCTGTGGACCCACTGTGGCCCAGCCCACAGTGACCCCTTTTATCAGGAGCAGCTTTTGTTTATTTTTGTGCACATTTTTTTAAGAATATAAAGTTCAATCTCTATAGAAAGGGAACAAATGCAGCCAGGAAAAGAAAACATTTTAGCTCCCTGCTTCAAAGTGAAATACCACACTTGGAGTGGTCTGTTGATGGTCTTGTGGTGGCATGAGGCTAGCAACTAGAAAATAAGGCCAGACAGAGATAATGACAGTCCCACGGACTGCCTCCTTATAGCACAACATTGTGAAATACGCAGACCACACAGCGCTCAGTATCACTCAAGACAAGAGAAATGATAAAAGATCACGTATCCATCAAGCAGGTCTTAGGAAAGGATCAATCAGAAAAGCCAAACTAACTCAACAGGATAACCATCATGACACTACAACTTGATTTTTGTTTGCTATAGTTATAAGCTAGCTTGTCCTAATAGCTTAGGCACTACTCCATTTTTCACCTGTATGTTACTGTCCACTTTACTGTCCCAAGTTCACAAATGACATAACACAAATATTCACAAGTAGCACTAAAAAAACCCTCATGTGTCTTTCTCCACTTAAAGAAAAAATTCCTGTGATACTTTAAAACTAAGCTTTGTTCTGGTTAGTTTGAACAAATCTTTCTTCAAAGTAGGGAAGAAAATACTTTCAAGGGAGCCACGCTGGCCATCTTACAGATTTCCAGCATGCCCCCTATTCCCTAGTTACAGCCAGAACCTGCCAACATATGGGTCTGGTGGAAGGGAAGGGGATACTGACACATAAACAGGTGGTTCTTGCCATTAAGAAAATTTCCTTAGGTAGGCCTGAAGGGAATCCAGGCTACCTCAGCAACAGATATCCCCAAGCACAATCTTTCTCTTCAATGGATAACAGCAAGTATTTACGCAAGAGGCATGGAAAATTCTCTCTTATGAGAATAAGATCTCACATAAGGAAGCAATATAAGCATTAAAAAAGAAGTACTATAAAGACAGCCTTATAAACAACCAGTGCCCAAAGATTGTAATGGTCAGGAACTGAAAGCCAGTCAAGCTCAAAGTGTCAGCTTTAGTGCTACAACCTCCACAAATCTTAAATAATACTAATAACACGGGATCTCTTTCCATTACCATTTACTCAGTGTTGTGGAAAGGGAAAGTCAGACTCCTAAAACATGTACAGCACAAAGGAAACTGCAGACGTACCGCTTAAAGGGCCTCATCAAGATCACCCTAAAACTCAGGCACAGTACCATACCAAATCAAGCACTTGCACTCCCACTCCTAGTCTCTTCTCCAGTACTGTTTAGGTACAGCTCAAGTATAAGCATGTTTCAGCCCTTCACCCCACTGTGCTCCCCAACATGGAGCAGCCTCCAGCAGAACTGTCTCCCCAGCAGAATGGGAGGCATGAGACAGGCTGAGAGACTCCCAGCTCCCTCACCAGGAACAGTCAAATCAGGGCATCCTCACACAGGAAGACATTTAACACCCTCCAAGAAAATGTTGCAACTACAAACAAATGGGGTATGGGAATATCTCGCAGCAGGCTCAACTCCAAATCTAGAGTTGTGTGGCTGTGTGGCACCTTAGGGAAGCCCACCGCTATTCTGAACAACCATGGGGCCCACTGTTAGGGTGAGGAACCCCGGTGGGGTGGGGGAAGCACACGAGGGCCATGCACAAAGAGAGGGCTCCACATGGATAAGGGAGAACCGTGCAGCAGTGTGGGGGCTGCAGGTATTATGTGGTACCCCAGATAACAATACGGGGCTGGCATAGGGGTTTCGGGTGAAACCTCGGGTTAATGGGGGTCCAGGATAAGGACCGTGGGTGAGGGACCCGTGTGGGGATGAGGATCCGTGTCTCGGGGATGCCGGCTGGGGTCAGCACCGCGGACAGCGCCCGGCCACCTGTGTGCGGACCCGGCCGGGCCGACGGGGAGGAGAAGGGAATGAAAGAGGAGGAGGGGGAGGAAGGCCAGGAAACGGGGCCAGCCCAGCCCGAGCGGCACCCGGGGAGGGGAGGCGAGGGCGGCGGGGACAAGGACGCGCGCTCCCCCCACCTGGGCTGTTGCTTGATCTCAGGCGCCTTCCACAGAGACACTGCAGCATATGCGAGCCTTTCTCCAGGAGAAGCCCGAGAATCCTCATGGATTTCACTTTATGGCGCCCTCCCGTTCCTCGGAAAAGGGACCGGCCCCGGAGCGGCCGGCTTTCAGCGGCTGGGCACCGGCCCTTCTCGCCGCCAAACTTCCCGGCCCATCGCCCCGGCCCCGCCGCGCCTCGAGGGGGGAACCCGCCGCCACTTCTCCGGACTTCTCCGCCGGGGGAGGACAGGCTTTGCCGGGAAGGGGGTCGGGCCGGCTGGAAGGACGTCAAGCCCTAGAAACACAAACGGCCGGTTCCCAGCCCTGCCCCCTGCCGGCACAGCCCCCGCCGGGACCCCCCCGCAGCCGGCAGCCTCGGCCGCTGCGCTCCGCCGCCTCCGGGCACCTCCCGCCGCCGCCCCGCACGGCTCCGCCGCGCTCGAGTTGCCCGAGTGCCGCCCGCCGGCAGCGGGACTCGCAGCGCGGAGTGGAGCGCACCACGTGCGGGAGGATCTGAATATGGCTTTTCCGGGGCTCCCTGCGTGGCACGAACCACGAGACCTGCAACGTGGCTGGGAACAGGACACACCTCTCGTCTTAAGTCACCAGTAAGAGCGTGTGCCTGGAAGCAAGGGTGTGCAAGCTCGCAGTTCGCACAATCCTTGTTTACACTCAGGGATCCTAAAGCGACAGCTTTGCGATAAGGCCGTGCCACTGAAAATTAAGATCAATTCTCTCTTACACAGTTTTAAACCATGGCAGTTACACCGTTGCAGACTTAACTCCATGCTCAATTTCTGCACTGCACAAAGTTGGACTCAGTTCACAAACTCGACAGCTGGGGAAGGGTGCTTCTCCAAGAGCTGTCATAGAATTCCTAAGACCTCTAAGACCATCTAGTCCAACTGTCCACTTAACTACCATCAGTGCCCACTAATCATATCCCTCAGGTCCACAACTCCATGTTTCTTGAACACCTCCAGGGACTTGGACTCCACACCACCTCCCTGGGCAGCCTGAGTCACTGCACCACTGCCCTTTCTGAGAAGAAATTTTTCCTGATATCCAACCTGAACCTCCCCTGGCACAACTTGAAGCCATTCCCTCTCTTCCTATTGGGTGATTTACGGAACCTCTCAGTGCAAAAGCCACCCTACATAGGTTGCATAGATCCATGAAATGCTCCTCAGGGGATATAAAAAAAAGATGAACTCTTTTGCCTGAGCAGACTGCAACAGTCCACTGAAAGGGACAAATCCAAACCTTACACCAGGTGAATTTCAATCTGGATTACCTTGTGCCTACATAGAATTTCATATTCATGCACTGGCTTTCAAAGTCTCTACATTCGCTTCTCCCATCACCCGACAGAAGCAGATCAGTTGGGAAAAAAAGCAGTTGGGACTGAAGCTTTTCTAGAGGCTGCACTAGAAATGTAACCAGCTTTTGGCCAACATTTCACATGGATGGGGAAGTGCAGAACAGGCTTTATTGTTAACACTTTGTAGGATGTCCCTCAACTGATAACAAAACAAAAGAGGCATAGCCAGCATGTGGCTGCAGCACTAGGAATCCCACTAGGATGGAAAAAAGAAAGCTCTGAACTACATGGAGATCAGAGTACTGAGGCACATAAACTGAGCACAGCAAAATAAGTGTTGTTCTAGTGTGAGAGTCTATTGAGGATTTGTGGCAAAATCAGTATTGATGAGAGCATACGAGACTTTCATGCCCTCAGTAAACACTTCACAGTTTCAGTTTTCCTCCATAATATATATATATTTAAAAAAATAAAAAAGGTGGAATTGCTGAATGTTTCATGAAATGGAAGCTCTTATTTTCCAGTCAGCTGTACTCAGAACACTGAAAACAGCACTTAGAAGCAAAGCCGGTAGCACCAAATTCAGGACCATTAAAAGGATACAAAGTAGCATAGATCCCAAGGATTAGTTATTAATAAACTGTTTTGCACAGGATCTGGCAA
This sequence comes from Tympanuchus pallidicinctus, assembly GCF_026119805.1. Taxonomy (NCBI): domain Eukaryota; kingdom Metazoa; phylum Chordata; class Aves; order Galliformes; family Phasianidae; genus Tympanuchus; species Tympanuchus pallidicinctus. The sequence goes on along the minus strand of NW_026294739.1, from coordinate 12,684,349 downwards.
ACTCACCAAGTAACAGAAAGCCTACAGCCATCCTGGGAGATGAGAATGGTTGTGAATCTGGCAGGCTGGGGACAGCACAGGGATCTGAAGACAAGATGCTCCCCATGCATTGCAGTCAGCGTGTAGCTGTGATGAGGGGGCTCTGAGTTAGCGATGCCAACGCTCAAGTGCAGCACCAGGTACCAGGAGGGAGGTGCACTGATGTCACCTGTGTTAAGCTAGCATAGGAACAGGTAGGTATAACCACTTGGACACGTGAGGACACATGCATTAGGCAAGATACAGAGGTTTGCAAGAAGAAAAAATTAGAAGTCTGTTCATTAAAAAGACAGTTCTTGGGAAAACAAACAAACAAACAAACAAAAACCAAACAGAAAACCCCTACACAGCTACTAACAAAATAATCCCCATTTCTCTTTGGGTTTCTACAATCATGATGAGCCAGGCTTGATAGGTGCTGATCTATCAGCACTTCTGTGCATGAAAGGCTTCAATGGGGTCGATTCCTGATTTACAACAGTACAAGAGAGCAGAATCCAACCAGTGGGAAGAATGAGCAAGTGTTACTTGACATTTCTGAAAGAGGGGCATGAGGACTGCAACGAGCACACATTCTTTCAAACTGAGTGGGCTTAAGTAAGTTTAAACAGCAGAATAGAACAACAAAAAAGGCAAATTATAATTCTTTAGGAACGGAGATGCATGACTCAAACGTGTACATGCCACAAAACTCTCAGTAATATCGTGTACCCAATTAGGTAAATCTTATTGCAGTAAACAAAGCTTATGGAACTTGGGAAGATAAAGGGATCTGAGATAAATCAAGATATTACTGTATGAGTTAACTCATTTTAATCCAAAACCAAAACAAACCAAAATAAAATTTCTCTGCAAAAGGCCAGCATACATCCAGACAACAGGACATAAACCTTGCCATGCCTCCAGTGATGGGCTTACATTATTAAATAACAATGCAAATGACATCTAAAAAGTTGCTGTGAAAATGCTGCAGATAATTAAATTGTGCCCATCAGTTGAACATGGGTGTTAGAAACGACAGTGGAGCAATTGCATTTGCTGGAACATAAAGAAAGCTGAGAAAGACTCATTGAGGTCAGAAGACAGTTGCAGGGAACACAGTGTCATGTGTTTCTCCCTTATTAAATTAAAATGCCATTGGCCTTCTGAAGCACAGAACAGAAACGAGAATATGTTTGGGATTATGGAATTTAAATTAATACCTTGCACTAAAAAGAGGAATACACTGTGCTCTGATCGGAGAAAATAAGGTGATTTAGCAGACAAGGCTCTTTGCTAGGTATTAAAATAGCATAATATGCAGGAGTTTATCAGTTACTAAAACCAAAAATAAAAAGTCTACAAAAGCTCACAGAAGAGACTGGTTGGGCAACGCCATTCCCTTCTATTCATGCAAAGGCAGGTGATAATCTTCCAAGGTGCAGGAGTCCATTGTGTTTCTGTTTTCACTACCTGCGATCCTTTGAACATTATGACTGATAAACAGACAAGCAGCCAGCACAGGTTGTTTTCTTTGTGAGCCTTTGCCTTCTTTATATTTCCTGGCCAAGTGCAGGCAGGTGTGGTAAGAAACATCCCGTTAGCCCTGACAGCACTGTTCAAGTTGGCACCGATGCAGCCTTTGGCCCTTGTTCCTCTCTAATTCTGCACATCTCCCAGGGAGTACATGGGGCTCACTTCTTGACACTCACTCCATGGACCCATCTGTGATCAGCAATAGCAGATAACCACTCCTTCTCAGCATCATCTTTCACTGTATGAGCTTTTTGAGCAAAGCCTGTCCTGGAACAGGCTAAAAAATTACATCTCTTTCCAATGCAAGTGCTTATCTTGCAGTAATCACAGTATTTTTGAGTATTTCTGCTTAGTGGTAGTGCAGCAGAGCACTACCAGTGCTCTGCCATCCACTAAGGAGGGACGGCAAGCTCTGCTTCCTGAGAACCATGCTAACCACACATGGCTCCTGCATCCAGCTCCATGAGGTGCAGAGCACACCAGTGGAAAATTGGCACAAAGTTCAGGGGTTTGCTGAAGGTCATTCGACAAATCTGTGGCTAAGGAATCATCCATCAGGTATCATTATGGTGATTTAGCATGAGGATTAGCCTCCTCCTCATCAATATAAAATTGCATCCATTTTAAGGTCAAGCTAGCAGCTTTTCTGCTTGAAATTCTACATAGGAAAAGTATAGCACACACCTTCTAACAGCAAGTGGAAGAGGAGACAGGAATAAAGGACAACTTCATTTTATACATCAAATGAGAAAGACCAATTTCTTAGTTGCCAGTCTGTGCTCGTAAAGCAGTGCTCTCATAGGAACACATGGAAACAGGAACCACTTTGTCCCCTCTCGGTGGAGGAACACACTTGCTGAAATCTCAGCCTCCTCCTGGCTGGAGAGGAGGTTCAGAAAAAAAGATGTCCACAGGCTCAATCATTTCACTGGTTTATCAGGCATACAAAAATCTCACAGTAGTAAGTTCTTAACCGTCTCATCTCCAGAGATGACAAAGAAATTTAATGTTGTCTTTAAGGAAGACTTTGAGTATCAAATGTCTCAAGCCAGAGTTAGTGGAAAGTGGTTGTTCGGGATGTTTTGCATTGCAGTAATGCTTCCTCAGAAGCTGAAACTTTTAAGACTTTGACAGACATATTTTGGTATTAGTGCCAGTGCCTTGGAATGGATGCTTTGGAAAACAATAAGAGCAGGGTAGCCGTGCATCTCTCTGTCCACTCACCTCTAGTGCCCTGCAGCTTTGTGATTCCCTCACCCACAGGATGTCTCACACTGCATTTAAAAATCCTTGATTGATTTCTTCACAGCAAATTTTTATAATAGGCTGTGGAAGCCAGTAATACTGTAAGTTTCCTCCCTGTCTTTTGGCAAGAAGTTCTACATGTTAATCACATACCGGGAAAAGCTCTTATTACTTTAAAACTGCTTCTTGGAAGTTCCATTTAATGCTCACCTTAGGAGTTACACTGTGAAATGGTAATTTCATGTTCTCTATGACAGTCATGGCTTTATACACTTCCATCATGTTTCCTTTCTCTATTGTTTCATTTCTGAAGGCATTGAAAATGTCTGATCTGTTTCATCTCTTCCTGAGCGGCAGCCATTCTGCATGCTCCACTGACCTTATTGCTGCTTCCTGCATCTTTCCTAGCTCTATGACATTTTTTGAGACAGAATAACTGGGGCTGCACACAGCATTCAAGGTAGGAATACACCAGAGATTCCTAGCATAGTATAACATTAGCTCCCATTTTCTCTCAGTACCTCTCCCAGTAATTTTAGCTTGTTTCTGCTGAGCTAGCACTTTCAGAGATACCCTCAGCATCTCTGAGGCCTTTTACCAAAGACAAAATGGCCCCAATAGCCCCCCTCATCATTAATGACCATGAATTATTATTATTTTTTTTAATCCATGGGTACACTCTCCTGCACAGCTCAGTTTACGCTGCTGTTAGCTCACCAGGTGCTCAGTATCAGGAGATCCTTCTACAACTCATTGCTGCCTACTTCTGCTTCCCTTATTCCAAATGATTTTGTTCTGCTCAGCAAACCGTATTTCCTCTTGCTCATCAAGATCATTTAGGACCATGGTGCACCACACAGCTCTGTCTCCACTGGTAGTTTCCCCGCTCTGGGAGCTTGACCAATTTACATTGAGGAAACTCGCAGTCAGGGAAACATTATAGAAATCCAAGTCCATGACTTCAGATTGATCACCTCTACCCCGATGCCTAGGGCATGCCAACATATCAGGAAGGCAGGATCCACCGTAAGAGCCCCGCTGTCCTTCCCCAAACCATCAAAGATGACTGCCAGATCTCCATGGAGTGATAAGCTCTAATTTTTCACAGGCCAATGAACTTCAGTGCAAATCCCCAGACATTGCCATTTTGCCTTTCACACTTGAGAATGGCAAAAAGCACTGTAAAGGTGCCCTCCTTGCAGGTGTGATTCCTCTGCCAGTTCTGCTTGCTGCTCTGTATTCAGCTTCTCAGAAAGAAAAACTGACAGGAAGGCAGGAGATCTCCTCCTGCCTGCTGATCTCTTTGGGCTCAGAGGTTGTGAGAGAGGAAAGCAGATTAAAGGGCCATAATGCGGTCAGTGATGGGAAGTTCTGACCCACAGCGCCCCCGTAATTGAGGTTATTAATCCACAGCAAGCAGCAATGGCTTTGCCTGAGATGCGAGCCAAGCTTAGAGGGCAACAACTCCTCATTGTGCCAAGAGGCTCAGAGGGTGATCTCAGCAGAGTGAGCCCATCGCCGGATGCCTTGGGACACCTTGGCTCCCATGCCTTCAGCAGATGGCTGATGAGATGAAACCAATGCCAGAATGGGTGCATCTTCTAAGCTCAATCAGGATGTGCTCTTGGGCTGGGTTACCCCCAATGCACTGCAGGAAATGTGAGCAACTGGTGGGCCCCTCAACTCATTTAGGAGTGCAACTAATCTATCCATCTCCCAGAGAAAGGCTGAGAGGCTGAAGAAAGGAGATTTTCTGAGGGCAAACGTGGGAGATGCTCAATAGTGCAGCTGAGATTGGGTACTACAACCTCAGTCTGCCCCACTTCCAGGGGCACTTAAGGCTTGTTACTGTCATCCAGATCTGAAGCATTTTGGTCGGGCATAGTGACATAACACATTTGCCACAGCCTCATCTAGACAAGCAAGCACTTCCCTGCCTAGCTCCCTGCCTTGGGAGCAACAGCACAAGCAATGCTTTCTGCTTCAATTCACAGCAGCTCAGATCACAGCAAAGTCACTACCAGGGCACTACAATTTAGACCTTCGCTCATTAACTGACCTCTGAAGAGCACACAAAGACACTCTGGAAACAGACTGCATGGGCAGGGTCACTCCTTGCAGCAAGGAGCTGCCACCAACACAACACCAACACAGCAACAGGGACCTTATCTCTCCCACCTGCAGTCCAGTGTTGTGTTTGGGAAAAGCTCTTTTCTGAAAATGTCTCTCTCCTGGAGCACAGTCCTCACTGGCATCAAAGAAAAGATCCTCAGACCTTCTCAGGAAATATTGTTACTTTTGCTATGGACGGATACTCCAAATAGATCCAATAATCAGCACACTTTCCTTAAAATGACATTTCCTAAAGTCTTTCAACCCTGTTGAAGTATTTTGTTTGACAATATGATGAAAATAAAGTCTCAAGGAGAGGTGTTGACCTTATCAAAATGAAGCATCTCTCATACTAAATGTGACAATTGCATGGTAGCCATGCATGCTGGCTGGCACTGGTAAGAGCAGGGAAGAACGTGGGTCCCATTCTCTTAGGACACAGATTCCACACCACTGCACACAACAGCTGTAGTCCAGGCAATGCCCCTGTGCGATCGGTTGGGGTTCTTTCCTACATTTGACTCAGGTCTTTTAAGGTTTATATTGTCAGTTTCTCTCTGCAGCAGTAAGAACCAGAAAATAAATAAATATGTCAGGTTGTGATTCTTATGCAACAGCTTGGGGACTTAGAAAAGGCCCCCAAATCCTCTAAAAGTTAGCAACACCAGTTTGCAATATTCACACCAGTGACAGGTAACATCATCAGCTGCCAAGGATGGAATCTCTGCTGACTTGCGACATGCTCAGTAATGGCCTTGCTCTGCTTCTACTGCACATAGGAAGAGCCAGCCCAGACAGAGAATTACACTGATTATCAGCCTTTGGGAAGTCCTGCTCTCTTATGGGAAGAACCCTTCATTCCATGGCAGCTGGAAATATCTGTCTTACGCTGGAAGAAAAATTCCAGCAAGTTCCATCTCGAAACGTGCGTAATCTGACCAAAAGTGAGCAAAATGGATTCAAGTGATAGATGAAGCATCACTCTTGTGAAGATCACTATGGCATGAGGCCAGAAAGAGGAAATTACAAAAGGTGAATGAGAGAGGGTGGGACTTCAAGGGAGAAATAAAATATGGGAAACAAATAATCCTGTATACGAGCAGATAAATCAGCAAGATGTTACATTAACAGAGGGAAACATGGATAAGGGGTGCCAAGAGCCATGAGGGTGAATCCCAGTGCTGGTTGTCCACCTCTGGAGAGTAAAATTCAAACCTTGGGCCATGCACAAGGCACATGTGATGGGCCTGGCATGCCACAAAACTCAGCTCATCAGAAGCAAAATCTGTAACTGTGGTGCAGAACTGACCAAGGGCCATAGGGGGAAAGGTCATATCAGAGGATTTGCTGATAACGTCTGAGATGGGGGCCAAATTCACACAGACTGATACTGCTCCGTTAGGTCTGAATTTAGCTCTTACGTTTCAAGCACTTAATTATTTTTGTCACTTTCAAGATTCAAATCTGAAAGGATAAAGCTGAGCTGCTGCCATATCCATGCACGCTGGTCTGCCTGTGAGTCACCAAAACACACCTTGCCTAATTCCCACCTTTGCCTGTGAATGGCATGTGGCCAGTGCACCTTCTCTTCTCACTTGAGAAAAGTCAGCACAGCTCATTACCTGCTAAGGTTATTGGCAGAGCAGCTGCACTGGCCCTACTACAAGACATGTTCGACCTCCAGCCAGCCCTGCATTAGCCTTGTGCCTGTTTGCATTAGGAGAGTCACAGACACCATCCAAACAAGTGCCACAGAATAGCAACTGATAAATTTTAGGAAGTCTGTCCAATGATTTGCAATCTTAAGATGAGAAAGCACATGCAGAATAGAAAATGACAAGTGCAGACCTCAGTCATGCCAAATCCTCAGTGCTGCTCACTTCTTGCTGTTAGCAAGGGGCACTGCAGCCATTGCTCCCCATGCCAAAAAGACTGCATCCTACAAATTCTGTAGCATAAACTGGAAGAAACATTCAGTGTGAAGAGCCACAAGGCCTCCCTTTGCTCCACCTACTTATGTGGAAGGCCACATCCAAGTCCCAGCATCCAGAGGCTTGACTTCCCCACCATTTTGATTCCTTTTCTGCTATCCTGAGTCCCATAGAAGATCTCCACCCGTCACCCGTCTCCTCACCCAGCTGCTGTGCATAGCTTCAACAGGATGACTCAGGCCTAGGAAATGCCAGCTCAATTCCTCCCTGGCTGTATTGCAAACACTTATCTTCAGAAGGTCCTCTCTGATCTGGATTGGGGCTGCTGGGCTAGAGAGGGGGAAGCAGTGGTTGCTTAGCAAGGAAAACAGGCCTGTAGCCTGCCCAAGCCACAGCTCCTGCTGCTTTCCCTTTGGCCTAGGTCACCCCTGATTAAGTCTTGCTGGAACAGCTTGCTGTATAAGACAGGATTTGTTCTTTGTTTTCCAGGATGTCAGAGCCAGGCACTCCCGAGCAGTGCCAGGCACACCGCTAGGCAGCACACTGCACTTGCTTGAGGCTATTAGGAATGGAAAGGTCAGCTCCCAGGGGGGATCTTTCCTTTCCCCTGGTGAGTTACAGCATGTGGCACTGTCACATCATCTGGTTTTATTCTCCTGCGCACAGCATCAGGCCATAATGAAACCGTAAGCAACCCACCATCACTCAGCAGTGAATGAGAGTGCTCTGGTCCAGCTCTGCAGAGCTGGACTGCACTGCATGCAGAGCTGCAGGGAAGAGACCAATAGCAAGAGACTGGGCTTTTCATTTGTACTTGTTTCACTTCTGCAGCAAGCAAGAGCAAAGCACAGCAGCAGAGAGCTTTGCTCTTCTCCCTGCTCCCTGAAGCACCCTCCTGGTAAAAGAAAGCTGTCAGGGAAGACCACAAATGTCCAAGATGGTTTACACGAACAGCTGGTTTTGTAGAGGAAAGCAAATGCAGAAGGATCGTTCTCAATAAGCCTCTTGTCAGATTGCCCAGGATATCTTTTGGAAAAGTTCCTGAAAGGGGTTCTTAAGCCTCTGAGCAGCTACACTTTGCCTGGCAGAGAGCATCCCCAGGCCGTGGCAGAAAGGCACCGGAGCTGCACTCTGCTCTCTTATCTTGGCCCAAAGAAGTGGGGATACAGTTCCACAAGCACAGAGAGGATGACAGCCCCCTGGTCTCCAGGTAAAAAGTAACCTTTAATGACAGGCAAAGCGGATGCCAGCTTTACTTGCACACTGTCATGGATGTGCTTGGTAATGGGCCTACATTAAGACAGAGTAAATAAGTCATCAAGAGCAATCTCTGAGCTGATGTCTGTTTCAGCCTGTGGGATGGTCTCTGAGCAGCAAAAACTAGAACAGGGTAATTCCTGGGGAACAAGTCATAGGGAAAAGTCTGCACTGGTCTGCCATGGATGGAGGCAGATGTGCCTGGGTAATCTCCCATTTTAAAGCCTCTCTCTTCCCACCTCCACTGCTTACTTCCCCACTTAGGTCCTTGCCTTATGGGAACTGTTGGCTCATGCCTGTGGTACCCTATTATCTCTTCTTTAGTGCCACTCTCACTGAGGAATGCAGGATTCCTTGCTGAGGCCAGTGAGCATTTCTCCCTGGGGTACACATGCACCAAGTGCAATCGATGGAGTTGGGCACATGCTGACTTGCCCAGAATGAACAATACTGTGTATAACACTACAGGGAATATTTTCCCATAGCTTAATAATTGCACTGAGATGGGCCCTTTGTTGCTGGCAGCAGTAGGGGTCACTGTAGTGTGTGATAAGTGGGAGGAAAAAGAAAATCTAAAAATAAAAAACTAAGGGAAAAAAGCCAACAAGCTGAAGCACCTTGTGACAGCTTACCCCAGAAGCCCTGTCAGTGTGCCAGGACTGCACTACTTGGGAGCTTGGAGGGAGGAAAAAACTGTCCACTGTCTAATGCTCAAGAGCTCTTTAACCCACTCCATCTACAGCTGCTTTCCGTTTCTGGCTGCTTTTAACCTAGTTTTAGACTTCCAGAACTCTTATTTCTAGCTACAGCTTTCATTAGCAGAGACATGCTCCCCATTCAGCGCCTTCCAGAGATATAGGCTACATCCCCCAAGTGCCTTTGGGAAAATCATCTGAGGGTGCACTGCCGTGGAAAACAGGGAGGAGTGTAGCTTCAGGAGTGCATTTTTCCCCTCAGTCCTCAGGAACTAAACCCCACTGGTGAGTCTTTTAGATGAGATTGTTCTTTCCTAACCACTGCCTATTTTGTTTCTAAGCCTAATGGAAGAGTCTGTTGAGGACAGAGGCCTCTTTTTCTTTTCTTCATCTTTTTCCTTCTCCTTTTGGCAGTGAAAGGTGATGCAATGCTATTTTCTCTGGTTTTTCAGATCTCCATTTCTGATACAGGAAGCTGGGGAAGAGGTTTCCTTGCACAAAAAGGGTCTCCATTGGAAATGCATGGAAATTCAACAACTTCCAAGAACCTCAGTGGTCACTGACCTCAGCCCAGATGCAGGAAAACTCAGGAAAAAAAAAAAAAAAAAAACAGGAAAAAAGTTTTCCTGAGTGGGAAGTATCTAAACTGTTTCCAGTCCCAAAGCTTTGTAACCACATATGTGGAGCATCACACTTAGTTTAGGTCTGCTGGGAGACTTCATCAGCTCACACACCCAGCCAATTGCACAGCCTGCAATGCTGAACCAGAGTAAGCCCAGCCAGTCCAAAACACAGCCCAAATAAATTTGCATCTTCCTGCAAAAAATAGTGTAAGATATACCTATGACCAACGGCACCAGCTCAGAAGATGTCTTTGGTTTAAGGAAAGCAGCAATTCTGGAAGACAGACTGGGGATGTTGGACATCAGCGGCATAGCTGTTCCCACATGAGCTAAGCACAGTTAACAAATCTTAATGGTACACATTACAGAGATGCTAAGGATGGCATTTCTGTCTCTACTTCCCAAGCAGAAGTATTACAGTAGGACTGATACAGATAGTACTAGAAGCTCATGTAAGCAGCCCAAGCCCATAAAAGGAATCACATTACAAACGGCCTTGAAACTCAGGGCTTTTGGTTCCATGTTTTGGTTCAGATACCCTCCCAAGAAAAAGCACTTTGAAACCCAAAAGCACATCCCATCTGTCCATATTGACTGCCTTTCCATCATCTCTCATGGGTTATGCTATGGCCTTAAAAACAGCAAGTTTGGCCTGATGGATGGCCAAACCGCCAAAAATTGGGTCATTGGCTGTCACAGCCTATTCAGTGACTGCAGCAACCAAAGCTACTGCATCCCTTCCCCCTACTGGAATCACAAAAAACTGTTTTTCCTTTAAGGTGGCCTTCCAGTTGTGCTTACTACCCCATCGAGCTTGTGATCCTCCCCCCTTTTCAGGGGTTCTGTAGGCTGATCCTGACAGCAGCACAACAGGCGCTGGCTGCTCTCCATTCCAGACCTCTGCCAGGTTGTGAGATGGATGGAGCTGATTTAAAATGTACCGTGACTTGCAGCAGCGTAAGAAGCTACCAATAATCATTCTGCTGAATGTAAAGACCTGCATCCCAAAGGACCTCAGCGCAGCCAACTCATAAAAAAAAAAAGAAAAAGAAAAAGAAAAAGAAAAAGAAAAACAGCACTCAAAACAACAAATGCCCCTGTATTTCACATCATCCCTTGTCAGACCCAATCTCTGCAATACTCCTGCAATTGGATCTCATTCGAAAACCCTTATAAATCGTCTCTGTTTGTATGGGAACTATGGAAAGACCCAATGCAGGCACCCATTAGAGAGAAGTGCACGCTCTCCAGCAGTGCCTTCACACTGCTCTTTTTTGTGCCTTTTGTGCTGTTACATGCCAGCCTTACAGCCCAGAACCTTTCAGCTGAACAGCTCTTTGCTTTTCACAACCAAGGTTCCTCTCTGAGCTCTACCTGGTTGACAACTCAATCAAGCACATGAGTCCCTACTTCACTTTGGACATCATTTTGGCAACACATCTTTTCAATCCCACACAGTAACAGAAACCTGAAGACCAGGAGCCAAAAGCATAGAATTATTAAACAGCAAAGGTAATAAAGCACTGGAACAATTTAACGAGGTGAATCTTCCATCACTGGAAAATTTAAAACCAAGAAGGGATGTTTTCTGCATTCAATTCTGCACTTCAAGCAGGAGTCAATTGAGGGCAGTCCTATGAACTGCTCTTGCAGGAGGTCAGACTGAGAAGATCACAGGAGCTTCTCTGAACCAATAACCCAGGAACTAATGCCTGGGAAGAGTTTCTTGTAAAAATCTGTCAAACCACAGCCCTTTAGATCCCTACCTATGACTCCTCTGCCATGAGGCTACAACACAGAGAGTATAGAAGCTAGAAAAGGGGAAAAAAAATACGAAACAGTAAAGTCAGGAGTTACTGAATAATGAATATCGAGACACAGTGTCAGGAAGATGAAGGTATGAGCACTACCCTCCACCAGGCTGAATAGGAACTATTCTGGGCTCCTGAAGATCATGGGAGTTTTGCTATTATTGACTTCGCTGGTACTCAGTTTGTGTCCTCTGCAGCTGAGCAGAGGACACAGCTTTGCATTCTGCAGGGCTGTGAAGCCAGCATTGCTCCCAAACACAGAGCAGTCCCATGGCACAGCCACCCTAGGTACAAAGTTCTTATCCATTCATTTTAACCCCCAGCCCTGTCTTTGCAGTTCCAATGCCAGGGTAAAGGAATCTGGATATAAACCGAAGGATAAAGAAAAAACAAAACAAAGCTGCCTTGCCAGTACTGTTGTGTTGCTGCTTTGGAATCAGCAAAAATAAAAATCTCCATCGTCAGATCTGGTTTTCTCAATGCATCTCATATAGAAAGTTGGCAGGGGACTGTACAAGGATAAAAAAAAAAAAAAAAAAACACCCTACCGCACAAGTCCTCAGAAAGCCACCAGAGGGTAGCAAAACATTTTAGAGAGCATCTAACAGGAGCCCAGACCGAGCAGCCAGATCTGTACTTGGAGATCTCCTTACCTTCTAGTTGCCTGTTCAGTTATTTGGAGAAATCACGATTTTATTCACCCCTATCCATTTCTTGTTCAAAGATGCTGCCTTGATTGCTTAGTGGAAGAGAAGGGAAACCTGTATTTCATGTTATTCTTGTCCTGTCCCTTAAGGAAGATGTTTGCCTTTCCCTAATTTCCCTTGATGTCTCTCTGCATCATCCCCTCCCAGGCCAACTCTCCCCTGCAGCAGTGGGCAGCACGCAATGTCTTGAGGTTTTGACTTTCTCAGATCTGTGAAAAGTATAGGAGGGGGAGAAACATGACATTTTATAAAGCTCTCTCCACCTCTCCAAAAGCCTCCATCTTCCACCTTGCAGATTCCCATCCTAGTCGCATGTAAAACCCCTAAACATCACAAACACACTGTGGGGCCAAAAATCCAACCCTGTCCTGAATGCTCTCATAGCTTTTATTCTGAATATTTGTGTAGGAAGACTTGCACGAGCCTGTTTTTAAAAAAATATTATTATTAATAATATTATTAAAGTCTCCCATGTGTGAAATTGTCAGCAGGATTATTCAAGTCAGAATGCAAGCAACCCTGTTACCCCATTTGGAGAAGTTTGTATGAAGCAAAGAGACCAGCCTGGAGCTCAGCAAAAAAAAAAAAAAAAAAAAAGAGTCTGTCTTTTAAATAGCTAACTTTTCCATGCAAAGTCTGCAGGAACCAAAAATAGCTCCTGAATATTTCAGCAAATCATTCCCAATAATTAAAATTGTGATGTGTTTGCTGTCAATCCCAAATGTGGTGAGAGCCATCAGTTATATTATTCACTACAAATTATTCATCCAGCTGCATTTGCAGAGTTGAAAATTTCCGTTCACTTAGACCTAAGTTCAAAGAATACATCAAGCCTCTACTTTCATTGCTAACAAAAAACCAGACAAGTTAAACTTTCCTTGTCCATCCTATTTATTAAATACAGGTGTATCTCACCTGGTAGGTTAACACTGTAGTGCAGCTGACACACCGCATCAATTGTCAGGCTCTATCTGTTTGGTGCAGCTGCTTTCAGTGTATTTTATGGTGGTAGAAGTCATTAAATATATTTTTATGCAAACTATACTCTAAATTGGAACATCAGACTTTCTCTGCCCAGGTACTGTGCCACATCTGAGGATCAGTCCTTTGCCACAAGGTCGAGAAGCAGTGGAGGCAGAGGAAAGACTACCCCAGACCTCCAGTGTTAGCTTAAAAAAACTACCTTGTAGAAAACTTGACTGTCAGCCTTGCCCCATCAGTAGTTGAACTGGGGCATTTACTCACAAGCTCCCTTAAGCAGGCACTTCATTCAAGCTAAAGACCTCTGAAGCACCACCTTCTTATAGTGCATCATCTTGCATCATCCAAATCCAGTCCAGCAGCTCACTCCACATTTTTAACTCATGCAGAAGATGTAATGGAGAAGCAGAACACACATTCAGCACAAGAGCACACAGATCTATTTAAATGCCTTTTTAAATAAAGTATCCAATATTTAAAAGTGCCTTCATTTTCCTGTACAGAAGACTGTGAGCTAAAGCAGATCCCTCCTCAAACTGTTATGCACACTTTCAAATACAGAACCTCTCCTTTTCATCATTTTGGCCCCAGTATTTTTGTGTGATTTACAACATAAAAGAAAGCTGTTGCCAATGGCCAAAACAGAACAAATATTTGGCAAAGCAAGCCATAAAACATGTGTTGTTGTTAAATACAATAGGACTGTATTTCATTACTATTGCATGACAACCACTTTCTCGATCTCACTGGTTGCTCCATGCATTGGAATGTCATAACCTGTTTAACTTTTGCTACACCAAATTAAGTACACCTTCACAAGACAGCTCTCTCCCTTCTCCAACTTGCAAAAAGTACAAAGAAAAAATTTCCTTTTCTGAAAAACTGGTGAAGAGTACAATGGGCAGCCCTCAGAGTCCTCATCTGGCTACTGTCTTGCCACTGTACTAGCCTTGCCCGTACAGGGTTAAACCCGTGTCTAAATCCTCTACTTTCAAACCTATGAAGAACTCTGTTAAGTTATTGTGTGAATACAGACAGCAGCTCTATTTAACTTTTGTGAAGAATCTCTCAACTTGTAAGATTATAGAATGGGGAGTTCAAGATGGATACTCCTTTCTTGGAAGCATTCAAGGCCAGGCTGGATGGGGCTTTGAACAACCAGGTATCGTGCCTGTGGCGGGGGTGGGAGGTGGAACTAGGTGATAATAAAGGTCTCTTCCAACCCAAACCATTTACGATTCTATGATAAGATAAATGCAATTACTACTTTGCATCTTCAGTAAATGTGATACAGACCTCTGTTTTGTGAGGGGGAAAAAGACAGAGCTTAGCTAAGCAAAGCACTAGGCTGCACATGTATACTCAGCCCCTCATCCCTCCTGTTTGCAGTCTGGTCTGTATCCATGTAGTTCAGTTCTACTGGACTTGGAGAACCACAGGTAGGCAAACACATCTGCAACATAAGCAGCACACATCACCCATTTCTCTGGTTAGTCACAGAGAAGCTGAGGAGAATGCCACTTCCTAACTAAGTGGATAACTATTGGAGATGATGTAATGTGAAAATCTAGAGGGATACTAATATCCCCTTTGGGAAATGGCACTGATGCAATGAGAAAACAGCGCATCAAAGTCACAGGTCCCTGCTGAGCACTTCTTCTCAGCAATGGGTTGCACTGCCATTCCTGAATGTCACCTTGGTAGAGAGAAGGACTTCTTGGGAGGAGGAATCAGCTTGGAGCAACAAAAGCCACCTTCTTCAGAAATACACCCATAGACATGTCCAAGGCCAGGACAATATCAGCACATCGGGCCATAATTAAAACTTCTGAGATCTTTATTGCTTTCTCTTGTTACATAAAAGACCATCAGTTTAGGTAACGATCTTGCTCAAACTGGCATGTCTGCACAAACAGAAAATCAAAACACCGATGGAAAGGAGCCTGATGGACAATTAGCTCAAGGAACAAAAAACCCCATCAGGAGGTCCAGAGCCTATCTCCAACCTTGCTGCTTCTGACTTCTGCAGAACACTGTGGAAAGCCCAGACCTCGGCAGATATTTGGATATTAGTAAGTTCTTCCTGCCCAGCAGATGCCCTCCCTTGGCCAAACGCTCCCTTTCTATAGAGGATCAAGAGAGTGCTGTTGCGAAGTGACTGGCAATTTAAGCTCAAGCTTTGACATACTGGCTTTCCAGAAGTGCTGAGAGATATCCCTTACTTGGAATATGTATGACACCCTAATAAAAACAGTTAATTGTCTTCTCACTCATAGAACCATTCACTGAGAGCCTTTTTTCAGTTCTGCAGCTGAAGTGATGATTCAGTAGCAGGTGAATATAGACAGAGAAACGTGAAGAAGGATGATCAAACCAACAGAAGAGTTACAGCCAAGTTTACATAGAAGAAGCACAGAAGTGCTGTGGGAAGACAATTGCATTCTTTTTCAGATTTGAATAAGTGAGAACTATACAAAATCTGGACCTAAGGCTAATAAAAGCAAAAGCTTACTAACAGTGGTTAGATCACACATGTTCACGTGGAGCCTGCCTAGGTAGCTCAGACTGCAACACTCTAAACAAAGAGAATGTAAGTAAGAGGGGCTTAGGAGAAGCCTTTGTCTACAAAAAGTGACTGCTATTAAAACATACAATCGACTAAACTTCCTATTGCTTCTGCCCCATTCAGCTGTTAGACCCTAACCTGGAAAAAGTGATGCAGAAGTAAAACCTGAGATGGAGGCATGAGGGCTGCAGCTTTGCAATGTAAGCAGTTTGTAAGATACAAGTCCCCTCCTGCAAAACTGAGATCTCACTATAACAGAAATCATCCAGGGAAGGAGATGACAACAAAAATGCAACAGGATAAGAGCTTATGATCTTTGCCCCTTTGCATCCCTGTACTAACAAAAAATCACTAAGTAAGACTCTTACCACCAGCTGTGAACATCCTCACTCATGAGGCTCAGCCCAGTTCTACGTTCAGCTTTGATTCACATACATCATTTCAGACTCACTTCAACAAAGACAACAAAACAATGGTTCAGACTCAGTTATACTTCAAGGAAAAAAATTGATGTGGCTTCAGTGAGTTTTCACTGAGTTTACTTGGAATTTGGCCCCAGAGTTACCAGGTAAACTGGGGCTTTACTCTCATCCCCTTATCAGAGCTGCAATGCAGCAATCAGGTGGGAGCTGGGGCTGGGCAGGAGCCCTTCTCTCCTAAGGGGTTTTTCATCTCTTGTGTTTATGCACTGCTTTGGGGACTACCTAATGCAACCTCGTGAATGCTTCCAAGGACTGGATAATGCCATGCGTTCCCATCTTGTTTGGTTCCTCTGGTTTCTGTATAATCAGTGTAGATGTGGGCCCCTGCACTCCCCCAAAACCTGCTCTCATCTAACCAGAGCTTGTGGATTTCTGCTTATTTCATCCAGCTGCCCAGCTGTGTTTCCCCACAGGACAGACAGGGAACCCTGCCTGCATTCATTTGCACAGCTCCAGTGAGCCCCATGTTGTCAGCCCACACTGCTGCAGATACTCAGACTTCTTGGGGAGGCTGAAATGGCACCAGGTACTGGTGCTCTGAAGATGAACGTCACCCAGAAAGCCTTTCCAGACAATCTTGTTTTCACCTTAAGTCAGATGACGCAACTTGAGCAGAATTGCCAGCAAATGCTTCTGCTTCTGCTAAAAGCCCTGCATCAGGAATGAACAGCAGATTGGTACATCTGTTCCTAGCCCAGCCTCAGGCATCTCTAAGAGCCTTTCCAACTGCCCTAAGCACCTCAGAAATGTGTCACCCCTTCTCTGCCCCACCCCTCCTGACATCTTCCCTGAAATGAGTCAGGGATGTGCCAGATGAGATGGTGTAGAATAACTGCTACCAGGAACTTCTCAGGATTCAGCATTTGCCCTAAAGATCTCTCATTTGTTCTGTATGCACAATGCAGACAGGGACCCTGCAATGCCTGACACACAGTTTCTCAGACAGAATTTCCATAACCACTAATATTCCCACATTCCCAACATGGCCTGGCTGGTATCCACACAGAAATGAACACGGCCCTCATCTCAGGGCTGGAGTTGCAGGGTGTGACAGTGCTGCGCACACCTACGAAGAAGGATGCGTGTTCAGCCTGCATTCTGCCATATGCGCACACAAGTTCAGGCTGAATGTTTCTCCCTAAGCAAAAATTTTTTTGTGATAATGACACTTTCCAGAAAAGAATGACATTGCAACTATTTTTTTGTTGTTGTTCCAGTTTTTAAAAAGTGGAGTTGTTTTGCTGAGTGGAAAAAATGTTCACATTTCCCACTAAGAAAAACATGTGGGAAAATAGAATTTGCAGAGCATGTGGCATAACAGGAAAGGATTGTCAGATTACCTGGAGAACTGCTACTTGCCTCCACTAAAGCTCTATTTTGGTTCAAAGCCCTACTTGCAAATTCTCAGAGAGGAAGCAGATAATACCAACTTTCTCACAGTATTTTAGATTAGTCGCTGCATAAGAAATAGAGTAGCCTCAAAATAGGATCTCTATAAGCTTCTGATTCACATATTTGCCATTTAGGGTTAGTAGGTATGTATGCGTTTTTAATGAAGATATAGAACATCATAAAAAAAAAAATCACCCAATTCACAGTTCTATCTATGGATTAAGCTGAGTGTGCAGTGGCTCTGTGAGCATGCTTGCAGTGCAGCCCTCACTGCATTCTGAACACAATGCAGTAGAGAAGCCACAGGCTGCGATGGACCAGCAAAAATGTTCTCCCAAAGCATTAAAACCTGTTTGCCATGAATTGATTGGTACCCCTAGAACATTCTGCAATTAAAGTTCAGTTTCTTCTTTTTCTAGCTGATTTTAACATAACTTTGCAACTAGCAAAAACTATGATAGGAAGTTCGGTTAATTAAGATTTTAAAGAGGAAGTTAGGTGGAAAAAGATCTGCATCTAAAATTTGCTGATAAAACACACTGGCTGCATCATGTAGACAGCTTAGCACAGTCTCAAACCATCCAGCATCCCCCAGCATTGGCAGCAAAAGGCTTTATATCACTGAAAACCCAAGTTACAGAGCTTCATGCAGGAACACTGAGCTAGATGTGACATACCACATGATGTGCAGAGTGCCTATAGAATAGCAGCTCCTTGCTTCAGCTTGTTCACAGAGCATTCAATCCCAGATCCCAAACCCACATGAATAAGTCACTCCAAAAGCTTGTTTTTTTTTCTAGGGGCAAAAAATTCTAGGGTGCATTTAAGAAACAAAAACTACTCACTTTCAGTGTATCATCCTCATTAATAGACCCAACAAGGTTTCATTGAAAAACTACAACCTTTTATTCACATCCATCTACCAACCTATAAATGCACAGAGAGTAACCACAGAAATGTACAAGGTACAAGGGTAATTGCCACCCTTGTAACCTTCCTGAGTACTCCCTTATATCCATACACCATGGGTGACCTTTGAAACAAAGTATGTTATTTGGCCTGAGAGGGGATGGCAATCTCAGGAGTAGGAATTCAGAGTTATTAGGAAAGCTGGCAGAACATGACAGCCACACAGATTTTCTTTCTACTTCTCAGTGTGGACAGAATAAATTGATTTGTTCTACAGTAGAACCAGAATACCAAAATATCATACCTAGTAATGCCTTTTATGTTGCACGCAGAAATAACACTACGAAAAGAAATGGTAATGATTTTATGGTCCCAGCTCAAACTTTTGTTCCTCTAGCAGACAGAATGAGATCCCAATCCAACCATGAGCCAATCTTGGCAATGCACTGGTGTTGACACAACCATATGGTTAGAAAGGTTTCTCTTTCCCTCCACTAAATACCACCTCGCATCCTGTAAGCAACGTCTTACAGCTGTTATCAGCATCAGCTGCAAAAGGCAACAGAACTTCTGTTGCTTTCAGCAACAGAACTGAAATGAGTACAGTGAGGTGTAAGGATGGCTGTAGTCTGCCTGCCCTTACAGCTGTTCCCCTGGGCTCACTGATGGGAGGGCACCACCACATTTTAAAGGAGCTATTTGGGTAACTACTAGCAATGAGGCGTGTGGCAAAGAAGCATTAGTAGGAGAAGTAGGAAAAGGGAGAAGAGAATTTGGGATCTGCCCTTACTGGTGCTCCCAGAAATACTTTGGATTCTCAGCAGCAGAAGAAAGTAAGGGTGGATTTACATAATGGAAAAAATGGGACTGGGGAAGGGGACAGGGTCAGGTGCAGGGACACCCCAGGTCCTACCCATATGCAGACACTTTCCTGATCTGCTTCAGTCAATGTAAATCACTTCCAAGAGACAAAATGCTGCCTCTGCACACTGAGGTACTGCTTGAGAGTAAAAACTGCGTGCATGCTGCTATCTCTGTGGAAGGGAGCAACAAGGAAGGGGCAGTTTGAAGCACACACTGAGAAGCTGTTGCTGCATAATGATCCTTCAGTGACATAGGTACAATAAATTCGATAGCTCAGATTTAATCTAGCAAATCAGCCATTGCAGTAGGCACTGACAGGAATGGCAGGCACAAGAGAAAGGCCAAGTGCCAGCAAAGAGAAGATAAGAGAAAGGCTTCATCCCAAGAGATGGGCACTGGATATCACCAGCTGTGATGGGACGTCAGGTCCGGGGCTGTCAATCCACAGCTCTTCATAGTGATGGTGGGCCTAGGATGGAGAATGTGAGACTGTTCTTTGGGTTCAACTGTGAGGATCAGTCTGTCATAATAATAGAAAGGTAAAAAAATAACATTTAGGCTCATTCTTCTCCCCTTAAAATTACAGGGGAAAAAAAAGAATTTTAAGACGTTTCTTAATTTAAAGAGGTTCAGTCCTTTAAAATGAGGAAGTGTCTGGCATTTTTCATATCAAGTATTTCCAAAAGCAGATGGAACACTCCAAGGGAACACAAGAAGGTGAAATACTTATTTTTAGCACTACAGGAAAAAAAAAAAAAAGAACAAAACCAAAAAGCCTCAACTTCCGTATTCTATTTATCAGTAAAAGAATAACTATTACACCAGTGACTCTATCCCTTGTTGCAGAATCTCATTTTCACCTCTAGCTTCAAAAGCTTGCAATAAAAGCTACAGTCGGAGGAACATCTGCCATGATTTTCAAGTAAGGCAGAAAACTACAGACCAAGATAGATAAAACGTGATGGTCTTCTGAGTGGATGCCACAGGCTAAGCTAAGTGAGCTACACATTACACAGATGCATGCACAAGGTTAGATCCCACATCAGTAGATAGTAGCATTCAAATGACAATCTCCGAGTCTAGAAGACGCGTGAATACATCTCTGAAGTGATGCTCCTGTGCCTAAATCCACCAGGGACCTGACCTCCAGAGACCTACAACACCAAGTTACATCACTCCTAAGGCAAACTTCATAAGCTTCATGAACCTTGCAGAATGATGGCTCTACTATTGCAGTAACAATTTCTTCTTATAGTGGTTTGTTGTTTTTTTTGTATTTGCGGAGATAGGTAGGAATCATAGCTACTCGCCTATCCTAAATCTGGCAACACAATCATGTGCTTGGTCACATCTCCCTTTTTTGAAAGGTCTTCATATTTTTGTATTGTAAATTCACACAACGTAGCGATGGAAAGTTTCCACCTGAAGTTTCTATGGAGGCACTATTTCCCATTCAGCTCCAATAATTTAAATTGTTTGTAAAAGTTCTTATTTCTAAATGCCTGCAACTTTGATGGGGAGCAGGAGTTACACAGCCACATTGTTCTCTGGGAACATCCCTCTCAGATGGGTTTTAAGAGGAAGAAGAAACATGGTGACAGAGGTTGCTAGATTTCCTTTCCTTGGGCACTGCCCATCTCCTAGCACCTACCCACAGCACATTGGTGCACGACTATGGCAACAATGATAGGTAGAGGACTTAAAGGAGTGCAAGTTTTGAGGATAACCCTGGGAGGCCCAGAAATTTCTTTGCCCTTTAACTGTAGTGAGCAGAAGGAGGAGAAAGGAACAAAGAGATAACAGCAACACCAACTCCGGTCCAAAGCAGGACAGACCAATAAATGCCACCACTAATTGCTGCTCCCCTAGCAGGAGCTTGGATAGCCCTTACAAACATTGTGAGTGGTTTGAATGGCTTTATTGATATTTACTCTCCCTTCACCTTGGGTAATTTACACAAATAAGAGATTAAAAGAAAGAAGGAAAGGCAAAAATAGTGAGAGGGAATAAAAGGGTAATTAGCGTTGTCAGAAGGAATATCAGGAAGGTCCTAGTGACAAGGAAAAGACAAGAGGAAAGGAAGGGACTGACAGGCATTTAGTATTTCAAGCACAGAGAGGTTCTTGCAGCTAGAGATGCCAAAGTGAGACTTGCTTATTATTATGACTATGACAAAGCAGAAAAAAAACAGAACACACATTGATTAAAGCAGCAGGCATCTCCCTTGGATGCCGAGACTCAGCAAGGGGCCATAGCTTCCCAAGGAGGCAAGCATTTAGATTTCAGCTATTCCGAGACATGGAGCATATGTCAGGGCCATCTGGAGGCTGCTTTATTTGATGGATGTCAGATGCCTCCAAAGGTACGAGGGTTGGGAGCTGAAATATTGGTAACTAATTGACGGTGAGGGCACTCAACTGAAGATGACCCCACTTCTTAAAAATTTACACCTGCTCTACAGGGGAAGCTCAGAAATAGTCATCCCAGCAGAGATGATGTCTTCTGTGGCTTTCAAAAAGCTTCTGATGAAGAGCACAGATGTCATTTAGCTGATGCAGTGAACTCAGTGGTGTCTCAGTAGCAGCCAACAGCTGGCCCATGGCACCAACTGGAAGGTCCCATTCAGCACCACATCTGAACTACCACTACATCAAGAGATGTACTGTATCAATGGATAAGGTCTATGGCAGAGAGCCCTCTGTGCCTTCAGAGTCCCCTGCTCTGCCAGCATCTCTTCAGAAGGCTTACCAGAAGGAGAAGCTCTGCTGGGCCACCATACAAAAAATGGGAAGAGAAGGCACCTCTGCAGAGACTCATGGCTGACAGCAGTGCAGCACTGTCCACTGACACAACATTTCCTTTCAGCCCTAGAAGATAGGATGCCTGGGTCCTGGCACTGATGGCCTGTTAGATGAGTGCAAGCCACTGCCCTTCTCTAGGCTACAGCAAATTCTTAACAAATTTGTACAGCAAATTATCCAACTAAAAACAAAACAAAAAACAAAAAACAAAACAAAAACTCCACAAAGCGAAGGGAAAAAATCTTGAAGACAGGTAGTATTTCTCTGCCTGAATGTTTTGTATCTAGCATACATAAGCAGTATCCAGGTAACAAAGAGCAGCAGAAGGGAACCCATTTGCCCAACCACAGGCAGGCCTTTCGCTGAGATCTGTGCAGGGACTCATATTTCATCTCACACCAACAGCAGGTAAAAGGAAGATCCAAGAGCCCTGGCTGTCTCTGGACAAGGAGAGTGCAAGCAAGAGAGCAGAATAAACACATCTCTAAGAGCAGCTTTCAGAAAACAGCTCAGTAGACCACGTTGCACTTTGTCCCTGCCTGGTAAAACAACAGTAAACATTTTTTCTTCCCCAGCATTCAACAACATGCAGTTTGAGAAGCCATCTGAATACAAATGCTTATTGCCCTCAGCATACGGAGATCTCTGTGATTCATATCCAAGGACAGAGCGTAAAACACGCTGCCATTTCCAGCTCTTCCTAACATTCTCTCTCAGCCTGCTGCCCTATCTTAATAGTCCCAGGAATTACAGTGCATGGTGAGCTGAATTACAGCCACGAGGGCTCAGTGATGTGATCCCATCCCACTTTGTGCCCTACTTCTCAGGGAAATAGAAGCTTTGCAGAGCAAGTCAGCTACAAGGCTGTCAGCATCCAAGCATTGCCCTAGAGATGGCTCAGATGGAAGATGTCTGACAACCCATTTCCCCACTCTGGCTCCAGGGATTGGGAACTTTCTGAAAAATTCTGATTTCTCTTGGCTGTTGCTGAGCAGTGAGGCCTCAGTCATTTCAGAGGAAAGCTGTGTACCTGGTGTCTGAGCTGTCATAGTTAGCACCTGCTAAGAGGTGGGCTTCACAGTATTTGCGGAGTATTTGCAGTATCATAGGGATATTACTCTGGAAACAATCGAGGAGCAAGAGGATTTGGGAATTTTGACACTTCTCTGATGCCCTCAGAGGACTTCAGCTATCCTGTGCACTGCCAGTCTGCCAGGACTACTGGAGTTGGGGATGTGGTTAAACAGAGGGTTCCATCCCAATGGGTGCCTTCATTAGCAGGCAGCAAAATACTTTACTGTTACATGTCTGGAGCACAAAGTAGAGCATAATAAAGGCAAGGCAAGAGCCCTTCCAGCTTCATCTGCACTTGGGCTGCAGTTTGTGCTTTGTATTGTCATCGACTCAGAAAAAGACTGGGGTTTAGTGACAAGTCAAATGACAAGAAAGTACAAAGGAAGGGTTATAAATATGCATCAGAATCTCAGGCTGAAGATCAAGGGCAATTTTATGAGAAAATCTTTTTAGAATAGAAAAAAAGAGGCGAGGAGGTGTATGCGTAAAGCTTCATAATCATAACAGCAAGCAAATGACCCTGTTCTTCCTCCCTCAACGGGAAGGATGAAGAACGTTTCTGTGCAAACTATCACAAACTTTAGAAACTTAGAGTTTCCTTTGTCTTCTTCAAATTGTTCACTTCTGCAATGAAGGCTGTCTTTCAGCCTTCTTTCCAGCCTTTTGTACAGTTAAAACCCAGAGTCCTTCGCACTTGCTGAAAAATAGAGTAATACAACAGGTTTAGGTGTATGCTTCCATCAGGAGAACACAGTCTCACACTGTGTGAAGAAACCAAGTATTCATCCATAAGTAAGTGATTGCTTCAGCAACCCTCAATGCTAGTGCTGGAGAAGTGTTAACACACTGAAACCTGATCAACCTAGATACTTCAAAATAGGGACTTCTTTATCAGGTTCTGAAAATCTTCAAAGTAAAACACACAGAAAGAGTCTTTGTGGGATAATTTACTTGAACAGACTTTTGTACGGTCAGCAGATCAAACGATGATTTATTTCCCCTTGGCACTGGAAACAAGAGATCAGCACAAAAAGTATAAACTAATAGTAACACTTAGACCTCATCTAACAGAAGAGAAACAAACAAACAAACGAAAAAAACCAGCACTTACCAGGAGGATTCCACACAGTCACACCAGTTACCAGGAAACAAATCACCATATTCTTCACAACATTAGCTTCATTTTTTGGAAGAACCACTGAGACCACTGCAGTGCACAGGAGGGAATGCAAAGGGACAAGGGATGCTGCACTCATTTCCATGGTGCTGGAGCTGCTAACTTTTCCAGCTCAGCTCTGTGAACTGCAGTGAGTCACAGCCTGCTTCATCTTTCCACACAGGTGTCCCACTTCTGGGATAGCTAACGGACTAGCAGAACTCCAGCTCCCCTGCTGGGAAGGGTGCATGTGTTGGTTTTCCTAATGAGGAAAACAACACACAGGGCAGAGACTTTGTAATATACTTGTCCACCACAATCGCCTACTATCATCCAGGTGTAGTGTTCACCTGGCTCACTAACTTAAGGCCAGATTTGGGTCCTGGATTTCCTACAAAAATGCCTCAGGCTTCCCAGTGCTCCAATGCCAGGTGAGACCATGCAAGCAAACAGCTCCAGGAGGGTTGTGAAGCAGCTGTTGTCCTTAGAGTTGAATCATTATCCCTTACTATCCAGTAAGGGATCCACTTACAGGCATATGTGCCTATTATCTGGGCTCGTATGTTAAAACAATTAGTATCTGCCAACTCTGCAACATCCTTTCCTCCAGATACCCTACAAATAGTGCATCTGATCTTCCTTCTATAGCTAGAATAGCCAGTAATATCAGTAGGCACAGGAAGAGTCCATTAAAGCTTGCTGCATACTAGTACAATTATCTCCATTAGTGGAGAGGTAAACTGAGACACAGAAGGACACATCTTTTCCTCCAAGGTCAGACGGAATATCTACTGCAGAGCAGAAACAGAAATCAGCGCTGCTTATTTCCAGCCCAGGCTTTGACCATAATTACAAATGAGAGATGAAATTTGGCTCCCATTCTAGAGGTTGGGGAAGTTCAGGACCCGGAATCTATTCCTGGCTTTTGCTTTCTGCTTCAACGTGTGACTTTGGATAGGTCAAATTTTGATGCTTGCTCATATGGAGTGACTGCCCATGCCCAGGCTTCCTGTGTACGAAGAATGCTTACGCTTCCCATATATGAGGACAAGATGCACTTATTATCAGGTTAGATAGTTTGTACACAAATATTAACTTTCTTTTCTTAATAGTGTCATCTTCTGGTAACAACTTGCTCTTCTGCTGTGTCTCTCTATTGGGCTGTAATGACAATATCACACAGGGTTACACAAGAAAAGTTTCAGATACAGACCAGGTGCACCAAATCTCGGCTTTTTATTGCAAGACAGAAGCTGTTTCCTAGCCAGCAAGCAGGTCAGTTCCACCATTGCATCAGACACCTGGGGGACAGCTCTGACTGCACTCACCTCTCACATGTTTCCTTGGCAGCTAAGTGGGCAATATGAACTGCTGGGTTGCAGGAAGCTAACCTCATCCTTTCAGCAAGAAAAAGGCACAATGGGAAGACATGGCTCCTCTGCAAATGCTATTTTTCACAGCTGCTGAGCAAACTCCAGTTGAAATTTAAAAATTTGGATTTTTAAACACTCTTCAAAGTCAGAGTTGGAGAATTGTTGGTCCTGACAAATTCAGTGGTAGTTTTGCCTTTGAACACCACCAGAGACAGGACCTCAACAACAGCGAACTGGGCTGTCCCCATTAAACCTGCACAAAGCTGCATAGTGAATGAATAAATATAATTCATTTGAGTATTCTCTATAACACAGATGACAGTTGAGACACTTGGATCAATTTCCACAAAGGTTGGAGTAGAAGAAGTCAGTCTGATTTTAACATTTCTACTTATGGAGATTTCACCATAATCTTCAGTATCAGATGTACTTCTTCCATGGTTAATACCTCCATAGTTAAACTTCAATTTATTCCTGGTCAAAACACACCTACCTTTCATTTCTAGTCTCTGGATCTTGTTGTATATTAAGGAGCTGTTCCTTATCTGGATACCAGGCAGATCAAATCATTCTTTGATAAATGGAGTTAATCACATTCCTCTGGCCTCTCTTTATAAGTCATATTTTCTCATCATTCTTGTGCTATTCTGATTTCTTTTTTCCAGTATCCTTTTTTCAGTGACGAATATCAGAAATAGCCTCAGGTATTTTACACAAGATCACACCAGCACCCATTTCAGAGAAAGCACAACCGCATTACCACTTTGCCAAATTTCTGTGCATGTCTTCTAACAGACAGCATTTGCCTATGCTCAGTTACCAGCCAGGAGCCCCTTGTGCCCAGTCCTCCCTTTTGAGGTAGCCACTGCAATTCTTCAGCACCCACAAGGACAGCCATAATGGACAGGAACAGGGATCTGCTTCTAATTAACCAACGTGACGACTTTCAGAACAATCTGTCCTCATCATCTTTATCTTCTGAGATCACTTATCATTAAGCACATAACAGCCACAAGCCAACCTCCAACAGCCCCCAGTAAAAACCCACAGTCATGACATGCAGCCTGCTCTGGTCACACCTGTAATTCTGAAGAACAAACTCCTAATTTCATAGATCACATTCTTACTTTTCAAGACTGCCATAATAACGATACTTAACATTCCTGAAGCAATCTACATTTTCAAAGAGCTGCAAAAATGTTAATTAACAACATACTTACACTAGCTTTAGGAATCAGTCACCTCACAACTGCTGCTCCATTCACATCTACACTCTTTCCAAAAGGAAGCATCAGAAATCATTTAATTCCCATGTTACTAGTAATATTTTATTCCATTACTTGAGTTTAATTTAAGATCCAGTAACAAAGTGGAACTAAGTATATTAATATTATCCTTAATGAATTCATGTAATTCTTTCCGTTAAAAGAACAGAAAAACTTGTCAAGTGTCAGTCTTCAATGAATACGTTGAACAGCTCTGAGCTTTCTGTGAAACTTGTGAGTGTAAAGAAACTTGACTAGTAACCTGAACCCCATCAGGTTGGATATTAAGAAAACTTTCTTGTCACAAGGAGGGGTGAGGTAGTAGCATTGGCTGCCCAGGGAAGTGGTTGAGTCACCATCTCTGGAGGTGTTCAAGAACTGTGGAGATGTGGCAACAGCCATGATTAGAGGGCATGGTGGGGATGGGTTGGGGTTGGACTTGATGATCTCAGTGGTCCCTTCCAACCTTAACGATTCTATGATTTACAAAATTCCCCATATTATGGTTTTGCACAATACAGCTGTAACAAACTCTGAAACTCACTGTAAGAATATCTTATTTTGGAAGAGGCTGGCACAAATCTGCAAAGGATCATCTATTTTTATATTTTACTGGATGACACGTTTTATTCCTGCTTTAGGGAACAAGCCAAAAGCTGGAGGTTGGAAGACGCCTTTCCTCCAGAAGCACTGATCAGCTGCTGCTTTGCAAGAGGTCTCTATGAAGCACTGGCTGCTGGATGCTGTCAGAGAAATAACAATGGGCAAAACCAAGCATAAATCTCAGCTAGTGTGATCGCTTCCATTAGTTGGCACTTGTCAGCCTCATAGCTGGAACTGAAAGTCATAAACCCTTCAAGGTATTTGGATCCAAATGTTTCTGCATTCCTCAGCCTCTCTGGAGGTTGGCAGAGCTAAGCAGGCACTTTAAGAAGTGCTGGCAAAAAGAAGCTGAAAATGAAATCACAAAAAACTGTCTCTGCCATAGATCTGGACACACAACATCCAGAAGAAATGTTGCCAGTAACTCTTGAAGCTTAATTTCATCCATCACTGAGAGCAATGCACAACAGAAAGCAGCTTACGCAGTGCCCTGCTGAGCATCATCTGTTTAGTGTGTATGCTGTATTTTTAAAAAACGTGTGAAAAATGAAGAACTATTTAAGTCCAAATGCTGAATGTGCAGACTCCAGCCTTATGCCAGACAAGATGTTGATCTTTAAGCTTGTCAACCTGAAAGACTTATATTTAAAGAAGATGGCTTGCTTGTGAAGGAGCTGAATTCCATCTGGAGCAGGCAGAGCGTGGGGTCAGCAGGATCGGCCGCCGAGCGGAGCTGCATGCGACGAGCTTAAAGCAGCTTGGCCCGTTTAAGCCTAGCAAAACTAAATGCAAGAGGGAATATGATCATCCCAAAGGTATTTATAGGACAACCTCAGCACTGGTGCCAGTGCAAAAAAATATGGCCAAAAACACGTATCACTTGGAAATGGGGAAGGTTTGATCGGCACAGGGAGGCTCTGAAACACTTTCCAAGCAGAAAAAGTGCTTTTAAGAGGGCACTTGAAGTTCATGAATGTGTTGTTCTCATTGTGAGAAGTGGGAGCAATGTAAAGAAAGCCAACAGGCCAAGGTCTCTGTGCCTCCTCTGCTAGTATGATGGAAAGCTGTTACACTGGAGGGGATTTTAGCAGCTCCTGTCTCTCCAAGTATGCTTCAGTTTTCCACCTGTGGGCCAGCGCCTACCTAAACATTTTTGGTTTTAAAATACAAATACCAAAGAGGTAAAGTCACATTGATGCTTTTCTTCAGATAATTACAGCTGCTCCTTTTTGGGGTTTCTTCCTGCTAAATGCCCACTCAGTTCGACAAAGGTTTGACAGCAGAAAGAACAAATTAGGAGCTCACAAATTTGATTAACAGAAGACCAGAGCCAAAACCTGCCAGCTTCCAGTAAGAGCCAGCACCAGGGCCAGCATGCACACATGTAGGAGTAAACTTCACTTACGTAAAAGCTCAGCTGCCTTCAACTCTATGCAGCTTAAAGAAGAAAAAAATTGCCTCTGCATCAGCTAGCAGCATTTGTAGGCTCAGGCAGCCAGCAGCAAACCGCCACAGCTAAGGAAGTCCACTGCAGTAAGAGGAG
This sequence comes from Tympanuchus pallidicinctus, assembly GCF_026119805.1. Lineage (NCBI taxonomy): Eukaryota > Metazoa > Chordata > Aves > Galliformes > Phasianidae > Tympanuchus > Tympanuchus pallidicinctus. The sequence goes on along the minus strand of NW_026294739.1, from coordinate 12,655,405 downwards.
CTGCACCAGCTTTTTGCTGCATGAATGAAGCAAAACCCAGCCACAGTACTGTCCCTGCCACAGAGCACTTCACCTCTAACCCAGGTCAGATACAAAAGTACCACTTCAGTCCCCCTAGAACTCCCTAGGAGAGACACGATGCCAGCTGCATGGTGCGTGACAGACATCTAAGCACAGGCTGTTATATTTTCTACTTAAGTGCCTGTGAGATGAAGGATCTTCTGCTTGGAGACACACTTTCACGCTACGTTTATTCTCTGCACTTCCTCACCAAACAATTCCAAACACCTGGATCTCAAATTCCTAAATATCCACTGCAATCTACATTGCTGCATAGACCACATTTGGGGGAACACTTGAAACAGTCTGCTGCATCCTGATTTTCCCTAGGAGAAGCCAGGCTGGGACACAGCTGGGTTAACCAGGGACAGAGCAAACAGAGAAGTTTATTTGATCACTGGCTCAGCCTGTGGGACTTGGTTGAGAAACTGAAGTACTGCTCGTTAAGTCCACAAAGAAATTTCTCTGAAGAAAACCAAGACAATATTATCCCCTTCCCTTGCTATTAGCATCTTGTTCATGCTTTTTCCCACAGTCTCTTCCATTTTCCTGGATGAGATGCAATATAGATGGAGAACTGACTTATTTTTTGTAATGACCTAAGGAAAGCATGCTTGATCCCAGACAACCTGACATTCATAAAATCATTTCATACCACATATCAGAGTTATCATTTATTTATAAAGCATACTTAATTCGGCTTGTTTCCAAAATATGTTTCACTTAGCTCTTAAATATCTGTTTATTGGGAATCAATACACATAATTACCCTGCTCATATCTACAGAAATCCTATTATCACACTCAGACTCGTACATTTACATTGACACTTGCAGCACAGCCCAAAGAGGAAAAGGATTCCATTATGGCCATGACAGAGCCCGTAGGGTAAGCAGCACCAGGACCCAGTTTCTACAACCTGAGGGATATGATACTAATTTCACCAGATCTAGGATGAGCTCACAACACAGATGCTTAGGAGCAATGGGCTGGGCCATGCACAGAAATGCTGTAGATGCAGATACTGTATCAGACCAGTGCTCAGCTGGACCAAAGTCCAGCAGGCCTAAATCCTGGTCACCACATTTTCCAGGATGTCCACAGCCACCTCAAACACCAGATCCTCACAGTGGGACCTTAGCACACAGGAAGTCCTTTCTTTGTGCCATCCATTCTCAGATCACTTGTGGTCAAGGATGTTACCTTCAAAATTGCACAACTCCATTTCCTTTGTGCTAGATTTAGGAGTCTGTAAGAATAGGCAGTAGTTTTGCATGCTGCAAGATCAACAGTGCCACTGCACTGGGAAATGCAGCCAACCAGCCATGAGAACAAACTGAACAATTTTCTCAGTTTATGAGCTAGTGATGCTGCAGAGCAAAGAGCTGCTATATCCCTCTAGATTTTGCCCAGGACTGGCGAAAAGCAGCTCCTGTGCTCAGCACACCAGCAGCCTGTGCAGGATACAGAAAGGCAATGCTGTAACAGACCAGAAGTACAACAGCTGCACGCATAAACGTGTTCATTTGTCCTCAACACTCCAGATGCACAGCACATTCAGCCTAAATGAGTCCACAGTATGTAACAAAGTCACCCAAAATAGGAACAAACTGGCTAGGAATTGCCCATCCCAACTGGGCTGCGGTCTCACCCATCAAAAACAGAGCCAAGGAACCCAAGCACCAGAGCTGCCCCATCACCAAGGCCTAAGGCAGAAAATAACTGTCACATTTAACACATCGCAGCACCCAGCTTCCTCTCATGTTGGGTCAACTGCAGACTTGTCTTGTATTTTTGTCCCTGCCCCTTCAAGAAACAAAAATTATTTAAAATGATTAATTGTTCTCAGCGGTAATTAATTATCCCCAAGCAGTGAAGCGAAATGACAGACTGATATTTCTATTGAATCCTCGGGGGAAAATCAAATCGTCTTGCTATGCTCTCTAAACCTGACATAAAGTTAAAAATAGGAAGTTTAATATGCAGTCATTAGGACTTTTTCTGCCTCTAAGGCAATCCCAAGGGATGTCTCAGTTCAACCGCAAGCTCACAAAGTCCCACTGTCCTAGAGAAGGTACTGACATTTATTGCCTTCTCATGCAGCCCGGGCTCGATGGAATAACAGCAGGAGTTAAACAGCTTTGTCAAATAATACAATGAACGGTAATTCTCAGCAATAACTTTTAAACACTTAAGTTGCTACTGAGGTCTGCTTAGAGAGATGTGCCAAAAGCAGCATCCTCGGATTGCTCTGGAGGCCAGTTCAGGTCTGCAAGGTTTGTCACTGCCATCACAACTCTTGGCTTTAACCCCAGGAAGATCTGACCTGGCAGCACAAGTCACCTGGTCTAGTTAGTCTTCCCAGAGTAGAGGTCTGCAAGAAACATGGCGCAAGGACATCCAACCAGCATCTGGGGCCAAAAGCCCCTCTACCATCTAGAATTTTATTTTTCTATTATTCACAGTATCCTAAATTCCCATGGTAACATCAGCATAGCAGTTCCCTAAGGTAGGAAGATAAATGTTTTCTACACCTGTATTAATTTATACCTGCAGTCATTTCTGGTTTGAAAAAAAAATAAAAAAAATCACCAACACCTGTAGGAAGGCTTCCTAGCACAGCTGTGCACAACTCTTCACAGCTCTCTCCCAGCACTAGCAAGGGGCATGCTGCAAGCTACTTGACATGGATCTTCTCTGTGGCACCTGACAGCCCTGCTTTGTCAGGGAACAATGAAATTTTGCCATTCATTTTGCCTTGGGATTTGAATATGCTTGCTTGAGAGAAGGGGCTGACTTTCAGCATTGCCACACGTGCCCTGCACACAGCCTGAATACACCCAGGCTGCAGCGTTTACTTCTCCACCAGTGATGGCCTCCAGCCCAGATGCGGCTCCCTGCATGCAGGGCATCCAACAGCACACTGTCCTATACACCACATCCCAGGGTGAGTGGGAGCCACTTCAACACCATGGAGGTGCCCGGGCAGCACTGTGTGGGCACACACATACACACACCTTCTCAGATGTGCTTACTATAGCAAAGTTTGTTGGCTTTAAGCAGATTAAGGAATTTTGTCTGATGTGCAACTAAGTTTTCTCACCCATGGGTGAGAAATGAACTTTTTATTAATCAAAAAGCACACAGCGCCCCAACCCCCTTCAGATTTTGTTACCACTGCCTTTCCAGGGGCATCACATCGTGCCTACCAAAACTCTTGCGAGTGACAACTGCAAGTTTTTTATAGCTTAAGGCAGAAAACATGAGTGGAAAAAGAGCAATCTTGCCAAAGCGTTGTTTGCTGCACTTAAATATCTCTGCTCGTGGTACAAGCACACATACCTGAAGAAGTTGTGCCATAGTGCAAACAGTACCTTGCTCTTCTACCCTAATGATACAAGCTACACAATGCTAACAGAGACACGGGGACACCTTTTGGTAGACGGGCTTGTGGAACAGGCAGGATAAGGGATTCCTGTGAAGCCCAGAAGCCTCTCCCAGTCTGGATTTGAAATCCACTTAGCCAGCAGAGCTCCAAAGCACCTGCAGCTGTGTTGGAGGTGCCTTGCATCCCCTTTTGCAAGAGAATTTGCAGCTAGCACCAAACCTCTCAGCTCAAATCAGTGGCTAAAGCCCCAGCTGCAGGGCACTCACTGCAGGTCACTGCCCACATGGCTGCTGGAGCTCAGCAAAATTAAAGCTTTGACCCAGCCTGAAGCTGCCGCAGTCCCTCATAAGTGCAGTGGCAGCACTGCATCATTTACTACACATCTCCTGCAGTCGCTGCCAAATATGGCACTTTGGGGGCATTTATTTTAAGTGTCATTGTCTTCTGTGTATTAACATATGCTCCAGTCAAACCCTTTATTCATTCTTGCCAGATATGTTGAGGCTTGTAACAGCCAAAATTAGAATGTTGGAAGCACTACCCTAATTCATAACCAGGAGAAGGAGAATATGCTTGTATAGATTTGAATCACTTTTTTAAAGTCAAAACTCCCTTTCTGATAAACATAACCATAGTGGTCATTAGTCAGAAATGACAGCACCTTTAGAGGAGTGAGCTACACAGCTGAGAGGGAGTATGGAGAGCCCTCTCCCCATGCTGCCCAGGAAGGTCATCCCACCTCTCCTCGGGTCTACAAGGTTTTGTCATGGCAGCCTTTCTTACTGAGAGAACAACTCGCAGACCTGCGTATGCTAAGAGTCGTTACAGAATCATAGAATCATTAAGGTTGGAAAAGACCTGTAAGATCACCCAGCCCAACCCACCCCTCCCATGCCTGCTAACAACATCCCATAGTGCCACTTCTCCATGGCTCTTGAGCACCTCTGGGGATGGTGACTCCATCACCTCCCTGGGGAGGCAGTGCATCACTGCTACTTTTGTAGCATCAAAACCCCAAGAGGACCTCGTTGTTTTTTTGTTTTTTTTTTTTTGTGAACTGGGCTGTCCTTGCTAAAGGAAGCCAAGGCACAGGACACCCACATTTTCTGAAAACAGCCTTTTTTGCATTTTGATGATCAACCACACAAAGACTTTCATACAAAAACAGATTCTCAGGATCTAAGCTACTTAGCTTAGGCCAGCTAGGGAAATTCTGTGAGGCCCTGGGACATTGCCCCAAGGGACAGGACCAACATCTCACACAGTTACATCTGTGTGCGTGCAGAGAGCTTCATGAGCCACCACAGTTAGTGCCAACATAGAAGAAAAAAAAAATCTAACAGCACATTAGAAAGTTGTATTCCATCATTAATGGAAAAGTTTCCAGCAGGACAATTATGCAGCACCCTTACAGGAAGATGCCAGGAGACGAAGCATTAGCAAGTTTGGCAGTACGGTGTTTGTCTATGGACTGGCTGAACTGCTGCCATCCCGTGCCTGCTGCTGTAACCTCCCCAGGCTGAAAATACAATTGCAAACATTTGTGTGACTAATTACATACCTACAGCAGCAAGGTAATAAAGGGCTGTATGGAGACAAAAAAAAAAAAAAAAAAAAAAAAAGACATTTGGTTACAGAATTAAAACTCCCCACTCCTGGGGATGCAGAATAAATAAGCCAATTCGACAGAGAAGCATTAGTGCTGAGAATGAAAAATTTCACTATGGAGGCTGCAAAACAATTGTAGGTTAATTAAGAAATAGGAGAGGCGAAGCATCTGTGCCAAGCACCTTGCCCTTGGGGCCGTGCAGCAGTTCTCATCCCCAGCTCCCCACAACTCATGGGCTCCTGCAGTCTGCTCAGCAGTTAAAGTTGTGAGCAAAACCAAAGTCTCCATCATCAGTGCAAGTGGCAAAAGCCCCTGTGATTGGAAAAAAAGTCCTCCCTTTTTCATGTGGGGCAACAACATGCAGTAATGGTTGCAAAACTAGTCTTAATATGAGCAAGGTGTGGTAAAATCTGGCCCTGCAGTTGTTTGATTTTCACACTAATGAGCAAGTTAAAGTTCATTTCTATCATCTTTATCATTCATAGTGGCAGGCAGCTGAGGAAGCACTTGAATTTTCCATGCATCAGCTTAGAGGCATGTTTTCAGCTTTTGTGGCTAAGCGTTCTGTCTCCTGCTGTTACTTGTGATCTAGCTTGGCTTCAGTCTGTTCCCTCCTTTATATGAAAAACCTAAATTTAAAGAGTTTGTTGAGCAGGTTCTGAACAAAATTGAAATAACCATAGTAAATTAACTGGCACACAGAGAAGCTCCTTAGATGGTTGAAAATGAGGAAAAGACTACAAATCTCCCAGAGGATAAGATATACCTGTATGGCAAGTGGTCCTCAGCCTTATGTCCTTTAAGGGTGTGCGAAGAGCTGCAGCTCTGCAGGTTTTCAGACTGGCCTTAGCACAGGTGCAAAATTAAAGACAGGATGTACATGGAGAACCCTGCCAGAAGATCCAGCCTGCTTCAGAGCATCCCTGCTGTCATTTGCACTTCAGCAAAGCGCGCAGTGGGCAAATGGCAGTGGGAAGCAGCAGGAGAGTTCAGGTGTCTGTTTCTTTCAAGATGACCCCTGAAGTGCTGAGCTCCTGATGTTGGTGCAGCAGCGAGCAAGGAGATCAGCCAAGAGCAAAACGCCTTTTATCTTTTAGTCAGCAACTGGAGTGGGCTGGCATTCAACAGCACGTGCCACCAGTTTTTCTTTGAACACCAAATTGGTGTTCATCTCTGCCACACAGTCTGCAGAAAACCCACTAGATGCTGTGGCTTCTCAGTTCCAACTCCAAGCACAGCAGTCAGCTCTGCATTACACACGCATACACAACAAGCCCTCTGCTCCAGACTGATTTTCACAACAGAGCTTATAAGGGTGGGTCACTCAAGTCAAGCTGGGACAGAGCAAAGGAAAGCTGAAGCCTGCCCCAGGCTCTGTGGTGGGTAGACCCCCCCCAGTGAGAGGACAGCACACCTGCCAGGACAGTCCTAGCTACGTGCTTGAAGCTGGAGAGATGCAACGCAAATTCACTGCTCCGGAAAAAAACTTCACATCAAGAGATCTAAAATAGAAATTTTGATGAGGAATTTTGGTTTGCCTCCTGACCTATGGGCTCAGGCACGAGTGCAGAAAGGACTCTTCTGGGGATGCAGGTGCAGCAGTGAGTGTCCCTGCCAAAGGGGCTGATCAGGACGCAGCTCCCACCATGCACAGCCTCCAGTCCCATCCATACCCCTTGCTCATTTCTGTCCCTGGGGCAAGGGGACATTCTCAGGGTCTGCACATCTCCATCCCCCTGCCAGGGCAGAGGGTCCAGAAGAAAATTCTCAGTTCTTCTCTACTTCTGCTCCCTCCTCTTCAATCCTGTTCCCTTCCTTATTTCTCTCTAAATAGCACAAAGTCTGAAAGATCCCCATCCCTCTCCCTGGGTCAGGAACCAGATGGAGACAAGCATTAGGAAGACAAAACTCTTCTTCAGAAACGCTGAGGAAAAACACCTTTAAGAGCAAAATATATGCTCAGCTGCCTTGCTCAACCATCATCAAGATTACAGCAATTTATCTCCCATAGGGAGATAATTGCAAGGGCTTTAACTGATTGGCAGCCCATAAGCACAACTCTCCAACAACTGGTGTTACCTCTGTGGGCCATGCACTCCTTGCAGAAGCCCTTACGTGTTTGCTAGCCCAGATTTAAGCAGACCCTTAACAGCTCCCCAGATCCTGAAGCAGGAGGCATTCCTGCAGCATTAGCCCCAGCAGAACTTTACCTCACACTACAGGAGCAAGAGAGCCAGGTTACATAAGCCTTGTTCAGTGCTTGCAGTCTGCAGTGACACTCCACATTTAGAAAGCCAAGATCCTGAGTAAAATTATTAAACAGTGTAATTGCCCTGTTCAGTCCTCAGGAAAACCAAAGCGGCTTTCATTTCTGCAAAAACAAATGAATGCCGTTCATTTGTGAGGAGGGGTTATTTTGTTTAGGCTTTTTTTTTTTCTTCTTTTAAGTTTTTTCCTTGGACTTTTTCACTATAGTACATTTTTCCTTAATTAGTTGAGCTAAACCAGCAAAGAGCAGGAGTTAAGCAAAAAGGTCTGCACCTGAAAGCATTTGAAATTGCCGGCTGGCTAATACAGTCTAAATAGACACTGCAATCTGGCTGTCAGACTTATTAGAAGGTAGTATTATGTTCTGTGTATTACATTACTATTACTGTATTTTTCAGGAGAATGAATTATCTACTGGTAATGATTTGGTACAAGTAAAGGAGGCTGCTAGGCTCGCTTCATTAGCATCTTTTCTGTAGCCACCAGCATGCAAATCAGAGATTCTCCTCGACCACAGGAAGGAACAAGTGTTTACTCAAGTGCTGTACCAGCCTGCCAACAGAAGCACCTGTGTCCTGCACATCCTGGTTCTGCTGGGCCTCCTTGAAGCTACAAACACTGGAACTTGGCAGAGACCTGCACACAGAGCAGCTCCTGGCAGAGATGGGATTTGATCCTCATCCACAGTGCTATCTCCTAATTGCATAAGGGGCCTCTGACTAGGGCAGTGATGTTTTTCACACATTCATCTCCTCAAAGAGAAACACCCTTTGAAACAGATCAAAGTGAATAATGAGTATTTTCTGAAGGAAGTGTGCAGGTAGTTCATCTAACTGCCCCGTAACACTGGGGGTAATGAGAACACTGAGGTCAGCAATAGGACTGGGTAGAGAGAAGGGCTGTGTCATAACAGGATATGGTGTGATGCAAAGCCTCATCTAAGATCCAATGCTGGTAGGAACAGGAGCTACCAGCAGATGTATGGGCATATGGCAAAATCCAGTTCCTGGAATGATTGATCAGAAAAAAATTCATTTTAAAGGATCTTAAATTTGCTGCTCTAACACCCTTCCACTCAATTAGCGGTTAGTTGGATTTATCACTGGATTATAAAAGGGAAATCCTCTCACATACAGAGGATGTAAAGCACTGCTAGCTGTGTTACATCTGAGCAAGCAACTGAACAAGTTCCTTTTATGATGGCATTAGCTTGTCTTTTAAAGGGCAATATGTGTTTGAGACACCAGCTGGGATATTCCCAAGGAAAGTTTATTTTACCAGTGCTCACCACATCACAGCAAACTACAGCTGCCTGGCCTCCAGTGTAATGGTTATTGTAGCCAGCATGCAGAAAGAGCAGCAGAAATATAGCTGCATTGCTCCACTACCATTTCACAGGAAAGGCTCTCACAGCACTGCAGTTTTTCATACCTAAATCTTCACAACTCCACAGTTTCTCAGTGTCCTTTCACAGTCACAGAACTCTAGCGATAGATGAAGTGATGGAGGTGTGAAAGACTCCAGAAAGCTCACCTTAATCTGAGAGGGTTTTAGCTCCTGCTTGGTCAGAGCACTAAGGCAACTCTCAAACCCCACTAGTTTTCAACAACAAAAAGCTGGACTGCAAGTTATGCAGAGGCTGTTCAGCTGGTCTTTAATTCCTTCAAATCCCCCAAGAGTTCCCCTCCATTTTAAAGTTTGAACTTCAGGGGCTCTGTAAGCAAGTCCTTATTGCTAATGAGGCAATAATTAAATATCAAATTTCCCAATCACACTTGTGACCTTGTGATCAGGGCTAAAAGATATGATCAGTATTGGGGTTAAAGGCCCTCTGGAACCCAGAGGTGCAGAGGAAAGGCAGCTTAGCATGGGTAGAGCCACTAGGTCTGCCAGCAGCAGTGAGGATAGGTCTCTTCTCATCACCCTTTCCAATTTCAGGACCAGCTTGCCCCAACACGTGTATCTTTTCCAAGAACACTTGGCTTCAGCTCCAAACTGCATCCTGGGTTTTCAGAAAATTACAGCACTGATTAGATTTACGAGATGATTAAGAGCCCTTCCATGTCCAAAATCCAGGTAGCTAAACTGGAACAAGCTGTTCTACTACAAATCTGAAAGGCAAAACCATTTCAGGCCAAGTTTCCAAGAACAGCTCGTTCCCTGGAAACGCACTGCACTCGGCAAGGGCGGTGACAGCACCTTCAAGTCACAGCTACAGTCACATGCAAGCAGCTGCACGTGTGAAGGGCTTGACCTTCATAGCCTTGCATATGGCCTTGATAGCCACAGCATCTTTGGCCTTCAATCTCTGCACATGCCCTATCATAAAATCACAGATGTACATAGTGCCCAGGGCACAGCTCAGCCATAAAAGCTGCCATGACTTATTCACATAAACCAGGCAAATCCACAGCCAGCCTCAAACCTGCAGGCACAAAGTTATTCGCTAGGCTCAGGTTGCTGCAGCTGAGGGAACCACACACCCCTCCCAGGACAGTGTCACACAGCACCTCACAACACCGGGCTGCTGCCAGCACAGACGGCTCCAGTAAAATAAATCCGGGTCTGACATCATGATGATGCAGTGCAAACACGCTGCAGACCGCAGCCACACAGGATAATGGAAAAGCCTTCTTTGGCAGCACACAGCCCTCAGGAAGTAATTATTTTCCCTCGGTTATTAGGAGCGTGAGTGATGGTGCGTACTGTGACAGCCATGCTGCAGACACTGCACTTGGGATGAGGGAAAGGCAAAGTAGTTGCCTCAACTTTACTTAAGCAGCTGCTGATATTAATCTGTGAGTTTCAACATCAAAAGCAGAGATAACAAAACAGAGGTCAGGTCAGATGGAAAAAAAAAGAATCTGATTTTCTACGTTCCATTATTATTTTTTTCTAACTGAGATATTTTTTAGCTGATATTAAGAGCACACATATTTAAAAGAAGTCCCACAGGCCACATAAGCCATCAAAAGGGTTCAGCGTAGCAAAAATTAATTAAACTAATTGTTTTTAAGGACAAATTACATTCACTTCAATTTTGCTAGCGTAACAATTTGCACAGTTGAAAAGAAATGAGGCACGCAACTCCACACTGTGATTTCCCCTTTTCTCTGGGAAGAGTGGGAGCCCCATTTACATGGAGGTGAGGCTGGCTATCACTATCAGGGGTTTGGACCAAAGTCACATGGTCAAATGAAGCCCTATTGATGATAAACTCTTCCCATGTGGAAGAAGTGGGCTCTGACTCTGGGACCTATGTTCATCCACAGAGATTAGGGCAGGAGGATATTCTTAGCCTGGAGACAAAAATAAATGAATGTCATTAGTCCAAATAATGAGGAAAAAAGTCTGTTACAAAAATAGAACAGATATTTCTCTCTGTCAATTAAAGAAAAATTGTTTAATTCCTTCTACAGCCTTGTTCAAGAAAAAGAAAGTGAATAATGCAAAGAAAGCAGAGCTTTAGTTAGAGAACATCATTTTTTCATCCCAAATCGTAATATGAGAAAGTGATCATGACTATTTCAAAATGCTGAAGTATTTCTATGGAGCACAGTCTGTGCCTGGGACTGTTTCAGAGTCAGATGACATTAGTCCGCTTTTCAGAGTGCAGCCACGTTTGTTCTCTCCTCTCAAAGATCTGAGCTGTAAGCCCTGCTACCCAGCAAACAAGCAAGTTTGTGCTGCTATAGAAACACCACTCCATAAAGACAAATGTCTTGCCATTATCTCCATAACAGCAAAATCCCACCAGGGATGAATTAGCCAACATCATTTTTCCAACTTTTCAAACAGTGACGACTCAGGTTTTTTCAAAATCCCTTTTTTCCCCCCCATTTGTTTCTGTTCACAACATGTATAGCTTGCAGAAAAGTTCCCTATATCATCTCCTGTAATTCATTTTCCCCAAGCAGGACAGCAGAAAACAATACATCCATGAGGCATTCGTGCTCAGCCCCCAGAGCACTGCAGCATCATAGATCTGAGATGCAGCCCCAGCACACTCAGCATGCTGCTGCCTGATTCATTGCCCTGCCACCGAACATTCCTGGGTGTTAATAAACAGTGAGAGCAAATACATTTCATCTTTCATGCCAAGAACTGTCTTCTTGAATAAACCAAGGGAGGCACTAAGAGGGAACGGAGGTATTGGTATACTTGCAGACAGTGAGCATTGTAGCATTTGATTTAATGATTACCACACAAGCAGCATTAAGCGTAAAGTGTCACAAATAACTATTTCATGCTTAAAGTTCTCCATTCTTAGCATAAAGATAGGCTGCACAGCCCAGTACACCCTCCCTACAAGGTATTAGCAGACAGTCATAGTAAAAGCTTGTAAGTACACACAGCAAGCACTACTTGCTACAGTGTTCTGTCATTGATCGTCTGCCACTTCTCAGGGTCTGTTCAGCACCACACAGGAATTCAGGGATCCACAGCATTTGTGGTTAACGAACACCCACACCTCCCTTCTGGGCACAGCCAACCCCACACCAGCTCCCATAAGAGACCCCAGTTCAATAGGGGAGGACCTCCGGGCTGCTCCTCTATTTCCCTCCTGAGTCAAAACATCTCAGGTCAGGATTCCAACATAGCATTAATGATTTAAAAGCACAGGGAATGCAGGAATAAAGTTTTCTGGTTGCATTAAGTGCAGATCTGCAGTGAGAGCGCTGGCGATGCTCAGGTCCCTGCTCCATCTGGGGACTACAGACCTGCATCACCCCTGAAATCGGCTGTTCTGCTAACAGGCCAGGTGTCACTGGAGCTGATTGCTGCTTCAGAGACTGAGCCCTTCAGACCTCACCTTTGGGCAGCTCTGTGACACTTAGCACAACGTAGCTTTGTGAACGAATGCCAGGCAGAAACATAACTGCTTCCTGCTGAAGGCAGCAGTCCTGCATTCATCCTGCAGCTGCGTTGCTCTCACACTGCTTGGTGGAAAGCATCCTAAACATCTGATTTCAAACATACTCTTGTACAGGGTGAAAATACACCTCTTGAAGGCGATCTTGAGTCAAAATCATTTACTGCAAGTATTTCTGAGATAATTCAAATACCACTTAGCCCACAACAAATTCACAAGCCCACTCTAACAAGGCATGAGACAGACTTGCTCGTGAGCACAGGGTAGTTTCTTCAAAGCAGACTATATTCATCTTTCAGATATCATCATGCACTAGCCATCATCTCCAATAGCAAAGGAGACCCCGGAGGCATCTTTAAAGTCCTTGGTTTGCAACATTAAGTTTAAAGCTCACAGCTATTTCTTCAGTAGACAGAAGAATTCCAATAACACTGCTGCTCAGGGAGAGGAAAGGTCCTGCCACATTACTCTAATTAATAATGACTCTGTGCCTCCTGGCTGTGGCTAGAAGATAGAGCAGTGGCAGCTACACCTCCATTGCTGCTTTACATGTTTTAGAGCATACGTAGAAGAAGCAAACTTACAGCAGAACAAAGCAGCATTAGGAGGAAAGAAAAATGCTCTCTGTGACTCCCACCTGCATTAGATAAATCTGAAGCATCAGTTCCTAACCACTCACACTCTTTTCCAAAGGACATCCTACTTTTTGCAGGAGCAGCGCGTGCTTGACAACACCTGCACCTGCAGTTACTCTCAAGAGTTCTGACTTATGAGGGCACCTAACCAGCAGACTTGACAAGGGCCATATTTAATGCCATATACACTTACTGATTCAGAGCTACGCTAAAACAAAGCACAGGTTGAAAGCATGCATAGCAATAATACAGAAACCAGCCCTCAGAGACCCACCAGTTGCCACATGAAAGGGCTAGAATCTGTGAGCCTGGGACATCACATTTATAGCTTTGGCCATTCCAAACAGGTTACAAGTAGATAGGCTTAATTACTGAATTCATCTCATCTCAATTCTGTCCAACTCAGGTGGGAAGGTCAAAATGACAAGGAAAATCCTGTGGGACTTTGAGCATTTTATTGTATCTGGTAATGAGAATTTCACATTAACTACCTTTGCAGTTTTCTGATGTAACAACAAATCTTTGTTCCCACCATGCTGCCGTATAGAGAGAAAATCCAAGATGTCACATTCACCAGCTCCTCATGCAAATTCACATGGCTGCTGTATAAACTTTCAATTAGGATGGGGAGAGGCTGAGTGTGGAGGAGATAATCCTTAAAAGAACTACTTCAAATGCACACTAGGATGAAATTTCAGAAAGGCTAACTTATAAATTGTGTGATGTATTTGTTGGGATGATATCAAGGTCATTCCTAACACTCAGACTTTATTTTTTCAAAGGAAGCCTTTTAGAAATATTCTCTATTTGTTTTTACAAATCAGCTGAGTCTTGTTATAAAAAATCCCATTAATTGAGCATCATCCAAACCATCAAAGAATTCCTTCTATTCTCAAAGAATGAGATTGGGACAAATAAGGCACAACGAGGCAGCCTGATAATAAAGGAGCCCTGAGCTGAGGAAACCCCGAGCTCAAGCCCAACGTGAGACAACTTGAATCAGCTCAGCTTTCAGCAAAGGAAAGCTGAGTTTGCCCGAGTGGTGTTCCATCCATCCAAAGGCTGTGTACTTGGAAGACACCCTGGATTAGCCTGTTCTTAGTACCATGTGTCATAGCACAGCTTATGCACACTGGTGAGCTTAAGTCATGCATTCTGGGGAAGAACATATTCTGTATCCATGAAACAGTAGCTAAGATAGAGTTTTTAACACTGTGAATGGTCATTTCATGATGCATGCATTCTGAGGGAGGGGGGAAATTTTCATTCCATACATATAAACAGAGAGCTTTTGAAGATTGGATGGAAAGAGAAAGCATTCTTTGGGGAGAGAACAGCAGGACAGCCTGCCATCCTCGCAGATCCAAGATGAGATGCAAATTTCAAGGCTTCTGAAGTTGGCTGGCAAGCATCCCCAGAGACTAATAGCAGTGCTTCCCTGATACAGCCAGATCTGAGGAATTCATGGGAAGAGAACTTCTCACTGTGCGTCAATTCAGAAGTGGCTTTCTCAGCTCACTACCACTCAACACAAGAAATCCCATGGGGAACAGAGCAGGCTGACTGTGCAGTAGTACTCCACCAAAGGTTAGAAGAAGGATGTGTTTCTCACAGAGAGAAAGATCCTCCATTCTGGGTTTGTCCAGATGAGCAATAAACCAACAGCAACAGCGCTGGTACTTCAGAGAAAAAGCTGCAGCAAATTAACTTCAGGATTTATTTCTTCTCTGTATGCCTCCTACAGGAATAATTTGCTTTACCTGCTTGCACAAGTAGAGGTTGAACTACATAGCAGAAGAGCCAGGACTGCTCATTTATGACAAACTCTACTACTCGACAGTGCTGAATCTGTGCAATTGCTATTTAAGGAGTAGCGAAGAGAAATGGAGCAACTCTCAAAAGCAATACTTCCTTTTCTGGGGTCAGTGACAGCTCAGAAAGAGACAAAGTTGAGATTTTATTCTTGTTCCTTAAGCATCATCGAGAGTGGGTGAGAATGAAAGCTGTGCTGCTGCAGGGGATTTCAGCAAGGAGAAAGTGAGCCGTGTGGCTGTTAGCAAACACCCTCTGAACGTTAACACCACTATACAGATGACAACGTACAACTTAAAGTGCTGTGTCCAGTACTAAGCCACTTAGAACCACAGGATTAAACACGCATCACCTTGGAGAAAGGGAAAGGTGAAGACAAGGAGCCAAAAGCAAGGATGTATGAACGGATAAATAAAGAAGAGTGTTGGGTGAATCTAGCCGGTAAAATTAAGAGTCACAGAGATTGGATTTTTGAAGATATCAAAGATTATTCCAATGCTATTTTGATCACTTCCACATGGTGGTGGGCAGGGAGCACAGGAAGAAAGCGTCAGAAGATTAACGCTTTTCCTTTGCTGGGGACAGAAGTTGGATGATGTATGCATGTTACATCATCAGTTCTGCACTCCCCATTCTACTACCGACTAAGCAGAACCTTAAACTGCAGCTAATTAAGCAGAACCTAAATTCAGCAGGTTTGGATGACTTGCACCAGTTTTAAAAGAACATCCTGGAACACTCTATATTATTGCTATCAATTTTAAACACATCTTGGGCACATGGAAGTTGCAGCGGCTGGAACAAAACCTGCTGATGTGTCAAGTATTTTTAAAAGGTAAATAGAAAATCCTAACAATGATCCCCAGCAAAGTAGGAGCAATAGAATTCGACAGTGGAAACCAGAAATGCTCCTGAACAGGCAGTTTCTACTACCGACTTTAATTGTTGTATTATACTTCCACTAAACTTGATTTTACTCTTAATTTTGCCATGAATTCACATAATTGATTTTTCAAGCAGAATATAAGCACACATTACATCATTAGATGAAGATGAAGAAGAAATCTGATATGTGAGTGAAAGTCGCCCAGCGCAGTGGTGACTGAATAGACACAGCTACACATGTATGCTCCTACTGAGGACTTGGCAAAGGTTAGTCAGTCCTTCATTGTTAACGAGTAGAAGAGCCTAAAATCATCACTAATTAAGTCTGAAGATGACAAAATGACAAACAGTATAGGACTGGTCAATAACAACTAAGACACAACCAGTGGACCCAGATGGCTAAATAAGTTGTACTAAAGAATATAGTATAGACTTCTGTACTGCCACACACAACAGCATAAACAGTGGGAATAGCATCTGACAAAGCCATTGATTTAGGCAGGAACTTGCTGGTCAGCACTGAATAACAGCAGCTGAGCGTATCATGCTGGAATAATCCTGAGGTCAAGGCAATTCAGAGGCTTTGGATAGGTGAGGTTCAAATGAAAAAAAAAATATGTTATTTGACACCAATACTGTCAACATCGCAATAGGGTTTAATGTTTGCAATTCAAGAAGGATATTGAAATAACTGTATCCAGTGCTGAGAACCACCCAGAGAACGATTAAAGAACCAAACGCTCAACTTAGAGATGGCTCCAGAATCACCATCTGTTCTCGTTAACGAAGGGAGAAGGTTAATAGGACAATTTGATCACAGTTTGCAAGTACCTACGTAAGGAACAGACGTGTGATCAAAGAGTTTTGTCCTTTAGCAAATACAGTCTAATAAGAGGCAAAAAAAACCCTCACAAAAACAGACACAGGCCCAAAGCAATACATGTTTATGATCATTAACTCACCAACTAGTGCTGATGTTGACAGTACCATCAGTCCTGTTACGTGTCACCTGAATCCAGAACAGCAAAGGTTGTCATAGATTCTCCATCACGCACTGTTTATTTTTTCCTCCCCAGAAGTAACTTCCTACCTCAAACAGGAATTCATTTAGGGCTGCCAGAGGATTTTCATAGCACAGGCTTTGCATGAGCAGCTTTCTGAATCCCCTGAGTCCCCTACAGCAGGAGCGGAGCTCCAAGGTAGGGACTGTGGCATGCCATCAAGACAGGCTGTCACTCCAGCAGCAAACAGGGATGAAAGCTTGATCCTGAATTATGCCTGCTATGTCATGGGCTGCCACATGCCCACACCAAGCTGGTGTTTGTCACAAATCCTCATCCACCAGCCTCTCCCACAAAACATGTGGGAGACTACTGAGGGTGGGACAACCCAAACCTTGTGAGCTTCAGCATCTCAGTACACATCCTGTAGGACCCTGAACAATGCAGCAAGGCAGTGACTACAACCAAGCACAAAGCAAGGAATCACATCCTTACTTAAAAGGATCTAATTTTACGCCTAGTATTAGTTACAAATTTAGTTTTTAGAAAGACTGGTGAGGTGGCTTTCTTTCAAGTCTTCTTTAGCTCAGGAAGTGGAGGGAGCAGAGCATCACCTGCAGGACCCTCCCAGCTTCCCCACTTGAACGAGTTGTTTCTGGGCCAGTTGGCTGTGCTGAGGTTAGCCCCAGCCTCTGCCGTCTTTAGGATCCATTTATCCTAACCATAGATCTGAGCAACATCTTGTGTGGTCACCTTGGGAGTGACCCCACAGTGAAAAGGAATGAGTAACAAACTAACCTCTCCAGAATGTGTGCATAAGCCATGACTCGCCCATGCCACAGGTCTCTAGCAGGACATTTCAAGACAGGAATAAGAGCAGAAAAGATGGGTTTTCTTGCAGAATGTGGGATATTTTGAGAGAGCTCAGAGAATGCAAGAGGAACCCAGGGGCTCCTTGCTTTCAGCTCCAGCTCTCAGCACTGCATGGGCAGAGCTCCAGCCCGTCAGCATGGAGCTATCCCCTCTTCTTCTGTCCTCCACACTTGCTGCAAATCAGCACTTCCTTTTTTCTACCTTCTTCCCTCTCTTCACCTTGGGTACAAGCATTGTTTTTAAGGGAAAAAAAATGGAGCAGAAGTGGATCCTGCTAACCAGATTATAAGAAGAGTGTAAGAAATTGCAGGTGGACTGCTAAAGATGTGGGCAGGGGAAGAAGGGAAGAAATGGTATGGCTCAAGGCAGCAGCCTATAGAGCAGGCAGCACTAGGCTGGCCAGAGGTAACCAGTCGTGAACCCAGTCCATACGATCAGACCTCAGGAGCAGCCATGCTGAAAACCCCCAGCCTGGTCCATCTGCACGGAGCTGCTGGTGTTTTAGAGGGGGAGGGAGCCTGGCCTTTTCTGGCAATGCAAGCACCTCATGTAAATTCATTGAATAAATGCAGTCATTTCTCTCAGCTGATCCATCCCCACGTGCGTATGCTGACGCTGTGCCAACCCCTCAATGCAGCCAGTGCTCCCACAGCTCGGCGCTCCTGAAGGTGAAACCGTTTGTCACTCTGATCAGCGGTTCCCCTTCCCACCCCAAACTGCCCTCCCCAAGTTCCTGGCCCTCCTTCCTCCCAGAGGCTTGCTCTGCACAAGACAAAATGCAACCCAGGCAATGTCTTGAAAGAGACCTTGCAGAGTAAAGGACATTATAAATAAAGTTATTTTAAGTAAGGAAAACTGCATTTCCCTGAGAGGCTGACTTCAGTCCCCAGAATCCTTAAATTTTTAGGCTTATGCAAAAAAAAAAAAAAAAAAAAAAAAAAAAGCTGTCTCCTTGACAAGGCTCCATATTAGCTGAGACCCACAAAGATAAGATCCTAAGCACCAGTACACAGAAATAACTAGAAACAAAAGAGCAGAAACCTAAACATCACCATGTAAACACAGGGCCTTCAAGACCTGCTTTGCCCTACACAAGTGTGTGGAGCTCAAAAACACACTCTGTAATTCATTGGTCCTAAGCTTCTATCAGCTGTAGAAGATCTATGGGTTTAGCTTTATATTCTCTTCACTTCATAGTTTTTTCCCTGCCTTGCAGGTCGTATGAGCTGTCTGTCACTGGATCTTTTGAAATGGAGGCTGGGTTATAATTTGAAAGCCCAGGACAAGAGCCCTGCTAGACATCTCCTGGCAACTCAGGAATGCTCCTTTTACACAGCATGTTAACACCATGCATACCAACACACATTTCCTTCCTCTGCTAGGTAGAAAGGAAAGCAAAGGACCCACAAAAAAAACATCATAAGGCCACTTCTTAGCTTGACAATCCAAAAAAGCCACTGTAGAGATTTGGTTTAATCTATGCTACACAGGGCAGTGCTCTTAGTTTTGTAAAGCACCATCTCTAGACTTTTATATTTTAAGACAACAGAATTCATTTTGATTTTGCTAGTCTGAATGCTAGCACACAAGCACCGCTACAGACCTGCTTAGCTCTCTGCAGTCCTCTTCACGCACAGAGTTCCATCTGCATGCTTTAGGATCAGATGGGACACGTCTGCTTTGGCATCTGTAACTACACCATAATCTCTTAGCATGATTTAAAACACCATAATTCCAAAGAGCCAATAATGTTTGACCAGTGAGTTCAGGCTGCCACAGCGCAGCGATGTGCAGCAGCCCTAAAGGAGGCAGCACACCCGCAAGGAGCCAAGCCGCATGCAGAGCTCTGACTGCTGGCGCTGCTCAGAGTGGCTTTGAACTAACCACAGCCACATTTGACAGGTCCCACACTGCTGGTTTGGAGAGGTCTAAGCCTTGCAGCAGTTCCGGAAGCCAAAAATGTACAGTTCTGCATGATTCCTTCCTGCTTCCCTTGCTTCTTTTTCTGCCATGCCTTAATAAGATCAACATACTGCATCCAGGTTGTTGTTTTTTTTTTGCTCAGCTTCAGGGAGCTTGTTACTAACAGTAGAGACGTGTAAACCATTAACAGACTCTCCAAAGACACGTTCCCTGAAGGAAGGGGTGTGGGGGGATTAGTTTGCCTAAATGCTTGCATTCAGCTCCTTTATTTATCCTAACTGCAACTACATGATTTCCAGCTCAGTAATAGCTCAAAGGAATGACCCCAAGCTCATGTTCAAACACAGAGTTAAGGCCCATCACTAAGCATTCAACCTCAACAGGCAAATAAATGAATAAAACCAGGCTGCATATCAAAAATACAGCAGAAAGATGAAACTTGACTGAAGTCCCAGAGCAAATTAGTGGAGAGAATGTTATTACATGGGTGTCCAGAACCCACCT
This sequence comes from Tympanuchus pallidicinctus, assembly GCF_026119805.1. Taxonomy (NCBI): domain Eukaryota; kingdom Metazoa; phylum Chordata; class Aves; order Galliformes; family Phasianidae; genus Tympanuchus; species Tympanuchus pallidicinctus. The sequence goes on along the minus strand of NW_026294739.1, from coordinate 12,635,575 downwards.
GAGCAGCATGTTCTCCTTGCCTGATCACAGTCACCAGATCACTCAACTTAGTTCCTAACTATAGCATTGGTGCAGATCTTATTGATTCAAAAATGTTAACAGTAAGTAGAACCTGCACCACAACTGCAGTCATCATCAGACATTCTCCTCAGCAGCAGTTAAGGGATGATTTGTCACTTCTGCATTCACATTCATCTGGGCTCCTCAGCTCCACAAACACAGCCCAAACAGCAGTCACTCATTCACCATTTGAGCCATAAATAGACTGGGCTGGCAAGAAACAGGTCACCAGGAAAATGCAATTCAGCAGACAGAACCAGCACCTACCACCAGCCCCAGGCAAGCAAAGTCACCCTAGCAGCTCCAGATAAAGGGACCTATAAGCTGGGGTCTGATTCCCACAGCTGACCTGTTCATCACAAATGTACTTCCACTGATCTCCATTGGTTAGATCCATCTCTGAAAGTCATTGTACAAATCTTGATCTTGGTGTAGAGACTCCAAAAGAGAGTCCATGGTTATATGTACTTCTGGGCAGAGTTATCTCCCTCATCCACATACACCAAGGTTTAAGCCAGAACAGAGGAATATTGTTAGAGCTGCAGTCTCAATCTCTGTTAATTGAGAGATTATCTACAAATTTAGCAGTAATGTAAATGTTAAAGTTAACTACAAGCAAAAGAGGCACTATTTGCATTATTATGCTGATTTGCTGCCATAGTTTAAGTATTATTTGTTATTACTACACTTCGATCAATTCAGGGTAACTGCCAACCATACTGCCAAGCACTGAAACAGGTCTGTGAACCACAGGGATCCTGGGGTACTTCTGACACTTCTGCAGAGCCAACAGCAGAAGTGGCTCCCAGAACTTCCTCTGGGGAAAAGTTGTCCCAGCTGGCTTTTGTATTAACAATTTTTCTTTTGTTATGAAATGCCTTTTAATTGAAATTTAATTAGAAGGAGAAATCTTGATTAAATGTATGAGAGAAGCGTTCCTCTGGTCCGTGTTGGAAAAAGACCAGAAATCTGCACAGATGGGATGTAGGTATTCTGATCAAAGATCATTTTATTCTGTGTAAAGGAGTGAGAAAACACCTCTAACACCAAGAAGCCGAGGAGAGAAAAACATTGATTTTAACTGCTGGAAAAATAACCTACAGCAAATGCTGTGTACATGGATGCACGCAGGCAGGATCAATTCCTGAAGTCTTTACTTGGATTTTACACAGACAAGAGAAAAGCATTTGTTTCTCTGCTCACCAAACAGTCAAGGAGCCAGAAAACCTATAAGTGTTTCTGTAAAGCATATTGTTATTACAGGGCTACATCTTGCACGGCTCTGCTGGCCAGGATCCCTACTGAGAGGGCGAGTTTGGAGTATGGCTCCCTGATTCAGTCCAATCTTCTTATAACACTGCAGCAACTGGCATGAAAGCCCTCCTTCCAGGCTGCTATGGCGAAAACACTGATTTATGCTTGTCATGTCCGCAAAAAAAATTTGGACCCATCACACAGACGGGTGGCTCTCTGCTCGGAGGTAGAATGTCAACAGCTATATTAAGCGGAGGTACAAAGCATTTACAAAGCAGCTTTTATTCTTCAGGCACTAACCTTAACCCTGAATTTCACCAGATTTAGCTGCTACCATTCCTTTTCCCCTCATACGCAGAACACCTCCAAGAGACAGATGCCAGATGAATATTGTGCACTGGTTTTAGAAACATCCTGATTATAACTCGTGAACATTCCCAGAATCTTTGTATATTTCATACTTGGAAGGTGTCAGTGCCTTCATGTGCCTGCTGTGTCAACAAAGACATTTGTGGACCATTCTAAGTGCCCTCTCCAGCAAGTACCAGAGTTCAGAGCATTTCATGAACACTGAGCCTTAAAGCACCCATGGTGAAACATCAGCACCTCCGTTTCACAGCTGGACACTGAGGCTGCAATTTGCCAGTGGACAAGGATATGTCTCACCCTGCTTCTAACCCATTTCCAAGCACCCCAGCACAAGTCTCTGCACAAAAGCAATGCCCTGGTGAGGATACTTGCAGCATCAAATAGGAAAGTTAAAGTAGTCAGTCGATAAGAGATGCATGCACATCTACACTAAAATGCAGTAAGAAGAGCCTTCCTGATTTAGTTTCTAACGCCTCTTGATAAGGCACTTCTCCACTGTAAACAGGTCTGGTAACATCAGGCTACAGCCCTGGGACACACAGCAGTAGGTTCCTCCAGTACAAGAGAGGGACTAGATGGAGACAGCTGTCCAAGCATAAGAGTTCTTTATCCTATCCCAAAGCATATTGGATGCTCACAGGCTTAAATCCAGTTCCTCCCCTGCCACAGGCTATTTAAAGCATTTCTAACAGAAATAAAACCTTTTTCTTTTTAAAAAAGCTAACTAAAAATCACAGCAAAGCTCCACACGCCCAGCAACACTCAAGCCAACACACGCACAGAATAAGACAAACAAAACTCAGCATTTTTTTACTTAGCTCCATAGTACCTTCCTGCTTCTGGACACAGCCTTCCCTTTCTGCTTGGTATGTTTTTAAGTCCCCCAGGCATCAGCTTTGCACTTCGTTCCAGGGGCCAGGAGGCAGCTCAGGGGACTTCAGGATTTTTATTTTTACCTTTAGCATCCCAAAAGGTACACAAAACTGACCTGTAGCTTGCAGTCTGCCTTTTCCCAAGGAGACGGATGTTAAGTACAGCTGAAGCTATTACAGAAGACAAACCAGGTTTCCATGGTTATGGGAGCCTGAGCTTCCTGTCTCAGGAAAAATGCAATGCACGAAGCATGGTTTGGAAGGAGCAGAAACAAGGCCAGACTCACGGGCAGTGAGCGTGTAGTGCAGCTCCTCAACATTTTTCATGCAGGCACCAGCAAAAAAAGGCTTTTCTTGACAGCCTGGAGATCTGTAGGCTTAGGCAACATCAGTGCTATATACATATATATCCTATTACACTTGGGCTTTGACAGTATTTGCAGCCAAAATACAGACTGGTGAGGCTATACTTCAGATCTTGCTCGCCTGGGTGATCCCCAGCAGCCTGTACACAGGGCAGGCACTATAGGATGAGGCATTCCTTTCCACCCAGAGCCAGCTGCCAAGTGACACGAGCTGTTGGTCCCATGGGTGGGATGGAACAGGTGCAGGCTGCTCTCTAGGGCACAAATGAGCTTGCACATGAAAACCCTGGGAAGGCAGAATCTGCAGGTGTGAATTTGCAAATGTGCCCCATTATTGAAAGTTTGGGCTCAGTGCTATAAGAATACACACACACAAAGCCACAGCCCTGTCTTCCCCTCCTCCAAACAAAGCATAACGCACTTTTATTCCCTCTGCCTGTCCTGAAAGCAGAACTGCTTACTGTCAGAGGCCCACACTGCTCTGAACTGAAGCACTAATGAAGCAGAGCACGCAGATACAACAGCGAAGTGCTATGACTGCAGAGTCCCACCAGATTCCAGAAGTAATGACTCTCCAGGGCGCAGAACATCACAGCCTCAATCCCACTTGAAGCACAGGAATAGCAACAGACCCATGTTCATTTCCAAATTTATTAGTTCAGAGTAGGAAGAAAAAAATAGATTTGGGACTTACGAGTTCAAACCAGGGAATTGGCAGCATGCACACTGGCTGATCACATTTCTCTATACCCCTCCTGTATCTCTCCCCACAGCTATGCAGTGACTGACTGTCCTGACATCAGCTGGCTAAATCAGAGTTGTGCATGCTTAGCAGCAGCTATATGTGGTAATCAAACTCCTCTACACACGTGAGACCTGTGCTGGCAGAACCCATCTGAGCAGCAGCATCCAACTGGGGCTGAGTTCCATCCTTACAGGCACTGGGACCCCTGCAGCAGGGATCATCTGTGGGTGCTGCCCACCTACTGCAGCTCATCCCATTCCCCAAAGCCACTGCCCAGGGACGTAGCACAGAGTTATTGGAAATGAATGCTGGAGCACAGATTAATACAACACCAGATCAAAGTAAGCCAATTACTCTTCTGTAGTATCTGAGCCTGATCTACAATTAACAGATCAATTGAAATGTTATTTTTTCCTTCCCCTGAGAATAACCACCATGTCACCAACAATAACACTTCATCCTGGCCCCTGGGGCTTCCAGCAGGGCACAGCACAAGGTTTGGAGGTAAGAAGCATCCAAGAATGATGAGGATAGTTTTCTCCTGTTTCAGAGCATCTTTGGCTGCTTTTGACCGCTCGTGGATGATTGCATTTTCCAGAGAGTCATCTGTGGGAGACTAATTTATTTGGCAAATGAGAATCCGTGGGGTGCAAAAACATAAACATACACACAGTGCCAAGACAGCTATCAGAGCCACATTAAAACTTCTCTAAAGTACTTAGAGAATGGGCTTTCATAGATTCACAATTTTATAGGATAATGATTTCATAACTTCTTTGATTGCTTTCTACTGTATATTGAAGCCAACCCAGGCAGCCTCATCAAACCCATATGAAAATTACTGGAACTCAGCACCAGCCCATCAGGGTGTCTTGGGCAAGCTCCTTGCTGAGGCAGACACTTAAGGCTGTACTTAAAAATTATACATGTCTTAGCTGTCCCAAAGCATCGCCAAACTGTTCCCACAGCTTGATAACACCTGAGTTGGGAAGAAATCTTTGCTGACTACACAGCTAGGAATACTAAATGTCTGCCTGCCTTCTGTAATGGCTATTCCTGCTATCACCCAAAAGATTCTCAGACAGGACAGCCTACAGACTGTGGTGAAGGTTAGGATTGCATACCATTTGCTCAAATGACAATGCATCAAAAGATGCACTTCCCACTGAAAGAAGGGAATTTCAAGATTTACCAGATACTTCTTGATATATTTCTTCAATCCAATATACTAATAAACAATGGTTCAAAACAAAAATCAATAAGCCTAAGGAAACAGAGGAAGGAGTTTATTGATAACAAGCATATCTTGTTCATTGAGCTTCAGAAGAGGCCTGGCAAATCTATAAATAGCTATATGTAATGTTTCATATTCAAAAACAAGCTTCAGGATGAAGTGCAAAAGCAAGAAATCTGTAATGCTTGTGCAACGCCAACAGCCGTCCAGTACTGCAGCCTCCATCTGCACAGTCCTCGCCTTTGCTGTACAGGCAACCCAGCAGCTGGTGCTATTCCAGCACCTCAGAGGCAACCCAGCATACAGTACGCACCTCTGTACGGTAGCTCCCACCAGCAAGGGATGAGGACAGACACAGAACAACACAGCAGCTACATGCAAACCACCATTTCACAGGACTCTGGACTGGGGAAGGCTGCTAAGAATCTGAAAAGCAAGACTCTACTAGTCCTGGGATGAGGCCATACACATGCCTTGCTCTGCAGCACCAGAATCATCCTGGAGCTCTATGCTGACTAATGTAGTTCAATCTGCAGCAAGTTTTACCTGGGCTTGTTTACACATTTTGATTGAGAAAAGGCCACCATGCATACACAGAATCAAGTTCTGCCCTTCGTTTTTAAGGTAACATCATAAACGAAGCATCCAGAGCTTAAACAAATACTCTGTCATCGTGCTGACCAAGCCATGGTTCACACAAAGAATATAGTGAAATATTCTCATGTCCACTTTTGGTTTCTATTTTCCACAGAATTTAACTTCACCAGGTTTTTGAACTCATATAAACAGCAGCCTGTCAACTGGGTGCATCGTTTAAAGATAACCAGCCATAAGGATAGATTTACACAAGCTTAGTAAATAATTTCTTCTGAAATACGTGGCTTTCTGAATAAAGTATGAGCTGTGAAGCAGGCCTTATCTTGATTCTTTTTCTCCAAATGTTGAAAAGTGCCTTCTCATTTGTTTGTTGCTTTTCGATCTTATCCAAGCAGAGATTAGGCAGAGGCTGATATTGTGAACATTAAGCAGAGATCTTCGAAAATATCCACCTTCCACCATACAGAGCAATCAGCCATGAGACACTGAAAAACTGAGAGCAAATAGTCTGAATTTCGAATAAAAGCAAAACCAAGCACCACCCAGATGCAGGTAATTGTCTGACTGGAGGAAGCCTAGGTTTTCTTAGAGATTATTAACAGACTGCTCTTTATAAGAGGCTGCAGGGCCAGAAAAGTATTTTTACAGAGTATGTGCTTATAAACATAGGCAAGAGATAAACACTACACACTTCTAATATATTCTTTCCCATAACAAATGTTGGTGTCACTTTCACTGGGATACTTCTGCATGCCTCCTTTTCTAGTAACTGCTTGAGACTCCAGCTCCTACAACACTAAAAAGCCATTGAAAAGAATACATGCACCCCTCTAAACCACTGTGCAGCTCACATTTATTTTTCCTGGTGATGGATATTTGAGCAAGTTATGCTATCGTTCTTCTGGACTCTCTGATTTCCCTGCCAGTAATGTATTTTTGAAGTTGGAATTCAAAGGCTGCCTTTGAAGGCTTGGTTATGCCTCAAAGCACAACCGCATCCTCTGCCCTACAAACAACAGCCACACCATGCTCATCACATTGCTGGTGGGAGGCACACAGCTCCTGTTGTTGGACGAGGACAGGTGGGATGCTGGCAGCTGGGGAAGGCACACCTGTAAAAGTTTTATTTCTCTTAACTGCAAAAAGAGCTTCATTTAAGAACAGAACTGACATGTCTAATAACTGTCTATATTTACACTAAATATTTACATACCCGAGTCAATAGTAGGAAGCATTTAATTTCCTCAAAGCCTCAGGAGAAATAAGAGCTGGTAGTGGGCATACATACTGTGTCAACTTACTGCTGACCCTCCTATTACTTCCCCTGTCAAAGGAGGGCAACCATACCACACTCTAACCATCTGCTTATGAACCAGGTCCACAGATGCTTCCTCAACAAACTCCAGGTTTTCTCCATTATCATCACTGAGAATTGTCTTTTAGAATTGTTTTCCATATTATACAAGAAAAAGAAATCTGCATATTCAACACAGGTCTCACCAGGATAACTGATGAGGAGTCAAATAATAGTGTCCTGCTGTGTTGAACTGACCCAAAATATTTGAAAAATGTTGTTGTTAAGTTGAGCTGCCTTCCCTTGCTAACATACTGCTTTAATGAGAACTTGTGGCTCGTGCCTCCATTCAGAGGAAAAGTCCTCTGAAGCTCCCTCTTCCACACTCTTCTTGTCTTTCATTAAGCATGCAGATTTCCTTATGTAACACATGAAAAGGTGTTTCATGGCAAACCATTGGAATGACAAGATGAGCCTGATTACTCCAAAAGCACACCAACACCACAAGGAGCTGACAATGCTGGTTCCCACATGGGCACCGAGAAAAAAGGAACTTTTTCACACAGGGATTTTGATTTCCCAGGGAAATGTCCTCTGCTGGTGAAGCGGCTATATTGTTTGAACAGACAATATCAGCTATAAAGCATCATGGATACATTTAAGTATCAGCAATGTAAAATACAAATGCACAAAAGCACGAGCTGCCAACTGTGCCTGTTCCTCGGGATTCAGCAGGAGCAGGCCATGTATTACAGCAGAAATCAAAGGCAACAAACACCAAAAAGCACCTACAGATACAGACATTTGTCAAAGAACATTAAGCCCAAGACAACAGTGGACATACATTTTCACATTAGTAACTCTAACTAGGAAGGGAAACGGTCCTTCCAGACTACCATGACATCCTCTCACTCACATTGCTATCCAGAAGCCAGCAGCATAAAGTTACCTTCACCCTTGGTTCATAGTGCTCCCCAGAAAGGCTGGATCAAGGTCATACATCACAAGAGCATCTCCTGCTAGTAGGCAAAGAAAGGAGACTGGGGCCAGAGCCACTGAGTCCCCTTTCACCCGGGGGACATGTAAAATATTCCTTCAAAAAGGGGTTCTAGTTCAGCAGTACCTCTTACTTTGCACAGGATGAGATACCAACGGGAGCAGTGTGCCCTTGGCAGGCTCTGGTGAAATCCACTTGCTGATCCCTCTGGAGCAGAACATCATCACCAAACCAGGTAAGCTACTGTCAAAGAGACCTCAAACACTGAAGTAGCACAACTCTAAATCTGTACCGACCCCTCTCCGTAAAAAGGATGATAAGAACTGGGCAGCTGCAGCATATTCACACACACTCTTGGGTTTCCACCTTGAGCAAAGAGCCGTAATAGAAAGAATGGAAACAATTATACAAAGAATAATGTTCTTTGTCACTATTTCTCCATGTTGCCTTTTCTATTACTGCAAATATTTGACTTTGAAAGCCTCTTTCTGCATAAGAAGTGAGATATACTGTGCGTGGAAACTTTACAGATTATTACTTCATAGTAACAACGTTCTTTTAAACTTCGTAAAACAAGGACATCATCATAATTTTATATAACATCTGAACCTTTTAAAATTAAGAGGCAGATTATTTGCAAGATTAATAACGTTTTTGTAGCTCTATAAACATGCTTTTATATTTTAAGATATGAAATGTTTTACAGTAGCAAGATGTCTCTAATAGTGAAGGATTTAGATCCCACCAGAAAATCCACGTGGAGCAGGTCCCAACAGTAGGAGCTCCACTGGGATCATCTTTCAGACAGAAGCCTAAGTGTCTTTTTGCAGGATACAAACCACAAACAAACAAGTCTTCAATACAACTTACAAATGTGTCACACATGCCATATAAGATGCACATTAGATTAGACACTCCAAGTGGGAGTGATGTACTCCAGAATTACGCCATGCAAGTAACTTCATTTACCATTCAAGCAATGTCCATCCATCAGATCTTGTGGTAAACCAGCTACAGTTAGAGAATCCCAGTTTTCCACCACCCCAATGAATGAGACTGTAAAGCAGGTATTCGAGCTGACAGTACAGGAGAAAGAAAAAAGGTGAAATGCAAGCATAGGCTGACCTCTGGATATCGTGAGCTGCCACTTCCCTAAGGCCCTATCTGGTAGGAACAGGGCCATTCACACTACCAGATCATGCTGTACTGCCTCAGTTATCTTTGTATCATTCAGTAGCAAAACCAGACAGGGATGAAAGCTGGTTTCAATGCAGTATGGAAACTCAGATGCAGGATTTAACCCTGGAGTCTTGCTGCTGTACATCTTTCACCCCCTACCACTACCAAGTCCTTTTTCCTAAGTTCCCTTAAGTAATAAGGCCAACAACAACCAAGATCTGGACCCAGCCACTCCCAGGCAGCACGCAATATTCAAGCAAGGTCTCAGATCAGCAGGGCAGGAAGTTTAGCTTCTCAACACAAAGTCATACATAAGGTAAGGCAGACCTGCCTCAGCTCTAGAGGTGTGCACACCAACAACCCATTCAAATTAGAGTCATAACAATATGCATTTCCCATGCACAGAATCTCCTATTACACACAGGCTTTGATGGCCATCCTCCTGCTGTGGTATGTTGACACAAGGGGTCAGACCCAGGTGATTTACAAGCTGGTGACTTGGATTTGGTACAACCATACAAGTCTGGCTCTCCATCTCCACTCTTCTTTGCCAGCAGGAGCTGAAAGCCAAGGGGTTCTCAACAGGAGGAACAGAAACTGAATTATTGCCTCATGTAGTTGCAAGCAGCCCCTCTAGGAACACAGTGGGCTGTCCAATACGGCTTCCAGCAAAAAGCAACTAACACCAGATCCATCCACGTTTTATACAAAAGCTTGGACAGTGAACTCCCTTCTTGCTATTTCTGGATTGCTCTATCATCATCTGGGGTCATGACCGGAGACAATCATTGCTTTTCCTTTGAGAGATGCATGAGCTTTTCAGTTCATTAGACTCAGGGCATTCAGCAGCCACTGGCCAATAGCCACCTGAGTCACTATTTCTGATATCCTTCAGCATCTATATTTTGTGTGTATACACACACACTGTTCATAGTTACTGATGGCATCTGGGGCTATTTCGAGATATAGACAGAAAGGTATATGGTTCACAAATCAAGAAAATGCCATCCATTTTCAATAAAGTCATACTTTACTAATTCTAGTTAAAGCTACAAGATGAAGCATCCATGTGGGGCCAGATCAGTCATTTCCCTGGAGCCAAACACTTTCATGTGGCCTCACTAAACATTTGAACCAAGAAGCACTGGCAAAGTGACAGCAAATATTTGCAGCTAAGATCTTCATGGAAAGAACACCTGATATAGTCAGTAATAATACATGAAATTTTATAATCAGTTGTTTTGAACCATCCTAGGGAATTCCATAGGAAAAAAAAAATAGATTTAGTGTGTTTTAAATAAAGCATTGCTCTTTGTTCAAAGTAGGCTTTGACTTTAAATTCTAGAGAATTAACTTCCAAATACATTCTATTAGGACACACTATTCAGAACTGAAAGATATTGTTTTGAAAGGAAAAATACACAGGATTTCCTGTGCCTCTCCTTTCCCAGCAAACAACACTACTTACTTTCCACAAAGGTGGTTTAAATAGACAGCTGGAAACAACTATTGCTCCCAACAGCTTAACACCTATACTTAACCAAAAGAAGAGCTTCAAGCCTGATTATGGAAATATCACAACTAGAGAATAATAAGTCTTTACGATCCATATGTACATCCACCTGGAAAAGAAGGCATTAAATCCACAGTGCCTGTGAGATCAGCAGGAGCTCGCTGCCACGGTACATCCTAACCAAAAGAGTTTACAGCAAAGGCTGAAGAACAGTAGCTCTGTTTCTAATACCCCAGGATTCAGACTTCCACAAGGCCCAAGGCAGGACCCACCAGTAATTGCAGACTGCAATTTTTGCAGGCTGGAAAAGCTGATATTTCAAGGTAGTTCCTCTGGTCCTTCTCCAAGCCAACAGATCACCACAATCACTTTCAAGGTAAGGTGGAAAGCTGCAACAAAGACATGCTTTGTCATGTTTGGGGGGCTGCATTGCTTTGCAGCTTCTGCATAACAAAGACGACTTCAAGAAAAGCAGCAGAGTTGCTTCAGCCTTATGAGATTACTGAGTATAAACTCCGCATCTACACGAGCATAAATTCACTTCAGTGGTGGTGACACCAAGCTTAGCAGTGCTGAGATTCAGCAAGACTCCTCTAGACTCACTGCTTTTGAAAGCCTTTAAATAAAGAAGGAACAGATCGTGACTGAGCATGCACACACACTGCTAGCACAGACCACTTCCAGCACACTGCTTGCACAACACCTTGTTCCCTATTTCACAAACAGTGGAACACGAAGCCAAATTCTGCACCCAGTTCTGCTGTGACCATCCTTAGCACATATCACAGAAAGGACAGTTTTATCAAAACCAGGGTAGTTGGTTTTTTTGTTTTGTTTTTTAAACTATAAATAACAATTAAGAATTTAAACTTTCTGTTCTCTGCCTCTGTGCACTTCCCATGGCTGCACACTTGCATTGCTTCAGCACATCAGGCTGCTCCTCTCTATTTCTGGGAACTTTCTAACCAAAGTGGGTGGAAAAAATTCTAGGTGATTTTTTGAGTGAGTCCTGCTATTCCTGGATATTGCATTTCATTCTAGGGGAAATGCACAATGAATACAGTTTAGGTAGGAAAGCCTCGTGTTACTGAGAGATCAATCCCACTATTAGAATTAGCAGGTAATTCCAGATACCCAGTGCTACGTTCAGTAGGAATGGAAAAAGTGTCTCAGCACACAGCAACTGTACTTCATGGTCATTTTCAAGATGAGGTGAACATTCTGATTTTTGAAAGCATTACTGCTTCTTCAGTAGTCGATAATTAAGGTCTAAAGGCAATTAGATAGGTCTTCTACCATATAATCACACAGTATTATCTCCAATGTCTTTCCAGCTAGGTGAGGCATCAGAGATCTGGCTTTTACCCAGCAACCAAACTACACATTTGCTTCCACAAGTGCAAACTCAGAGGAGCCCTACATGGACTTATTTAAAATCTTGTCTGGAAGAAGAGACTCAGGACAGTAATGTTTAAAGCTTCTCCACTGATTTCTCCCTCAATTCTCACACAGCAACAAAATGGCTACAATTGACAGTGTGTAACGTGTCCCCTGGGAGACACTGATACAAATAGAAAGTTTAAAATTAACAGCTGACTGTCAATGCAATTATTTCAGAATGTATGGCATTCGTTAATAGGCAATGTCAGAACATCAGGTTTGCTGGTCAGCAATACAGGAAAATATGAATTCAAGGCTAAAAGATACCTGAAAAGCTCAGCTTCAGTCTTTAAAGAGATCAAAAATACACTGAAATTGTTACAAAACCATGTTGTGCTGAGGATGCCTATTCCACTGTCAAGCCAGTTATGCCTCAATGGCTCATTAGTACCTGATTGAGCAAGCCAAGCCTTCCTACATGTAAATGTCCTTCCCCCTGCCCTTCTGCCATATCCCAGAAGTTGGATTCTGCTCATTTTGTTGGTATCACTGCTGTTTCCATCCGTTTGGATCTACTGAAGTTTTCAAGAGTGAATCTGGGATTACTCTGAAGCAACAATGAAATTGATTCTTTCACACTGTAGCAAGAAGAGTCCGCAGGAGGGTTCTGAGGGTCCATCATAAGTTCATACCCCCCATCTCTCTCCTAGGCAAAGTTTCAGAAAACTACACTGAGTCTCAAAGTGAAGTTATCTAGGATGAAATTGAAAAATTCTGTCCATTTGCAGTAGTTGATGCTTTTCTGACATCCTAAAGCCATTGCTATAAGTTATTGCTAACTGATGGTCAGGCAAGTTTTATAACCAGTAAAGCTCTCTCCCAGAATACACATTCAGAACTGAGCATCAGCAAAGAATGAAACTCTGAGGGCTGTCCATCAAGGCAGGAGTTTATTCTACACTGTTGAATTTCATACTGCACTGATCATTCAAACTGCATAGCCACATATTTTCCCCTCTCACTGTGTAGATTGCAGCTAAATCCCCACCACAAAGGCTGGACCCATATCTTCAGTGACCCAAGTAATGGGTCAGTGAAGCTATGGAAATGGAGTACAGACCAGTATGTGAATGGATGATGAACTCTGAATCAGATTTAGAGTTCAAGCTCCTCAGTAGGATTGTGTTGGAGACCGACAAAAGCATAAAGAGACTTTAAGGACTCCAGCCCAACATTTGCTTAATAAAGGGCCATCGCAACACCCAAGGGTGTCCATCCTGCCAACAGCCCTTGGCTTGCTGGACTTGGAGAAAAAGAGAATCAATGATGGTACTTTACATTGGAGCAAGCATGGCAGATATGCTTCATTCATGAAGAGAGTTGTCAGCCTCTATACAGATAGCACTAAATTCAAGGAAAGAGTTTTTGCATTAATAATACATTCCCAGTGACGGAAAAGCAAGAAAACTTTTCCTCATTATGCCAATAAAACATTCAGTACTTCTGATTTCTCTTCATAAATCCTCCAAGTAGCCATGTTCAGTCAACTACCCTTTATCCATTGAAGACTGATAGCAAATAAGGTCTATCCTAACAAGGTTTCAGAGGAGTGAAACAAAAAGAAGCACAGCTTAATTAAAAACAAACAAACAAAACATTCCCCATATTAGAATTGCCATTCCTTACTTTCCCTCCTTGTTTTGAACACGCTATTAAAAACACTGAATAAAACACTTCTGAAAGTGACTTCCTGATACATCCACACCACAGTATTACTCCCAGGCCTCTGTGCTATTGAGTGAACAGTCATCAGCTGAAGCCACAAGATCTCTACTGAAACATGACGACACCATAAGTAGTTTAATTCAATCCGAAGAAAAAAGCCAAAGCTTTCAGTGCGTATCCCACATAAATATCAAATCATAAGGTTCAACCAATCCTGAGACCTGGGAGAAGAAACTCAATGAATTAGCATCATTTGTGATTTGTACTATTCCTGAATACAAAAAACACTTAGAGATAGCAAGGGTATAGGAGCTATGAATGAGGATACATCCTTGTATCACTGACAGGAAAATAGTAAACTCCTTCAGTATCATTTTAGTGTAACAGTATTATTAAAATCTTTATACTTTGAGTGAAAGCATTAATTATTACACCCACCAGGAGTATTTTTCATTGTCAAACTGCCTTTTGCCATGCTAATAAACACCAAGCTTTGCATGTAAAAACTAATCATGTTATCTCATTCACAGGTCAAATGACAGACTAAAATAATTTCTGCAATTCTCCCTAAATAACTAGCTTTTGCATATCAAGTTTTATGGCATATTAGAAATGAATGAAATTCAAACAGGATTTGAATAGCTGAGTAGGTAGAGAGGGAAAGATAAGAGCAGATAAGAAAAATCTTGAGGTAAGCTAAGCCTTCTGAAATGCTGCTTTACAAAGAAAAGCAACAAGATTCTTATTATTTATTTTTTATTTCAGGACCCTGAATGAACTCAGGATGAAACAGCTGCATGCAGGTCATTACTCAGAATATGCACAGGTCAGGCTCCCAGCCACTGTGCATAAGAGCTACATCAAAACAACTTCCTGCATTAAAAATAAAGTCACTTTCAAGTACTCCAGCATTTCATTCAGGCTAAAAGCAACTTCCACAGCTCCCAGGTAACTCAGGGAAGCAAGATGGAGGAATCTGTCTGCTTCGTAGGTATTTAAATAACAGCCAGATGACTGAGACCTTCCATTTTTTATAACATGCAGACCTCCCTATTACTAGGGCCCTCTTTCCACTTTGTTTTAATAACACAGTGTGTTGTAGAAATGAGAGACCAGGAACATGGCTACTTCTCATCCTCACTGTGAGCCACCTCTGGGCTACCGCAACCACTTCCCCCACTTCCCCCAGCATCAGAGCATCTCTGGCCATCTGCTCATCCAGAAGGTGCAGGTGTCAACCCACAGCAGCAGCTCCCAGGGGGTGGCTGAAACACTACAAACTCAGTTATCAGCAGTTCTAGGTGGTGGCACACAGCCAAGGCTTGCCCACTAGAGCCAGCCTCACACAGCAGTCCGAGCTCTCGCTATCTTTGAGCCCCCCAGGACATGGCTATATTTGCATTGCATTTAATGGGATTTCTAATGCCTGTAAAAGGAACAGGCATTTCACTTGCTCTCCAGAATGCATTAGAGAATGCATACAGTCCTGGCTTAGTGTCTAACACTCCTCCTACATCTGTCAGTGGGGACATAGTCTGAGGCATAGGAACAAAACCATCACAGCACCCTGCTCCAGCTGAGGTGGAAGCTCAGCCTTAGAGATATAAACACCGTTCCCCAAGCGTGGACATTAATGGTTGGGTAAGCAAAGCACACTCCCCCCCATACACAAAGCTGGTACCCTGTAAGGAGATTGGTAGCCTGGGACAACAGGGTGGATAGAAAAAATTTACTTACATCCTTATATATACACTTCCCTGTGCCAAACTTCAAGCAACCAGTTTGAGAAACATTGGCTCCAGTAGCACATCTTGCACCACACAGCACATCTACAGAAGGCTTCAGGTGCACAGCTACTTTCCCAATGGAAAACGTTGCATGTAGAAACTTCCAAATATCATGCTGGAAGTTCAAGCACTCCCCAAGGAAGGATCAGCTTTGTAACAAAAGCAACTGCACCACTGCTTGGCTTCCATTGCACAGAAGAAACCAAGATAACATGTACAGCTTAGTCCTTACCAGAGTAACCCACATTACTTCGCCACACAAATGTTTGTAAATAGGCAGTAAATGCAGCAGGTTCCTCCCAGTAATAAGGATACCTCAGGATAATGCATGATGAGGCACATTTTGATATGAGCATCCCAAACAGCTTCAGGCCACGAGCTGTTGCTGAGCTCACTAAGATCTTTTCTTTGATCACAGAAGAAAGCCACAAAGGTGGGAAGTAAGCACAGAGATCCTAGAACTGCCTGTTCTCACTTGTCACTCCCTCTCCTGTGTCCACAAAGCCCGTTTGCAATCCTAACGTTCACCAGCTCTTGGTGAGTTTTGATCACAAATTCTTCAAGGTGACAACTCTGTCCTTTCCGGGCACCGCATCGCACACAGAGAGCTGTGCAGAGAGCTGCTCCACGGTGCTGGGTCTGGGCAAAGAGGCTTCAGAGCAGCTCCAGACTGAGCAAACCACACTGCCCCTCAACCAAATATCCCGAAACAGCAGGATGCCAAGGCCTCAGAGCTGTTGGCCAGTCCCAGGAAGGACAGTTCTATGCCCTACGGTAAAACTGGACTTTACTACTGTTTTACAGAGCTTCATCTAAAAGCCTGAATGCCGCATGTCTATGAACAACAGCCCCTGATTGCTCGTCTGCAAAAGCAGAAAGCCTGCTCACAGTCTTTGCAATGGAAAAGAGAACATGACTCAGATAGCACTATCTGCCTGGGACAGTCACTCTGCAGAAATGCCCTCTGCAGAGTCCTCAAGCCCTGCTGTTCTGGAATTCTTCAGCAGAAGAGCTCCAAGGCCAGACCCCCATCATCTCCTACCACCCAGCCTCTTGTAAGGAGGCTGCTCTTTCCAAGGGAAGACCCACTGCATGAGGGTGTCTCTCCAACACAACAGGGCAGGAATAAGGCTCAGAGGACTGAGCATCAAGATGCCAGTGGGGCAGACAGCAAACTTGCTTTAGCTCTGCTATCCCAGCAGGCTATCTACATGCTGATGAAAACAAGACTTTCCATAATTCCCAACAATCAGGACACATCCAGTGCTGTCAGCAGGCTGTCCTGCACAACCTCTCCCAGGTTCATCACTGATCTCCAAGGAGAAGAGAGCACCAAAAGCCAACAACTAGGTGCTGGCTGAAGCGTGCTCCTGCTCCACATGCAGCACAGAGATAAAGTTCCCACTCCCTGCTTCTAACAAGGAAAAAGAAAAATACCCATTCTCCCTCACAGCAAGAAGGGGATTTCCTTACGATCTTAGGGCAAGAGAAAAGGCTGTAGGACCTTAGGATGCAGGGAGGGCTCCCTGCAGCACAGCAAGCCTGCAGTTCCTCCTCACTCAGTCCAGAGCCGGGGATGCGCTCTGTGCTGTGCAGCCTGGCTCGTGCCTGGCTGATTTCTGTTCCAGCCTCTGAGTCTAAACAGCACTCTGTGACGTCCCCTTCCCTGCTACGCATCTTTCTGACTGAAAGGAGAATCTGGCAAATGCCCAAGTATTCTTTAACCTCTACATTAACTATTGTTAGCTTTGGCAAAGCCCAGCTCCTGGGTTGCCTGGAGTGGTATCGCTTACTGCTGCAGCCTACAGGAACTGCTGTAGTGAGAGATTTGGAGAACAGGGATCAGGTAGCAGATGCAAAAAGCACAGCCCTCATCCACAGCATCCTCCCTCCCACCATCACCTAATGGGCTTCAGAAGCAGCAACAACTTTTAAGCTTATCACTGCTGCAAAATGCTCAGAGTGAATACGCAGAGCCAAACAAGTTAAAGCAGCTGGAAGTCAGAAGAGGCCAAGTGTTACTCTCAGGCTACTATGATGTGTTGGTAGCATTGCAGATTCATACAGAACTGCAATTATTATTATTATTATTATTAGAGACAGTAGCAAGTGAGAGATGTTCATTTCTGGGTTTGGCTGTTAGAAAGGCACAGCCCACACCATCACCTCCTCTTCAATCCACATCAGGATGTCTTCCCTGCCTACAACACTGCAACAGTCCTAGCAACTGCAAAGCCCTCAGTCCTGGACCTCATCGCACAAAACCCAGAGGTATCCACCTCCCTTTGCTCTCATGAAATGGTCCAGTATCAGTACACTCAGTTCTGGCTGCTTTGAACAGCCCCAGAGTGAGCTGAAGCCCTCTTCTCACAGAGGCCTGAAGGCCTTGTAGAATGCTGGTACCAAACCTGCTCAGATAGTCAAGCTGTCCTGGGAAGGCAAATCGTAGGCAGGAACAGCCACAGCAGTCACCAAGCACAGATGAATTCAAGGACCAGAAGGTAGGTTTGCTTAAATAGACATCATGTTTCTTAATATAGCACACACTCTTCCCCAGTATCTGCATAGAGCTGAGTTTGACACATTCCAGGATTTGCAGTGAGGAGGATCTGTAGGTTGGAAGAGGGGCTACAGGAGGAAACCTTTAAAACCAGAGGAACGACTTCAGAGAAATACTGTATCAGGGACTACAGAAGCAGCAGCCTCCCACCAAAAGATTGTAATGCAGAGGCCTGCTTAATAATGAAAACAAAATGCAAACAGTCTCCTGGTACAGCAGTGCAGTTGCAAGTCCATCAAGGTTCCATCACAGAAGCTGAAGACGTGGAGGTATTGGGCTGGCTCAGACCTTCCCTCCAGGGAGACATCCTGCATTGTGCCTCACTACACAAGTGCACGAAATCAGTCTGTTGGATCTGTGCACCACAGGCCCTCACACGCAACTTCAACATTAAGGGAGTTTCAAGAATCGTGCCAGTGCAATTAGACCTCTTGCTCATTTTCTCCCAATGAAATGCCAGAGTTACTTTTCTATTTCCTTTAAGGTCATGCCTACTTTGTGCCTGCCTCATTCTGGTGGCTTGAATTCTGCTGGGTTTGCTCTGAAAAGTCTTTATTTATTTATTATTTTTTTTCATGCCTGGGCAGGTAAAAACCAGAGAGTATTTGTTCCCCATCTCTACTGCAACAGAGAAAATCTCTACTAAGAGCAACCTGCTGAGAAATGTTGCAAAAAAACAACATAGTGAGACAATCCCAGGAGTTACCCTACCAACGACCCTGCCACCAAAGCTGACAGCCCAGGAACACAGAGTACTGAAGATCTCATCTTGCAATTAACAAACACGAGCAGCAGCAGCCCAAAAGGCTGCCTGCTCGGCTGCTCATTGCTAACTCAGTCAACAACTGCATCATAATGGATCTGTTTGCACAAGGCAGGAATCAAATGACCCTCTCTACCAGGTACTGCTTTTGCCCCCAGCTTTTTATTGCGATGTCACTTTTCTGCCTCCCTCTCATCTCCTCTAGTGACACGAGCTCCATCAGAAGTTCCACACAGCCTTTCACCTGCTCATGTAGTACATGGCAAGGCACCATGTGTTATTCTGAAGTCACGGTGTACTTGCTTTGCATCAAGGCACGTAGCAGTAGGTCACGCGAAAAACTGAAGGTGTCCTCTCTCAGGTTAACTGTGAAAACAGACTTCATCTCTCTTTTTCCTGACTGCCAACCAACACAATGGCCATGAGCTTTTGATCGAAATTGAGCCTTTGCACATTCATTTATTATTATTTTAGATGTACTTACCTGCCCTCAAGCCCTACTAGTTCTATTGATCACTGCCCACAAGAAACTGTGTTTTATAGGGCATACTGCCTCCATACGATTGAAATAGCTTCCTTCCTTAATCAGCATATAATCAGATATTCCCACACAGGAGAACTATAGCTCTGATTGACAAGATAGTTACAAAAATAAACCTGAGGTTTAAATATAGCTTGCCCAGCTCCCTAGAAGGTATGTCCTATTGTGTTATACAAGTCTACTGTCATTTTCCTTGAATTAATATAGTCTATGTTCTCCCACTGCCCTGATATCTATCAATTAAAGAGCTACCAGCTTGGAGTTACACAGGAGGGCTGGCACCTGGGGTCAGCTGGGAATGGCAGCTAGCCTTCTTGCTGCGTGCACCGACTTACCACCAATATTTCATTGGCAATTAACATTTACAGATTCTAAGTTCACGTACCAGTTGAATGCTTGATGTCTGATGCAACTGTAGAGGTAGGTAAACAGACATGCAGGACTACATAGCTATGTATGGAAATATACATATTCTTTTGATTGGGAGTATTATCTGGATTAGATACACATCTGTGGGCAAGCACAAAACCAGGCAGGCAATATTTAATGAATCCCTCCTCCTGGGGTAGACAGTTCAATAGCACAATACTCATCACATTCCTTCCAATCTATCAGGATGTTCTGATGTGTTAAATATGCAGCGTAATGAGGGCAGAGCTCTATAGCCTCGCTCCTTTCATTTCAGGGAAAAAAAAAAATTTAAAAATGAGATGTTTTTAAAAACCATTCTAATTACGAAATGCTCTTCATCTCTTCAAAACCTCCCCATTGCCGACTGGCTACAAAACACGGGACAGACCTCATATTTATTATGCAAATCCTCGGCATTAAGAAAACAGATCACCAACTGACATCTGTCTCCCCCGAAAGGAAAACGAATAACTGAAAATAAAGGGAGAGAAGCCCTCATCCGCACGCCGCAAGCCGCCCGCGGAGGGACGCGCCGAGCCCCTGCTGCAATGCTCCCAGCCCCGTGCCGCGCACCGAGCCCGGCCACTGCGGTGCCGCCTCCTCCCCCTCCCCGCACCGCGACCCACCTTTGCCTTCCATCGCGGAGCCTTGCGAGCGCCGGGAAGTTGCGGGGAAGTTGCCGGAAGACGCGCTCCCTCCTCACTCAGCCCGAAGCCCCGAGCCGGCCGCCGCTGCCTGCTCCGCGTCGGGGACGGCGCCGTCACAGCCTGGGAGCTGCAAGCAACCACCGGGAGAAGGGAGAGGGGGAAGGCGGGGTGAGGCGCGGAGCCGCCGCCGGGGCAGCGGGGGCCGCGGGGAGCCGCGTCGTTACCTGGGCGGGAGCTGTCCCTGGCCGAGCGGTGCTGCTGCGGGGGCGAGTGGCTCGGCGGCCCGCCGCGCTGCCTGGCGCCGCCCGCATGCGCGCCCCGCCCGCGCCCCGCCTCCGCCGCCCGCAGCGCCGGGCCCGGGGCTCCGCAAGGAGAGCGCCGCCGGCGCCCGCCGCCCCCCGGCCGGGCAGGGAGGCCGAGACGCTTCGGGAGCGCGGACCCACCGATCGTCTTCGCGGGACGAGGGGACGTCGCCCGGGCGGTGGAACGCGCGGCGCGTCCCGCCCGCTGTGTTGGTTTCTACAGGTGATGGGTGCGGGGAGTTCTGCACATGGCCGAGGCCCCGAGCACGGCGCTTCGCTCGGAGACGTTGCTCCTCTCGCACTAACGTCCCCCCAGCGCGGGCCTGCAACACCTGCAGCCGTGGAGAGGAACTCTTAGCAGAAGGCTCAGGCCTTCTCCAGATACAGTTTTCCAAGATTAATTGTGCTGATTCATAGAACCATTCACCCTACGGGTAGTTTGGGCTTTTTTTTTTTTTTTTTTTTTTTGCTTTCAGCATGCAGCTGCTAGAGCTTAATCTCCCTCTGCTTAATAGTAAACTGTCCCCCACTAACAAGAAACTGATAAAACATCCTTACTGGGACCATTTTGAGACCTCTCACTCCAAGAAACAAGTGGCAGCCCTGGAGCATGTCCACAGAGGTGCTTGAGACCCTTCACAGCCCTGTAGCCCAGATCTTATATGGGCAGTGACTGAGGAAACAAAGGTGGCTGAGTGAGGAGAAGAGGATGCCCAGGAGACAACTCATTACTCGTTACAGCTCCCTGACAGGAGGTTGTGGTGAGGCGGGGAACAGCATTGAGTTGTGCCAGGGAGGTTCAGGTTGGACATCAGGAGAAATTTTTTCTCAGAAAGAATGGTGATGTGCTGGCACAGACAGCCAGGAAGGTGAGGGAGCTGCCACCAGGGACTCAAGAACTGTAGAGACGTGGCACTGACAGATGAGGTCAGTGGGCAATGTTGGTGGCAAGTGGTCTGTCAGACTAAATGATCTTAGTGGTCTTTTTCAACCTAAGTGATTGATGATCAACCTATGATCAAGCCACTTCTACTTAGATGGTTGATTCAGCTGCTTAAGTTTGCTCCCATAAAGAAGTTTCTCCAGCTCCAGAATTGTTTCTGCATCATTCTCATTTTTCCCCTTATTTGTCTATTCAGGCATTATGTGGATGGTAAAACCCTTTTCATGCTTGTTTTTATGATTTGTGGTACTGCAAAAATCCCTGAAAATGACCACTATGCTGAGAGCTGCACACAGACAGTGCCACTGCACTACACTCCTCTGAGCTAACAGGTAGGAGCAGAGCTGACGCAAAACACCCGAGCTCACCTACCCATGCATTCAGTTTCCAGTCACACTTACCAGATCTTCCTGGTCCCATTCAGGATGTCATAATCTCCCTTCAAGTTCACAAAACCGTCATGAGTCCTTAAAACCCATATCCTTACAATTTCAGAACAGCTTAAAGAGAAGCCCTCCTGCGCAGAGCACAGTTGCAGAGCCTAGAAGGCTCTTCTCCTTAGCACAAAGGGAACAAATCCACTCAGTGTATTTCCTTCCACTGCCATTCATAGGTAACCTTGCAAGCTACTTAACATTAGAAATGAATACTGTATTTTCTGTACTTTTCTCTACATTTCAGCTGCATACTGTATTAAAGTATCACAAATCTGGACTAGCTCGGGTGAGATCACACTACTGGTCCTCCTCTAGCCCTTCAGGGAAGTTAGATCTGTATTTACTGTAGCTTTCCAGGTAAGCAAGTATCAAATAAAGATCAGTACATTATCAGATCTCAGTATCACATCAGGTTGTTCCCTGACCCCCAGCAAGACAGAGCTTTGCAGAACTCAGAAGATGTAGGTGT
This sequence comes from Tympanuchus pallidicinctus, assembly GCF_026119805.1. Classification (NCBI taxonomy): domain Eukaryota; kingdom Metazoa; phylum Chordata; class Aves; order Galliformes; family Phasianidae; genus Tympanuchus; species Tympanuchus pallidicinctus. The sequence continues at coordinate 12,613,131 of NW_026294739.1, read as the reverse complement.
GCTGATCGAGGGGGCTCCTTCCCATCAACACTGTTTAAGCCAGAGTGGAAGGAGAACTTCAGAGGTACCACTCTCCTGTAGCAAATTCACAGGGCTGCCAGTGGTATTTCCCATACCCAGAGGTAGCCTCTCTATTCACAAACAGAGCGCACCATCCAGACAAGGTCATGCACAGAGCTGTGCAGGTGTTGTGGTGGCTGCATGGGGCACTTCTAGAGGAATCGGGACACAACGGGATGGAGAGGACCACTCATGGTTGTATTTCTTCTGGTCTTTGATAGGTTCTGATGAAGACCATCCTAAAAGAGCAGCAAACCCACACACAAGGGCACTAAGGGCCAGCAGATAGAGATTCTGTACAAAGCTCCACACAAAATTGGCCATAAGCCAGCTTCAGTTCTACAATTTGATTGCCAGAGAGTGAGACTCCAGTTTCCAAAAAGTCCAGAAGCCAACCTCAGCACCCAGATCAAACAAATTTCTGGCTAGAGACCGCCGGGCACAGAAAGGCGCTTGGCCTGCCCACAGACCTTAAAAACAATTAACAAAAAAGGGAGCTGCACTGAGTTCTGACCAAGGGGGAACAGTAACTGCCAGCTTCCATGTGCAGGGTGGGCCTAACCTTGAAACCAGCTGCTGAGCAGGACTCAGACAAGTGCTTGAGGAACTCCTGTTTTCTGTAGAATCTATTCCCAAATCCAATAGGTGTCATTAGCTAACTGTCAGAAGAACAGATTCCTTTAGGACAGAAAACAAAACTGCTCAGTTACCAGTGTCAGAAGATGCCCACAGACTATGAGCTGTGCTCAGAGGAGCACAAGCCAAAACAGCAGGTTGCAAGAAAGTAGGCCATGACACTGCAGCAGCAGGAAGGACCTTTAATGCTACTAAAATAAGAAAGAATGGAGTGGGGGAAGGAGAGGAGTAAATAGAGACTTGAAGTCCTAAAAAAAAATAAAATAAAATATAGAATAGGCATCTGTAAAATACAGAGAGTGCTCTATACAACCTGTCATCTTCCACCTTGAGGCAGATAGGCACTGCTTCTGATTATGAGCAAACAAAACTATGAGGTAGCATCATCCTCACATCATCCAAGTAATTGCTAGAAGCAGAGAAGTGCTTTAGGAGCTGGTGTGGGGAATGAAGTCCAAAACAAACCACAACATTTGAACAAACAGTTTAATTACACAGAATTATTGATCAGATGTTGAGCTTAGTCAGATGTTATTGTTAAATAAGAAAGTACTAGAAGTCATAAAAATACCAAAACAAATGAGTAGTCTTGTAATTATTTACAACAAAGACTAAAATTAATATGGAATAAAATCAGGAAGGTCGGCAGCCATCCTTGTATTGACTCAGGAAGCTGCTTTCAAGACCTAGCATTTGTTTGGTGAAGTACTACCATCTTTCTATTGCTTCTATTCTTCATCAGCATCTACAGACAGATCCATCTGAATTCAGTGTTTGAACAAATTAATGCAGAGGCTAAATGCTTTGATTCATCAAGCTATTAAAAGGGTGAGATGAGAATATCTGGTCTTTGCACGGCATAGCTCCCTTAGGAGTGCAGAAGCACATCACAGTGTGCTGGATCACTCAGCAAGGAGCTTCCCAGAACAGAACTGGAGAACTCCACCCACCTTCTTTTTGCCTTGCTAGCTTGGGAAAAAGGCAGTGCACTAAACAGTCACTTGAAAGAAACTCTAATACCCATTAACAGGAGTCTTCCTGCTGACTTAAAATGGCAGTTGGATGTGACCCAAGACCCTTGACACCAAATTTTCATTCACTATAAGAGACTGGGCATCCTGAACTGAAAGCCTAGGAAAGCTAGAGGCTGCTCTCCATCCCTGCACAAAGTACTTTGTACTTTCAGGGATAGCTCCTGGTCCATCTGAGCCCCAGACCTCTGGTTATTCAGTTTAATAAATAACTCAGTCACCTCCTTGGTCAGGTGTGGGCAGGGAGCTGCTTTCTGAAGCCAGGTCATTACACCATTATAGAAACTTAATGCTTTCATGCAAGGAAAAAAAAAAAAAAAAAAAAAAAAAAAAGTAAATATTAAAATAATCTGCTGAATGAAGCCACTTAAGCATTATCCCCTTTTTGACTTGATTGGAAAAAAATAATTACATCCATTCAGCATGCTTTGCACAAGAAAAAGGAGATTCTCAGAGCTGAGGCGGGAAGGAGCTTCCTGCTGGCAGCTCACCTGGGGCAGCCACAGGCAGCCTGCACTCCTAAGAGCCAAGTGCTGAAATGCTTGCAGGGGATGGGCTATTTCTTACAAACCTATCACCTATTTGCCTACTCCTGTTTCTCATGGCTACTTCACAGCCATCAGAGCTGAGCAGCATTCATATTCTTCATGTGATGCTACAGACATCACAGCCTAACCTCTGCCAGCCTCAGATCCCAGGAGGCAGTTTCTTTGCCTGAATCCTACCACGTATGAGCTATTTCTAGAGAGCTGAACTCTACCTCAGATGGTGCAGTCTTGCAAGATGCCCACCAAGAAGCCCATTTAGTACCAACAAGCACAGCCACAATCCTAAGCAGGCACTCTGATTTCCAGAATGTCACATCCTAACAAATGCAAATGCATCCCCAGGGCAGTTTTCCCCCATGCCTCTGGGGATTACATCCTTCTGCGACAACTTAGGCCAAAACCCAGAGCTTGTCCAGCTCCTCTTGGCAGATACCATGAAATATACTGAAAGGTGACATTCAATCAGAAGAGAAAGATGCATTAGAAAACCGTGATGCTGAGAAACATGATTCTGTGATCATGGTATTACAGATTGGCGTACTGGATTATGTTATCTTCGTGGTCTTTCCCAACCTTAGTGATTCTGTGAGTCTATGAAAACAAGGAGAAAAGAAAAGGAGAAGCAGGGAGCAACTGCCCTGTTCACAAAGCAGTTATGTTGCTTCCTACTGGTTCTTGGTGATACCAGGTATTCAAATATTGGTATCTTGGTGATACCAAGGTATTTGAAGGTGGGCTAACAGTAATATTCAAAAAGAAGAGTTGAACTCAGCCAGCTGATGAAGAGGATCCTTGTGTACACAACACTCCTCAGCAAGCAGCCTATGTCCAGGAGATGCTCTCCCTTCAGTGGCTGGCTCTTACAAGAGCCCAACGTGGCTCTACCCTGCGTCCACCCCTTCTGATTAGCTGAGGAGCACAGGAGCAAACTATTTGCCTGAACTCCCTGGGTCAGTCACACCCCTTCCCGAGGTGCTCAATGGGCAGTTCAAGCTGTGACCCAACAGTTTAACTCCACCAATGCACTCAGATGCAAAAAAACAGAGCAACCCCCTGGTGTGAAGTTATTTATCTCTACACTACAGCTATGTCAGGCTGTGACGCAAACCTCAAGCACTTGAGCAGTCACACTACAGACAAAAAAAAAAAACAAAACATGTTCAAGCTGAAGAATGAACTCGTGCATTTTTGCTTGACTATCCCCAAATCCACTGGACATCACGTAAAGGCCACCTTCAATGGCTTATTTAATAAGTCTGTGAGATACCGCATGTGTCTGCTCTTCCCTGCTGAGGTTTTCCTTAGAGAAAAGCTTGGTTGGTTTGTTTGCTTAGTTGGTATCCATAGACAGCAATTTCTTTAAGCCTTACTTTGCTCGATTGATGAGGTCTCATTGTTTTCACTGCAGAAGCTTTGGGCTGCAACCAGCCCAAACAGTATGGAAACCAGCATGCCTGAGCCTGAATGATTGAACAGCATTTGGAAGACCTTGCTTGCTTCCCCCTTGTCAGCTGTGCCACAGCACAGCCATGAGACGCAGAAGGATTTAGCTGCATCACCTCCCTGCACAGCCAAAACACACACCCTAAAAAATAAGTCTACCAAACATGATTGTTTAGGAAGAACAGCTGGGCCCAGTGAATACATCCCCTTTCTCCTAGCTGGGTTGCTACATCTAGCCCACCTATAGTAACATTAAACAGTGTAGCATTATCTCACGAGCAACAGCTAGATACAAATGTAGACAACGGAGATTCAAGGAAGAATCCTGGGTTCGCTGACACTACAGCCAGCTGCAGGTTACTTAAAACACGTTCACTTTCCAGCAGTTATCCCTGCCTTTGCTGCAAGCCTTCCAGAGAAGGATAACATTTAGAGACTGCGGGCATTTGTAACTTGCTGCTGGTTTAACATCTGAATGGACTGCAGCAAGCACAGCACTTCGAGGTGGAAGAACCACATGCACGTATTCTTCCTTCATTCTAGAGTCTAACATACATTGAGTGCAAAGTTTTTTCATCTTTAAGAGCTGTCCAGGGTGAGTTTCATAGGTCACTGCAGGAACTAAGTGCAGAAAACACTCAACCTACCACCCACATGGGGTCAGATAATATTTTCTGCCCATCTACTCAACCTTACAGGTCCTGCCCAGGTGACAAGAGCAGGACATCAGGGGAAAGAAGGGCTGACTTTGGTGAAGGAATTTAGCAAGTCCAGGTGCAGAGATGGGGTATATCTAGAGAAAGATATGAGGGTTTGGATGGCAATTTTATTTAATAAGGCAGAGCTGCCAGAAGAGATGGTGGGCTGAAGTGGAAGAATAACAGCATGGGTACAAAAAGCAGAATTTGAGAGATGCAAGAGGGTGCTCATATCCTGGAGTCAAGGAGGACAAAAGAGCACATCATTTCACACATCTTAAAATCAGAAGAGATTTTAGTCATAAAATGAAACGAAGGCAGAAGAAGGAGGTTTGGAGTGACTCAAGATGGCAGGAAGCCAGTTGTGATTGAATCCCATGCCAGCAAGCAAGCTGGAGAAGGAAAAGTATTTAGTCAGCAAGGTAGCAGAACTGGAAAAGTTTAGCACATTCAGCACAGCAGTGGGGCTTGAGACCCTCCAATTAAGGGAAGCAGACAAAGCCAAGGCTGGAACAAGCCCAGTGTGGGCATTAACAAACACCACATTACATTGGGATGAGAAAGCAAGGGGTATCAGCTGTAGCAAGCAAGATTACAGAGAACAAATTGCTATGCAAAGGCTTAGAGCAGCATAAACACTGAATGGTGGTCCGTGCAGCCAAGTGACAGCAAGGAGGGGAAACAAAACACCATCAGAAACAAAACCCACCAAACCAGTAGCAACAGCAAGTGGGAAAAGCAGTGGGATTGTTTTCCAGTGGGAAAATGTTTTCGTACCAGTGCCAAGAAAGCACAAACTTGCAAACAGCTTCAAAATTAAATCACTTGCTGGAAATACCTACTGCTTCATCCTGAGAATTCTCCATCTCACAAACTTCTAACACCAGCACATCAATGCAGTGCCCAGGGTGCCACTTCCAATGCAAAAGCAGCAGCCAGAAGCCATGTTGACCTGAGATTCTGTAGGTGGGCCACACATACTTCCTCAAGGCAGGCATCTTGTGAGCTCCAGCCACACCAGCTCCCCCTTCCCCACACGAAGCACTGAATCCTGGCACCTACATGCAAGCACAAGCACACAGATGGATGCTCTTCTCTCTTTTCCCAGCACCAGGCTTGCCACTGCTGCCTGCTGCTCCCCTACCTTCCCACAGCAGCAATTCATCCCTCAGTTTTCCATCCAGCTTTCAGTTTCACTTCTGCTCATCCCTGTGCTGGAATAGGCTCCATCCCCACACAAGGCTGAGCACACTCTGCCTTGCTGATATCGTGGCATAGAAGGGGAAATCACCCCTGCTCAGACCCCCGGCAGAGACCAGGAAAAGTCATCATTAAATACCAGCAGCCTCCGGAGGCCACACGAGGTTGTGCATGTCCCTCTGCCCTCTCCTGGCTGCAACAAGAAATGCCGAACTCTTTTTTTTTTTCCACCTCATCCCTCTGTTACTTACAGCACAAGCTCGTACTTCTTAGTAGATATTCGCACTCCAGGCTTACTTTAACCACCCTTGAAAAACTGCGGGTATGTACAGCGCACATTTTACACCTCTAAGCATATTAGCATTGCTCAAATAACTTCCTAATAGATCACATTTGTACTCACAGTAAGAGCCTTACGTAAGGTGTGACACCCATGGATCAGCAACAAGGAGCGCACACAGCAGCTCACACTCAGCTGAGCACACAGCTGCTCCAAGAGCACCCCTTATTCTCTAGCCAATATCTTTCAGCACTCATCCTAAATCCTAAGGCATTGCCAGTCAGCCTTGAATAAGGCTCTTCTTGGCAACTAGGGTCAGAAGACACAGTGAAAATCATCTGTTACTGCTCGCTTTAGCAATTCTTATTTCCACGTGCTTATTTTTGGGTGAGTCACATAATAAGGTCTCAGTTGAGGTTTGGGTAAGCTAGGTACATTGAGTCCAGCATTTTGCAGGTGTTCCAGGAGTCAGGCAGCCTAAATCACTGTCCTTTGTAATACTGAAAGGATGAACATAGCCTTCTTGAGGTACTTCTACAAACATGTACCTAAGCAGCTTCATTTCAATCCATGCTGGGAGAACCCTGCCAGAGATGGGATCAGGACACAGATCACATCACCCAGCCCTCCCACAGAGGCTGACAAGAAGACCTGCCTCTATCTGGTAAGCCAGTGAACACCATTGACTCCCCTTACTGGGTTGGATCATTCTCTTTGCTGCTCCACTTTAAACCTGCACTGCATTCCAGTTCCCTCTCATGCACGCTTTGTGAGAATTCCTATTGCTAACAAATTTATATTGATAACAAATCAAATACTGCAGTCTCTCACCCCACGCCATTCATTAGCTGCTATCAGTGGGAACCCAGTCCTACATGTGTATTTATTCAAATGTAAAGATAATCTATAAACAGAACTCCAAGTGCTACAGATGCACAAGGGGGCAATCACCCATTACTTCTGCTTGATCCTGGCCTTGCAATCCCCATTCTGATTAAATTACTGGGGGCAGGATTATCAGCAAGATAATCAGATGCAGTGTCTAATCCGGATTACTCAGCTTTACTAGATCTCAAACACAGGACTTCACTGACTCAGCCAGGGCATTCCAAAGCATTGCATCCCATTCCCAGCACTTAAAGGATTCAAGCATCAAAAAGCCTTGCACATAAGGGAAAGCTAAGGAAAATATCCCCACATTCAGACAGATGTTGCAACTTGTTTAACTGACTTGGCTCTGAGAGCTCCCTCATCCAGCAGAGTCAAGGTTTCAGAGCTGTAATTCATCTGAGCATCTCACCAACTATTTCACAGCTGCAGAATCTCCAGCTCTCAATAAAGCCTCAAGTCCACTGTAGGAGCAGCTTTGCCTGTCCCAAGGCAGAGGCATGGCCCAGACAGCTCTTTTGGTCTGGGCAGCTCCCTTGTTCCCCCCGTAAGCTTTCCACTTCCTTGGTCTTCACCTTGCCAAACAATGTTTGCACTTGCAGGAAGCTACAAGATCACCTTCAGAGGTGACAACACCTAGAAGCGAGGAGTGGCCAACACTTGGAGAACTTCAATATCTGGAAAAGGGCAAGAGATTTTAGCAATTCTTATTGCCTACGTTCACTGCTTCCCCTTAGTTCAGTCTGACCTTCCTTCCCATGTTTCTACAAGTTTGTCACTCTGGACAAAAGCCAGGAGCTCAGCAATGCTCTGAGAAGGAGGCCAGATTTGGGCATCTGAACCTTGGCAAGCAGCTGCATCACACATCAAGCAGGCCTTTGTTCATCAGCAAAACAGCCTGGATAAGGCACAAAGACAGAAAATACATCTGATCTTCCAGCAAGTCCTGTATTGTTCTCAGACAGCATGAGAGGGCACTTTAAAAATATCTTCTGCAGACCTGCACAGCCTGAACTCCTGCTCTGCTCAAAAAATGAATCACTTAGAGGTTTTCATCACCTTATCAAAGCCCCAGTGGCCCTCGAGTGCCCTCCCACAAAGAGTTTGATCTTCCTTTAGGGAGGGGATAAAGCTGTCCTTGAGCAAAGCTGCTTTTCAGTGAGGCCTTGTGCTGTTCTCTCAAGAACGTCAAACACCTCCAGGTGTCCCTCAAACAGGTATCTACCAATAGTTGCAGCTCAGATTTTCCAGAGCTGCTCACAGAAAATAGACTGTAGGCATCTGACTTCTGTGAATCACATTTCTAATGTGCCCTTCAAACAGAAGAGATGTCTAGATTACATTTCTGATGCTGCATAACTATGTGGGTCCAGCTTATCTCCAATTACAAGGGCAAACAGGGAGAAGAGGACTGGGAAAGAAGAAGCTGAGCAGAGAGCAGATGAAAATATGTTGCTGGCTGCCATCAGTTCATGCTCACTGCCAAAAGCAAGGTCAGGTAGTGCTATCTTTCTGCATTGTTAAAATCTGAAAGGTAAAAGGGCACTATCGTTTCAGGATGACTGCATGAAACAGTCTTATCCAGTCTTATCTCTCACCAGTGGCAATAGCTGATTACCTGAGATAATCAAATTCTCCAGCAGTGATGAAAACTCACAAGATCTAGAGTATCACTGCTGCTTTAGCCCATCTCCACACGGAAATCAACAGCCTTCATTCACTCAGCATCAGGGGTAGCAAACAGGAACAGCAGCTGACTGGAGTCAGACCCGAAACATTCACGTTTGTAGTAAAACTGTTCATCACACATTTATGCACACTGGATATAAGAGATCATATCACAGAGCCTAACCCTTGCCATTAGATGTTCAGATTCATTTGGCAGCTGGAATCCAGCAGAAAAACCATTCTCTGACCTGTAACAGGGACCAGTAATATACACATGCAGTAAGTTAAAAATTCACACAAAAGTACCTAGAGACAACTATGAGAGCCTGATAAGAAGGTGATGGCTTTTGTTTTCATACTCTAGCCTGGAAATTTTGATTTCTGCCTGTTTTCATTGATGAGCAGAGAACAATGAAAATGGGTCTGCCACCTGTTGTGTAGGCATGCCTGAAATTCTTATTTCATAAGCATCAAAACCTCCCCAGCACTTGGTGCATTTACTTCTTTGGGGTCAGTGAAGATGGATGGTATAATCATATATCCCTTAGCTACGTCCATAGGTGAGCAGAGGTGGAACAGCGTTATGATGTTCCAAACACCTCTCAAGAGCAGTACATTGGCTTAAAAGTAATTACATGAGCCGGAAAAAATTGCTTTTCTAGGCTATTTTTCTTTCTTTAGAAAGGTGCAGAAAGGAGGCACTACAGCATAGGAAGTGAGGAAGGCAAGCCTTTAAAATACAATAAGGCAAGATCAGGTTGCAGTGTGCTGATGCACCACAGAGCACATTGTTGCACAATTTGTGCTTTTTACCATATCAGAAACTTTGTGTAGGCAATAAGGACTTCAATATCAGAGTTTGAGACACTCAGGCACTAGCATTAACAAAAACAAAGCACACCTGTGCTTTGCTGACGACTCTCACCATTTGGGTCTTTGGGAGTATCACTGCATTTCAGGGAGTATCACAAGCATTTCAGGTGGGATAATCCACAAGGGACATTCACTACTCAACACACAGGACTCCAGAACTGAGTTTGAAGGAGCTCTTCAGAAAGGAAAGGAATGATTTACATACCAAGACACCAGAGTCTGAATGCAGATACCTCTGGGAAGGAGAGGCATTTCTCCTCTAGATTCTCCTGCCATCTCCCACCAACGTGCAGACTATATAACATGGCTCCTCACATGAGGTCTAACCAAGCTGCTGAACTTGCTTGAACAAACACAGCTGTCCACAGCGCACTTTCTCTACGGTCTGACCACATCCATCCCCGCAGATGAAGAGGTGTAGATAGTGGTGACCAAAAAACATTATTGAGAGCATTTCTAGGGCTGCTGCCTTCAGCATTAGGCAACTTCTGTAAACCCTGCTGCTTAGCACTTTGACCAAACCTCTCCAGACTGCACCTCCTGCAGGAGGCTCACCCCACAATAACTTCTTGTTACAACCTTGAGCATTTTATGAGGAAAAGGCAACAGATAACAGGACTCTTGATGCTCAGATCCCTTCAACACTACCCTCCCACACACACACTCCAGCCTTTACCATAACTGTGCAAACCCCAACCTCTCACTTACCTCACAGTCCTCCACCAGCCTTCCCTTGGAGCAGAGACCCAGCAGCGCAGCCTTCCTCCTGCTTTCTTCTCTTGCTTTCCTCCCCTCCTTTCTGCCCCGCCTCTCCCAAATGGCTGCTGATGAACCTCACCTGTGCTGCCCACCCAGCTGTGCTGAGGGGCCCTGCTACAAACATGCCCAGCCATGTACCAAAGGGCCACAGAACAACACGAGATGAGGGATTTTCTCCTATCCCACTTTTTTGTGTGTTAAGGAGTGGGAAGGAGGTCAGTGCTGCTCAATCAACACTTTAATTACTCCGGCTTGCAGATGGAGTAAGAAATGATCCCAGACCATCAGGGCCAGTGTGACATAACAGCAGTCTCCCTCCACTCCTCATCTGTGTGTTCAGAGCTTTTGGGGTGAGCAAATTCCAGAGCTGGTGATCCCATCAATTCGTGAGCAACAGGTGCTGGCTCCTGGGCTACCAAGTCCAGCCTCAGGCTGGTCAGTGCACTCGGAGGCCAGGTGCCATGCAGAGGGCTGTAGCACCCATGCACCAGTCCTGTCTGTGAGCATGGTCAGGACAGAGGTGCTTTGATTGGGATCTGCAGACAGTATGCATGTGGAGGAGACAGCACCCAGCTGCCTGTGTGCTAATCTGCACTCAGCAGTGTGAATAACACACACCTGTCCCAAAAAGGGAGGTGCTATTTTGCTAGTTTCACCTGGTGCTCCCCTCTCCAGTTTCAAAAAAAAAAAAAAAAAAAAAAAAAAAAAAAAAAAATTTAAGACATGTAAATCACACACACACACACAAAAAGAAAAAAGAAAAAAGAAAAAAGGAAATGTTGGGAATCGTTTAGCAAATAGAGCAATCAATCTCACTTCCTTGCTCATGTGAGCAGGCGTGCTCTCTGGTGAGTACCAGCGTTTGCATAAGGAATGTTAGAGCTGCACTTAGCAGTTTCAGCTGCTGCAGTTCTCACTATTGATTGCTACCGTTCAAACCCAGCTCTAATGCATGTTAGCAGGCATAAGCTGGGAGGCAGCTATGGCCCCACTGAGAGTAATGATATATTATCATTCTCTTCAAATGAACCTGGAGAAATACTTGATATATTTAACAGAAATTCCTAGCTCTACCTGAGTGCTAGGGAATTTCAGTGGTTGCAGAAGTACAAATCAACATAATGTGTGACTAGCATGAAAATCAGGTACTAAAAGTGAGTTATGCATACAGGAGATCATTTTACAATCACATTCAGGAATTCACGTTGCTATTCTCTCAGCTCTCCTTTTGCATTCAGGCTGGCAAACGTGGGTGCTTGCAGAAGCTCTGTATGTCAAACAGAGCAGAGCAGGGATTGTCACCCTGGCCCTCAAAATAACGCTCGATCTTGGCAGGCATGTGAAAGGACAAGGCCATAGACAGACAACACTAGGCTATTCCCAGTAAGAACTGGGAGACTGCAGCACTGCTATGAGGCTTTGTTCTTATTTGGATCTGTAAGCAGAGTGGATATTTCCAGGCTGGCAAATATCATGCAGTGAAGAGATACCTGAGCTGGCACTAAAAGAGCTCTTCCCAGAAACAGAAGCTGCATGTGGTCTAATTAGTGCCACTGAAGGGAACAGCAAATCAGTGTGGGGAGAGCAACACCTGCAAGCTGCCCTGGCTGTTGGTCCCAGCTGTGCTGGCACATAGACTCATTCTTAATAGGGGGTCATACTGCTGGAAAATGCACTTGGCATTACATGGGAGGTAGCTGGATGTGGTTAGCTCTGTTCTATGTGATAAATCAGAGCCATCCCAGCTACTAATAAACTGCACCAAATCGTAACCCCCCTCACCCCAGCTTTGTGAAAAGACACGTTTACTACTCTAAGACATATGCAGCTATATAGCCTGAAATAAAAGGAGAGCAGTTGACAGGATTGGGCCATTGGGACAGCTGGGCCCAAATGGACCACCCCAACCTCCTGTCTGCTGTGCTGTGCCCAACACCTCCAGCCCATAGCTGAGACCTTCCTGAGCCTGTGTGTGAAGGCAGAGAGTTGAAAGAAAGGCAAACCAGGCAGGAGCTGCTCCACAAACACCATAAAGGTCCCTGGCACACTGTATAGGAACTGCCTGACATGCCCTGCTCTTGCACTGCTGCACTGTGCTGTCTTTATAACATTTTTAGACAGAAGTATCAAGGTGGGAGACATGCCCTGCTGAGCTTCACTATTCAGGGGAACTTCCCATCAGAACTTCCCTTGCTGGAAGGTTGACTCTGTTGTCTCCATAGCTCACTTTAACATGGGAGAGCACGACTTGTGCGTGCTGGACCAGCATGCCCTGGCAGGAATGCAGCACTGTGCATCAGAAGAACAAGCCAGCACTTCTGAATTATTTACACCAACTCACATGAACTTGCGTTTCTCCTCCTTTCTGCACCACGACGCTTGCCACTCTGAATAAGTTGGTGAGACAGGTGACGTGGACAATGAGGTTGCAGATGACTATAACAAAACACAAAAAATATTTATCCCAGCTTCTTTGAGAAGCAATTTATTTCCTTTTTGTTCATTACTGTAACAGAACACCTCTGAGGTGTTTATTTAAAGATGCTGGGTGGGGGTGCTGAGTGCAATATAGAAACAGGCTGAGGGGGCAGGTGAGGAAGGAGAAATTGCAGGAGCCTTGTACTACTGACCATGTAACATATGTCTTGGACTTAGTAGTTCTTCAGTCCCAATGAACTGATGGCATTCAGCACTGTTGGGGTCAGTTTCTACATTTTCCTTTAGCTGATGGGATCATAATTTTTTCTGGAGGCTTTCTGAAACAATTTCCACCTTCGCTGCAATTTTGTCATCAGTGACTAACAAAATAATGCAATGAATGCAACACCATGTACCTCAGTCAGGATTAAACAAAGCCATTGGCAAACAAAGGGATGCCAAATGGAGGTTATGGGTTTGGGCATTTTTACACAGGAACTGGACAGCATGAGGTCAAGGGGAAACATGGTTTTCATAGAGTCACTGTAGTTGGTCCTCATTCCTCACTGCCCCAAGTCACATACTTTGCATCCTTGTAAGCCAATGTAAGTGTAAGACACAGTGCTTTGCATGTCCTGAGCACTTCCCCATGAGGAAGAACACATAGGAGATGCTGGGCTTGCTGTAGGCCTCCCTGGGGAGCCATCTTTGCCAGCTGAGACCCTGCCTCTCTTCTTGGAAGCTCCACCAATGGTGTCTTGTCATAGAAGCAGCAGTCAGTCACTACAGCTCTGGCAGTGTTAAGGAGATTTGAGGTCAGAGCAAGGGGACACTGTGTCCTCACCCACTCCCTCCAGCTCCCCTCTGTTGTCTGTTCCAGGGGAACGCTAGAAGAGCCCCAGATTCCTTCCTGAAGTGTTAGAAATGGCTATTAACAACATGCTGTGCACAAGCCTTGGCACAGAGGAGGCACAAGGATACAAGGTCATTCATTCTTCAGGGAAAATGTCCATTCCTTTCTTTACACAGTTCTGTTGTGAACTGGTTGAACAGATCATAAAATCCTCTCCAGTCCTATCAATGTCATGGTAGGTTGTAAAGAAAGAAGGAGCCCTTGAGATAAGCAGAGCCATTAATTAAAGTGTCTAACATCGCAAGCTACATCTAGGATTTGGACCACTGAGGCAGACAGAAGCAGATCGCCTTTCTCATCACCTCCCAAAAAGAAAACTGAAACAAGGGGATCGAAGGGGATGAGAATTTAGGACAAAAGTGTCTGCCGTTTGGCCTCAGCTTCTGCCTTTTGTTAGGACTTGCTTAAGACTTGAGAATCATATGTTGTATCTTCAGATGGCTTCCCTATGCCCAGCAAGACCTCAGCAATGTCTTCACTGCAAAAATCTGAGGGGCAGAGGCAAGGCCAAGTGAATCTGAAGGGACCCTGATGTATGCGTATGCACCCACATCACTGCTTAGCAAATCAGGCTGTCTGTGAGTGAATGAGAGCGTGTTCCTCTACCACAGAAGGTCACTAAGATAAAAATAACCCCCAAAAGCCTACATTCAGCTTGGAAGCACAGTGCTGAGCCAGGGACAAAGATAATAGGAAAAGAACACAATAGTTCCTCAGATCAGCCCTAAAATAATAGATTAGAAATGGGAAATGCGGGAGGAGAAGGGATGGAGGGCTATTTTGTTACTATTCTAAAAGCAGAGGAAATAAATTGGGCTCCATTAGAAAGACGGTTCTCAAAAGCCAAAATGTGCTAAATAAAAAGCTGAATTTCCCTAAATACAACACATCAGCAAGTGCCCCTTGGCCAGCAGCTTTCTAATGTCTGCTATTTTGTGCACCCTGCCATCCCCATCCCCACACCCCATTTTTTAGCCTCTGCCCCACAGTGGCTATCTTCTCTTCTGGAGAGTTTAATCAGGAGCTATTAGAGACAGCAACTCTCTCAGCTGCATAATGTTAAAAGTCCATTAGCTCACCCTAAGCAAGCTGGCAGGAGGGAGATGATGTACTTGCTGATGTTGAACAAGCTATTTACATTCTGAATATTTCTAATCACCGAGCCAACGTCAAGAGAATCTGAACATCACTGTGCTCAGTTGCCCACTGACCTTTCCAACACACTCTCTGTAATACAAAACAAACTGGCAAAACGTATCCCATGCTGAACCTGCAAAAAGGGACAGATAGATTACTTCTTTTAGTCAATTCTAGGTAACAATCTTACACATTTTAACAAAAAAGTTGAAGAAATAATCATTAGCAAAACCTATCTTCCCCCCTCCCTCAGCCACAATCGCTTGCATTAGGCATGGCTGCTTGCATTATACATGAGTTAATAAAATAGAACAGTCTGCTTACCTTGATAATCAGTTTGATCCAGCAAAGAACACACACTTATTTTCAAGCATATTTTCAAGTCCCAATGGACTTTACTGAGATTTAAACGCTGTTCCATGCCCCTCCAGTCCCAACCACCACTTCCTGGCTACTTTTCATTACCCAGCTGCAATCTGCATTCATCACTACGCATCAAGCAGGTTGGTGAGACACCAAAATAAACCTCTACAGAAATGTCTTCAGAGGATGAAGCTATGTGGAGCTGCTGTCAAAGCAACAGTCACAGTCTTGAGAGCAGAGCAATGCAACCATCAGGAGTCTCTGACTTTTGGTCTGTAAAAGAGGCATTTTTTCCTTTATCCCCATGTATTTCCCCACCAGCTGGTGACTGTCAGCTCTGCAGGCTCAGCTATACCTGGGGCACCAGGACTCACAGAAGTGACAACTGGAATCAGTCACATGAGCTGTTTCTCCTACCCTGCTGCCAGCCAGAAACTCAATTGAAATAGCAAAGGCAAAACCTTGTTCCAAGAGTAGGGCCACAGCTGGGATGCTCGATGGGGCTGGGTGCTCTAAAATGCTTGTACAAGGACTTTCAAGAATTCTCCAATACAAAAAGCACTGCAGTCCCCTTGAAACTTGCAGGATGCAGTGAAGAATTGTTGGTTTTTGTTATCTAAACCATGTGACACCTATATGCTTTGAAAGTCTGTCCCAACACGTACCAGAAGGTGAGAAGGGATAGCAGGAGCGGGAGAAGATAGAGCCTTTGACAGACAAAGCACACACTAACTCTGGTTGGCAACCTGCTTCATCAAGTTGTGCTAGTATGTAGAAAGGAGCAAATAAACTAGACTGAGATTCAAAACCAGCTGCCTCCCTAGGATATAAGTTCTCTTAAATCTACGTGGGAAGCTGCTTTCCAGTCTGGTAGAAAGCCAAGTTTACACCCCCCAACAAAGACACACACACAACTTTTCCTCATAGTGCAGGAAGAACAAGATAGATACTTTTCAAAATGTTTTTTAATTAAAACAAAAAAAACAAAAAAAAAAAAAAAGAAAAGGAGCACACACCAGAGCTTGACACGGGCCAGCCAAACTGCTGGTCATCGGGATGTTGAACTGGCATGAAGAAGGCTGAGAGCTGCATAACTCAGGAGCAGGAGCAGACAGTGGGGCTCCCAGGGGCTCTGCCTGCCAGGCTACCGGTGCCTTGAGTGGAGCAGATCTCTCACGTGGCAGTGGGACATTTCATTGTGGAGCTCAGGCTCTCTTCCCAGCAGACAGAAGTCCTGGAGACTGGAGAAAAGACGATTTCAATGAATCTACATTTTCCAAGCACGCCTGGGGAGGATTCCCAGCTGGTCCTCCAGCCTCTGCTGGCAGGTACATGGATTTACATAGAGACTCATCTTTGGCAACAGCCACACTGGTAGGAGCCAGTGACTTCTGCCTCACTGAAGTCAATACATGTCGTTTTCCAGGCCATCACTGCAGCTGCACCAGGGCTCACCATCACTGCCAGTTGTGCTTTGAAGTTAAATCCTCATCCACTTTATCTAGCCAACAACTTCGGAGAGCTTCTTCAGGCTCATATCAGTGTGTACCAGCAAATTCAGGTAAATTTGAGCATCTTGGCCACAGCAGTGAAACAAAGTATGCCTAAGAGATGGAGGAGCCAAAATTTCATTTTAAGATATGACTTGGGCAATAGATAGGCATCAAAACCTCCCTGCCATCTGACAAAATAACACAGTTTCCAATGCTGCTGGTGTGCTGCTCCACCAGCCTGGTTTCATTACCTGACAGGCTAGGAGAAAGAAGTGACACATTTTTCAAACACAATTTTTATCTGTTAGAATTTACTCCTCATTCATACGCTCCTCATTTGTCTGTCACGTATTTTAAAAATACTTCAAGCTGCTCTAATCATCATATTTTAAAACATGCATCAAGTTTGGATCAGAACAGCTTCTCTGGGAAAATCAATAAGCCCAAATTGCTGATTTAAGGCCTAAATATCAGTCACTGGCCAGCCAGGCACAAAAAAGCCACTCTATCCTTGAACTTGGAATCCTTGGAATTATCATCCTTGATATTATTATTATACTTAGAATTATTTTTGGCTCAGACTAACCCTCGTTACTGTCGCACTACAAGTTTACATACAAACAATTTCTGCAAACAAGAGACCAAAGTAAGATCTCTCATGTCCCACGGTGAGTCAGAAAAGTCCATGGGAGTCACGGGAATGGTAAATGCCATGAAGGATCAGACCTCATACATGCATTAGAGAAGCAAGACAGCTCCTTTGCTCGAGGTCTGGCCGATTCACTTTGCACGTACCACTTCTTTAGCATTACGTCTTTATCTTGTTTCAACAACATGCAATACATATTAATGCAATATGCACTGCAACACACGACACGCATCCAAAGAAATACGCCAGTGCATAAACCTGACTTCTCAAACATCGCAGGGCTAACAAGGAAGTCTTTTACAAAAGACAATCAAGAGATCACCTGAAACCATGAGACCCAAAGGGCCTTGAGCATTCCGCAATACTGGTACCTAATAACAGATGCTAATTCATGAAAGAAACACAAACAGTGGGACTGAGGTAATGGCAGAGATTTCATTAGTGCAATTAACATTTATAATGGTATGTTCTTTAATAGAATTTAAATAAGGCTTTGAATAATTACACACACTAAAACTAACATTCCATAACCTTATTCCGCACGGGAAAGCAGCAGAAACAACCCTCTGGACTACACAAGGTCCAATTATGAACAATTACATTCAAAAAGTAGATCAAAACAGAAACAACTCTTCCTCCCAAAACCATCAATATCTCTAAAGTCAGCATTCTCCCCAGGTAGGAAAAGTGTGAAGAACAGACAAACTGGGCTTCAGCCCGCTAGATTTGGCCTCATCAAATTACCAATAGTGCTTTCCAACCCAAAGTCTCTCTCATTTCTTTAGGGTGATGGAAGCTCATGGAGAAAAAAAATAAAAAGTGAATTTCCTACACAGCAGAAAGTGAGTTCTCCTTTTCAGGGGTCCAACAGTATAGAGAAATTCTGGAAGCTTGAAAAAAAAAAAAATCTGTCTAACACTGGTATGTATGTCTATAGTGTATGTTCTCCTTTAGAAACTACTCACAAATGCAGATGGATGCCTCAAAAAAAAAAAAAACAAAAAAAAAAAACCCAACAAAGCAGCATATGAAATTGTAATGTACTATTTCAAAATCTGCACCGTCCTGCAGAACCAGGAATTATAATTTATTCAGATTGTTCTCAACAGATCCAATCTATGCTGGATATGTAAAAAACAAGAGACTAAGTCATAAGGAAAAAACAACTGAAAAAACCTGCACGCTGTAAGTATTTCAAAATAATGAAACAGAAGAAAAAATCCCCAAAAACATTGACGAAAGCTCAGAAAAATTTATCATCGATTCTGAAGTGGGGCCTTGTGACATCATCTGGGTTAATGAAGACGGAGATGGACTTCCCTGGGTTCTCAGTCACTAGCTGTTGCAACTTTTTGGCTAGTCGGTCATCAGGCTGGTTGGTGTCCCCTCCATCTGACTGTGGCGAGGGGATGCTGGTGGTGCTGCCTCGCCGTTGGAGTTCTAGCGTTAGCCGGTTGGCTGCTTTGACGTGTTCGATGGCAGTTCGGAGGTGTTCAGCGGGGTCTGAGCGGACTGAGGACAGCTTCCGTGCGTGCAGCATGACGGTTTCTTCAGAGAGGTGCTCCAGCATGTTGCACTGGGGGATGAAGTAGTTAGGACACATCTTGTTGACCAAGCAGTGCTGGAGATCATCAATAAGACCCAGGAGGAAGTGGGCGGCATAGTCTTCCTGGGCCAAGTAGTTGGCTGGTAGCCTGTCACAAGCCCATAGCATCATGCTCCGCAAGTGATATGGACTAATGGCTTTGGGGCGGGACAGCAATTTGATGATGATAGCTTTGCAGGCTTGATAGGCTTGCATGAGGCTGCTGGAGATGCACTTTTTCAGCTGAACTTCACTTCTGGCAAATGACAGCCTCCATTCATTGTCCTTTTTCCCCTTGTAGGAACACGCAGGCACCAAGTAAAACCCACTTATGACTTCCTCCTCTGTGATCTTTCCATCCCAGAAGTGGTTCTCCATTAGCCAGCTCTGGGCCACAGCTGGCCAGCCTTTGAAGGACACCACAGGAACAATGTCGTACAGCATTCGGCTGCTGCCCACTCCCAAGATGATGGATATGATCGTCCCATTCTTTTCTACCTTCTCCACCTTTGGCATCCCTCGCTGAGGCTTCTTCTGGATCTCAGAGAGGACAATGCTAATGGAGTCATAGAACCAGTCCGCAACTTTAGTTGGAGAGAAGAAGTAATTGGTAGCTCCGTTGATATGGTCCACTATGGTGCAGCAATCCTTCCATTTGCTGATAGTTCCTTCATCAAACAGCCGCAGGCTCAGCCAGGAGTGGCACAGCGCCGAGTGGCGCATGTCCAGCGTCACCGGTTGGTTGCGGTCATGCAGCTTCAGTGCAGGCACCAGCAGGGTGAAGTCCATGTCATAGTCTGTGCCTCGCGCATAAACATTCAGCTCATCAAGATCAATGTCCACCACGCCTTCCCGCACACCACCTGAAAGGAGCAGGTACTCATTGGCTACAGGAAGCTTCTGGTCAAGTTTCTGAACCATGCCTGCAAAAGAGAGAAAGAGAATCCATTGATGAGAAGGCAAACGGATTTGGGATAAAGGATTTAAACAGATCTATAACCCATTTCCTGCCCAGCAGGAAAAAAAACAGGCAGGGGTATTCATTGCTGTTAGTGCAACATATAATGCACACCAGTTCCAGCACCAGCCCAATTTCAGTCCCACCTGACTCAGAGCAGCACTTCCCTGCACTCCTGGGAATGAGTGTGGTCTGTTCTAAACATCACACTGGTGGCAATGGAAAAAATCAAGCGCCTCCAGCAAAACATAGCAAGGCTACTTTGAGGACTAAGCTTAACTTCTCAAGTATTCTCTAAGCCAGTATTTTAGCATATGTTCCTAATTTCCACGGTAGACAAACACTTCAAAAAGAAAAGAGAAATTCATGGAATTAATTGACTCACCGTTCCTATTATCTCTGTAGTATAAGAATAGCAGAAAATGGGCATCAGGGGGCTGGTCTGCACATGAGTGAATGGGTAGCTACAAAGCATTAGTTCAAGCAGGTCAGACTTTACAATTCTGTGATTAGCAAGGCAGTGTGAACAGAGGCAGTACGTCCTCCTCTTATAGGAAAATGGATATTAAACTACCAGGAAGGATAGAAGCCAGCTCTGAAATTAGTTCTTCAAGCTGTGGTGACAGTATCACTTCGTAATACATCTGATCAGCTTCCCAGAGTACAGACATGAAGACAGATTTCTATTTTCATCATGAAAACCAGGCACTTTCCCCTCACCCTGCACTGCCCGTATCAGTTGCACAAAGCCAGTTTTTCACTCTGTGCTATATATACCACTGTACTCTGTTCACAGAACAGAAACAGCAGAATAAGGAGAAACTCCATGCAGCAGCTGAGACATTACCACGTCATTCAATGTTCAGATTAGGCTTAAAATTGACCTTACATTACAAGGAAATCAAGTTTAGATACACGGTAGTGGGAATAACTAGCCAGAAGCATAGTGAGGCAAGCTGCCCACTCAACTGTCAGCCCAGGAGGCAGACACATTTCACCATAGTGAAATGCACCAATCCTTGGGAGAGCTGAGGAGACCACAAAGAAAGGTCTATGTGTGCAGGGGAATGCATCTTGTGGCAATATTTGAGGTTACTGCGAAATCCTCCATGTGAAGGACCTTGTAAAATATATTCCACCTGTTCTATTGCTCTCCAGAGCAAGAGACCATGTCCATTTTGTTGCATTGAGTTGGGGTGATTTTCCTGCCAGACAGGTAAGGATATAACCCATTTAATTTCATGCAGCTCCAGAGGCTGCAAGAGAAGGAAACTGCTCTGGAGGCGTGCTAAGGAACTCCTCCTGCTAAGTCCCAAGCACAAAATCCCATTTTGTGATCTTGCCACACGCTGCCCCATCCATCATTTAAGGAAGATTACCAAGAAGAGTCTCCATCAACCACAAAGACATCTTCTGAGGCTTAGATGCAATGTTACCCTAAGGAGCACACAGGCCAAGTAAGCAGCAGTCACTTCTTCCTTGCACCAAGAATAACAGGATTTTTAAAGGGTACCTAAATTGACATGACTTCTAGAGACTTCTGGTGACAGCACTGACACACTCACTGCCTTTAAATCCTGACCTTGGCCCAGTGCAAGTACTGCTTTAGGCCATAGTCAACCCTTGTAGTCTTGACCTACCAGCAAAGGAGGAACATAAAAACAGTCAAGCAGTGGCTACAGGAAGTGGTCTCATACATCATCAAAATCTCTTCCTGGATGGCTGCAGAGTTTAAATCCAAACCCCTGAGCGCTGCCTGTCACAGCATTTCAAGGTCTGCCCCAGGAACATCAGCAACTCTGACAGAGAACTAGAGAAGGAATTTTTGCTAACAGATCGCAGCAGCATTGCTGATCCAATTTGGGCTGTGGAGCAAGGAGTTGAGATGAGGTCCCCTTGAGGAAAACATATTTAGAATAAGCATAGAGTGTTCTATAAATAGTTGGGACAGCCAAATTCAGGATTCAACAAGGCTTTTGGGGTTTGCAGTACGTTCAGCCTGACTTCATTACTTACAAATTTATTTGATATGTGAAAAGATTTCAAAGAATCCCATTAGCCAGCACTGTATGGCATACAATGTCTTGCCACAAAGCTTTCCTCTCAAGTTCCAATAACCCAAGAGTAAGCTGAGAGAATCACATGCACACACAGCAGAAACAGGTATGTAAGTGCAAACACATAGAAAATATGTAGAAGAACATCAAGACTGGTAGCTCACATAAGTCCTTAAGTTAAGAGCATCAGCAGGCCCTTTGGGTTTTCATCTTCCTGTCTCCATGCCAGAAGTTAGAAGGGGTTACAGATAATCTTGTGAATTTTGCAGATGCCCAATAAAGTTGTCTGTAAAGACTGAACCCAGTAGTCATAGGATCAAACTTTTTTTATTTTAGTAGAATTACCCACCTACTCTTGTGGCATCAGAGTAGATTCACAGACATTTAAGACAACTCTTGCTGCTACCAGGCAAAACATGCAGTTTGCAACCATCCCTTGTATGATGCTCTTTTGAAAAAGTCCTCAGCAAAGCCTGCACTTTGCTATGTAAGAAATCTGTGTTCATTTTCTTAGCTGGGTGATTAATTTAAGACCTTCCCAAGATACAAAACTTGGCATCATAACAAACAACTGAGTAACTATGCGTACAACCACGAGGAAGGCAAGGAATATGAAAATAAGGAGGAGTAACTGTAGTCCAAGCTTGCTGGTTAGTTTATTAATCAGCCAATTCAGAGTAGTGCAGATGAGCAAATGAGTTCCCTTCATCCTTCTTTCAGAAGCAGGAAAGCAGGATTTACTTCCTTTCCAAGCATTATGATGCAAAGGGAAGAAGAAAAGACGGAGAGAGATTTTAGCTTTACGTTACACCCAGATTTAGGATGCGTCTTTGAATGATCTGGGACTCTGATGCATATGTGACAGAGGTTAATCTGTTTGTGGAAAAAAAGCCACACAAAGATGCTCTCCATGCACCGCAGAATTTCAGATGAACTGATTTCATAGCCATTGCAGCACCTTCTGGGATCTGCTGCTATTTCATGCCCAGCGTTGTGTAAATAAGAAGGAACAGATCTGTCTTTGGAGAAACTCACCCCAAGAAAAGAAAAAAAAATAGGCAAAAACTTTTTTTCTAACATATGCATTTCCTTCTCTGGGTTCCTTCTCGATAGCTTCCTTCCCAATATGCATATATATATGCAATCATTGCTAGTTCAAGCAGTACACAGCTCACATCATCTTCCTTGCCCCCTACATCGCCTGCTCCTCCTGCATAGCCTGAATGCTCCCCATAAGCTGCGGAGACCACAAGTTAGACAGTCCCTCCTGCAACACATGCACAGGGACAAGGTGGTGTGGGTTTGGCTCAGGTCCAGGGTGCAGTCTGTGAAGGACTGAAAGAACTGAGACACTTGGATGCTTTACATACTCAGAATCATACAATAGCTTAGTTTGGAAGAGGATCTTACAGACCACATAGTTCCAACTTCATCATGTGTACATAGACAGAATACAGGTAAGGAAGAACTGGACAAAATTGATTGCTCCCAGCCTACAGAAGTTGAGATTTTCTCTAGAAATCCAACACCTGAGCTCTTTTTCTTTTCTTTTTTTTTTTTTTTTAAATCATTGATACCTTCCTTTCCCTGTTCATTTTGCAGTAACTTGATCTCCACAAAGCAAAGTGGATGGGTACTCGTTTCCTCAATCAATAGCAATGATGTGCTTTGGCACTACTCATTGGTTGACCTTGCATTTGAACATGCCCTCTCCAAGCCATTACCCTGTGCTCTAGCAGAGGTCTCCTGCTACTTGCAGCCAGCATTGCACAAATCTGCCTATTGTCTTAAGCAGCCTTTTTGGTAATCAGATTGAAAGAAAAAGAAAGCAAGCATCAGACAGCACCTGGGAAGAAACATAGCTACATTCTCCCTATTAAAGAAATCAGCCTAAGTCCCCGCTGATATCAAAAGGGCTGTATGTTTAAACTCCTTGGTAGACTGGCCCCAGTGAACTCTCACACAAGAAAGCTCTCCAGAGGGGTTCCAGAAAGCACTCAGTCTCTGAGGATCCAGAAATGCTGGGAATTGCTTTTGATCCAGTAGATCTTATTTGCCCTCATTTGATTTGCACTTCAAGCCAGAGGAAGCATATGTCCCTTGTAGGGCAGTTTGCTCTGTGGAACCATATGCCCCAACTCCAGAGTGTTTTCCAAGATATGTAGAAATATGTTGCTGGGAAATAAGCCGTGCTTTGTGAGAAAGCAGAGCTGAGCATCCGCAGGTAGGCAGGGAGCTCAGGAAGGTGGAGATAGTACTCATTCCGCCATTATGATGTCCATAAAACACTATGTTAGGTGCCTGTTCCCTTGGCATATGGGATTTGTCCTTCTACAGAGAGAACTAGAGATCCCCCACATACACCACATTGCCTCCCTTCTTTCTCCTGGTAATTTGACCAAAAGACCCAGCAGAATCAGGCCTCTTCCCTCCCTGTTTTACACAGCTGCGTGGTTAACCTTGAGCATGCCAAATTTTTCTGTATAAAATCATTACCTTCCTTAGACCCAAAAGCTAAGGAAGTTTGACCTCCTGGATGCTCAGAAAGTTTTTGGGAATGCTCAGACAGCACTAAATGCACATCAGGTATTATTAGAAGAGAACTGATTTGTAAATCTGAGATAAATCTCAGGATAACTTCACTTCAGCCAGGCAGTTCTTACCCTTAGCTGCTGAAAGAAATACCAAGACACCCCAGGCTGGTTGAAAACTAAAAGCTTTTGTCATTTTTAGTAAATACACTAGATAGGCACTCTGTGGTTTCTTGACAATTCTGCTGCAAACAGCAGATCCTGCAGAAAAGGAACGTTGTTCAAAGGAAAGCTCCCTGCAGAGGTCCCCCAGCTATGCCCATGTGACGTGTGTTGAATTTTAGGGGCTTCTTTAAGACAGGAACTGGAGGCCAGCTGGGTTGCATTGATTTTTCTTGCTAGGTGCAAATCTATTTCTGAGCAGCACAAGTTTTTGTTACACAGAACTGAAAGAGTCAGCCCTTTAGGAGAGCCTTGAGTTACAAAGCACATTTTGAGAGGACTGCCGGCGGAAGCAGACAGAGGGTGGGAGGGAAGTGGGGAGACCGAGCCGTGTGATGCCAGTTTAGTCAAACATGGGGGGTAAGCAAAGGAAGCTGCTCTTTGCAGACCGATATGCCAGTGTCCTACTGATTCTGCTCCTTTTAGAAATCTTGTGATATGGTGACAGAACACACTGCAGGGGCTGAGCACCCCCTTATAAAAGTCAGCTTCTTTTTCTCCAGAGTGTCCTTTAAAAGCAATCTTAAAAATAGTGTCCCAGTTTTTTTTTTTGCCAGCACCCACGTGCTGTTGTGGAAGCCACCCATCCAGCTGAAATCCTGTATGCCAATGCAGATAGGTGGAAAATGCATCATCACAAACATCCAAACCCAGCCTTGCACCAAAACCAGAAGCTAGACAGATCCTGGAGCTGACCTGGCACTTTCAGAGGAAGCTCCTAAATCTCTGTGCAACTCTTCTTTGGATATTGCAGAGTTTAAAAGTCGATAAAACAATGTCAGGTTTCCAGCCTGTCATTCTGCTTATTCAGTGATCTTACCACAGATTCACATTAACCTGTGATCAAAGCCTTTGCAAGCTGAAAACCCAGCAAATAATTAAACCACAAGTTAAAGAGGTGCTTTAGGGTCTGAAGAATCTGAGTGACAAAGTTTGAGAGCAGTTGACAAAGAAAAGGAAGAAAGAACAGGATGGACTTGGGTTTTCCCAAGGCAGAGGAAGCATTGGCACCTTTAGCACCCTGACGGACTTGCCTGCTAGGGATGTCTCTCACTGCATTCCTTATCATTTGTGCTTTTGGTACAGTCAGTGCCTTGCAGCACTGTGTTTCACAAAGTACGTTGTGTCAAAATGTATTTCCTTTTGTCAGCTTGGTAGGAAATGGAGAAACTGACCTAACCACAGCACCTTCCACAGTTCATTCATGATTTTACAAGGCTGAGTCAGTCAGTTCTCTCTACATCCAAAATGACAGCTTACTCACACTTCAAACACCAATTGTCTTCGTCAGCACCTGGTGTTGCCACACCCTATGTGAAATGAGGTGGCCAGCACCACACACTACATGGAAAGGAGTCTTCACAGTCCTCTGGGCACCATGGCAGTCCTAGTTGCTACAGCAGCCACACTCCACCACCGGTTTGTTCAACACAATGAAGCACTTCTCCCCACCATTCAGTTTCCCTGCAGGATATTCCACCCAAAGAAGCCAACACTGCTCCCACCGCTTTACAAAGGGCATTGGTAACACTGGAAAAGAACAGAGCAAGTAGGACAGGGGAAGGCTATGGAGAGAAGAGTCCTCAGCTCTTCCTGATGCACTGAGTCAGCTCTGGCCACCAGCAGGGCCCTCCCTGCCTAACCTGGTGTGCAAACCACTAAGAGCAGCATGTGTACAGGTCGAGCAGAACTTGACTCCAAGGTTGCAAAAGCACTTTAGGTTCCTCTGGGATGCTTTTCTTAGTTGCTGTCTGGTATTTGATTGCCTGTCCTGAGCAGGCTAAGTTTCTACAACACTTTACATGCTGGTGCCAGGCAGTGGGCTACGCCTTGAGAAATGCCATCACACCCTCATGTCCTGTAAATAACGCAAGAGCCTCCACCACAAATGCACTAAGATCACAGCACCATTCCTTATGAACTGAACCTGAACCAATGTTGCCCATCCTCAGTGTCTGCTTTTCTGTAACCACAGCTCTACCTTGTCACAGAGCATCAGGTTTGTCCTTGACTCAAAAACTCTTCAGTAATTACACAGCCAATCTAGAACTTACATATGGGGTGTGCACATCAAGTAGCCATAAGAAGGTGGACAGATAACCACAGCTGTAATTTAATCTGCTATTCTGGATTCTCTCTTGAAATCCATCACATTTAGCTCCTGGGGAAAGTGACATGATCACAACTGCACTCCTTTCAATAATTTTCATTAGATCTATTTAGCTGTACACCATGGGATAGGTCAGTAGAGGGGGAAACAAAGGAGGACTCCAGGAAATCACACAGCCCCTAAAAAATACTCAGGGCAGAGCCGAGCTTCTTCCTCCAAGTGCAGATGGAAAGCAGATGCCTTCAAAAGCCCTCCAGAGGAAGCTGGTGGAGAAGACATGAACCAAATCCACTGTGCAGCCCCTGGACTCCATGAATCCATTCCTGGCCTGGCTCCTTTTACACAACTTTTAACCAAAAGTGGGAAACAAGACAGACAAGCCAAATGCATCTGAGCCGCTGGCAAGGATCTCTTAGCAGCACAGCCAGTCCAGGAAGCCCAGAAGCTGGGAAAATTGGAGCAAAAGTGGGAAGCTGATGACAACCAAAGCAAATTCTTCAGACACCACCTCCTGTCAGGGCTGCTTCAGCCAGGTGTCTCTGACCAGCTCAGTGGAGTGGGATCCCATTCACCAAACCCCCCAGTTTTAGGAGGCTGTTTCCTCAGTTCAAACATTCATGAAGGCAGCTCGCACAATACCAGTGAGATCCTTAAATATCATCTTCTTCAGGCATTTTTTGCAAGGAAAACAGAAGAAAGGCAGCTCGCTTTCCAAATTCAAACCAAAGATTCTTATACTTTCAGTTGTTCCACTTAGATTTCCCCTGAAAATGCAAGGAAAATAAATGCTGTTTACACTCTCCACATTACTCCAGTAGTAAGCTTCAAGGAAAAAGACTGTATCTATGTTATATTTTGTCCTAGAAGAACTGTTGCTTCTCTCAAAATTAAACCATATTCTTTATTCTCCTACATTTTAATTTTAAGCCACAAATTCCCTACTGTATCTGTAGCAGTAACAAAAAATGCTACAAAGCTTTGTTCACAGTGCTGATAAAGAACTTTTCCTCAGAAGTCAAGTACACGGAGAACGCTGACCTTTTCATGTGAAAGTAGCTAGAGATCTCACCTATATTTTACAGTATCTCACATATATTTCACAAATGCTACTGTGAAAATACTTTGTGAAATTCCCCCATGGATGTACCACAAGGTTTGCTACCCTTTGCATGAAAGCACTTCCCAGCCAACACAACAGGAACGGATACTGCCTGCATCCTTCCCATCCTGCTACACAGAAAGCAAAAACTAATGCTGTCCTTGCAGGCTTCCCACTGGCAGCTGGCCCCCCGGCCCACGATTAATGGACAAACAAAGGAGATTATAGACCTCTTAAATTTGCTAACACAGTCAATAGAATTAATCGCACAAGGCTGAAGGCAGAAACACGAGGGTGCAAGCTGGCTCTTTAACAAGGATGCTTGTCCCTGGAGTCACACAAAGCTGCCGCACAGCTGATGCCTACAGAACATCTGAGCACAATCCTACTTGTTTGTTTCTGGCTGCATTCTGGGAAGGGTTTGGCAGAGAGAATGTCATATCTCTTTGCAGCCCTGAACAGTACAGAGGAAGGACCTGCTTCCCTTGCAGACCCGAGGCCCCAGGAAGTTCTCCTACCCCCCCCCCACACACACACTGCTCTGCATTCCCTGGCTCACAGAACAACCCACCAGGAGGCGTGCTGCCATAAGGCAGAACAAAAACTCCTAGGTTTGCTTCTCTACCAGGGGCAGATCTCTCATTGAATAGGTCCTGGGGCATCTCTATGCTAAGCTCTGACATCAGCCAACCTTTCCCCACAGGCATAGCCCAGAAGGGGGCCAAAGTGTTGATTCCCAAAGGGGCAATGTTTGCTTGTGCTCAGGCATTCTCTGCCTACAGATGAGGCACCATGAGAACGACCCTGTAATGCACAATTGGTAAACCACTGTTTCCCCTACCCACATTATACTGAGTGCTCTGAAAGTAAGCAAAAAACTATCCAACAGAGCTTTGTGTTTCAGGAAGAAACGCTGTTTTGCCCCTTCTCAGAAAGATGGCTTTGAAATCCTGACGCCAATAAACATCTTCCTTTCCCAAGCCTCACACATCCTGCTCTACATCTAGCTCTTGAAACAGTAACGTTGAGGTTCAAACCCCATTTCAAACTTTACTGCTAGTTCCCCAGCCACCTTAGCAAGAAGGCAGAAAACATTCCCCGTTGATAATGACACTTTCATTCTTCCATGAACGAAATCTCTAGAGCAGGGAAAAAATCCGGTCAGCCCGGTGCGTGTAGTCACCGCTGCGGTCAGCAGATGGCACAAACGCACCAGGGAGGCGGGCTGTGGGTTGGGAGCAAAGAGAAAAAGGACCGCCGAATAACAAAAGGCGGCGGAGTTTTCACGCTGCAGTTCGGGTAAGGGATGAAGCCACGTTCAGGCAGACAGACATCTCCCCCTGCCACCTGCCGGGGTTTATAGAGAAGAGAAAGGCAGCTCTGACGCAATTATCGCAACACGGGAGAGGATGAGACCTATAGCATCAGGCTATCTCTTACCACAACACATTTGGTGGATGATTTTCATCCAGTGTGTGTTAGAAGCCCCCTGGCAGCACTCAGCACACAGAGTGCAAGCAAGATGCAAGTTTAAGCGCAGATAAGCCAGAAGACAGACAGCAAACCTGACTACAAATCCTATTTAATGCCAGATTTCCAGCCTGTGATGATCGAGGGGAAAGGCCAGCGTTTTTCCCAAGCCATCTGTGCTCCTTTTGTGTCATTTCTCTTCGAGCATTTAGGCCACTTTGCACAGCAGCAGAACAGCACAGGCAACGTGCATCGCGGCTTCAAAGCAGAACAATTGCTGTTTATAGAAGCACCATTACAAATTCCTTGCTAATGCATTTTAATAAGTTACAGAAGGAGCATTGCTTCAAATGAATAATTACAGGTAAATTTAGTTCTGAATTCAGGTTTTCTAAAAGCAAGCAAACACAGCAAGCACGCAGTCGTGCTCATGCCCAGGAGTGGTTCACCTGCAGGTACTTCACTCTCAATAAGAAAGCTCCAGTGTTCAGTCAGAAACATCCCTAGAAGATGTTTCTAACACTTAACTAATCACTTCCCCTTATTTATTTTCATCCTCAGAGCAGAGAGAATATGTCAAGAGTAACCAGAGAAGGTCACCTAAGAATGAACATTCATCCATCCATGCTATCCATCTGAGGAGCAGCAGTGAGGCTTTGGAGCTGTTTCAGGACGATAAATGAGAGCCCACCCAGAGATGGTGAAGAAAAAAGCAGCATTAAGAAAAAAACCCACCGTCCTTAAAGCACTTCTGCATGCTTTAATCCAGTCGATAAAAAATTCTGAACTAAATAAATTTGGAGCTAAATAGCAGAAGCACTTAGAAGCCTGAACTAGCTCCCTACTGAAAGACATTTTATTACTGTTTTGTCAGTGTGACTCCTCGGCAATTTAACATACAGACCCTCTGCTGTGAGCAGTGCTTTTCAGAAATGGCAAGGAGGTTAAATAAAGCAAGACTTCATATGCAATGCTGATGGTTCATGTGTCAGCTGAGCTATGGGCAAGTGAGGGAACATATCCTGAACAGTGGGTGCACTTACTGCAGCCTTTGCGTCTGCTGTAACAGATAGAGAGAGAAACACAGGAACAGGTTGCCCAAGGTGGTTGTGGAGGCCCCATCCCTGGAGGCATTCAAGGCCAGTCTGGATGTGGCTCTGAGCAGTCTGTTCTAATGGTTGGCAACCCTGCACATAGCAGAGGGGTTGAAACCAGATGATCATTGTGGTCCTTTTCAACCCAGGCCATTCTATGATTCTATGAATATCTGGCAGTGCATAACACATCCGGGATGAGAGAGCACAAACAGAACAAAACCAAATACCCTCTGGGTCCACAGGAATTGTAGACTAGTTACAGCAATGTGGAAAGCTGCCACTGCACGCACTGTAGCAAGCAGCCCTCAAGGGATGCTGTGTTGCCTACAAACACGTCTGAAGCTGCATTTAAATAGCTGTTGTTACACCCACCTGTTAGGTGTAAGCCAGCTGAAACCTTTGTGAATGACACAAACATGTTTCTCATTAGAAGAAACATCCCAGAATGATCCTGTCCTAGAAATGCTGCTCAGAGGATCTCAAGGGAGATACTGCACGGATGTCTCTCTTCCTGGCTCAACAGAAGCAATTATCAGATGCAGTCCAGATGAGCCCATTTCAAGGTACAGAACAGCTTTCCAAGTGTTGGAATATCACCCCAGACAGCACTCCAGATGGCATAGCTTCGTTGATGCTCCAGGGCACAGTGCAGGGTGCCTTGTCATGCTGTTCCCTACCCCATCCCTTCTTTGGTCTGCAGTCTAGAAAACAGGGATGTGGATGGATAACTCTGAATCTCTAAATTTTATTTCATTTTATTTTTTAATTCCAACCTAGTTAGAAGAAAAGGAGTATTGTGCAGGGCTTGTGTCAGCCCAGTCCAGCAGTGAGACACAATGAGTAGCAGATCTCCTGCTGCAAGGAGGATGGGTGGAAAGGATAGTCTACAGCCCCCTTCTTTGTGGAGGTCAGGTAGCAGGGACACAAAGGTCTCTGAGGGGAGGCCCACGTGTGCCAAGTAGCAGAGGAACCAGAAGATGCAAATAAAGTGACCAGAGCAAACAGTGCCTTCACATGCCCCCCAGATTCCCTGAGGAACAATTGTTGAACACTGAGTTTTAAGCAAAATTGCAGCAGTTCAGAAGCATATTTCAGCTCATAGGCCTAAGACCAGAGTTTATGTAAAATAAAGAAACAAATATGGAAACAAGTGAAGCAAAGATTGCTCGAGGCAAGGAGAAAATACAGGAATCAGGCTTCAGGGGAGCCTGCACTGCTAAGAAGCAATCGCTTGATTGAATGAAGGACAAATGCTGGGGGATGGCTGACTCTTGCCTGCTTTAGATGCTCAGCATGTAAACAGCTCTGCCTTAGAGAGCCCCAAACCACAGCTGCATTCCCCACACCAGCAGCCTGAGGGACAGCAGCCATTCCCACTATCCCTTCTGCCCAGCTGAGCTGAGCTGCCTCCATGTCCATCACCCTGTGTTCCCTACAAGCCAAAGCATTCTTTTAGCTTTTCCCAACACACAGCCAGGTAGATCAGAGGCAGCTCCGGCAATGATTGCGTTTGAAGCCTGCAGCAGGAGCTCAAGTACAGACTTGGACCATGGGAGCACACAAAAAACACAGGGTTCCTTGCTGCCTTTGCTTCCAGGCTACAAGCTACCAGTCTGCACTTCCTCTGCTCAGAGAGCAAAGAGAGGATTCTCACAACATCCCATGTTGACTCCAAAAGCCAAAGCTTTAATGAAAGCATAACATTTAACACTGCTTTTGATTAAAATCAGAAACAAGAATGCACTTATGAGCTGGCAGAATTGCAAGGCACCCAATTGGTATTTTGCCCCTTCCGCTTGAGAACGACAGGAGCACAGCCCAGCTGCATCAGCTTAGGTATGAAACCTCTCACCTGCTGAGGGCAGTGCTGGTGTGTGATGCTGCTGTGGCAACAGCATAACGTGCCAGCAACCCCCAGGATAACAGGAAAGATATTTTCACCTCCTCCCTTGCTGCAATGTCTGCTTC
Source organism: Tympanuchus pallidicinctus (assembly GCF_026119805.1). Taxonomy (NCBI): domain Eukaryota; kingdom Metazoa; phylum Chordata; class Aves; order Galliformes; family Phasianidae; genus Tympanuchus; species Tympanuchus pallidicinctus. The sequence goes on along the minus strand of NW_026294739.1, from coordinate 12,580,977 downwards.
CCCACACCATTCCACACAACATCCTGCAGTCCTTTGTGGCCAAGGTCACACGCACATACCATCCATCCAGGCACGGGCTGGGGCAGACAGCCACACACCACATGCTGCACGCATGCTCTTCCCCTGTTTTATCATCATTTAAAAGCTTGTAAGATGAAGAGGGAAGAGAAAGAATCAATAGATGGAGGAGCTGCAATCTCTAGTGAGTATCTGAAGAGCCTGGCTTTCAGCTATTTTCAGCAAATTAGCGTGCAGCTCTTGCACACCTACTTCTGCTCTCTGCGAGGTGAAAGCAGGACCACCGCCAGCTCCGTGACTCACACAAACACAGGGAAGCAAACATTAAACAAACCGCCTGCTTGCTCTTTCCCGGAGCTTATTCACACCCTTCATAGCTATTTGATCTGCCTGCTCCAGCGCATCCCAAGTTCGTTCACACAGAACTGCTGGCACAGTTTTAGACACGTCTCAAACTTTCCAGTGAACAAAGAGAAGAAAAAGGAGACATCCCTGAATTTTTGTGATGATAGCTATCAAGAGTCCCTGGCAGCTGGGCAGTAATCTTGGTTATATTTTGCTTCAAACCGTTTTTGGCTGTGATGCAGAAGATCCATTCTCATCCATCGCCTCCATGCACCAAGCTAATAGACACTTCCAGACTTGTGCCTTCCAAAGCTTCCAAACTGAGCCATAGATACACCCTTACGTTGTGTTCATGCCCTGGCACTAAGCAAAGCTGTACTGGAGGTGCTTCACAAGTTTTCAGTCCCCACATTTGCCAATTAACAGTTGTTACTGGCCTTTTGCCTCTGTCTTTTTGCTGAAGACCCCAGTTTCCGGAGCCATAAGACTGGGCAAAAGTCTCAGCTTAAATTTATGAGGAAAAAAAAAAAAAAAAAAAAAAAAAAGAGCAATTTCTATCCATCACAGCTGCAAATAACCAAAAATACCCTGAAGGCGACGAGGCTCAGAAAGATTTAAAAAGCTGAAAAAAAGAGAACAGAAATAAAAATACAGCAGGAGCTTTTATTTTTAGAATCCAACTCATAGCTTCTGAGTGTTTCAGGTTTAGCAAACCAGCTCACTGCTCTTCCCTGTGAGCTCTACCCTGGATGATTGGCACCACCTCTCTACAGATGTACTTGGTAAAAATTGAGTGTAGGGGTGGCACTGCTAGAAAGGAGACAGAGGAACCCTACCTGCTATTCCCTCGGACAGTGATATCCTAGGAAAACATGCCAAAAACAGATCTGCCTGCAGCTGAAGGGATGGCAAGAGCAGGGCATATACCTTCCAGGACAACAAGCTCCCTGCTCTGAAGGGCACCTTTTCCCGAGATCTAATGGTCATTGTGTTGCTGTGACCTTCTAGGTGTCCCTTTCACACCAGCAATTCTGCTGAGTTTTCTAATATCCTTTCACACATCTTCGAACCAGACAAACTCTTTGCAGGCTCAGTGCAGAAGAGCAGCAAAGCATGCTTACACTGGTGCAGTTAGAAAACCTACTGAGAGCTGGAGAGAGAGGCTCCAATCCAGCTGCCCTGCTTGCCTCACTGCAGCACAGGGAAAGAAGCATTCAGACTAGACAGAGTGCTACGATTTGGTGCAAAGGGAGACAAAAGTGGAAATCAAGCACAGGAATTACAGCACATCCTTCCTTCAAGCTGTGTCACAGGTCTTACAAATGCACTCCATGCTGGACAAGGTTCCAACAAGAACTCTTCACACATCTGGGCTCCTCCAGCTGAATGCCCCAGAACATCCTCTGGGGGCACTGACCAAAGGAAGGAAGACTGACACACCCCCCTTCACTCAGTGCTCAAGGCTGGCAAATTCCTGCTGTAGCAGAAAACCTCAGTAATGCCATGCTATAACACCAACAGCTGCAGCCTTCATGCTGTTAGAGGATTATCCCACTCTGACCTCCTCCAGCTCCTTGCTTTGATCTGCCCACCCCACTTCCCAGGCTGCTGCATGGCCGGGCTCCCCAGCCTCCCCTCCCTGCTGCTCCATCTGGCCTCTTTCAGCACACAGCTGATGCAGGAGCAGTACAGTCACACAGTCCAGCACTCAGTCTCTGCTCTTCCATCCATCAGCTGCCTTCACAAAAGGCTCCCCCAAAGGTCTTAGGGGCAATGTTTGAATACCATGCTCTTTGTGACACGAGTTTTCCTCCCCACCCACCTAGGAGCACATGGGGACCTTGCTATTTCTGGATGTGGGCAGACCCTCGCCTGCCTTTGCCACTGAAGATGTCTGAAATAGCAGACAGGCCAACTCTCAGTGCTTGGGCATCTTCCAGGCTCTCCATTTAGTTCTCCATTTAGCTTCCATCCAGAGAAAACAGTCCCTGCCAAGAAACTTTGTTGTCAAGGGGACATCTTTCAAACAACAGTTTGGTAGAAACTACATTATTAGCAAGGACAGTGAACTTCCAAGGTGGAGTACACAGGTCAACTGCTTGCTAGCTCAGTGTCAGTTAAAATACAGGCTAAGAGATAGAAGAGGAAGCCAAAAAGTAGTTGGCAGCTTATCCAAGACCTGTAGTTGGTAATTTCACACACAGGATGCTTTGGAGGCAACTGCAGAGATCAAATAGGACCATGCCCCTCCTAGTTGCCATGCTCCTACTGCCCAGAGCTCTTCTAGCTCTCCCACACCGATTTTATGCTACAAACTGAATCTAAAGTGCAAAGAAACAGATCCCAGCCTCTAGTGGACAGACTGTGTCTTCTCTGGGAGCAGCCTAGGACCCTGAATACTTCAGATGGCAACATTTAACTCAGAAATAGATTAGAGCACAAGCACCTATCTGGAGAGAGCACTGAACAGACAGGTGGCCTGGATTGGTGCTCAGCAGATGGTTGGCAAGCGCTCCTAATGAAAGATGTAGCCAAAGGGTATGCAAAGAGTATGGAGTATGCAATTCTGTAGCTCCTGCTGCTTATTTCCTACCCACCCAAACACAGGACAGATCTTCAGGGCAATAAAAGCTGCTTTTTTCATCTGCCTCTGCTTTCAGCAATACCAACTTCTACTTCCTCTGTTTCCACCCTCACAGACTGGGTTAGCAAGGAGGGAGCAATGAAATCCAATTTCGACACTTCCAGCCCTCATGCTACAAACGAAGCTCCCTCATAGCAGCACTGCTAGCTACCAAGAGCTTCACAACCAGTGAAAAAGCAGCCAGAGAGCAGCAGTCAGGAGCAATAAGTATGTGTGGGTAATCAGGGAGAATCAACCAAACGTAACACCCTTCCAAAAGCAGCTAGAAATGAAGCAGTCACAGGAAAGCAGGATGGCTGCAAAACTACCAGGAGTCAGCTGATGTATTTCAAATTGCCTGAATTGACAGCTCCTGACAGCACCAAGCTAATCTTTTATCTCTTGAGAGGAGTTTCAAAGGTAGGAGACATTTCCTGGCAAGGAAAAAGCTGAGCTGGGAATTCAGGTTGTAAGGCACACAACAGAGTGGAGCCATTTTGAAGTCCACACATGCTTACTACAACACACAGCTTTATTTAGTGCAGCTTCTTCCATTCAAAACACGTAAAAATAGCAACTGGTGAGACATGAAAATCAGAGACAGTGAACCTGTGCCAGAGACATTTAAAAGGAACAATAATCTGATGTTACGGTTTCAAGTAGTGATTTAAGGCTCTGTAATTAATTATTTGCTCTGTGCTAGCCCTGAATGAGGAGGGAATCACCAAGGCTCATAGCTCCAACCTTGTGAAAAAACAAGCCAGGAAATCTAGTGGGTGGTAATGAAAAAAATTCAAAGAACTTGGATTGCAGCACTGAGAGTTCCATCCTCCTACCAATTTTTGGTCATTCTCCCATCATCACACACACACAGCAACGCCTCTCACACAGTTTGTGTGATAGCTGCAGTTCAGCACCAGTTCTTTGCACAGCAAAGTCTTTTCTGAAGAATATCCTACTAATGAAGTAGTATTAGAAAGTAAATACTAGGATACATTTACTGAAATTTAAGGGTTGAATTGAGACTACAGCTCAAATCAAAGAATACAATAAAAGTCCTTTTGCTGTTGGGTTTTTTTTTTCCCCCAAAAGATTAGTTGCTACACCTTCACACTTTCTTCCCAGTGAGTTGAATTTAGGATCCCTGCCACGCTGTGTAATCTCTACCAGTCATCACACTAATGAACCACTTCATCTCCACTGCATTATGGGGAAAACATGGTGACACATTAACAGGTTTCACAGCCCACCCCCAAAAGCTATTTTCTCCACTGGTGAGTCACCAGAGGCCCCAGAAGATTTAGTGCTGAGAAGAGGGAGAAAGAGACCTCAGTGTGCAGAAAGGAACTGTTGAAATGTAACCCCAGTGAAATGGTGTGACTCAGAAATAATTTGGAAACAAAAAGTAAAATCTGAGCTTGTCTATACTATACAACTCCCGGGATTTGTTTGATACTTGTTCAGAAAGCAGAAATCAGGATTTAGACATTCCGAAATCTGACTTCCTTCTCCTTGAAATAGAGGCCAAAAAACCTCTGAAACTATTTACGTGAGGAAGAATCTAAAATATTTCTGATAGCTCAGTGAAGGAACACCAAATAAAAATATGCAAAATGTTTCCATAAGAAGATGGAACAGCATATTCCAGAAAAGAAATATCAGATCTTATTTTTCCTTTTCAATGGGAAACAGCTTTGTGAGTTACTCTGTTCAGATGGAAAATAGTCAAATGTTTTTGCAACAGCTGTGCATATCAGGTGTTTCAAACAGTCCCACTCACAGCCTTTGCCTTCCAGAACAGGATGCTCCACTGACAGAAGGCCAAGTGGTCAGTCACAAGCAATACTGGCAAGATTGCCCCTTTTGTAAAGTAGCAAAGGACATCTGCATAGCTTTCCCACTTTTACACACAAGAGGTGATGCCCACATAGATGGACAGCACTGGGATCCTGTCCAGCAATACCAGAAGCCTACAGCCAGGCTTGGCTGCCCCAACAGACTTGGGATAAAGGCGAACAAGCTGGATTCCAGCCTGGAGCACTTGGCCAAAGCTGTTTGCCAGGGGGAAATCCCAAGCAAGGATGGCCTGCAGCCAAGGATGTGGGGAGAGAGAATTAAAGAAGTCCATCTGAAATTGACCAGAATTCCTTCTCCTCCCAATAGCTATGCAGTATCCTCAGGACTGATGTGAGGTAGCTACAGATCTTTCTGTTGAAGAAGTATCAGGGACAAGAAAGAGATCTTCTTTGGAGAAACACAGGAGAATGGAGCAGAAATAAAGTTTGTGAGGGCATCATACACTCAGCATAAGCCACTCCTTGCTCTAATAGCCATACAAAGCATCAGCTCCATATGAACAAATGAAAGGTCAGTGTCTTGCACACCTAGGCAATGTGCAGTGTGAGCAGGCAGCACCAGTAAGGGACTTAAACAAGTTGTGGTGCCAAGAGAGACATCAGGCAACTGGTTCAGAACCACAGAGCAGGAAAGGGAAGAGGGAAAATGAGTCATTTCTAATCCTGGAAGAGCAACAAAACAAGTGTTTGGAATCTATAGCTCACACCAGGGCTTGGCTCTCTGCTTAAAAAAAAAAAAAAAAAGGAAAAAAGAGCCCTGAAGATAATCATTCAGAAAGAAATGAGACAGGGAGGCCAACCAAAACCAATTAGCAGACAGCAGCCAGAAGGCTGAATTATCCCAGCCATTGCTGGCGCCCTGAATTTCAGCTGCAGATGAAGGCTGCAAACTTTGGACAGTATGGAAAAATCAACTCCGGAGCCTCCAGCAAGTCAATCCCAAACCACACAGTTAAGTGTACTTAAAACACATCACAGCTAGCCTCTTCTCTCATCAGTCTTAACTGTGGATTTCCAGTTTGCTTTTTGTTAATTGTGGTTTCCTAAAAAATTCTAGGAGGCAATAACTTTCTTAATGAACTTACAGTGTCTAAGAAATGTTTCTACCTGCCACAAGCCCTGCAGGAGTTAAATATTCTTTTTAAGAACAAGTTAATTATGTTGGGCTGAACAAGCAAAATGACAGTCAGCAAACCATCAGTGTGATCTCATGGCTTGAAGATACAGAGGAGTGGGGGGAAGAGAATAAGAACTGAAGAGGATGTGGCATTTGCATCCCTGGCACTTAAAAGATCACTTTCACGAGATACTTCTGTTCCTTCTTTACATGGCCAATTATCCATGCTTGTGTGTGTGCTGGCAGATATCACCCCCTTCCTCAGGATGAGAAGCAAGCAGGAAGCCCAAAATAGCTCTACTGACATTCAAGAGATTTCTCCCAGAGTCAAGTACAACTCAGTGTGAGCAAGGACACCAAACATAGCCTGTAGCAAGCCCATAGCTCTCCTTCCCTGAATCAATTTATTAATTTTTTCCTGTGATTGTGAAGAGGGGGAAGAGGATGGAGAGACAGACACAAGGCCCCTGTGTGCAATGAATCTGAATGCATAGCAGAAGCCATCATTAATGATGCATTATGGAGAAACAAAGGGAGCCTCGTTGACTGACAGTCCCTAACAAGTTGTGTATAATAAACACTTCTCGCTAGACAGAACGTTCCTGATTATGGGATATGTTCCCCTCGTGTTACTGCTGCATCCATTGTGACAGATGCACCCCACTTCAAAGGGAAGAGACACCCAAAACAAAAGGAAGACTGACTGTGAGATGCTTGACTGAAGGAGGCACGAGACCACCTTGTCGAGATCTGCACAGAGCCAACATGCAGCTGAGAAGTTGCACAGGGCCTGAAACACTGCAAGGCAAGTATGAAGATCAAGGCAAAGTATCACGTGCAATACCAAAGTAAATCCTCCAAATGCCACTACAGTTGCTTTGGATTTGGTTTTCTCGGAGCAGAGATATATTCTATATATTGAATCCAACGTGCAAAGAGATAGAAGGACTCAAGCTCAAGAGATGCAAAGGGAGAATTTCTAACCCTGAGAAGTTCCTGCTCAAAAGAGCATCTGAGCAAATACCCCTGATCCAGGGTGTCTGCAGGCCAGAGGTCAGGCCCTATAGCGTTTGATGAGGAAGTTTGCTGGCAGGCATCAAAAACGGAGCGTAAACTCCAAGTTTCCTAGAGAGCAATTAAAATGCAAAGGCAGGAAATTTGCAGCTCTGGAATTAATGCCAGCAAGAAGTCAGAATGGAGGGTGACATCACCACAGTTAATTATAACTAGGGGGAAGGGCAGGACTAATCATTATCATGACTCCGTGGTCCATATCTGACTTACTCCAATCATGCTCCTGGCCTCATTTCCTGGGAGGAGCACTTCCCATGCTCAGAGACTTGTTTGAAACTGCTTTGCTTACGCCAAGCATGTGTGAGGCCAGACCCACACATACTTCACATGGATGTGAAAAGAAGAGAGCAGTTGGGAGAGGGGTCCGGGGACATGTGGCTGCCCACGGGTGCTGCAGCAAGCCACACTCCCCTCAAGGCTCCTGCTGTAAGAAGATCCTGCAAGGCACTGAGCAGCAGCCAGGCCTGACCCTTGTCCCCAAATCCCTTTTTCCACACCCAACCCACTGCTGGCATTATTCCAACAGCCAGAAATAAACAGACATCTGGCACAAAGCAAGTGAAGCACTTCTGTACCCCGTGTGCCAGCAAAGCTCTCCCCAAGCTGTCGACATTTCCACTGCTGCTATTTCCACTTCCACACACACGATGGGTCAGAGGTCTCTGCAGTTCACTGCCATTGCTGGACAGATGGATCATACAGACCAGCCAAAAAAAAAAAAAAAAGAAAAGCAAGACCGGCATAAGCAAGGTTCCCATCTGCTACAAAGGTCTAGGAACACAGTACTGCTGCTACTTTTTTTCTGACGCTAGAAGCATGCTGAGAAAAGCCCAAGAAAGTAGGCCTGGTTCACCATGGGAAGAAGTCCAAATCAAATCCCCTCCTGAGCAATTCTCACCATGCTGCCCAAGACTTTAGGATACTTAATTTCCAACCAAGGGCTTCTGCTGTCCTATTAAGCCACTGCAGCTGATCCTTGTGATCTGTTTTGCCCTCAGACTCAGTGCCATTTGGCTATCCCACTGCCATGCAAAAGGATGCAAGGTGTGTGTCAACCAGTCTGCAGAAACACAATACTACAGCAAAAGAATTCCTCTGAAAGAGGAACCAAAACAAAGAAGCTGGCATACTGTACCCTGTGCCTTCTGCCACCCAAGGAAATGATTTGCACAACTGTTTGAGAGAATAGCTTGTCAGTACACAGAACTGTCCATTCCAAGGAAAACTACACAAGAATGAAAGTGAGTCAACTTTTACAGAAAAAAAGGAGAAGCCATGAGAAAAGAGAAGGGGATGATGTATGCTTTTTGTTTTATTAAGAAGATTGCTCCTCACAGATAATGTGAAGTATCTGTAGCCAAAGCTTTGACACTGCTTGAAAGCAACAGATTGAAGGAGAAGAGGTACCTGGCCTTTGATGGACTCTTCAGGGTGAATCAAGTGCAACAAGGCAAATGTGGAAGCATAAAAAAAAAAAGTAGTAAATCCACTGTATAGGACCCTACTTTGTGTCAATATGGGAGGTGTTAGTAACATAGGAAAATTACTTTTAAAATACTTTCCAAAATATCAGTGCATGTGCAGCATTCCATGGAATCTGCCAAAAAAAAAAAAAAAAATTTAAAAAAAAGTGTTACCTTGAAACACTGTCAGGAACCCTGTATCTATTCAGTGAAAACCTCCTGGTACTACACAGATACGTCCAAGGCTGCAATATACTACAAAGATCAATATGATGGAAATCTACAGAACGGCTTCCAAGTAAAACATCAGTTCATATAGAAAATCCACACTAATTGGCCTGTAATAACTGCTCGCCTGCAAAAGTCCATTACATTCAGACTCACATTCTCTGTCCATTTTTCTACCATAGTTTTCAAAAAGACCGTAGGAATCTCCTGGATTAAGAGGGAATTCACAATTCGAGAGCATGTGCTATTCAACCAGTCCCAAGGCTATTACAGCACAGTGCTCCCATGCAGACATAAGCAATGGTTTAGAAAAATATGTGAGCAGTTCCAAACATCAAGATGATTTCACACCCTGATGGAAAATATGCAGGCTAATATCGTAGCAGTCATTATGGCATTCAGCGTATCGTCATGCTAAAATCCACAGAAGAATACAGCTACATTCCTTCACAGGATTAAAAGACTGATCCAAAGACCACTGAAACCATTCAAGTTTTGGTTTTTGTTTTTTTTTCCTTAGGTGGGAACCTATAAAACAGTGCGTCTGTGAGGTTTCATGAGACACGAAGGTGTGAAAGGACTGCATGGTCAGAGCTGAGATGCCACAGGCGTGCTTGCAGCAATTTGTAACACAAACTGCAGTCTGTGCTTATTGTCTCTCCTACTAGACAGGAAGAACTGAATAGAGAATGGGGTCAGCAATGAGGCCACGTAGCAAGGGCATTGCAAGTAATTAGTAAATAGAATAAATAAATGAACTCACAATTAAGTAGGGAATAGAGCTGAAGTAAAACCAATGGCACCTCCTCTGCATAGGGTGGAAAGCATGAAGCTTTTGAGAACAGTCTCATGTTAAAGGGATTTAAGAGAAAGGGGCTGAGACAAAACAAATTAACTAGTCCTAAACAAATCCAACAATTCCTCTCATAGAAGAGCTTAATGGTGCAAACAGACTATAACTGTATTATTTCCAAGCACACAGGTTCTCTGAAGGTATAAAACCAGCAGTGTAACCTAACACATTGGTATGACCTTAAAACTCAGCCCAACCACCTGCCTCATCTGCTGTTGGAGGAGAAGAGGCTGAATAATGCAGGTCTGAAGCTCTCACCTGGAGCCCTATGGTGGTGCTAAGTCAACAGGGAGTAGAACAAGTGCTAGGGAAAAAGGCACTCATACAGATGGAAAACTGGGGCAGAAACCTGGCCATATCTGTGTGCTGAGTGAACTGTTTATGTAGGAGGAAAAAAGCTCAGCAGTGAATGTTGTCAGGATGTCCTCACCAACAGTCTAGGACCAAATCTGTCCAACAGCAGCAGCCAACACATCCCAGACCAGAATTCCCAAGAGGGGAAGCATCTTTTTTCCTCTGAATTTTCACAAGATGGACAACAAAGCCCCAAGCTCCTCTAGGAAGAAGCTCTTTCATCAGAGATCCAAAGCATCTAATGAATAGCTGATGATATTCTTGCCTACTAAGAAACAGCTGATAAATTGTGGTGCGCTTGTGTACAACTTGCAAGCTCTGCACACAGCAGGACGATGCCTCACACAGGCGGGCTTGAGCACAGACACCTGCACGAGGCTGGAAGAGGCAAAGATGACAGCAGTGAGAGAGATTGTGGCAAAACAGCAGGCAGCGTATAACGCCAGGGAAAAAGCAATCCCGGGTCAGCTCACACAGCACGGGCTGCGTGACAGTGACAAGCAGGAGAAATGTCAGGGGGAAAGCATAAAACAGCAGAGCGAGCTTACAGCAGTGCTCCCTGCAATACACCTTCCTCAGCCTCTGGCAGCGAGTGGCTTACAGGCTTCTGCATGCAGACTGCTGAATAGTAACCAGCCAGTGACAGATAAATCCTCTGTGAATTAGCGCAATTCCTTTTAAACCCGTTCGTATGTTGTTCTTCAAGAGTCAGGGGCAAAAGGTTCCCTACTGTAAGTATGGGCCACGGGACCTTGCACATTTCATTGGCCACCCTGTACTGATGCTGTCACTCCTTCGTGGTGTGGCAAACGGCCAGATCCTGTCATAATCACCTTTTCCGCACTGCTCTCCGCCATTTACCTCAGGGGACAAAGGAGGTTAGCACAACAAAGAGACTCCTCTTTAAACAGAGTAGCAAATGCCACAGGTCAGAAGTTCACTATTTAAAGCTGCTGCTTTTCTACGGCATTACCTCAATGGTCTGGGCATCCCTACTGCTGCTTTAGAAGGAAGAGAGAGATTATATTCAGACCCAAATCCGACAACCAAACCAGTCTCTACCAGCCAATGACAGATCCGGACAGAGCTCCTGTAAATGATATCGGTATTATCAGTGCAGACAAATCCCATTGCACAACAGGGAAGGGGGCAAAGAGAGGAAGGCATCAGGGCACACACATCCCTTCTAGCACTGCTGGCTAATCAGATCCTGATCTCGGAGAAGGAATTGACAAACTCAGTCTGTCTGGTCAGTGCACTGCTAAATTAAAGCTGATATCCGATGGATTTGTAAGAAGAGCTGTAATAGAAGCCTGCAGTCAGGACAAAAGTGAAGCTATGGGCTTTTGTGAGCAAAACTCACTTTCTCTTCCAGTCTACTCTTCAGATAACTGGAGAAGGAAGAGAATGGGAGGCCATCCATCATGAGGATGAAGTCCTGCATTAAAAAATCTGGATGTCAGCAAAAAAATCAATTCCTGCTTGCCAACTGTCTCAAAAGCAAGTTTGTCATCCTCCCACAGGTGGATTCTAGTCCGAGCTGATGAAAACCCTGTGGACAATAACCTCAGCTCTAAGAAAAGAATGACTTCTCCCTTTTTGAAGGTTCATTTCTCAGGGTGATTTGTTCCCTAGCTCCTGACCATGTCTACCCACACAGCAGCACTTTCATTTAACAGCTCAGGCCAAGCAAAATAGAAACACCTCAAGACTAAACTCAACTCTGAAACTGGAAAGGGCCAAATAGCAAGCAGGGTGCTGAGATGTTCCTCTGCCCATCGTTCAATAGCTGATATAAGACCTGAGAGCACACTCTGCCATAACTGAGGGATGCTGCTGCAACCTTTTGTTTGTTCGCCCCAGCAGCACCGTGGGCATCTGCACCAAAATCTGTCTTGAAAGGCAGGGTGAAGAGAGAGTACGATTGCATAGAGATTTCATTTCCATAAAGCCATAAAGCATTGTGGGTTATCAGAAGCAATTTCTCCATCCATTTCAAGCCCAAGGCTAACACTTCAAGAAAAGAAGAATAAACTTCACAGGTTTTGTCTCTCCATCCTTTCAAGTGTCCTCTATGTTTCTAACACACAGTGAAATGACACTTAGCAGCGTTGCATGCAAATCTTAACTACAGGCTTAGAACTCATGAGAGATCAATAAAGAAAAAGAAAGCAGCAGCCTGGCTTGCTCTAAGACAAACTCTCAGCACAGGTTGTATTCCTGGTGGTGTCCCTGTCAACTTAGAAGACCCCATGCACTCTCCTGACTAAATCTACAGTCTCTACCTCCACCCTTAGGATAGAATATAGCATGCTGTACAACTATGCTGCATAATGTTCGTGGCTTTTTTTTTTTTTTTCCTGATCTGTTTTCTGTCCCCTTTCATACTAAAATTAAACCAGCCTGCAGAACATGCTGCAACAAATTATTGAGGGATCTGCCACCACCCTGTAATCACCTTCACTCACTCACTAAAAGGAAACCTACTTTGACCCTCATTTCCCTCTTTCCTGCTTGTCTGCTCACAGCTCCTTGCTGAAAATAAACAAACACATTGCTACAGTAGCCACCTGCATAATCAGATCAGCCTGTGGCACTACCACATATTTAAAAGGAAGAACAGCATTATCCATGACCTCACAGGCTTCCTTGCAGCACCATTCTCTAGCTCAGTTGCTCAGTTCGCCCACAGACTTTCATATGCACAGTTTTTGAGGGCTGCCTCCCATCATTTACATCCTTGGATGAGCTCTGGCACTCATCACACCCTTCTGCATTGGTTTCAAGCACCTTCTGACATTCAGAGGCACTTATTGCCTTCTCTGGAGCTTAGTGATGCACCAGCGTGCTGACTTGTCTCTTCCATTCCTCCTGCTAAGGTTCAGTTTGTCTCCATAGACTCTTTAAGATGCTCCATGCCATGAGAGAGAAAGGGGAGAAAAAACACAAGGTGGAGAAATGCAAGGTTCCTTCAAGCACTCTTTTCTCCATCCTGCACTCACAGGGCCTCTGGGATGTGGGAAAGCTGTGCCTACCAGGGAAAGCGAGTTTGACTACTCAACAGTCTCCACTGTTCAATATTTCAAGTGCATAATTCTGGAACAAGCTCCTATTAGTTCACAAAACTAATCCAGCATCAGCCACTTCTATTGCTCATTGCTTTACCAGCCTTGTTTGCCTCTATTCTTACAGCACTCAGCTCTCAAAGTCTTTTTCCAGGCTCCTGCAGCAGCTTAGCTCTGCTAGCTTGCTCAACCTCATATGCCACACTGTTTGTACCGTTACAGTACGGTGTGTCTCTTCCCTTTACATTTTGCCACCTGTAACAGTGTTTGCAGCCCCTGCTGTACTCCTTTCTCCCCTTTACAATGTAATATACCCATCTCTATTAGATAATGCCTACCTCCAAATTAGGGAATCCCATCCACTTTTAGCCAAGCCATTATGCTCCAGTACCATCTACAAGAAGGAGGCCCTCATTTCTTCTCTGTGTTATTTCTTCAACCTCAAACCTTGGGAGACAAACTGGAAGGTCAGAAAAATGGGAGACTCCAAATCCACAGCTTAAAAATGTCTCCCATTAACCTTATCAATGCAAGTGGGTGCCACAGCTAGTGGTGTATGCCATAAGGCACTTTGAAGGGCCTGGAAGAGCTTCTGGGGAACCATCTGCCTCCGCATTCTGTAGCTGAGCTCATGAAAGGGTCTGAGATCAGTGCATCACCTCCTTGGCATTTTTGGCATGCTATTTAGCAGACAGCTTTTATTCCAGATAAGATACTTAGAAGGACAGAGGGGACACCTACTGTTCATGCATGCACCTGCTGACACAACAGGAAGTCTCTTAGGCTGCAGATGTATGTGACCTCATGTCTTACTCAAAAGAATGGGCCCAGGCTGAACTTAAAAGCACAACACATTCTGCCAGGAGCCGGGCCACTTAAACCCATTAGAGCAGCCCTCACTGTGACTAAGAGGCACAGTGAGATTAAACAGGAGTGGGGGAGAGGCAGGGAGGTCACAGCCCTGTGCTTACGGCCATGAGATTTTAGGCACTGTCATAAGAAGAGCAAAGTTCAGACAGGACATACGCATGCTTGGAGTCTAGGTGAGAAGATAGTTTTTCCTGCAGGACTCCCATTCAGCTTGCTGCAGCCCAGAGCATGGTTGTAAGCTGGTAGCAGGATTCCTCCAGGAGAGCAGAGGGCAGCATCTGGGTCAGCACAGTGGAGGCATGGCTCTGAGGCACAGGGACAGCATAGCTCCCACAGAGATCGGCCTCCTCTCTCAAAGGAGAAAGGGATTCTGCAGCTCCTGGATTAAAATCCTGGCAGAGTTCAGTGCCAGCTGCTTTTCAATATCCCCTAAAGAAGGTCAACACGATAAAAGCTCACCCCTCCATACCCTACAATCAGCGATTAACAACCACTTGAACAGCAGCAATAAGTTCTCCCTCTCTTCGCAGGTTTTATTACCCAGCAAGTCTGTGAGTGGGTTCAAAGGAACAGATGTCTTCATTGTGTGCTCCCCCTCCTTTTGCTCACAGGAAGAGGTGGGACAGGGAGGAATGTATTTCCACCACATTATGCTCTTTGCCTACTGCATCCTTCCACTATTCAATGCTCTCAGCTAGGGAGGGAACTGCAAACTTCTGGTACTGGGGCAAGTTGTTCATTGTGCAAACGATTGGAATCTTTCACACTTTGAACACACAGAACAGCCTCTTTATCCAAACAGCACCCACGCCTGCATTTAAAGTCTCTGTGGTGAAAGTAAATAAAAGCTTGACAAATCCACTTTTCTTCATCTCTGCATCCACCCAGACTTGGCGTTTGTGCTAGCTGGGTGATTTTCAACCCAAGACACACTTAGCACCAAAGTATGCATGCAGGTCTGAACAGAATACAGGGACCACAAAGTGCTCTTAAGTGTGGTAGCAACACAACAGCAAGTTCTTCTTGCTGCACAACCAAAAGATACAAGAGATGTGACTCACGATTAACAATTTTGCCAGTGAAAGCCCAACAGTATGAGCCCAGCCAATATGCCACTCGATGCTGCCTTTTGCTTAGACACAGGTGAAAGTAGGAAAGAGCACTCCTGGCATGAGCCACAGGCATTTTGACAGGATTTTGCTGACAGAGCCTGCCCTTACTGACCTAACCCAGCCAGCAGGCCTCCTGCTTTGAGAGCACCAGCCCCTGCACTTTGAGCTGAAAGAAAATCTGCAGCAGTCCAAGCATGCAATGCTTTGGTCTCTCTCAGTTTAGCAGATGTGCCAACAGCTCTGCATACTTTTGGACTGCTTCACTCAGTGGCATGGCAGATCAGGTTTATAGTCCACAGTTCAAAAGCAAGAAACAGGCAGATACTCTAATCTATAGTAGAAGGAGGTATATGGCTGCAGACAGCTCCAATAGGAAGGCAGAGAGAGGAACCTCTGTGCCACAGTGTAAACAATTTTCCCCATGGAAACACAGTGACAAGGCAGTGCTTCTCATCTCTGCCCCCTCCTGACTCAGCAGTCACAGAAACCAACCATAGCTCTTCCTTCAGTAAGGGTAGAATGCAGTACAAAATTCAGCAGAAGAGAGAGCTCAAACTTTTTCTGACTTAGCTCAAAATTCCCCTGATTCATAAGGGGAGATAAACCCCACAAGCACCCATACACATTTTTTCTCTTTGAAGCACCTGTGAGTTGTGCTCTGGTTGCTGGCACCCTATTATCCTTTGCATAAGTGAGACTTCTGACAACCACAGACACAAAGATGTAGACTCCTCATTCTCTGGTGCAAAGATTCAATAGAAACTCCTTCCATGCACCAGCCCACATCGGGTTCTGTTGTTCAGACTAACTGAACTCTTCCTTCCTACGGGACACAAAACTGCCAGGGTCTGCTCTTTGTGCTGGATGTCCCAAGCACCACTAGCAGGTCCTTGGACTTCACCCGTGTATAAAAGTTTAACCTGACTTGGAGATGAAATGGCTCAATTTACAACCTCAACAGCAAAGTCCAAAGAGCCACTTGTTACGATATTGACTGGGCTCTTCCCATTCCCTGCACTTTTCAGTCTACATATAAGCAAGTCCTCAGTGTGCAGTTACACAGGTAGGCTGCCCAGTCTCACCTTTGGCTCACATCTGCATAGAAATCAAGCCTCAAAAGCTCTTGTTCCACTGGCTCTCTGGAACACTGCCAAGGATGATTGTGAAGGGAAAAAATAGGTGAGCTAATCATACTTCTATATAAGAAAACTGAATTTCCATCTCAGCAGAAGTTGGAAGGAAATACAGTTGGTCAAGATGTCGATGGTATTTGACAATAAAGTGAAAAGCCAATGTAGTCTGGACACTGTGTGCATCTCCACATACTGACCAAGCCTACTGAAAGACTTGTGTGCACCCCTCACCCCACTTTTTTCTTAGACCTTCAGTAAATCAGAGGGAACCACTTGGCATGGCAGCAGCTACAGACACAGCCCAGCATTTCACTCCAGTTATTGCTCTTCTCAATCCAACAGCCAGCTAAGAGTTCTGGAATATGTTTTGGCATCACTTCTAGCTGAATCATCTAGTAATATAAACCACATCTGTTCCACACACATGATCTGGAAAGCATCTTTTCTTTAGCAATTTCACAGGAGGAGAAGGTAAAATTGATAGCAGCTTGGCTTGCAGCCCTGAACACACAGCAGACAGAAGGAATCAGCTCATCTAGGCTGCAAAAGGAAAAAAATCAATCTAGTTTATTCTCTGTAATTCACTAACTGACCACAGCTATTGCTTAAGGATGGTGAACAAAACCCTGCAAAGCTCCTCCACAGGGGAACTTCTGGGAACAAACAGGACAAACCCTGAAAGCAGGAGTTTGTGCAGAGATGCAAAGAGGAACAATCAAAAGAAACAGGAATCTCAATAGGTCAATCAGTAGTTAAATCAATCCAATGAAAGTGAAAGCTAACAAATGACTACAAGCGTGGATTGCTTAAAACAAAACAGCCATTTATAGCCTAAGGATTTTCTTAAGCAAAGATCACAGTTTCCTGTTAATCTCTGTACAGATTTGAGTACTATAGAGTTCTATCCGAAAACAAGAACTCCTATTGATACTGGCACCACAAACTAAAAGCTTCAGTTTCCATGTGAAACATTAGTTTAAGCAGAGCTGATTACCACTGACCCAATACTTCTGGGATGGCTCTGCTGGATGTGCATCAGATGAAGCCATACTGCTGGCTCATCCCCTGCAAAGACCCCATCTGACAGCGTGGATGCTCCTCTGGCTGCAGCACTTGGAGCTGCAAAGATGTCTTGTCAGCCAAACATCCTCCTGGGACGTAAAACTTGGGTAGCAAAGCTAGCTATTGTGTTGTCTTTTCTTTGAAGCCTCACATTCGGAAATGTGGCGTGTACATCACCTGTGGTAAAGTGTATTGCATCTCCTCTCCTCTCAAAGAAAAGGCTGTAAGAGACGGAAAAACTTGAGCTCCCCGCTGAGTGCTAAGTACCACCAGGCACAGTGCATAACTTCAGATCCCTTAGCTCTACAAAAAGCAGATTTAAATTCCTTGTTGCATTGTCACAGAAAGAAAAACAAAAAATAAAATAAATCAAAAAGCCTTGCTCTCTCCCAGGTTTTCTTAAAGAAAAGCAGTGAAGAGCAAAGTAAGGCCCGGCTACTGCTTAATTTTTGTCCTTGACAACCTTGGCTGCATGCTTTCAATATTAATGAAGACAAGAGTTAGAAACAGAAGAAAAAGCAAGAAAGAACAGGTAGGCAGTGGAGTTTCACAGCAATCCAAGCCAAAACATTCTGTCCTATGCTGTACTGTATATGAGAAGTGAAAGATGTACTCAGATTGCTGGTAGTACAGAATTGATACATCTAGAAGCATTTCAGGTTACAAAACCACATTATGAACCGAATAACAATAAATACTAATATATATAGTTACAATACATTCTTTGCTCTACCAAGTACAACCAAGTCTGTGCTAATAATGAATCTTCCTGCCCCACAGAAGAGACTCCTAACCTGCCTGCACTTCATCTAACTGACCGTCCTGATGAGCAGCTGAAGAAGCAAGAACACACCTACAGCTGCCAACCTAGATGACTCTGGATTTGCTCCTTGTTCCAAATAATTTTTTTGAATGTCTGTTGTTTGAGATTCTTCACATAATAGGAGATTCTTAAAAATATAGAAATTAAAATGAGCCTCCTCAAAAGCCTCTGAGCTGAATCATCCTCTTTCCAGGAATTAGGAATTGCTATAAGGTATCCTTGACCTGAAAAAACAGTGGTTTGGAAGAAAGCTAAACAGCAGCAAAGAAAAGGCAGATGACAAGAAGTCTACACGCACATTATATGCTTTATAACACAGTGCCACGTACATGCCATGAATCACAGTCAGCCAAATGCCTTCATTACTTGGCGCGCATATTTGCATCCAACCAAAGCACATCAATTAGCTATCCTTTCCAAACAGCTAAACACATAATAGTTATTTATGGCTCGAGACATTTTGTTTCAAAATATCCCAATGCAAAATTTGCATCATTGAAGCTAAACAATATGATATTAGTTTGCAAGTAATGCTGCTGGCCTGGGAGATCAGCAGCATTATTACCTTTTTACTATCAGGAAGAAAATACGTTTGTCTTTCACAGAAAACAATCAGCACGGAGTTCGAATGGATGGAGGAAAAGAGGATGAGAGGCAGCATGAAGAGCCAAGCCCTCTTACCATGGGATGGAAATGACTGGTGCTATTTGCAAGCAGCAGAGGATGGAGAAGCAGACTTCTCCTCGGCCTGTGCAGACAGATGCCACCAGGACAGATGCCTGTGCTGTGCCAGTCTGCTGCCTCTGTCAGCTTGTAAACGCAGGTCAGATGCTAAAGCACTTCAAAGTAGCCTGAAGTCAAAGTGAGCACCAGGTGTGTACATCCTTAAGGAGTGTTTTCAGCAATTTGTAGGCATGGAAAATACAGAGGTTGGCAAAACAGCTCATAAAAATAAAAGACTATAGAAATATAAAATGCAAGAGACTGCACTCTGTTAGACACAGAAAGTCCCTCAGGAACTGCGAGATGCTGAGAGATCACTGCAAGTACAGGCTATTTCACCCCCCCTTAGACAGCTAACAGGATCCAGCCCTTCCCACCACTTAAAATTCAATACTGTAAGAGACTGCTGACTCCTATGTACATCGGAAGCAATGGGAGAAGCAAACAAAGCTGCTTTACTTTCCTCTAATCCTTCTCCCTTGTGTGCCTGCACCAGATGGTGCCGAGCTGCAGGTTGGAGGCAAAGAATAAGCCCAGAGGAAACAAAATGGTAATATTAGGTTATAAAACAGCTGACCTTCAAATATGACGTCAGCTCCTGTTTAATTGATGGGACGGGTCCAGACAGACAGACGCATGCACACTGGGATGTCCATACTCAGCACCTTCCTTTCTAATACAGGAAGGAGCCATACGGCAGCTCTGTAACAAGGTCTGTTCAAACTTTACAGGTGTGAAAAGAAGCAGAGAAAAAGAGCCTCCATTTACCTTGATACAGGCAGATATGCTCTAGGAAAGCATCCCTCCCAAAAGGTTGCTTTTAACACCTTGTCCTAGAATCCTCATTCTCTACTTGTCTGCCTCTTCTCCACTGCAAGCATGAGTTAAATAACCTGAGCTATGGAGCACTGATCTTCCTTCCATAAGAGGAAAATTACTAAGCACAAGATACTCTGGTCCACAGCTTTACTTCCAGCTGCTGTCATTGCAAACAGTGCCAGGAACAGTGGTTTTAAGTACTGTACTGAGGAAAGAGGATATCCTGCCTTGGTCTCCAGAGACTGTACCTGAGAGAGACCTGACTGCAGAATACAATAAATTCTGCCTCTTTTGATGTTCTGATCTCAAACATTTTCCATCAGAAGAATGTCATATGATGATTTTGTATAGAATCACAGAGGTTGGAAAAGACCACTAAGATCATTTAGTCCAACCATCAATGATGTCCAGCTTTGGGATAAAGAAAGTAAAACATTAAATAAGCTTGGTGGTGAAGAGGAAGGCCTTGTGCTAGGCAACTGCAAAAGAGCAGTGTGAAACTCGTAGGACTGAGAGTCAGAAGCTTTGCATGGCTCTCTGCTTCCCCTGCAAAGCCATACAACACCTTCCTCTCCTCAGCAAGGATGGCAACCCTTGCCCACCTGCCACAGCTGTCTTTGCAAGTAGCTTAAAAGGGTTTAAAAAAAATTAAAAGGTTTGAGAAACAAGTAGATTTCATTTCAGTGCTTTTAGAAGAGCGCTCCACTTGTGTCACACTGAAGGCAGCAGCCTGCATCACACACAGAGTCACGCAATTAAAGCTACACTTCCTCAGCCTCAAAGAAAGCCGTGCTGAGGCTCCCAGCAACAAGGGACAAAGCCACATTTGCGTGCCAACACTGAACAGTTCGGTATTTATGAGACATGAACAAAAATAAAATAGCTTGCTCTAAACAGCTCAATGCTGCAACACTGAATTTCAGCCCCAAAGATGCTTAAATCAGGAAGGGACAAAGGCAAGAGCAAAGCTGCTCAATCACTGTCACAGCTGAGTGCCTGCACACAGGCACCAGCACAAACACCTCTGTTACACACTACAGCAGTACCAGGTCTGCAAGGCTCTGCTCTCCAGAGCCTGGAAGTTGGCCCAGCCACCCAACTGATCACACACAGGTCCTCCACCAACTTACTGCTGCCTGGTTCTGTGAACAGCCCTGCAACTTCTTGCCCTCAGAAACCAAGGCTTGTCACAAACTGCTGGCAGGGGAAACGCCTTGCTAAGAACTCAGGAATTTTGCACTGAGCTTGGAACTGGGACAGCAGTGATTTAACATCTACCATTAAAAGCAGTTTAAAATTTAATGGTCAGAGCATAATAAATCCTACCCAGACGTTTTCAGCTTCCAAGCCAGGCCATCAGCAGGACAGAAATAGCTTTGCTGCAAGGCAACCAAGAACAATTTTAAGTTGCAGAGAACAAATCCCATGCATTGTCTCTACCCATGACCTTCTCCAGCACCTTGATGATAAGACACTGGGTCAGGAAAGGAGATACTCAATCTCCTTTGAGTATCCAAACTCAAAAACCAATATTTGCATGTTAAGTTAGTTTAGAGTCAAGAAATGAGGAATAAGGCAGACCAACCCTGAACTGCAGTGTGGAAGTAGAGCACTATTCTCTTTGGTGCCAAACAGAACTTTCCTTCATAAATCACAAAGGAGACTCACCTGGGTCAAGTCACTGCACTTAGTATCTCAGGTAGCTTGAATCACTGCCTAGTTATCAGGTGTGACACTAAACAGGCCGCAGGTGATTATGGCTCCATCTTTCCCCAGCATAGTTTCTCCTCTCACATCCTTAGATTACTGCCACTGTAATTTGGAGGCAATACACTGCTGACAACAGCTTCTTAATATCCCAGCCTGTAAAGCTTAAAAATAAAGGGGCTGGGAGGGGTTGTGATGAAGGCAGTGAGGTGAAGCTGTGCTATGCCAGTGAAGGGAAGAAGCCTCTCTGCAGCTTTTTGATGGAGGCTCCTGCTGTTCTAATGGAATCTTATCCAGGGAAAATAAATCTTTAATTGAAGAATGCTACAAACAAGCACAATGGGGCTTTTTTGTGGAAAAACCAACCCTACTGCAGTTTCTAAAGCTTTTGGTTGAACGGAGGGCAGCGGCAGCACCCCCACACCATGCTGAAGTCTGCATTCCTAGAATTCCTTCATGCATGCAGGCATGCCCAGAGAAGGCTGCTGAGTAGCTGAGGGGTTATTAGCTGAGAGTTCAGGTTCAGATCTGCCATGGGACGGAGGTCAGGACTCCTTGTTCCTCCTGGGCTTTTCCTGTGAATGTCTTCAATTATTCTCAGCCTTGCACCCTCAGTGTCCTTTCCCCACCCACTACTGCACTGAGCAATTTTGCATTCCTCCCATTGTTAAAACCCAAGTAAGTGCTGTAGGGTCTCTAGGGCAGAGGTGCAGGAGGTGCATGCTGCAGCAGTCTCCTAGGAGGTCTCAGGAAAACAGAAGGTTAGTGTTAATGCAGCAGGAATCAACAAGCCCTCTTGTTTCTTACTCCAAAGTGAAGACAAAGGTAGGGTTTGTTCAGCTAGGTGGTACAGCCAAGCCTTGCAAGGGAGGCAGAAAATGATGTGGAAATTTTCTTATTTTGTTTTGGACCTCATCCCTTGAAATGGAATGCACATGAGAGTATTTCATAGAAAAAACACCACCAGAAATTGGAAATGCAGAACAAAAATACTTGGAAATGATCTACACCTGTCCAGTAATACTGCTTTTTTAGAGGGAAAAGGGAAGCAGGAAGAAGGGAAAAAGAGAAAACAAAAATGCAAGACTTTCAGCTTATTTATCCTAATTTTAGAATGGGAAGGAGTCACTAAATCTTTCAGAGTTTTAGAGCTGAAAAGAAATTGAAACAAACATCTAATTTATGGGTATATTTATAAAAAAAAAAAAAAATACAGCATACCAGTACTGGAAAGAACAGAGCTGAAAGGCATCAAGGAAGCCTAGCCATAAAGCAATAAAAATGAAAGAAGGCCCCTGAATTCCCCTTGCTTCCAGCAATAAAACACAGACAACAAATGGAGAAAAGGACCTGCAAAGGTAGAGACTTAATTCCTGTTATTTGGTACTTGTGTTTGCTAGTCAAATCCCACATCCTTTCCTTTAAGCTATCGTATGCAGTGTTTAATAGGAACGTTTTCAGCCACAGACTCTGAGCTGTATTTCGCAGCTATGTTGCTAATAAAAAGCTGTTAAAATATCTTGCTCCTTCAGCTTACCAACTCCCTTAAACACCTCGTGGTAGAAGCCAAGGTGCTGTGTGACCAAGAAATAGATTGTCTTGGAGATCTCTCCACTGACAACAGCTCAGTCAGCCACTTTGAGTGATGCCACCTACCAACTGCACGTTAACTTCAAAGGGAAAATTAGGATATCAGGACTACTGAAAGAAGTCATCACCTGCAAGAAACATGCTGCTCTCCTGTGTGCTTCTAGCTGAAGGAAATTCTGTAGCAATATGATAGTTCTGATCTCAGAATGCACCACTACTTCCCTGTGTAATTGGGTCACTAAGAGGCTAATAGTGTTCCTGCCCTTATGACCATTTATATGAAAGTCATAATTGATACTGCTCTTCCGGAATCAGTTTCAGGTCAGACCTGGCATCACTTGTAAAAGAGAAAGTATCCAAATGGTTAGACAAAGAGGCAATGTAGAAGTGCCATCTAGTTATGGCTGAGCTTCAAGGATTAGAATGAGAGTTATTACCACCAAGAACTAGGCCTTGTTTTACCAAGACTATTAAATACTTTTCTTCAAAGTAAACCCCTAGAAGTAGGTTACTCTGTAACCTAATAAAAAAGGATGCTTATTTCCTGTCCCTTTACTGGGACACTAAGAAGTGATGATATTCTCTCAAATAAGAATTGGAACCAACCCTGCACAGTTCAAAAATGCAGATGTATTGAACTCCTCATCACCAGCACTAGATACACAGACAAAGTGTCAAGGCAGAAAGGAAGCCAAAGGCCAGAGAGACTAGATTGATGCCAACCAAGCATTACTCAATGCTTGGGATTCAGAATGGTGAATGACTGACATAAGGTCCAACGTCTCCCATAACACCTTACCTGGCAATAAGCCACCTGCTGGGCTTTATCCTCCCCCTCTAGCAGTTGCTGGATGTAGAGAAACATGGACCAGTGCCCATTCAGAGAGCATCCTAAACTCGTCTTGGCACGTGCTCTGACCACGCAGCATTGTTAGAACTGATGGATGTTTACTCTTCTTCTGAGCTGCTGAGGCCATGAGCACAGAGAGCCACTGGAGATGGTGTTACCCAAGGCCTTACACAAGCACAGAGAGGTGCACTAGATGTATCAAAATCTTTGCTAACTCAATAGCTTCTGCAACTACTATCCATTAAACATGTCTGCATATTTGCATGATCCATTAAACATGTCTGCATATTTGCATGATACTTAGAAGTCTCCTGCATGATTTTCTTAATAGTATCACATGACTTGAGAACAGCCAAATTTTTGTGCAAACAGAGGCATTTGCAAATGCTTAGAATCTTCAGGAAGAAAGATCCAGTGTCTGTACTGAACATTCCTGTCATCAGCTTCAGTTAAGGCTGCAAAACAAAAGTCTTGTCCCAACTGCAATGAAAGGTCCCCCCGGGCAGCAAGATGAGTGACTCTGCTCAGAGAACATTTGCATCTCAGCTGAATTAGTTAATGTGTGTTGAACACTCTGAAAATTGTGAAGTAGTATATAAATGCCAATGATTCCTATTTATTATTGTTTTGGTGCACAACAGTGGAAAGTAGTGCCATTTACAGGCGCAAATTAAGAACAACAGGAGGTCTATCATCATGTTGGGGGTCAGGGGATTTTATTCATTTGTCTCTCCTCACTCCTATAAGAGTCCTTTCTATAGGGTTCCTATAATCTCTGCCAAGCCAGGCTGGCCTCAGCCCAGGGCAGATCTGCCAACAAGGGATGAGATCTCCACCTGCAAAGCTCAGCAGTATCACTTCTCCACACTGCACTCCAAAGAACTGTCATCAGTGCCCTTGAATACCGGAATGCTTTCACTGAAATTGTTTATTTGGGACAAAGTGAGACAAAAACAAACACATAAAGGCACATACACATTTCCAAGGTACACACTCAGAGTGACATGTACTTGTAGCTTTAATGTCTCCAGCTCAGAGGTAAAGTATGCTACGTGCTTACGTAGCACTTATGACATTCCATTCTCAAGATAATTAAAATAACTGTAAAGACAGTCGTCTTTGGTATTACAAGCCTGTCAAAGTGGCTATTTTCAATATAATGCTTCTGCCTCACTTGAACACATTACACATTCATAAAGTTTAGAGAATACTGAGGAAAACTAGGAGTACAGAGTCAAGCTTTAACAGAGAGCACATAAACTGTATCTGATAGATGCTCGTTCAAATTCTAATAGCCCCTTTTTCCTCAATATTGCACTTAGATGTGCATTACAGTTTGCACACAAGAAAAGAGAAAAAGCTTTTAATTCAAACTGGGCAGCTTGCTCAGATATGTTGCATTTGCAGAGAGTTGCACTGCTTTTACTTTCTTCAAGTTAGTGATTGCTTACTCTGTTGCCCTGTCTATGAAATAGAGATTTCAGCAACTTAAGCATGGAGGGCCTAATACCAAGGGGCCAATATCAACACCTGATCTGCCATTCACCACACTGTATACAACTTTCAAAAGGCAAACTGCAGACACAGAAGGCAACAGATCTCCTGAAGAGTTGTTACAGCAACATTCCCTCCTCTATTTGCAAAGCTGCAAATTGTTTTATGAATACCATTCAACCAAAGTTTTAAATAAACATCCACTCACTGTCTGTGCTGGAGAAGAAGCAAGCTCCAGTGGTTGTGTGGCAGGGTCTGACCACTGCAGAGCAGCTGTGCATCTATCCCTGTGTACAGACCTGCACCCACACTCAAGCTTCAGAATTGCAAAGCAAAAGGTGTATTTAGAATATTTCCTTCTCCTCCCAGGAGGAGCCTTATTTCATTTGAATGTAATCAGCTGGCTCCCTTGTTTGCACTCAACTCCAGATTCCTCAGTACACCCAGCAATGCTGTACAGTCACAGTCAAGATTTGCAATGTACAAAAAGAGTTTACACGAATCAGTCACAAAGCACCTACAAGGACCCACAGGCTCCTGCAGAATGTCCTCTAGAACAGGGTCCTGTCATGCCGAGCCAGGGACAGAGATTAGACTTATCAGCTTTGACACTCAGCAGGAACTTGTCACGAAGGATTAAATCATTATTTCATGAAGTGTCAGCAAGTGCAGCTTTCCTGCTGCTCTACCACTAAGTTATACATTAATTAGTGAGGAACAAAACAAACATGAAGTATCTTCAAGCACCTGTCCTATGGATCAGGCCCAGCTATTAGCACAGGACTCTTTTCCAAGAGGAGTTCCATTGTGTCCCAGATCAGCCAAAGCATCACCAGGAGACCCATTAAAATGCAAAGTGTAGAAGCCTAAAGGGAAAAGAATAGAAGCTGATTACAGCCTTTGACTTAATATTTTTAATACTTGTGTAATACAATACCTTCCTCAGAAACTCAGTATTTGATTTTCTAAACAAGGTCATACGTGCACCACTGAATAAAAACATCCTTTCTTGAGAGAAGTATGGATCAGCACCCAACAACATGAACAGGAGAGTTGAAATAAGTCATCACAGAATAGACAAAATCTCACAGTCTAACAAAGCAAGAACACACACACCTACTTCTGGATGCAGTTACTGAGAAGTGTTCCCTAGCTACTCAGCAATTCCGGACCAAATCACGTACAAATTCTCACTCCATCAGTGGACAGAAGAAATTCCGTCTATGGTGGTGAAGATCTAAGCAGACCAACAATACCTCACACCTAAACTTCTACTTTTCATCTAAATCATAGCCTTAGAAACATGTCATAGGACAAAAGAAATGATTCTGTCCCCACCTCTTACTGCTACGCAGCAGAATTTCTGTAACTGCTGCCTTCTACTGCTTGTCCTTGCCAGACTGTGCCAAGTTACATGAGCATAGACCCTCTATTCTTTAATTTCTCAGAGCATTGGGATTCCTTCGGTATAAAATAAGATTACTTGGTAAAACTGCCTAACTGGGTCAGGCTGTGGTGCCTCTCTAGAAGCAGAGCTGTACTTGATCTCAAAGCCACTACCAGAGCAACACGCGACAGCAACTCTCTGCCTTCACCACTTGAAGACTTTCTGAGGCTTGGCTCTCAAAAACAGGCTTCTATTTCCAGCTGTAGCCTCAGAGTGTTGCAGGGTTAAACCATTCTGAGATAACGAAAATCAATACCATAGCGCTCCGTATTCACTACCATACCACCTCTCACCACTTTTGAAGCACGGGGAATTCTTCTGGCATTACTGAGGTCCCATCGTGTATCATTAGACACAGAAATAGGCACGGAGCAGTGAGAATTTGAGGACAGCTTAAAATGAAGCATAAGTGTCTAGACTATGTTTAGCACCCAGAACGTTTTTCTTAAGAGTGAAATCCACTTCTTGTTATACAAGCTGAGACCATGCAGTGCTGTGCAAAAATATATGAACCATTTTCTTAGTAAAATCATGCTGTCCAACACGAAATATAATGCATTAGCAGGATTGTTACAACTTACTTAGCATCAAGGATCTTTCAAAAGTCAAATATACTGAGGGGCAAGGGAACTGATCTTAAACTAAACGCTACAGCAGATGGTAATTCCCTTATAACCAGAAAGTCACTGAAATGCTGCTCTGAAAGAATTAAAGAAAGTTTATCTGATGAAAGAGCACGAAACACAGGCACCTGTCTGGTTGGCTGAACTACTGATCCACTCAGCCCAGGACAATTTCTAGCTGCAATAAGAGGAATACAGCAGAGTAGTGGAAATGAAACCATACAGTGGAGTTCTCTTAATAGAAAGAAGAGAAAATCCATAGCAGCAACTGTCAATTGAAACATCTGCTGCTAAAGATTTATTCTGAATGCCTCACAAACCACCTTCCAGTTTCACTGGCTAAGAAAGAAGCCAAATCCTGCATTTTTCTTAAGTAGATTGTAAAACAGGATTGTGCTAGAAGAAGTTAAAACTTCACTGGATATAAAATTCATTGTAAAGGTGGGGAACCTATGAAATGTTCTGTAGGTTACGATAAAGCTTTACTTCAGTTTGAAGAACTCATATCACACTACCAGCGATCAGAACAAGACTTGAGATATCTATCTAATGGCCATTTTTCAGCTTTTTTGTCCTTGCTCCCATGCATGTACACTTCTCTTTACTAAAGCAGTGAAATTCAATAAGTACAACATCCAACACCATTTCCTGCATTAGCTTCCACAATAGGTCCTCTCCTTTTCCTAAAGGAAAAATCACAGACACCCCTTCCTTACTCACAACTCCATCTAGTCTATTGTTTGTTTCATACTCTAAAGATGGGCAAATCAGAGAAAATCTACATGCTCCCAGGGAATTTTAACTCCTTACTCAGAGGACAGCAGACCAAGCATAACAAGATAACAGAGCAGCAAGATCCCGAGCTGCAGTGAGTGACAATTTACTCAGATACAACAGGAGTAGTACAGAAACAAGGAAAAGAAGCTGCTTAACTTGAGAAGGCATATAAGGTCCCCAGGTAGACAGAGATCTCCAATGAGATCCCTTTGCCTCCCCCACCAGTCCTTAAATGAGGTCTGGGAAGGTACATTGCATGCACCTGAGCTCCCTGGGTTGGCACTGCCTTACCACCAGGTGCTCAATCACTGATTCAAGTCATGACTTAGCATTTCTACTACATCAAAAAAAAAAGATGAACAAAAACAATGAGTTTATTTAGGAATAAGGAACTTAGAATCATAGAATCACAAGGTTGGAAACGACCTATAAGATCATCCAGTCCAACCATCTCCTCATCACCACTGCCACCACCAGCACTAAACCACATCACACAGCACGTCATCCAGACGCCTCTTGAACACTGCCAGGGACGGCGAATCCATCACCTCTCTGTGCAGCCATTCCAGTGCCTGACCACTCTCTGAGAGAAATAGTTCTTCCTTATGTCTAAAACTTCATCCATCCCAACTCTGGGCTGCTAAGAAAAATCCAGCTCATATTGTAAAATGTATTTAGTTCTTAAGCTTCACTGTAGCAAATAAGCTACAGCTCTTGTTTCCCAAGTTAGCACCCACACAACCCAAGCATTAGATTCATACACTACCATCACCTAGAAATACCTAATGGACTTAGTGGCATACAACTTAGTCTCAAAGAGAACTAAGAAATTCATGCCCAAACCTGTAGCTGCCAACACAAGGTTTCACGCAGACATTCCATTGTCACCAGGCACTGTTCGTGCTGAAGCAGCCCTGGCAAGTGAAGTCCTGCTGACTGGAGGTGGGAGCTATCAAAAAAAACTTGCATAGTGTTGAGATTCCCTTCAAGAAGCCCAGGCAGGACTGAGGATTGATTAATCTGAGTCTCCCCTAGACTGGACTCTTTCTATAGGCTGCCCTGGGTCTCCAAGTACACATCTGTCATTTAAATCACCAAAGCTAAAATAAAACATGTCCCCCAGCCTTCCTGAGCAGTGTTGTACGTGCTTTTATTTAGCTTCATCTACAGTCAGCTGCCTACAAGAAAGTTGAACAACTGGTTTCTAACTAGAATTCATGCAAAGTCATGTAGAATAAAAAAGGAAAAGTCAAAAACCCAACAACTCACGTATCCTGGTTACCATCCTCCACTATAATTATAAAATTGCCCTTAAAGCATAATTGCATAATTGGGCTTGGCAAGCATTCACCCAAATCTTTTACAAATATTTCCACAGACTGAAGGAACAGGCGGTGGGCAGTCTGACAAGCCTGCAATGAGAATTTGTGCCCTCAGGACATGTTCCTTGCTATTGCACTAAATACTTTGCATCACAGCCTAATGTTTCAAAACAGTAGTCGAGCAAGTGAATTACCAGCATCTTAAAGCAAATTAAGAGAAACATTTTCAAGCTATTTTCACTGCGCACAGGGAGCAACCCATTTGAACAAAGAGACAGAGGGGTTATAGGCCCTCACTACAAACAAGATATTGAGGCTCTGGAATGTGCCCAGAGAGGGGCAACAGAGCTGTGAAGGTCTGGAACAAAATGGGGAGCAACTGAGGGAACTGAGATTGTTCAGCCTGGAGAAGAGGAGGCTCAGAGGAGACCTTATTGCTTTCTACAACTTTCTGACAGGAAGTTGTGGTGAGGTGGGGATTAGCTTCTTCTCACAGGTGACAGCAATAGGACAAGAGGGAATGGCCCTAAGTTGTGCCAGGGGAGGATCAGATTGGATATTAGGAAGAATTTCTTCTCAGAAAGAGTGGCAATGCACTGGCACAGGCTGCCCAGGGAGGTGGGGAGTCACTGACCTTGGAGGTGGTCAAGAACCATGGGGATGTGGTACTTAGGGACTTGGTTAAGTGGGCAGTGTTGGTGGTAGGTGGTCTGTTGGACTAGATGATCTTAGAAGTCTTTTCCAACCTTTATGATTCTATGGATTCTTTTTAACTAGTAACAGAAAGAATTCACCTTAGGTGAAATTGGTTGTCTTCTGATAGTTATAGACAAACAGAAGACATTGGTACCTCTTGAGGGTCACATTGCACCCTGTCCCTTAAAAAATAAAGAAAACACAGCCTCAAATACAAGTACAGAAACATGTGATCTGCAGGGAGAGGGGACCGAACAGAAGCCAGAAATGAAATCTGCAATACAGTATGGCTGTTTTTAACAGCTGTGCATTATGCATTCAGCAGCACAGGGAATGCCAGCAGGGAGCCATTATTAACATAGCCCTCAGTGTGCAGTGTGCTCCTATAACGATTGGCCTCTCTTGAGAAAAGGTGTGCGCACACAAAAGACTTAACCCTAGAGAGATCGTTTCAATCTTGTTGCTGTTTCATCAGCTCAGTGCCACAAAAGAAACCAGAGAATTTCTCTGATTTATCATAGACAAGCAGGTCTACAATTCCAACAGTGCATGAAATCTAGTCTACAATAGGAGGTTTCACCGTCAAGTTATACCAGGAGGGCAAAGGGAAAAAAACATGTCCCAAAAACTGCTGCGACACAGTCACACTATCAATATTGTTCTGATACACGGACCTCCAGTACCACAGAGGCCATAAAATACCTCTCTTGTGGAAAACACCACTGAAAAGGAGAATCATAGAGCGGGGAGCCAGGAAATACTCTCAGCAGGCTCTCCACTCTCCTCTATCAGGTGCTGATGGGAGCTCACTCTCTATCCTGTCAACAGCTCCAAGTAGCAGCAGGCTGCCAGCCCGCAGCTGAGAGCTGTTCTGAGGTGGGCAGCTTTGGTCCCACAGAAGTAATGTGCAACCACTGAAATGACAGAAAGATACACCAGGGGCCTTCAAAAAGAAACGCCAATTTGTGCCAGCTTGAACCTGTCTTTTCCCTGGCTTGAGGAACAGAGGGCATTGAGAAGAAAGAGAAGGGCACGAAGCTCCCTGAACATCCCTGTTCTGACACCACAGAGAAGTTGTCGTCTCATGGTAGGAAATAAAACACCAGCACAAAGGGCTGGAGAACTGTTCTAGGCAACTGAACACCGCTGTGTGCCCTTAGTAGAAGAAACAGCTCTATATGGTCTGTGTCTATCCATACCCTCTCACTCTACTCTTCTCAGCTCCTCTCGTTAAGAAGTAAAATGTAAGAGTCAATACCTCTAATAATGTGAGCGGCTGTGAGACAGCAATAGCACTGGAAATATCAAGACGCTGTTTAATATGCAATGTTCTTGTTCCCAAGAGCATAATGTTTCTTTTTTTTTCTTCTTTTTTTAAAGCCTAGAACATCTGTGCTTTACAACACTTTTTTTTTTTTAGGTGCTGAACAGAAAGGTATTCTTTATTAAATAAGATTCCAGGAGTACTTGTACTGCAGGAACAATGCTCTCAAGATCAGGCACCTCTATAAGGTTTTGCAATATCAGTACTATGCACCACTCATCACAATTGCAGCAAATGCTTTACAAATCCAAATATCATTGGTAGCAACATCATCGTGCGATAAAAATACTCCTTTATCACTCCTTAAGCATAGAAAAAGCAGTCACAGTCAGAATAAGTGATGAGCTCCTTTCACGACTGGCAGACAGAGACTCAGTCTCCCCATCAATCCCAGCCAGCCCATCGTGCAGAACACAAGGCTCTTTCCTTCACTCCTTTCCTTGATTAATACAGCCTTCCCCTTTGAGGCTCAGTCGTACCTGTGCTGAGAAGGCAAGTAATTACCAGGCACAGCTCAGCATGTGCAAGGGAAGTCACCTAGCACAGACACCAAAAGACACCTGTTGTTTCAGTGGAGGGCATCAGAAAGACCATATGGTCTTGGTGATTAAGTATGAGATGCCCAGGAATTGCCTGCATTCAGAAAATACTCAATTCCCTCACCAGACAGCTAGGTCATATACAGCCCTATTCTGATATGTGGGGCACAAGATTTTGGATGAAGGTATGGCAAGCAGCACCCCTCCCTAATTTTATCATAGCACAGTTCTTGAGATCGCCTATAGTTCTGTCACAAAGAGCCAGCGTAAGACAGAAAAATATAGTTAATATAAAAAGAAAGCAAATGTCTGAGCTAGAAGGCAAGACACAGAGTGCAAACATCAGAGAATCTGTGCAAAGTCTTCTCGCCTATCATTCATCCACAAATTATGCACCAGTGTAATTAAATCAGGAAAGCTACGTTTAATTTTCCCATCATCGCCCGATGAGATAAGAGCAGTACGTATGGGAGGGATCAGGCACAGGGGAAAGAGTTATTTATTAATAAGTTCAATCATTTTGGATTTTAGAGCCTCTCTGGCTAAAAAGAGTCTGATCTACAAGCGCAGCTTCTGTGTCTAAAGCAGACAAGTCAGACACCCCATCTCCATTTCTGTCCTGGGCTTGGTTCTGAGCTCTTGCCTTTTTTTCAGCAGCAAGTTGCATTGCTAACTGTGAGACGTAACTCAGAAATATAGCTACTGCTTAAACCCAGTTTTAGTCCAGACACTTAAAACTAAATGCTCATCTCCCCCCAGTAACATTAATGAACAGCCACATTAATTTATGTCATTTGTAACAGACTAAGGCTCTGTTTTCACGATAGCAAGACCTCAGAGTGCACTTGCAGAAATGCAAGGTACAACCTGTTCTCCTGTCTTTCTTTTATTACCTTTTCCTGCCAGTGAGACAGGAAAACATGCTGTGGTCTCTGACCCCTGCAAAGACAAGCAGTGCTTTAGCAGGACCACATAAAGCCTTCACTACCTACCAGCCACACACTGAGAACTGCTGTTCTCACAGCTCTCTGTCCTTCGCTTCATCTTGTCCAGACCTGCTTCCTCAGCCAGTTATTTAAAACCCTGATTGAAAAATGTATCAGATTATAATAGTGGATGACCTCTACTGAATGGGGTTTTCACTACAAAACATCCTATGGACTTTGTTGCAACCAGTGCTTCATCACATAGCTTTTTTAAAGCAGGAAGGGAAAAATATTTATAACAGCAACTATAAATACACATGCTACTGACTTTTCAACTTGTTGTCCTTGTTCTCAAGCTAAATTTAGTCTGTTGTATCCTGTCCAACCCTTGGTGAAAAAGCAGTACATACACAAAGTTGTGCAAATCCCAAAGCAGGCAATTACCTGAGCACCTTACCAGATAACCAGCTAGATGGGTAGATGCTCACTTAATGAGCATGGATATGCTCATGGCTATCGAGAAAGTGTCTACTTCTACAGGGGATAGGATACCCCCATGATACACAAAATAATTATTATTGCAGGATAATAGCAATTATTATAGGAAGCTCTGTGCTTCCGAATGAGAAAAGTGATGCAGGTTATTCACTGCAGACATCAGGCTTCAAGGGTCTGTGGGTACCTCTGAGCCACAAAGAACCACTCCCTGCCCACACCTGCCAATTAACCACGTTCTTATTTTATACACAGAAATGTTTGGGATACTGAGACACATCTGGCAGACCAATTTAAAGTCCAGCCTGCGCATAAAAGAGCGTCCTTTTGTACCCCAAAGGCTCTCATTCACGAGTGATTTCTTAGTCAAAATAAGGTAAATATTTTTCAGGAAATTAACACCTAGAGAATCAGTTGTTAGTCATCCCTCTGCTGATCTTAATAAGCCTTAGTCATGCCAGAGCCCAGGTGGTTCCTGCAAGGGCCAGCACCTTTTCTCCCCTCTTTAAGGATCCCTGCCTGCGATGCAAAGTTTCACGCAGATAAGGACTCCCAGCCAAATCCAACTCGCTCCACTCACAGCAAGTTTTGCAACCCAAGCAAGAAACGCAGTTGAGAGGATGCTCCTCTACAAGCACCGGTCTAATAACCCCCTAAAAAATAAACCCCCTAAAAAATAAATCTGCGTTTCCGACATCCTTGATAGTTGGGGTAAAAACAATAAAGGCTCGGGCTCGCTTCGCCCCTAGCCGGGCTTCGTCGGGCTCGTCGTGATTCTCCAACACCGGCCGGCTCTGCGACCCAGCCTTTCCTCTCCGCTTATAAATACACCGCTGCTAAAGGGTAGGTGAGCGGGTGGGGGGAAACGGCGTCCCGGAGGCGAGGCGCTCTCTGCGGCCCTCGGAGCCCCCGCGGCAGGGACGCGCTCCGCTGTGCCGCACTGCCCGGAGCCCAGCGCCGAGGTCCCGCCGGCATCGCCCCCGCCCCGCGCGGTCCCTGCCCTACCCAGCATGGAGAAGATGAAGTCTTTCGCCGTGTGGATCTCCAGGGCTCGCTGATCGTCGTACTCCCTCTGATCGTGCTTGGTGAATTCCTGGATGAGTTTATTCAATTCCTCCACCCTGGCTCCCGATCGGAAATCCAGCTCCGGGAAAGGAGGCTTGCTGTTGGTGCCGGCGGACCCTGCTTTGCTGGCGAGAGGCGCCGCCATCTTCATGCAAAAAAAAAAAAAAAAAAAAAAAAAAAAAAGAGAGAAGGAAATAAATTAAAAAAAAAAAAAAGCAATGTTGCAATGGAAGAACGCAAGCCGCAGCGCAGCGGCAAGCCCGGGCGCGGGGCTGCCTGCGGGGCCCGGGAGGCGCGGAGGGCGCCGGGCGCCGCGATCAACAAGCGGCAGCGCTGCTGCGCCCCCGCCCGCGGCACCGCGGAGCCGCCCGCCGCCGCGCTGGGGGCCGGGCCGGGCGGCGCGGGGCCGCCTGCTGCCGGGGGGGCTCGCTGCTCCGCGGCGTCACGGCGGGGCGGGTGCGGAGGCTGCGGGCGCAGCTCCGGCGAAGGATGAACGCCTTCTTTCTTTTCTTTTTTTTTCTTTCATTTTTTTTTAATTTTTTTTTTTAATTTAAATTTCACTGTAAACTTCAACAAAAGCCGTGTCCTGCAAGTGGATTAATAACCGGCTTGCAACTCTGCTCTTCCCGCATGCTCCCGGAGGCATTCTGCTTTTGTTCTCTTTTTGGCTTTGTAAGATGTGTACATATATATGCACATGCACAAATATATATGTGTACACTCATACATATATATAAATGAGATGATATTACTGTACGTTCAGGGGTAGTAGCCAAGACAAAGTGACCTCACTGCTGCTCTGGTGACCAACCCTGAAAGCTACACAAAGAGGAGGAGGGGAGGTGGGGTATCAGAAGACCTACAGGTCCGTGTCAAGGAGCCCAGTCTTCCTATCCCCACCCATTCTCCCATTGTCAAGGCAGCATGCTTTTCTTCAGTATGTGTTTTTAATGCCTAATAACTTTTCAGCCTGAAGTGTTTCTCTCCCTTTAGCCTGCTTTTCTGTGCACTGTCCCATCACTGAGCATACATAGCATGATCCATTATTTACCTTAGCGCATCCACTGGAAAGACTCTCTTCCAGCTCAGGAAGCATAAGATACATTGCTAACCTTCCACAGGGCAATCCAGATGCTATGATGCAACTGCACTGATGCAAACTGCTTCAATAAGTACTGTCCTCTGAAGTTTCTTGGCAGAAAACAAAGCTTTCAGCTCAGTCCCGATCGAAAGTGAAATGCTTCTACCAAATTAAGGATTGAAGCATTCACAGAAAAAACAGGAAGGTGGAACTAAGCCTGGTGAGAAGTATTCACAGGCTGGTTTCCATGATGCATGGTGAATGCAGATGTAAGCATGCAGGGCTGTGCACAGGGAAGTGGCCTGGTTCCACTGGACTGCTCGTCTTGATCGGGAGTGGACTCAGCACCTCTTGCAGTAGGATCTCCTCTGAAACAACAATGAAAATGAAGAGTAGATCTGGACCCTGTAGCAGAAACCACTGCCTTTCCAAATGACAACAGGCAATGCCTGTAGCTTTGTCTTGCCCCAGCTCACAGCTTCTCAGGCACTGATGCGCTCATTATCTAGGAAATGATGTCCCCAAGGTAAAGGTAGGAGTGCCTGTGTGCAGGCACATGCCCTTTGCTGGGTACTGAGGCCCTATTGTGCTCAGAGCTGGACGTAGCCCACTCTGACACACCTCGCCTTCGTTCACCATCTGAGCCTTTGGTGATCAGCTGCGCTGTCACATGAGCCTCTGACCAGCACCTTCCCCAGCAAAGCCCACAGATAAAACTAATCCACTGCGGGGGATTGGGGTCCAAAAGGCAAAGCAGCCGTCAGCAGTGCTCTATGGTGACGGCCTGCCCTGCAAGGTAAGCTCTGCTAACCTCAATGCCCTCCACGCTACCAGCCTGCAGCCACTGGCTGAGTGCTCAGGACATCTCGCTTCCCGCCCTCATGTTTTGGAAGCCCATTTGCCACATCTCTGCAGTATTTTTGGCTAGGGTGACAATGTCGCGCTGGCACACAGCTCCCTCTGGTGATAACACCTCTCCCCATCATCAGCACGCACAGAAGTCACGTTAACTCCCGAACCCCAAACCACACTACGACCTTCAATTTTGCCCTGCCCATCCTTGAACATCTCCAAGTCCCATGTGCTGCTACAAACATTTATAGCTGTGTGGGTACCCTTGTTCCAGTTTTGTGTGGTGCAATCCTCTAGCTGCTACAACACTGACACCACTTGGCAAAGAAGCTGGACATGTTGATAGAAGCTACACTTTTCAGTGGCATCTCTCCTGCCTCATCTCTTTGAAGCTGATGTTGTCCACAGGCTCTGAGGACAAGACGTCTTCCTCCTACTGTCACATATTAGTTACTGCATTGTATTTCCATACTGGAACTTCCAGTAGTTTCTTCATGAGCATTTTGTCTCAGATGTTGCCTTTCAGTGGGCAACATCCAAATGATGAGAGAGACTCGCCACCTACATCAAGGTCAGACATACTTCCATTCTCTTTTTTCCCCCTCTTTATTTAAAATGATCCAATCCCATTTGCCAGCAGCTTTGTGGCTAGCTTTCCTTGCATTTACAGAAAGCAGCAAGTGCTTCAGAAATAATGGATGCTGGAAGCACTGGAGATCTAAATTTCTTTACTTTTTTTAATGGCCCCTCTGCTTGGAATTATTGGCACCTTCACCTTTCCAGGAGGTTTCCATTACCCAAGGGTGTCAGCTGCTCCAGGTTTCTTGCTCATCTGGTGTTTGTTGCAGGGACCCAAAGCATGCACTTCATTTAGTGGTTGAGCTCAAATGTTCACCAAGAGCAGCAGTGAGCGAGCAGTTTTCATTCTCTCCAAGTGTCTCTGATAAGTGCTGCACACCTCTGTCCCTACCTCACTGCTAACTGAAATTTTCCTTCATGAAAAACATTGTGCTTACAATACAAGGAGCCTTCTTACTGTCTTCTATGGAAACCTTTGATGGACTCAGGTGCCCCGGTGGCAAGTGGGATCCACCGCACTGTCATATGCTTGTTAATACCCTTGTAACTGCATCAGCTTGCAATTCTATCTCAGCACATCGGTACAATTTAAGATCTCTGAATAAATACACAGTTAATACAAACCTTACATAAATCAAGCACTGGGGATTATTTGAGCAAATAAATGAGAATGAGATTGCAAATACGGCTGGCCGGGAACTTTTCTACCAAATCTTTTTTCTTTCTGAATTGGAACTTCCTGTGGAAATGTTTCAGCATCCTCAGAGTTCTTTCTGTGAACATCACTTGTGGCCTAGGAAGAATCTGTGGCCCCTCTACACCACCAGGCACAAAACTTTCCAATATGGATATTCACCTTCTTTGGGGTAGGTTCTGAGTACCCTACCAACTACACCATGCCTTCCTGCACTGAAAGCTGTGCCTTCCCTCTCACGTGTACCTCTTCTTTCTCCTATGCTCTTTCTCTTTCCTTCAAAGTACCCTTCTCTTTTTCTCCCACAGAACAGATATCCTCTTTTCAGTCCAGTGCTGCTTCCAGCACTTAGCAATAGAATGGGCCAAAGAGAAATGAATCAGAAGGGAAGAAATAACTGCTCTCACTTCTGTTGCATGACCTGAGACCTCAAAATACTTCCCACGCTTGAATAGGCTCTCTCAAAAGACTGCTGGACTGCAAGTGAGCATTAATATCACCATCTTAAGAGTGGAACATAAGTCTGCAGCAGCTATGAAGAGCAACCAGCCTGGGGTACCAAGGCAGAACAACCAGTCAGCCAAGGACCAACCCTTGAGCCCTTGAGCCATTGAGGTCCTGAAAACTGGTAGGGGGAATTAACTGGAGCAAGATCCAGAAATAAGATGGAGCCTCAGAGAAATCATCTGAGGGTATTTCACTGCAGCTGGTAATTATGGCATGACGCAGACTGAGCTAGATTCATCCCTCACTTCAACAGTACCCAGATTTTCTGAGGCTAAAAGTAGGCTCGGGAACATCTTTCCTTTCTGTACTTAGCACTGAAGCAGCTGTAGCTCAGAGCTTTGTGTGGCAAGGGGTTTCACCGGGAACAAAATCACTGACTGAAGTGCTCCATTTTTTCCAACCTGGTGGCTGCAATTTGTGCCTCATGTTTCTGCGGTATCTCCTGAGCTGTTCAAGGGCCATTAGTGCCTTGTGTTGCACAGAACAGACTGTGCAGGTAAGAAGGGTGACACAGAGCAGGGAGTGAGCCATCCACAGGGAAGGACTCTCTCAGATGCAGACTGCAGATCCTGCAGTGCCATTCCCATCAATCTTCTTCACTGGCTCTGCACCCAGCTCTGCTCTTCCAGCCCATAGCTAAATGCAGGCTGGGATCTCTCCCCCTTCCCAACACTATCCCCCATGCACCTTTTCTCCTCCCTTCACACTTTTTCTGTGTGGCCTGAATCCACAGACCTGGGACAGCCCCGGCAGGAGGGAGCCAGAGAAGCATCACACCAGGTTTCACAGTTTTCAGGAGCTAACTTTCAATCTGCTGTCCTGGTGATGCTTTGTGTACTTCAGCTGCTTTGCTCACCTTCAGGTCTTTGCCTCCTCCATTGGTCCCTAGGCTCACTCTGGAGTGGGGCTCAAAGAGAAGAGACAGGACCTTACCCAAGGTGCTCACCCTGTGCTTCTCTTTGTCAGGACTTCCCCTCATTCTGGTGGCAGAAACTTTGCCTCTGCTCCACGCACCCTAAAAATGTCTTCAAAATGGCAATTACAGCCAGCAGTCTAAAGGATACACTACGGAAGGATCAACATAAAACAAGTTAAGAGCATACACAGGGCAAAGAGAAACCTTGAAATGAATTTGGGTTCATGATCTTTCCCCTAGCTCTGCAATTTAAACTGCATGCTTAAAGTAGAAAGACTAGGAGGAACTGCAGTGAACACAGGCTCATGCAGCCCCACCAGAACACTTCCAAACACTGAAATGGAAATGGAAACACCAAAAGGGAAATGAGCTCCTGCTCTGTACCCAAGAATTTACCCTTACTTTTACCCATTTATAAAGTCACTGCTACTTTGGCCTATGAATCTCATGCTTTTTACCTCCTGGAGCTGTCTCCACATGGTGAGACGTGTTGTACCAGCTGTGAAAGTTTGTGAGCCAAAATAGCATGGACTGTGCTCAGCTCTGTCCCTCTCCAAACACATGGTGTGTCCCACATGTTCCCAGGGATTATGAAGCTCCACCTGCCTTGTTCTCCCTCCTGTCACCAGAGACTATTTCTCAGTATCTGTAAATAAACATCCAGGTGACTTACAGGCACAACTTCC
Source organism: Tympanuchus pallidicinctus (assembly GCF_026119805.1). Classification (NCBI taxonomy): domain Eukaryota; kingdom Metazoa; phylum Chordata; class Aves; order Galliformes; family Phasianidae; genus Tympanuchus; species Tympanuchus pallidicinctus. The sequence goes on along the minus strand of NW_026294739.1, from coordinate 12,541,269 downwards.
ATATGCAGAGGATGACGACAGATGAAAAGCACCGAGAGAATACTACAGTCTTGAGGCAGTTTTAAGAAGGGGTGTGTTACCTTCTTGGCAGACTAAAACTTTTCTTCCAGATTAAAAATAAATTCCTCCCCCCTGGGAAGAGTTGTGATCTACATCCTGTCAGCAGAGCTCGGCAGCAAGCCATCCACATGGCACTGGAGCTGTGCTCATTAAAATCTTTTGAAACAATGGCATTGCATCTGTCATAGCCAGCCTCAAAGTATCCATACTAAGTATCCAGGATGCTTACAGCGTTTTCTGAAAGAATAGCAGATGCTTAGTGTGAACCCCAAGCTAGAAATGCATCGTTGCAGCTCGTATATCCACCAAGGCCTTTGAAGCAGAGTTCTGGAAAGCAGAATCCTGAATCTAAAATAATTTCAAACACTGAATGTTTGAAGGTCCCAGTCAGATCATTTACTATTTTCAGTATCTTGAAAAAAAAAAAATATATATATATATATATATACATATTTACATATGTATATATATAGACACACACTGGTCATCTGTCTATCTCAATGTCATTTAACATAATTAGTTTGCACAATGTCACCTTCGAAGCTGATCTTATAAACTTCATAAACACTAAGTCAGTTGGCTCAGGGCCCCTGTAAGTAGTACTTCTGCTGCTCATTTCCTTTGTCAGCATTAATTTTCTGCTATTAGTTTGTGTATACATTTGGATTATCTCAAGTAGCACAATTTGGATTCAGGTCTGAGCAGTGCTGGAAGTTGTGCTGCACTGGAGCAGTACGAGGATATGGCCAGAACATGAAACATCTGATCCATGTGCATTCCCCCTAAATGGAGAGGATACAAATTTGGTGTTTGGTTTTGGTTTCATAAATAATAAATGAATTCTGGTGGGGACAAACAGCAAGAGATGCTCCTTTACACATCTACATGCATTATGTATGGCTTGACTGCACTCATTGTGGTTGTTCATTTGTAGATAATTACACGTATTACAGTAGTATCAAAAGCCACAAATAAGAATCATGGCCTCATTGTACTGGAAACCAGATACAAACATGACAAAGAACTGATCATTAGCACTCCTGTTTCATTTCAGTGTACACTTGGAGATCTCACTCAACACCTCTCTTCTTACCCAGGAGCTTAGAAAAATTACAGTGCTTGCAGTGATGGATAGATCCAGAGTGAGAAGAAAAATTACCCCATTTCTCCCACATCACCCTGTTTCTCACAAGGTGGCTGTCAGCAGCAACTTAAACCCCGTGTTCTGCTCTGCAGCTCTTGGGCAGATTTCATCATGGCACTCCTCATGCAGACACTGCCAAATAGCAACTGTCCTTGTGATTTAGACATAACTGCTGCTTCTTTGGAGCCTCGTGAAGCAGCAATCCCAGACCACTGAGTGGTGGCTCCAATCCCCAGCTGCTTCCCTGTATCCCAGGAGCACAGTTCTTATAATTGTCATAAAGCAGAGTGAAAAAAGGAGGTTTGCAGGAAATGTTGCATTTCCCTGTAATAGCATCCATGCAGAGAAAACAAGTATTGAAAGCCAGTAGTCCCTTTCCTCTGATTTCCTCCACAGTGTTCTTCCTGTTATCCTAATCTGTATCCAGATATCCTAATCTGTAACTGATTGCCAAACCACTGATTCCTCTATCAGTTTCCCTTTCTTCAGCATGAAGAGCATGAAGAGTGTTTCTGTTAAAATACATTAACAAAAAAATGAAATCTAGGAGGCTTGAGCTCTGTAGAGTAAAATCAATGCCTTACTGCACCAAAAACCATTGCACATCTGATGACAAAAGGGCTGTTCCCTGGCCACTGCAGACATGTTTTTAAGAGCTTGGTTTTTGCATACTGCAGAGATGCTCTGGCTGGTAGACAAGTGTGTATCTGAAGAACGGAAGCCCAGAGATGAGGAAAAACAAAAGGCAATAGAAATCTACAGTGAAAAAATCTCCTGTGACAGACTGTGTCAGATAAAATGCTTTAGTGATCTCTGGTAAGGGGCAGGAGTTTGTTTTCCAAACACAGGAATTGCCTGTCTGCCAAGATAGGCAGTTGGAAATGAAAAAAAGAAAAAATGGGAGGAGGAAAGCAAAGTTAAGGAAAATCAAGTGTGTGATGCTTTTCACAACAGAAAGTTATCAGTGAAACAGGACCTGGACAGGAGTAGAATGTGCGCGAATGGGTTTTGCCAATTTTAGTTCAACTTGTAACCCAGATATCTGAAATAATTTCTTGTCTAGTCTGAGTACTGGACATGCTAATTTCTGCTTGCTGGGATGATCTTCATTTATGTTGCTAAATGTTGATAAATGTATGCTAAATGTTATGTGGTAGCAGTGGGCATATGAATACCTGAAATATATACGGATCCCTTAGAAATGAAAAACATCCTTTGGTCTGAGATTATCAAATATTTTTTGTCACGTGGACTTTCAGTGGGTAATGTCAGAATATCTGCCCCTAAAAAAACCTCTGTAACATTTTCCTAGTTGAATTACCCTTAGAAAAAAAGAAAAACACAGAAATAAATGTATATCCTTTGGTAGAATCTCTCTCTAGCCCTTGTTCTGAAAGCTTTGCATGTTGTCTCCTGAGAACAAAATCACATTAAGTCACTGCATTTCGCTTTCCATCCCTGGCTGTTTCGCAGACGCAGGCAAATCCTGATGTTGTTGCTGTCTCCTTTCTTTCCTATCTCACAGCAAGTTCTTGCTGTAAACTCATAAGAGGTGAATGAGGATGAATGTCTGGACATTTGCTATGACTTCTGTTGTTCCAGCTCTGCAAACACTCGCATCTGACAGCCTTAGCTGCGCTGCTAAAACTCAGGGGAACTGTAGCACAGCACTGGTGTCAGGCACCGTTCAGCATGTCCCCATCAAGTGATAGAATAACAAATCTGTTGAAAAGCTTACAACTGCAATCAGCAAGGACTTTTCCTTCGGGGATCATACTCATAGCAACGGAGCAAAAGCAGTTGGCATAAGCAGAAAAGAGAACAGAAATGCTCACCAGAAATGGAAAAGTCCCAAAGCAGATATTGCACTACAGTAAGTCTCTTGACTAGTGAGTTTGGAAGAGGAAATCAGCATCACTCCTAAATACACCAAATCCATGACCACCATCCAAAGCACTCCATCATGCTTTGAACGCGAGAATCCCCCAGGATAAAAAAAATAAAATAAAAAAGAAAGAAAGAAAGAAGAAACAAAAGAACAGCTTAAGCAAAACAGATGCCACTGGAGATAGCTTTGCTCCAGGGCTCAGTTCTGGGCACAGTATTCCTGTCACTGTCACTTCCTTGTTGAAGAAGTGACACACAAACCATCTCCACATCAGAAGCTCCATCCCCTGCAGTACTGATGTCATTAAGGAGACTGTAACTTCAGGAGATGACCTGAAGGCCTGAGTGCCATGAGCACCCTCAGCAAAGGGTACTCAGAGTCAGGAGGAATTGCAAGGACTTCCATCACAAACAGGAGAGCCATTAAACACCCAGCTTACCTCACATGGTACTGTTGTTGTCAGAATGGTGGGAGTGAGGGTGCAGAGCAGAGTTCAATGGTCCCGATTCTGTGATGACTATTAGGGAAGAAAGAAGCAGTCCGCTCAGGAGGGATCTGTAATGGAAGCTAAGGGAATGTGTTGCTCAGCCAAAGGAAATAAATAAGGAATTGATCAGTAACTGCTCTATGACACATGCAGTCACTACTTCTTGCATGTAAGCTTCCAGAATATGATCAAACACTGTAATCAACAGACAGCATTAGTCCATAAAGCTGTAATCCAAAGTGAAGCTCTCTGCATCTCCCCAGAGTTGGAGAGTTTAGGTAGGAGCAAGGGTCTGCCAGTAGGAACTCCAAGCAGGATCAAAACTTCAGCTTTTTTCTTTCTTTTTTGCTATGTGTGATGCATTTTCATGGGATTGTAAGGATGGTCTCTCGTGATTTCACAGTCTTTTTTTCCTATAAACAAGGGCATCGGTCTCTGTTGTCTATTCTTGCTTTTCTTACCCTAATGAGTGTGCATTATAAGCAGAGGTGTACAACATAAATAGAACCTTGTAAGTACTTGTAAATGAAGACTCTTAGAAACCCTTTATAGGGAAGCCCTATAGACATTAATAGACACTTTTCTATGGGCATTGTTTTTCCACTGGTCTATACAATTCAATAGTGAATTACATTCTCGCAATCAAATCCCGAAGGATGATTCAGAAAACCATTAGAAAGGATCTAATTCTCTGTAATTTTCTGCAGTAATTGAGATAAAAGCCTTTCAGGGTGTCCTCTATTACAGTTCATGGGATTTTTCCTTGGCAAAATAAATGATCAGTTTAAATTCTCCTTGGTTACTTAAGCAAAGTAAAGCCAGTAAGTGCTGGATGCTTATTCAGATAGAATTTCCTTTCATTTCCATGGGAAATTTGCTTAATTTTGGGAGACAACAAAAGACAAGGATTAGGTGGGCTGTTTGTGAGTTTTTCTGTGGGACATTAAACTCCATCTTCTGCTAGAGCCAAACAGCCACAAAGATTTTGCCACTTCTTTTCTCTGTGCTGGCAGGGATTTGTACTTTGCGAGGTGCTGCACGCAGCAGCACTGCATTAACACATGGAAGCTCTGTAATGCAGCGAACTCAGAGCTCTGAGGATCACGGCATTTCTGGACACTCACAAAGTGCTAATTGAAAAAACATGCCTATTTTTTTCCAATCATGTGCTTGAAAACCTTTCTGAGGACCAGCTTTGCTCCATGCCCACCTGTATCTTGTCCAGGAAGCAGCAGTGGTTTTACTAATGTGTTGAACTGAGCTCCTGAGAAACTCAAATGTTTCTTTGTCCCTTTTTGCTGTGTTTGCTGCCCCATGAGAGGCACTAATGGCCCCTGCAGGGAACTCACTGCAGAGCTTTGGGAAGAGGTCACACATATGAGAGAAGGCAGCGTCATAAAAGCCATGGTGGCACATGAAAGAACTTAGAGACAAAAATCACTCCTCTGCTGTGGTTTGTGGGAGCTCCCCTCGTGAGGCCACCACCAGCATAAAGTCAAGGGTCAGGCCTCTGTGAAATTCTGACCTTGCTGACAACAATGAGAGCTATTCCATTGACTTCCTTGGGTTTCTGGTATGAGGGATTTGTCCACAGACCTTTAATTCTATGATTCTGTGAGAAGCCCACTCCAGGTAGTGCCCTCTGCCCATCCTAATGGTTTTCCCTCCAGCCTGCTCCATTCTACAAATCTTTGAGGTTAACAGCTGTTCAGAATGAAGTGAGAACAACAGCTTCTTCTGGATGGCATTTCTCAGTCCCAGGCCTCTCCAAAGCCGAGAGTTTTAATGTCACTAGCCTGTTCACAGGCAGCTTACAGCTTGCTTTTCCTCCGAGAAGCCAGAGACAAAGCTGGGTACAGAATACATCCTTTTAGGTCTAGTTGTCTTCTCTGATTTTTGGATCTATATCTTTCCCTGTCTAATTATCAGCCTCCCAGACACAGTGTGAAAGGAAGCTATCTCTATTTGTGGGAACTGTAGATGTAGGCTCAAGCAGATGATACGAGAAGGTCATTAGAAGCTTGAAGGGCAGTGAAAAGCCATCCTTTGCCTTAAAGAACAGCAGAAGCCTGGAGAAATGGCTTATCAATGATCACCATCTCTGATTCCCAGGAGAGTTTTGGAGGTATTAGATGCACTCATCAGTCACAAGACTTCCTGCTGGAATTACCACATCGATTAGCCATGTGAAAAATTGCTTTCTGCTCTCTCCACTTTAAGCAGATTCTTCCTCTCAGTGCATAGTGCCCTCCTCAACTTTATTCCAGAGTGATTCATTTTATCCTGTGGCACTGCAAAATTTCCTGGCCTAGCATTGATCCCAATGACTTACTTTCCTCTAAAGTGTGAATTTGACTACATCAGTGTCCCAGCCAGTCTAAATCTCAGCCACTTAGCAACAAACTTAAAGTAGGTCACAATGAGTTCAGAAACAAACAGCTTACAAAGCTAAATCTTCAACACGTCAGTGGCAGTACTGTATAAGTAAACTGTAAATCCTCACAGCACCACTACAAGATGCCATTGTAATACTCCAGAGACCAAGGAAGATGCGAGAAGCCCTCTCTGAGCTGTTTCTGCTTTAATTAATTTTGAAGACTTTTGCTTTGTGCTTTATGAAATTACCATAACTCACGAACAGTGCTCCTTCATTTGTCATTGGGGTGGGGGAAAGGACATGACGGAAGGTTTTTCATCTTGCTCTGGACTAAATTTTTCTGTGACCTGAGGCAAGCCATTACACCATGTGTGCCTCCATTTTCCCTTGGCCAAGCACGGACATTATTTGCGATGCAGGGGAATTGAGTGTTGCTGACCTTAATTCCATAAACAATCTGCCTACCTCTGAGCTTTCAATAATGTTCTTTGGGAACTTTGCTGTGGCTGCTGACTGCAGAGGACACTGCGACGCTCTGAATTCCCCCAACCGCTCCCCATCCCTCTGATAAATTGGAGGATTCAGAGCATCATAAAGGCTACCGTGGTCAACAAACACCATTGTCAATTTCTTCTCTCTGCTCATTTTGTTCAGGAATTCACCAATGGGTATGAGATCCTCATTTCACAATGAATGTTTTCCCAGAGACAGAAGTCAGACTGCAGCACTGTGTCTTTTCCAGAGGGCTTGTTTCAGCCGTATAAACATTCATTCAGCTGTAGCCCAACCTTCGGAAGTCATTTCCTTTTATCCTTACAGGCAGGTATTTTGTTCCTATGTGACAGTGAGACCTCACATTTTCAAAAGACCTCTGTCCATAGCTGAGGCTTGCCTAACTGTAGGCATACCAGAGCTCCCACAGTACTCTGTGAGATTCTGCTGCACACAATCCTTCAGCAGCTGTTTTACGTGAATGAATTTCAGTTAAAAATAAATAAATAAAAAAATAAATAAATAAAGGAGTTTTGAGATTTGGAGTGAAAAGCACTGTGTAAGTGCCTACGGTTATTTTCAATTAACAGTATCTAATTCCAAGCACGCCACGAATCACATTTTCCCTCTCTCTTTAGAGCCAACATATTAATCCTTTGAAACAAAAATAGCTGCATTTTAATGAGAGTTTAAAAGGGTGAAAGTTCTTCTCTAGTACATAGACAGTAATAGATTATTTTTGTGATGTATATCTTCCATCCACTCACTTTAATTTTCTGAATAATATCTGGAGAGCAGCTTGTTTTATCTCCGTCTCTTCCTATTCCCTCCACTTAGCTTTCAGTGTGTGTATCATAGTTACTTTGAAGCTGATACATGTTATTCCTTATAGGCAATATGTTACAATAACACTAAAAAAAAAAAAAAAAGGATTGCATTGCTGCCTTCTGCAGGTTGATTTGCACAACAAATTTCACAGAAGTGTTCCTTTTAATTATGCTGGGTTTTTTTTTTCTGTTGGCTCCCCTCCCCCCCCCCCCCCCCCCTCTGCAGTACTAAAATATAACTGAATCCCTTGGTTAATAAAATCCTCAGCTAAAGTCACTGGGCATCAGCATGGGAAAATCTTCCTCTGGCAGGTCTGCAGTGGATTGGCCCAGGTCTGTTCTCCTCCAGGGGCAGCTCAGCAGGCAATGCTGAGAGTCAGGGACTCCTCCCCAGACATACTCCTACCCCTCTGACTAGTATCTGGAGTTCCCATTGACTTCAATAACTGCTGCAAAAGCAGTCAAGAACATCAGGAAGAGAAGAAGGAGCTTGTCACTCTCCTGATGTTTTCTGGAAGGGAAGGGACAGCCTTGTCCACCACCAACTTTTCATGGTGGTATGAGAGAAACAATCGGTGACATCCAGTCCCACAGCATAATGCCCACATTTAGGAACGTGCCACTGTGTCTATGTAGTTTCACAAAGGAGATAAGCTGATTGTGTGCAGTCAAACATGCTTATGGGCATGAGCGTGGCATGGAAACAATCTCAGAACTGTCTTTGTTGTAGTATAAAGATGCTTTGATACAACTATTTTGTATTTTCAGTATCCTGGCTGGGGTAATAAAAGCTCTACTAAGACATCAGCTTCATTATCAGAAAATACATTGGAGCAGCTTTGGATATCTCAGCAACTCAGTTGTAAATTTTGCTGTTTTTATTGTTTGTGTTAGACTCATGTATGGCAGGCAGGCCCTATGTAAGCAGGAAATAAAAGGATACGTAGTGCTGAACTGAAGGAAATGAGGCAAGTGAGGGAAAATAGGCAATGGCTGTGAGCTCAGTTTGATAGCAATTCAGTGCAGAATTTTTTTCATTGATGAACAGACAAATACAGTCTGACTTCAGTGTCTTAAGATGGGCAGAGCAGGTTTCATCATTCTGAGGGAATTGGGAGAATGGGGGATGCCTATACAGCACTGCTCCAAAGTTTAAAGAAAGGACCTGCCCTTCTGCAGAAAATCAAACTGAGCAAACCAGCCATCTCCCAAGTTCCATTGATGACTTCATGCAGGGCATGTAATAACATGCTTCTGGATGAGAAGGAAATGAGTACGCACAAGACAGACTATCAGCTGTTCATGGAAGAGTAAAACAGACATAGGACTTGGCTGCTAAACGTTATGGATAAAACTACAATAAATCATGCCTTCAGCCAGGGTAACTCAGGGATATTGCAAACAAAACTTACTGAGTCACTGACATCTGCTGCATTCCTGTGTCACAGAAAAGCAGAGATGGGCAGAACCGCAATGCAAGATTGTTGCAGAGATGGATAGATGTTCATCTGACCAACATTTTGGCTATAATGCACAGTGGCGCTGCCCAGTTTTATCTATGCTCTCCACAGGTAATAGCTCCAGATTCCTACAGCTATCCTGCTCTTACTTTCTCAGTTCTGCTCAGTTATTGTTAGTGAACCATGATTTCTTTCTTTGTTTTGTTTTAAGTATGTTTACTCAATTTCCAGCAGGAAAGCTGTAATAGAAACTGTGCCTTGCAGTGTTTTAGGGAGCTGACACTGATGACTGCATATTATAGCCAAAAGATTGATCAGCCAATCAGTTGTCTGTCCATCTCCATAACGCCAACATGATTTATTACAACATTTGGATTACTCTCAGCAGTTCTCCCCATACAGTTCCATACAATGGAGATGTTGGAGTAAGTTGAAACTCATTTTCTCACTGGCAGGTTTCTCTAACTACATTTTCTTGCCTTCTCTAATATGTTTATGCTGTGTTGGGATGTTTCACTAGAACTTGGCACCCTTCAACGGTATTGTGTGCTCCTGCCACAGGAGTGGAAGTTGTTTTTCAGATTACTTGAGGATTCCTAAGCTCAGAATGGAATGCAGTCAGCAGCTATGTTCTCCAGTGAAGCCAGACTTTGAAAAAAAAGGCCTCTGAATTTAAAATACAATTTTGTGTGTGAAAATCACTGTAAATGCAGGAATCCATGCCTGTTCAGTTAAAGAAATTAAGGGTAGGATGGAAAAGTAGTTATGTGGCAATGGCAGCCTGCAAACATCTTTGAATTTCATTCATACCTAGAAGCCATCAGAGGCTCTGTACTTGTGTGTGAAGTAACAACATGAGGTAAGCAGACACACGCAAAGTCCTTGTGCAATTTCTCTGCTGTGCCACATCCACTTACCTTGGCAGCAATCTTTCTGGGAGCAACTGATGTCATTTGTGTCCAAATCAACTCAGAGTAGGAGAGAAGCAGTAGACAGGAAAGGACAAATTTACCAGTGTCAGAACACACAGTTGCAGGGATGGCTGGATTCTTGTGGCTCACCTAGGCAGAATCCAATGAAAATTAATTTGCTACTGGCCATTTATCCCATAGACATAACACACCTTGCAAGACCTGATCCTGGCTTCACTTAGAGAAGATTTCAAAATGAGTTCGAAAAGAACTTTAGTTCAAAAGAACTTCTCTGGATTTAACAGGGAGGATCAGCCCTTGCTTTCAGTGCACTGTTTCAAATATGCACGACAATTCTCCTCTTCATTGTGGCAGAACAAAAGCCACTCTCACACCTCTATCGGGAGAGGCTTTGAGACAAAATGCATGTTAGCAGGTTACCTCAACTGACACTTTTCCCTGCTGCAGAGATCAGCAAACTAAGATTTGTCAGCTTCAGCCATCACAGGCATCAGAGCACCCATCCCCTTGTACTCTGCTCTTCACGAGATATAACTGTGTATATATATTTTCATTCTTCAGTCATTTTACTTTTCTAAAATCCAGATAAGTCCCCTATTGCATTTCTCAGTGCAGGCCTCATATAGTTGCACTAATACAGTCAGGCAGGTAAGTGCCCTGGAGCAGGATGTAGAGCAAGGGAATTCCCCAAATTCTTTCATTTGCCACATCTTCTGAACAAGAAACCTTTCCCTATAAACAGATCAGATCTGATCCATTTTATTGCCAGCAGCCAAATGTGTGAGTTTAAACACCACTGTTTATGTACTGAAAAAAAGCAAACGAAAAAAGTCAAAAGGACAAACTCTGTTTCAGAGAGCACTCACAGAAGCACAGGGCTAGAGTCTGAAATGAAACAACAAAGAAATAAGGTGATACCAGCCAGCATGGCAGATGGACTGTCCTGAACCCACACTCAACCAGCATTGCTTTCCTGTCTGTGCTGCAGGAAAGGAGACTTTCAAAGAACTGAAATTCACAATTTTAGTTTATTTTTTCACTATCCACATGGAAGGCCTGTAGAAATCTTATAATTTTATCACCTGTCCTGGGTTGTTTTACAGATGAATGGTCTTAGGGATCCTTCCATGTATTGAAACTTAATGTTGTGAGACTCAAAACATGAGGGACGGGATAGGTATTTTCCTGCAGTCTCACCATAATTGAGTCTGATCACTCTCGACCATTCTGGATAACTTTGCAGATATTTTTCTCATCTCTTCTCAAAATCAAGTACAGAAGAAGCTTTCCTGTAGTCATGCTTTAGCCACAGCCTTTAGAAATACATATATCCATATAGAGTGAAAGACCTAGGAGATTTCCAGGGTCTCAAAAGGTCAGTCAGTCTTTGCCTTGCCATACTTCTAGCTGTCATGAAATACTTCACTTTTATTGTGGAGCAGCAGTAAGTGTTGGGAGTATGAGCACTATTAACTACACTTATTCACAAACCTAACACCCATAAGTAAAACAAAGCCTTTCCTTGTACTACGGACAACAAACTCCACAGCAGAACTCACCGGTAACTCCCCAGCACATTCTGGAGTTGATCTAACATGCGCTGAAGACTTTAAGGTAAATCTGATCTCACTCAGCTGTGATGGGTTCCCAAGAAGCAGAACTCAGGATGAAGCAACAAAGCATCAGCTTAAGTGAGAAAGCACAACAGAAGGGGACACTGCTGGCAAAGCACTGCAGGCAGTACAGGGATGAGAGTGTTTGGATCTACCGGGATCTGAGAATTGGGCTCTAAACAACAGCCTTGAGCAACATAGCAGCCCTTTCCTACAGGTTGGCTGCTGAGCAACAGGATTCTTCCCATGCTCTGGGTCCCTGCCCTTGCTCTGCTGCTGGTGTAGCAGAAGAGCTCTGGGTGCTGGGCTAAGTAGATGGCAGCTGGGGAGGTGAGTACTGGGGGCTGGCTGGAGAAGAGCCCTGCTTCGTTCCTTGTACAGGATCCACACCAATCACACTGCAATACTGGCTATAGAGATCTAACTTGGGGATTTTCTCTAGTCTGACCTAAAGAGATATAGCAACATCTACATCCTGCTTTTGCAGCTACTTTGTCGTTAGATATACTCATTTCCCAGGTGGGTGTGTGATTTTCCATCTCTCTAGGTTAGGAAAACAATGTGATTATACAATGAATACAAGCCTGCTGTGTTTTAGAGTGAGGAAGTACATAATATTGTAATATTGCACTTGTAAATGAGCGTTATATTGCCATTTCATAGGCAACACTATCAATTTCTCTTTGGTAGGAATTTTTTCTTCAGCATTTCAAGGGTTCCTTGCCTTATTCTTAGTTCTTAAGGCTCAGCATGAATCAGTATTGGTGTGAACACTGCAACAGAAAGTATCTCCAGTAGAAACACAGGAGCAATTGGTCATCTTTCCTACTTACATCTATCAAGAAACCAGACTATTTGCACTGATGACTGCAGAAAAAAAAGTAATCTGTCAACAGATTTTTGCTTTCATGCAGGATTTGGTTTTTTATTTTTCATTTAATTTTCATTTTCTTTCCACTTTTTTCACCTTGTTGTTGACTGTGACTTCGCACAGAGGAGATCTCATATTTAAAACATAAATCTGTGAGTCTTGAATTTTACTGCAAAGCTATGCAGAACTTCCTTATTTCCAAGGTTTGCCCATTAAAATTTCACAGATGGGAAATTTAAGCACTAGATTTATGCAGACCTGAGCCATAAACAATCCCTCTGGATTGGAAAGGCCCTGGTTTTCACAGACGCTACTCAGAAAGCCTTTAGTCTTTAAATGCCCATAGCTGAGAAATGGAAATTAGGCAGTTAGTTCCTGGCTGGAAACATGCCATCTCTGTCCTGCTTTGCTTACCTTCTGCTGGGCTAGAGGACCGCTGAGCCAGGGAGACCTTGAGTTAGGACCGAGGGCTCACTTCATCACTTCACTGAGGACTGCTGTTCATGTGAAAGCGTACTGTGCTTTGGCAAGGCATGGCCATCCAAACCTTAGGCAAAAGTTTAAGTGCATCCCCTTTCATCAGTTAGATCCCAATTGAGATGACAGGGTAAGTTCCACAACTCACATTTCTCTCTGCAGATTTTGCTTACATCTCAGACAAGATCCTTTCCTCCCCTGCTCCCTCAGGGCACCCTTCATTGCTTCTTCCCCCAGAAAACAGAGCATGTCCTCTTCCCTGCAGATCCTCACATTCCTGCCTCATACGCATGTGCGAGGGTTTTCTAATTGCCTCCTTCATTAAGAAGCAGTGAAGGTCTCCTCTCTGTGTCCCAGAGTGACTCCCAGCTTTCCCCAACAAAGCTAACATGATACTGAGTCCCAACAGTCCTGCAGGCTCTTTGGGTGGCATTTATTTCATTTCCCTGCAAACATCCCCTAAGGTCTTTTCTGCCATCCGCTCAAAGGTACCATGATAACTGGACTCCTCCAGCTCTAAGTGGATCATTTCCTTTCTCATTTGTCTCATCTCACAGATGCCTGAAGGTCTGCTCACATTTATTTTAGGCTCTCACAGAGCAGATTTCCCTGTTTCAGTTTGATTTACCATCATTCCCAGACAATTTACGTTTCCCCTTTTAGGGCGACCAGTTCTTGGATTAAATGAAAGGCACAGCTCAGGCCCCACAGTCAGAAATTCTGAGTAGAATATTACTCCCTACGCTCTTCTGTAACTGAGAGAGCAAGGGAAAGCTTCTCCCTGCCCCCCTTCATCCTTTAGGACAGGGATTATGGTGTCTAAGGAACCATGAAGGAGAAACCCGACAGTATTTCTCGTCTTCTCTGCAGCCTGTTCTTGCCACTGTCCTGACAAGCGTAAATCATGTTTCAGTGTAAATCTGGACCCAGTACATCTGTCATGTTCTGGTGGCAACGTTGGCTAGGCTGTCTGTAAATCCACTGAGAATAATGTATTTGTGCTGCAGGATGACATCCCATAATGAGATTGCAATATTCCACAGCCCATGATTTGCTATTTGTGACAAAGATAGATTTCATGAACAGCAAGGCTGCCAGGAGCCCTGCTGGGCTTAGGGGACGTTCATAAACTGGGGATCTTTCTCACCTATGCAACCATAACTCAGGTACTTGGGAGACAGTTTTTAGTGCTTCTTAGACTGATCACTAAACACAACTGGAGACACAGATGCATCTAAAACACAACACAATAGAACTGACAAGAGAAAAGCAGAGTCAAGAACTCTGTATTTACCAACCAGCCTGTCATATTTATCCAACTACATTTAATATTACAAGTATAATATTAAAAAAAAAATCATTTCTATGTTTAGAACAACCTTGTTCTCCTCAGAGATTTAGACAATGAATCCCCCTCATAATGAAATTCTGCTTCATTCTTAGCTCCCAGTTGTAGTTTATTTATGGAAGGCTTAAAAAATCTTCATCCTTATTTGAGGAAATACACATATGCCACATTCTTCCCTTCTGTGCTGTGAGCAGAAGTTGTATAAGAGTGCATTTGTGCACATGTACAAATCTACACATAACTTCTTATCTAACAATACTGTTTACACCTAAATTATTTCCCCTTCCTCATTAGGAACTACAGTGTAAGAAACACTTGAGACTAGGTGGCTAAGCACCGTCAGCACAAAGATTAAATAAATGGATGAATGCATTAAGCAAATTGTGCAGAAGTTGTGCTGGCATTAGAAAGGTTTTAGAATACACTGCCAAACGTTGTGGTTTAGAAAGCATGTCACAACAAAATCTGAAAGTCGTTGCAGAGAAAAAGTCACCGCCAGCTACCAAGGAATCAACACCAAAAGAAACTATGGATTCATTCTACTTCATGGACACTGAGAAAATGTCCTTTTTATTTTCACTTGAACTGAGCTATAACAGTGTTACGGCTGATTGCAATTTGAGGAAAAGGATAACCAGGCCTGTAGTTCAGAGAGGACTTAAATCTGCCCAAACTTAGTAAAGTAGATGAATGGATACATTTATCTCATTCTCTAAAAGCAGATTCAGAAATGCTGTCTTGCTCAATGCCAAACAGCTAAGAGGAAAATTGTTAAAACTCAGCTTCTGTATGGAGTCTAGCAGAATTTGGAACTCTGCCTAGCATCACTCTTGTTTCTCTGCTGCTGAGATCAGCTGTCTTGTCTTTATTTAAAAAGTCCTTTTAAATGACTATTTTATCTTACTAGACTTCTTGTTCTCCCTCATTTACATCGAAGTATGTACAAACATGGAAAAGTGTTTGACGTGAGTCTATAAAATTAAATAGAAGACAAGATATAAAGTAAATTCCAAATCCCTTACAAATCCTGCACAGCCCAGGGCAAAGGAAATGGATGGAGTGATGGCTGAGTTTCTGGAAGCCTTCTTATTCTGGACTGGAAGTCAAGTTACAGTCATTGCAAAGCTGATGCTGCCTGGTCTGCCAGGGAGCTGTACTTAGTTGCACTCAGGTTGTGCTTCTAAGCCTGATTTCCCATGACTGGATCACAGACATCTCATTTCACAGGTGCGTAAAAATATCAAAAAGCAAAGAGGGGCAAACTGTGGTCATATAAGCATGTCTGTGACATCCCAGTTTCTCCCATGCCTGTCCTAACTGTCTCAGTCAGAAGGTAAAGCTGTATGCACTGCATCTGTTCTGGGTACGGTCAGTTCATGCACACAAGTAAATGTGTTTCTGTTGTTTACTTCCCGTGCTTCCCACATTCACATATCTCAGTCGCCTATCATAATAGCTGACCAGGGCTGCAGATGAGTAAGAGATGGGTGCTTACACATGAATCAGGACAGTTTGAAAGCTGCCACCTCCCAGGGCTGTCCCATAGCTGTGTGTGCATCCTGAGACAAATCCCACAGAGGGAGAAGGGGATGGGGCTTTACTGACATCAGCAGTGCTTCGTCTCCTGAGCCGCAGTGTGTGCTCGGCTCGTTCTCTATAGCCTCAATCAGGCAAAGGGCTTGTAAAATGGCGTAAACGAAGCATTGATGAGGTTTAACATAAAAGGTAGAATCGGGCCAGTAAAGCTGAGTATTTAAATCCAGCAGGTCACTGATTCTTTTGTGCTGATCTGAACCGGCATAATCAAAACCTGGCTGGGTTCCACTTGTGGTCTCTCCATCATACACTACTTACCATCTGAAATTCCCTCCGTTCAGGGAACAAACCCACCCCCTCCTGCCATGATCTCTGAAGGAATAGTTAGTTTGAATAATAAAACCCTTTTTCACAGCATTCTCTGAGAAATCCCAAATGCCAGGAACTGCACTTCAACACGTCCAATCTCAGCCATTCACTTAAAGACTGAATATCTCAATACTGTTTACAAATTAATGCTTATGTTTCTGCCCTTTAGAAAACCTCAGCATAGTAAGACTGCAATGACAGTAGAAGCTGTGTTCTAGAAACGCTATCTACAGAGAGTGAGCTTATCTGGAAAGCAGAGGCTTTACAGACCCTGGGTGTGGTTTCAAGCCATTGTCTGCATGAAGTCCACTAGGTTTTGCAAAACAGATAGTGGAAGAACTTTATCTGTGTGCTTTGTGATCCATATGTCAGGTTTATTAATACTAAAGGACAGAAGCCTCTCATTGCACAACTGATCTCCAACAAATTATCATGCCTACTACCACTATAAACACTAATATTTGATTTGTTGCTAGGATCTAGAAAAATGCCACTCCACTGATATCTTCCTTCCCATCCAGATCTGTTCCTGACACTGTCTTCTGCTGCCTTGGGAAATGGTATTTTGCTATTATAATTACACTTAAGAGTATAATTAAGAGATAGAGATTTGGTAGCCAAAGTTCAATCTTCTTTTTCAAAACCTTCTGTTCTGCAGAAAAGAAGAAAAATGAGCACCAAATCTTAGAAAACAATCCTAGAAGGCAATCTCAAAAAACAACAGTAAAATACTGCTGAGGACCTCATGGAATATTTTGAGCCTCCATTTTGCAGCTAGGCCCTCCGATTTTTTTATCTGATCAACATTTTGCCCTAAAGATTTGTAGTAGATAACTTTGAAAGTTGTTCCTTTTTTTCATCTATAACTGGTTGCCAAAAATGATGCAACATTTGGAGCAATATCTGGATTTATATATATATATGTGTGTGTAACACATATATGTTAATTTTAAATCAGGTTTCACTAGACTGCTTCATGTATTTGGCTTCATGTGTTCTGATCTCCACTCTGATAGCTCAGCAAGGGTATTGCAGGAGCTGTCCTAATCAGACAGTGAGAACAGTGGGAAGGAAGGGCAATGAGTGCTAGCCAGGCTGGAATAGAAGGCAATTAGGGATGATGAGACAAGTAAATTAACTAGATGCCTCTGTAATATCAGTGACAAAATGGAACTGACAGATACATTGCTATGGTGACTTTGTTGGGATAACTGCACGTTGATCCCTCACACATAGTTTTCCATATTGCCTTCAGTCCCAAGAAAGTAGTAGCTTATCAGTGACATATTCTGCTTAAATTTGTGAAGCTTTTTCCACAGCTACAAACATTTGTGATATTTGTCCTCACTGACATCTCTGTCTGCAGAGGATAGACAAGAAGCACTGAATCATTTACCAGGTCCCAGGGGAAGGCACTTCCAGGATGGCAGGCCTGAGTCTCCCAGAAAACTTCTGCCAATTGCACTGGGACCTGTGCCTGCCTACATCAGCACTTAATTCACCCTGAAAATAGCTTAATGATGGGCTGACTTTGTTCTTAGTGCAACCCTCTTGACTTCAACACAGTCTCCCTTGCAGTGAATTCATCCTGACACACTCATATTGTGTAGTCAGGCGCAGCAGAGGAGGCTCTGGCTAGCAGACCATAATCAAATCCCATTTCAAGTAACTCAGCCAGGCTGCTGCCAGCAGTTTGGAGCAAGGAAAGAGGCTGCATGCCAAAGCCATCTCCTGCAGAACTGTATTGTCCCCCTTATTACTTAGTTATACTGATACCAACAAACGTGTTTTTGAATCTTTAATTTCTGCTGCTTGGGGCTACATAATCAGTGTTCAGTGCAACATTTGCCTTCTGATTAAATACCCAGATCTTTATCCATAGAGCTCATAGTTCAGACTCCTGCAGCATTTGCTGTGGCCACAATCAGAACCAGGACTGCTATGAAAGGGTGGGTGCTGGCCTAGAAGCATGGCTTCTCTCCAGGTTCCATTTGTACCAGCGGCTTCAGGAGGCACTGCTGCTTTCCTCTGCACAGCAAGATTGTGCTCCTGGACTTGAGTGTCATAGTTTCTACCTTAACAAGAGAGGGAGAAGAAGAATTTGTCAAGCAGATGCTAAGTAAGAGATCTAAAGTCATTCACTTCTCTGTAAAATTCTAGTGTAAGGTAGGTAAATGAATATAAAACCTCTCTCAGTATTCTCTTCTACAGGCGTCCCAGCATTTCCTCATATAGGAGGTGCTCCAGGCTCCTCATCGTCTTTGTGGCCCTCTGCTGGACTCTCTTCAGAAGTTCTCTGTCCTTCTGGAACCGAGGACACCAGAACTGGACAGATGTGGTCTCACCATGGCAGAGTAGAGGAGAATCACCTCCCTCGATCTGCTGGCCACAGTCGTTTTAATGCCTCCCAGGATGCTACTGGCCTTCTTTGCCACAAGAGTACACTGCTGCCTCATGGTCAGCCCACTCTCCACCAGGACACCCAGGTCAATCCCTGCAGAGCTTCTCTCCAGTAGGTCAGCCCCTAACCTGCACTGTATGTACACTTATTCTTCCCCAGGTGTAGGACTTGTTGAAAGTCGTAAGGAACGAATTAGCAAAAGTGTTTTGACATTCCTGTAACAGCCCAGATGGTGCCTGAGTCAGAGGAGACACACTTGTCTCCTCTGAGGTTTCCCTTTGATGAAAGAGTGGCTCTTTACCTTTTCTACTTCCTATCAGAGAAGGACTCACAGAACCTCTATCTCCATGACTGTCTAGTTGCTGTGATTCCAGAGGGACTTTGTCATTTTTGCTGCTTCTTCCAGGTCTGCATTACTGTTTTCTATTGCTGGAAAATAGAGACTTGGGAGACAGCCCAGACATCCTGAATTGTAGCAGTAGGCACCTAAAACATAATCCTGAATTCTTGACAATATTCTACACTCATATGAACCACAGGTCTTAACTGAGACAACATTGTTTGCTCTCTCTTTCTGATCTGTATTCAGATTTTCTGTGCTCTGTTTCTCGTGAATGCACCAGAGCAGTCAGAGTGCATTCCCCAGGTACTATTCTGGAAGCTGTACCTCGGAGCCTGTGATTCAGAAAAAGGCAGTAACAGACAATTTGATCACTGGGCTAAACTCTGATCTGTTTTGCTCTATTAAGTAGTCCTCATTTTTCTCTCTACATTTTTGTTTTTTAATCATTAAATTTAAATTTAGCTGTGGTTTAATAGAATGTCTTTTAGCTGGGAGAAATATTACTCTTTGGTACTGCAAGTACAAGATGGGGCTATACAGAAACTTAGTCATAAGTACATCTATTTCTAGATAAATAAAACAGTGATTTAAGACAAACACAGCAGCAATTTACAAGCTTGATAAGGCTTGGCTATACTGAACGTCGCAGCTCAAGCACTCAAGTATTGTATGGCACTCAACATTCACAGCTAACCATGAAACACAAGAGGGAAGGGCTGGTGAGGAGCGGAAGGAAACAGAAAGCCAGCTCCACTGAATCCGCTGCCTTCTGCATCCTACGGACCAGAAAGAACTGAAATGTGTTGAAATCCAAAAAGGCCGTTTGGAGTTTTGTTGTTGTTCTGGGAGCAGCCTTTCAGAGCGTATGAACACTAAGACTGGCTCCTAGCAGCTCCGCAGCCCCTGCTGATTGTCATCCAGCTGCCACTTCTTTGCAGGGCTGACACGATGCCACCTCCCGGTGCAACTGAGCAAGCGCAGTCTGTTGGTAGCTACTGAAAGATGGGGAGGAAAGATCTCACCAGTCCTTAAATTAAAACGCCAGATACAGGGGGCAAACGAGTCTGCGCTAGAACAGTGATAGTTGGGGGCTAAATGAGCTTCAGTGGAAAAAAATCTCCAATTTGTCTAAAATGACAGTCAGAAGCTGAAATGTCAACAGATATTTCAGGATTTCAAAAGTGTTTTGTCGTAGTCTGAGGCCAGCAGAAAGGAAGGTTACATTTATCTGGAGAATAGTCCCCTGCAAACAGTTCCTGAGCATCTGAGAAGGCTTGAGCTGCTAAAAAAAATGTACTAGTCTGCTACAGACTGGCAAGTTTGGACTCCCTTCCTTTTCCAACCCTTAGTCAGCACTTTGAGGCATCCCTCTGGTCGGTCAGAGTACGCAGGGAGATGACAGCCAAATTGGAACTGCACTTAGTTATTCAATTCCTCTTACATCTTCATTACCGTGGGACTTCACCTTCTGATGCAGAGGAGGCGGCTGGTTCAGTGCATCCTCATTTCTCTGCTATGGACGAATTCCTCTGCCTTCTCATCCCCCATGATGACGCAGAGGAAGCTGTGTACAACCACATTCCCATACTGCAGCATCAGCAGGTCTGGCTGAGGTTGGGACAATCACACACCATTTTAAAATAGTGGCTTGCTTTTGCCATCTCATTATTATGCAAAATAGAGTAATTGGAGGGTTGTTGAACAGGGTTTAGTTGAGAGAGCTGATGACTCCCACTAGGAATCCAAGATTTTCTCACTATGTACATGCATCCAATGCCAAGGGCTTATACAGCTAGCACTTTGTTATGTCTACAGCTTTCTCTCAGAGAAAAATATTCTAACAAGCAACCCTTAATCTTGCAACTGCTTCTACACAGAAGCCTTAGAATAAAAGTTCCTGCAATATAACACTTTTGAAATGTGTGTGTCAGGAGTGATAAATAAAGCTTGGAAAACAAATTGGTTTCAGTTGAATGCATGCAGATATTCCTTCTGATTTGCTTAACATACATCTTCAGCTCAGTCTGTCTGAACAGAGACTGACTTAATGAAGCCCAGAGATGTAAGACTTTAAGATCTTTTTTGTTATGTAGCGGATTAAGCAAAAAACAAAACTTCTGAGGGGTGGTAAGCACCAGGCAACAGAAGAAACATCTCTATGTGCCTCAATTCATTGTATAGCAGCCATATGGCAAGGTTTGTAGTTTATGATAGATTAGATAGATCTTTTTCAGAAGTTGTTGCGCAGGAAATCTCACAGCAGAGACAGTTGGCAGAGAGCTGACATGCTGCATATGCTGCTGTTACAATGGGAATACCTGCCTCAGGCTGCAGCTCCATGTTCTGCAGTAGTGACCAGTTCATGCCTGCCTAACCTTTGTACTCCCTGCTGTGCAGTTCTGCTTTCTGCTTGGGTCATCCTCAGGACAAGCAGGTTTATAAGTTGGTAGCACCTTCAGCTTCATGCACTGAATAACTTCCTCCTATTTAGGGATGCCATCTCTTACTTCCCCATAGCCATCATTTACTGATAGGCAATACCAGCTTGTCTTCTACTCCTCCTGTGGCTTGAATACTCACATATTTACGGAACAAGACAAACCCAACTTACATATTACTGTTTATTGACTGTGAAAATAAGTTCTTCACACTCAATGACCTGTGCTCTCCCCCACCTACAGGCAGAAGCCTCACCCAAAATACAACTCATATTTATTGTACTGTCAATCTATGCAGTCTGGTTTGACTCAGGGAGGAACTGATGGGCAAAGGCAGGGCTCTCCACAGTTCTTTTGGTTCCTCAGTGTGTAGATTCAGGGAGGGAACGATTTTTGATCACTGCTGTTGTGATACATCAACAGAAAGAAGCCCTGTAGGGAAGGATGGATCAAGTCCTGGAGGTTTATTAAGTTGAAGTCGATGAATAAACTACCTAATAGCAATGGAAACCAGGGCATTTATGGAGTTGTGACCAGCTGCAGCAAAGTTACATTAGTCAGACAAGGATTTATTGCCACCCACAAGCAGCGCGACTCTGCTGAGGTCAGGCAAACTGTAGTACAAAAGTACATTGACAGAAAGGCTGTGCCCAAAGACTTCACAGTCCTAATATGCAGATGTGAGGGCAGAAAGGATTTGTGGAGCAAAGGTACCTCCAGATTGGATACTGCAGCTCAGAGCCTTGAATCACCTAATAGCAGTCAGCATTGCTAAAGTCACGATTTGGACAGGGTAAAGCAGCACTTTACAACTTTTCCTTGATCTAGCACACCTCTCTCTCATCCAGACTTGCCAGATCTGTCCTACGTGAGCATGGCCAGATTGCTTCTAGATTGAGATTGGTGAGATAGCCAGTGTGGCTCTCCATACTCCCCTTTCTTTGAGTTTCTTCGTATTAGAGCTTGTGTGACCAAGGCGGCATTTGAATCTACACGAGAACATCCATCCGTCACTACCTGAGTAGGTTTCAAGAATTAGGTTTAACTCCATGACTTCTGGTTTCTTTAACTGAAGGTAAAATTACATCTTGGCCTCTAGGGAAAACTGATGCATTTCATGGTTGAAGATATGACAGAAGGAAATACCTAGGAAATAATTTCACCATTAACTTACTGTTGTCTGAGGGAGATTAAACTTCTCTGCTGAGAACAGCTGAGCAATAAAACTTCTGTGCTCATTTAGCAATCACTATAATAATGTTAGATAATATGAACACATTTCATTTCTCGACAACATCCATCACCAAGTACAACACTTAAAGAATCTTGTTACAAAGAGATGAGGAAATAATCTTGGATAAAATGCTTCTTTCTCTCAGAGTTTGAAATCCTTTCAGAAATGTATGGAAATTTCCTAGGTTATCTTCTATGCAGCATGTTAAAGAATCTATAAAATACACGTGAATTCTGTCACACCTACGTACATTTACATATGTATACTATAGATTACTAAAAAACATTTTATACTTTTCCATTCCTAAATGATCTTTTATGTAGTATCTTCCATCTGCATACATCTAGTATGTCTTTATCACATTGAGACTAGATTTTACCCAAAGGTCTCAGGTAGAGCTATTGAGCTGGGATGATTCCACCTGAGGACTGTACCATGACGTACCTGGAAATGCTGAAAAGATATATAAGCTGGCTAAACTACATCATCCATCACTGTCCATTTTGGGATGACTAGAGGCTATCTGTTCTACCCCTACTTTGCTTCAGTAACCTAACAACCACACAGCCTCAAAGCTTTCATTCCCTAGCAATAAGGTTGCCATTATTTTTTTGCAAGATTTCACTTGCGCTATGCCCCAAGTCATAGAATGTCAAAAGACAACATCTCAAATAATTATGCTGCTGTAGAGAACTCCTTTTATCTTTGTACTTTCTACAGCTGCAATCCAAGGCAATTAGAGAATTTGACTCAGGGTTTATTGACACAATGCAGTGCAGATATATGCGTTCTGTTGTTGATTCACCCTATACTCAAGTTTCCCTAATGCAAACAAACCAAAAAGAGAGAGATTAGGAACAGCTTTAAGAACTGAGGTATCTTTCAATTATTTGAATCCACTAGAGAAAATGTTAAGCAACAGGAAAGAGTTAAATTGCTGAGTAATTAAAAGGGAAACTTTGGACTATCTTCAATTACTAGTGACGTGGCCATTAAACCATACAGGCTGACCCTTTCTGTTGGATTATGAGCCCCAGGTTTGGTTCTTGTGGTATGCTCCAGCCAAAACACTGGCCAGTTGGAAGAAACTCCCCCAGAATGAGATTATAATTCTATTTGGACTGTACTTTTTGAATTGTAGTGACCTTTTCTACACTAGAGGTTAATATTCTCTCTCCCTTAAAAAAAAAAAAAAAAAAAAAAAAAAAAAAAAAAAAAAAACCTTATAAATTGCTTGAGAGGAAATTCATTTATTAGATCACTGCTTATTACTTGAAGAACCTAATTTCTGATCAGCACACAGTTTGACCAAGCCCTCTAAGCAAATTTCTTATTCTGATCACATTAAGTGCATTCAGCATGTTCCAGCCCAACTCTGTATGAGCAAAGTTTCATTTACCCAACACCAAAAATGTTGTTAGGAAATAAACACGTAAGTTATGAGGAAACAGATACAGTGTAGTGCTCCCATGGATGGCATAATGAAACAGAGAGCAGTGTAGCAGTAGGAAAGGAAAGGGAAAGTAGCAGAAGTTGGAGATAGGATTGTATGGATACTGTGAGGACAGAACCAGAGGTCTGGGAATCCCAGGAAAACTGCAAGAAAAATGCATATCTGGGAGGAAATGGGGATAGGATATGGGAAAGGAGTCTGGGACTGGTATAAGGTAAAGTTCTGAAGCAGTAACTCGAGTCAGGGTGAGGAGAGGGGTAGAATGTGGTTCAAGCACACAGAAGGTGGGATGACATAGCACTGCCTGAACTCCCCTCTCAGCAAATGAATGTAATGGCAGAGTAAATATATAATCTGCAAGTACTTGACCAGAGAAAGGGTAAGAAACTAAAAAAAAAGCCACCAGCAACACTGTGATACAGCAGTGCTTATCTGTCCCATCTCACCAGTAACTTAAATGTATCACAACAGATACATTTGGCAAGGTACCGTACAAGAGGAAAATGTGACACAAGTTTCCACTATATGCAGAACTTTGTTTTAACCTTTCCTTTCTTCCCCAAAACAAATAACAACAACAAAAAGTCAGCAAACTTCACACTTTTGTACAATTTATAAATTTGAAGACTTTGTAACTTTATAGAAACAGATTTTAAAAGTATTCTTCAGTTTGGACTCATTCTCCAATGAGATTCCATTGTATTATCATGTAATATATATCTAACCACATAGTGTTTTCTGGTATTCTAAGTTTCTACCTGTTCTCTTCCACCACATCCATATTTTCAGAAACTTTCTTGAAGTGTGGACTCCAGACTAAAATAACACACTCCATATAAGCAAAGCTGCTTAGCTGACTATAGATCTCCATACATCTCAGGATTGCCCCTAAAATTTTAACAGCTCTTCCATTCATGATATTGAATTCTGCTGACCATTTACTGTGAACAGCACATCCAGTACTTCCGACAACTCCCTTCTCCCTGTTATCATCCTGTAAGTATAGACTGTATTTTGGTAACAGAAGTATGACTGTGTATTTGCTTAAGCAAACGCGCATGCGTATTGCCAGCTCTGCAGATTTCTGCACCACTGTTCTGCAGTCTTCCTTATCTAACATATTCATAAATCCTTGTTTCCTGGACATCTCATCAGTCACAACTTTATGGTGCTTTCTAAATCATTGCTCAGAATACTAAAGACTGCACGCCCATGAACTAAGTCTAACCACTTAAGGGAAATACATCCACTCTGTGATAACCCCTTGTTTATAGCTACCTAGTGTGATTTAACAAACAATAGAGCTTGAAAAGGAACTCCTAAACAATGAAGACTTGGCCCCACAGAAACAGTCTGTGTAATGCATAGGATGTGGCTTTGCTAGAGGACTGCATTTTCTTCAGACTTTACTGGCTTCCAGATAGTGACCGTGTAAAAATATCTATATTTAAAGTGTTTATTCAGGTATTTCCTGCATGTGAATGATCATACAAAGAAACATTTCTTCTACATCTAAGACATCAGCAAGTCTTCAATTGAAGGACCATGGCACAGTTTGACAGTGGCAATGCCACTGGCAGTATTGACATTGATATCCCCCCCCCCCCCGACCTCCAATGCTCTTACCTTTATTTTATGGATTTATTTTTCATTCTGAAGATTCCTTATTTTCTGGTGGTCTCCAGAGATAGCAGAGGTGACAAAAGTTAGCAGAATCAGTATCAAAGATGTTGACTAGTGAAGTCATTGTCTTTTCTCAGTTACTGGCTTCAATCTTGACATCAGTGTCTGACTCCATGGCATTGGCTTCTGTCAAGGAAAATTGCATGTGAAATTCAGCCTTAAAGTTTAGAGGAAAGAGAAGACTGCCTAAAGATATGCACGATTGAGAAAACGTAAGCATTTCCCAAACATTATAGAAGCTTCTCCTCAGTTTCATAGCATTCCATGATCACATTCGGCAAAATGCTGAGGAATCCTCAAAGCCATTCCAAGTTTCACATAGGTTCCCTGAGACCCATAAGGCCTGACAGAAAACACCATTAAACTGGTCACTGAATCAGATCTGAATGGGGAAAGTTTGGTTCAAACCTTAGCCTGCATCTCATAGAGAAGGAATCAAAAGGAAAAGGCCATAAAATCCACCTGATTGCTTCAAATTTTGAGACTGCCCACACTTCCCAGTTTCATACAAACTGAGTTATGACACGAAAATCTAACGGGATACCAGAAGCAATAACTCCTATTTACTCATTTTATCTGCAGATACTGAAGCAGTTGACAAATATAGATGTATATCAAGATGAAGTGACTTGTGATAAAGAGATCATTTACAGGGTGAACAGCAGGAACTGGTTGAACTCAACTGCAGTGAGCTAACCATTGGACCCTGCTTTCCTTCCAGCACACATCACAGCTCACAGCTTCAAATGCAGGGGTGGTGACGATGGAATTTGGCCTTGAGGAAGAAATAACTGCTGTGATGCTTGCGAAAGAGCCGATCCCCCAGCCAGCTGAACTAATACAATAGACAAAAGCCAGACCAGACCCAGAAACAAAACTGAAGAGCAACACTAGCATGAATAAAACATAGCTATCACATTACTGCAAGAGCTACCAGAGCAGATACTCTCTGTGCACACAGCACAGAGGATTGCATAACGGGTAAAAAAGCCTGTGGAGGATTTTGGCTTCCTTTATTTCATTGGCAAATAGCACGAACCTTTGATAACCTACTTGAAAACTGTGGAAAAAAAAAGGATATGAATAATCAAAACACTTCAGCAAGCATCTTTTCTCCCTCTTCCCTGTACTCAGCTCACAGCAAACATCTGCTCCCGCCGCCCTCTCCTCCATGTACCTCACTGTGAGCTGCGCTCCGTTCCCGCCCAATTTGTCCTGTGAGGAGATGGGCTGTGCGGGAGGCCAAAGCGCTGCACACCGTGGTGAAGCCCCTGGAACACCTCTCAGTGCACTGATGGGCGGAGGTGAACATCATGCCCTAGGCCAGCTGTTCGGCACCATGAATCCCAGAAACAACCTGCTCCCCTCATCTCCCCCATTTTGCAGAGAAAAAAACAAGCAAAGTCTGGCAGTGTCCCAGCTACCTGCCTTGAAGAGAAAAACCTCCTTCTCCTCTGCCCTTTCCAATGCATAGTTTTATTTCCTAGATGGTTGACATGCTGTAATTGGAGCACCTGAAAGTTTTAAGCATTGCTTCCCTCCTCAGGTACCCATTACCCCCACTGCTGCCACCATTTCACTGTCTTACAACTCAGGTGAATGCTTTCAACCTGGTAATTCTTCCTGTTTACCTGTAGAAGAAAAAAAATATTAAACACACCTGCACCTGAAAGATAGACTGACTAAGATAGGAGAGTTGACTAAGCAGATGTTTGGTGTGAAGACCCAATTTCCTTTCTACTGTGACCTTTTGCGTGTCCTGTAATCTCATACTGTTCCATCCCAGAAGATGAGAACAAACCAGCAGCTCTGACACTTGGGCTGTGCGCAGGTTTTTTGGAAATGAGGAGGAAGCCCATGCAGTCTCACTGACTGAATGCGACTGGAGTAATTTATTACACTTGGCATTTTAAGCACAGCAGGCTGAAAACTTCTGCTCCTTGCAGCCTGTATGCAAAGAACCTAAAGAAATGCTTTTGTTGCTTAGAAGATTTTTCTAAGTATATTATTGTATCATTCATTTTCTTTCTCGTATGGCTTTACGTGTTTATATGAAGTAACAGGAGATACAGTGAAAGCTGTTTTCCATAATAAAATCTTAACTGATTAGTATACTTAATTTTTAGGGCTTTTCTCATAGCTTTTCTCATAGATTATCCACTGCTATGCTCCTTGTATAGCAGGCAAGATTAAAGTGAATTTGCCAGTACTTGGGAGCATCATGTTCCACCTCCAAAAGGCTCATCCTAAGCTACAACGAGGATTTACAGGTTTGCTTTTTTTGGAAGACCTGTGCTTACAATAACGTAGTTTAAAGGGAATCGCCTCTGCTTCTGCTGATGAAGGAATTCAGGTGTTTCTCTGTCATCTCCCATTTTGATTCTAGTCTTAAGAGATTGCATTCTTAAGCCCAAACATATTGAGTTAAGTGAATATTTCTTCTGACTCACAGATAGTGATTTGCTCATAAACAAAAAAAGGAAGAGAAGCATTTTGCTTCTTTGAAAGCCTAAACACATAAGCTGATGATCAGCTAGAGGCTCAGAGTTACCAATACAGTGAAGAAAAATCAAAGATGAGTTTTTATTAAGACATCACAAAAACATATGTGAAATCTAACATGCATATTCAACATATTTACACAGTGCTACCTGTGGTGCAAATGCACCATGCACTTGTTATCTGAGTAAAGCAAATTCCCTCTTATCTGGCTTGTTCATCAATGAAATGTCTTTGTCGTATTTTTCTTGATTAGAGCACACATACAGGCACTTTTGTATACATTCCGGAATGTAGGTGTGCTGAATTCTTTTTATGTTGGGTATAAGTTACAAATTACATATATATTAAAAAACAAAACCAAAAACAAACAAACAACCAAACAAACAAGTTCTTAACAAATGGAGCGTTCAAAGGCAGAAATCAGAGACATGCCATGATTTTCCCATCGGAAAGGACTGGGACAAGGCCCAGAACAGCATGATGTACTTTTTAAGCTACCTGTGTTTTAAACAAGATGTAAACCAGGTGATTGTCAGAGTTCCATTGCTCCTTATTATTGTACGATTATGCAGTTTTACATAATGGCATGGGCACAAAACAATTGCACATGTTGGCATACTATCCTGAAATAAAGGTAGTAAGTACATTGTTATATTACTGATCTGCTTTGGAAAAGATAGTATTATTTCTTATATGCTCTATGTACAAGAAAAGAATGAGGAAGTAAGATTCGATGTGGCAAATATATTTGTTCTCAATGAGAAATAATTTCAGGAGTACAGTGGAAGCATTTTACAGCTCTGTATTGTTAACTGTGTGAAGGCTGTTTATTTTTGGGGTCATGTATGATTTTAGTATAAATGGCAATATATCTTCCTGATGTTAATGTTGATAGCCAGTCATTCCTGTTTGAGGTATAACATGAGTCAGTGATGTTCAGCAAGAACTGAATAACTTTGCTATTTACTCCAAGATTTGGTGTTTGTTTCCCAGTTCACATCCTCCACTCACACTTTGTTTCACTTTGTTTGACTCTCTTTGTCCTATGATTTATCCCATCAAGCTTAATGGATAGAAAATGCTGTCCAACTGTCTTCAGTTCCCAAAGGAGGAAACAATCTGTGTCTACATATGCTTACTAAAAATCTTTATGTGTAAGTATGCAAACACACCCATGTGTAATCTAGAGTCCAAAATGCTTTGCTGATGAGGAACCTTGTTTTCCTGTGCAACTGAAAACTCATATATTCTTTTCTAAATACAGTTCACTACAAAGCAAACAGCAGAATGCTCTGAATGACACAGGTGGTCTTTGTTTCAGTACAGTTCATTTCAGATGTAGAGCTCATAAAACAAAGCACAAACAGTGTATTTCACAAATTTCATACTTTGGGAGGAGTGGGTTTATTTTATGACCTAGGGATGGAGAGAGCAGCAGGTTAACTATCTCTCTCCACTTACAAAAGCAGTAAGAAATGCTAGACTTGGAATTTTTTTTTAGATCAACTCAATCTCCTCTTGGTTAGTCTTCCAGTAGGGGTGTAATTTAATGGGGAACAGTAGCAGCTCCAGCAGTTGCAGGGAAAGCAGAATTTAGATCAGCAAATGCTGTATGAACAGATGTTGACAAATGTCTTCATTTTTGCAAAATTCTTGATTGTGCATCTCTATTAATTTAAATAAAAAGCAATTTGAACTAGAAATTTTGGTGAAGCAACTGCAGTTACCAGGTTTAATAGCTTAATTACAGGAGCCATTGGATACCCAGAGAGCTCTCTTCCTGTAAGTACTGGAACATATTTATTTGGTGCTTTCAATTGTGCACTATGTGGGCAATGTATTACTTGAGTTATAACTGCTAGTGTATTTCTTATCTTTGAACTGGAATATACTGTGGGTATATTTCTCTTCCAGCATATCAAGGGGAAAAACATAATGTCCTTCCCGCTGAAGGCTAGATACAATTCTACTAGCATATACCAAATAAACATAGTCTATACCTTGAGATTAAGCAGCTCTATCCAGGAGGTAGCTAGTGGAGAAAGTCACCCTTTCTGCAATGACTAGGAAGAGGTAAGAGATTTACAGGATTGCTCAGGACATGAAAGGGATGGAAGGCGAAGAGTTGCACCAGTTCATTTGGAATACATGGATGAAAAGAGCCAGGTACAAATGGCTGTTTAAAATGGGATAGAAATAAGTGAAAAGCTTGCTAACACTGGAGTACTGAGAACAGAAAGGACAGTACAGGTTTCATCAGCTTCACAGGACCTCACTACAGTGAACAGAAAATTCAAAGAAACTTCAGTATTCATTAATCCAAACATGAGATTTCCGCATTTAGAAACAGCTGCATCTTTAATACCAATTTCGTGATCGAGAATGAGCCAGGATTACACTAGAATGAATTAGGAACAGAACCACTAAGTGTTACAGCAGAATATTGAGACAGTGCAAGAGCAGAATCAGACCCCTTATCTCTGTAGCTAGCTTGGTTTTACAAACAAACCCACTGATGGAGATAGATAGCTCTACTCAGTGAAACAAACTGCTGCCAAAGAATAATCTTTGCACTCCACAGGTTTGTTGTGCTATGTGGATCTCAGCCAATAAATGAAAAATACATCAAGATGCAAATATGAAATCCCAGAACTCCAGCAAGAACAGAGGCAGCTAATTGGATTATCATAAACATAATTTTAAAAAAATCCCTACACAAAGAAAGTAGTTCATAGACCTCAATATCAGCAGCATCCCCTTGCCAGAGGTACGCTCCCAAAATGCTTATCCAAAGGTACCCTTCATGTCTCATCTGTTATTAGGAGACAGACTCGAGAAAATTTCTGGACTTTTAAAAACTGATCTACTAATCTTGTGATTAGAAGTGCAGCATTACTGAATTGGGGAAAAAGTTACTTTTACCAATGATTGTCTTTCCTTTATTCAAATGCTACTTGGAATGCCAGTAAAATTGTGTCTAGCCTTAAGCGGGAAGGACATTGTGTCTTTCCCCTTGATATGCTGGAAATGAAATATACCCACAATATATTTCAATTCAAAGATAAGAAATACACTAACAGTTATAACTCAAGTAAAACATTGCCCATATAGTGCACAATTGTAAGCACCAAATAAATTTATGAACATTACCTCAAAAATGCATCTCTTTTAGGTCACAATATGAGTGTTTGCACACAGGACTTTTGTTCATAGGCAGCTGACATGTAATAATACTGACCAGTATGCTGTTGCCTTTTCCTTTCTGTTAAAAGACAAGACATTGAATGAAATTTTGATCTGGATGTTAGTAAGAATATACATTCCAGTAGCAAAATAATTACAGCTGTTAGGTCAGGAAGAAGACAGTCTGAATTTCAAATCTAAGATTCACTGGGGAGCCAATAATTTGAAAAACAGCTTCAGCTTGTGCTCTAGAGAACACAAGTACACTTTACTCATCAAAGAAACATCCATTTATTTTCTAGCAACAGAATTTTTGTGTGTGTACTTCCTCCTCAGCCTATCAATACATGTTGCTCAACAGAGCAAAGGTGGGATTCATTGCACTATTGTATAATTTAAATGTACGTGATTACAGGTTTATGAGTCTCAGTTGTTTTGTGACTCTCAAGTGGAGTTTTACCAAAGCACTGACTTGGAGGTAGCTCTGACGAGAGTGCAACATAAATAACTTTCTGAAGGAACCAGAGGTCTGACAGTGCCTTCTCATACACAGCATCAATAAAGGCAAAGCAGAGGGCACTGGGAATTCCAGAAACTGTGACAGAGGTCTTGCGTGCTACAAAATCTGACTCATACTTTTGTTAGGGCAGAGGAAGAACTTTATTACTGCTTGAATTGAAACAAAGAGTGAAGTGAAAGATAGATCCTTCTACTGAAATTAAATCAGTTGTATTATTGCTACTCAAACTGTATCTACTTGATTTGTACCATTTCAATTAAAATTGATGTAATTATTTCTTATTAGGCTTTACAGATTTATTTACAGTGCCTGAAAATCAAATAAACATGTTTATTATATATTTGCTAATTGCTGATGAGGCCTTCTTGTTTCAGCTACATCTGGTTCCCAGTCACTCACCCTGATGTAGGGCTTCAGCAACCTGGATGTTTGCTGGGAAAAAGATTCACCAGACTGTAAGTAATCCAGGAGACTCCTGACATACGTTGCAGGCAACTTCCTGTCCATGTGTTAGAAAAAACAATTAGAGGAGAAGCGTTACTGGACCCAGTTCTGACAAATGCAGTTGAACACATCAAAGAGGTTAAGATCAGAGGCAGTCTGGCTGTAGCAGCCACACCTTGGTTGAGTTCATGATCTTGAGGAATACAAAGCTGGCAAAGATCAAAGTCAGGACCCCGAACTTCAGAAGAGAGAATTTCCAGCTGTTTAAAGAATTGGTGCATGGAATTCCCTGGAAACTGCTCTTAGGGACAGAGGAAAATAACAGAACTCTATAAACTCTATAAGGACACCTTTCATAGAATACAAGAGCTCTCCATTTTCATGTATAAGAAATCAAACAGGGAAAGCAGAAAATTGGCATGGCTGGGCAAGGGCCTGCCAGTCAAACTGAGGTGTAGGAAGGAAAGGTGCAGGCAGTGGAAGCAGGAATAGTATAGGAATACTGTATGGATGCATAGAGCTGGGATCAGAAAAACAAAGGCACAAATGGAACTCAAGTTGACCAGGGATGCTTTTCCTGGCTGGAGACAATTTTCTCTTTTGGTTATCTTCATTCTGCTGTCCCTTTGCTGGAATATCAAGCTAATTCTATCTCCAAAGGAACAGAGCTTTATTATGAAAAAAATAAATAATAGTCTCTTTAAGAGTCCCATCAGCCAGAAATAAAGTTATATACGGTATATCTTTGTTCTTTTGAGGATGTTACAGCTCACATCGTCCATTGAAAAGCCCTACTGTTTTCATCTCCTGAAGATTTTATGTTGGCAATCTGCTTGTGTCACCTGAAAGCAGTTCCCTTGAGTAGCCACAGTATCTGCCTTGTCAACAGGCAGAATGGAGGGGAATTTCTAGTGCTGGCTGCAAACAGGGAAACATTTCTACAGATTGGTGTGCAGTCCAGATCAGTATTTTTAGACAAATAAACAGATGCCTTTCAGGGATACGTAGCATTCAGGCGTAGCTGAGAAATAGCATGCAGCAACGTGATCAGGAATGCAAGATAGCTTCACATCCCACTGGAATTTTCTCCATATATTAAAGTAGACTTTTATAGTAGTATGTGTCCTTTGCTGAAAAGACCCTACTATCAGTACTCCAGGTCACCAGTCAGCGTACCTCAGCTGGCATTAAACAGAAGTGACAAGGTGGTGGAAATCGCCACCCAGCACTGCTGGAAAGCATGACTTGCTCTTTTGATAGGAGTGTTCATGGTGTTCAATGTCTCATACTTGCCATGGGTGAGGAGGGCTCAAAGATATTGCATCATTAGAACGGACGGATTTACCAGTTGTTGATTTCTTTGCAAGGTGGGCAGTATCTCCTCACCAGGAAAAACTGTGTGGCTGTTTGCAGGTGGACTCAGAATCATACAGTGCAACATCAGATTCACGAGGAATCCATAAAATGTTCCAAGGACATCTATTGCCTGGATTACCACTTGCTGGACTGACACCTCAGCAGCCCTGCTGTAAATACAATGTGCTCGATGCAACTTGTAGTTGAAGGTTGCTTATATTCTCCCCCTCACACTGAGGTCTCCTCAACCGAATAGGAAAATTGTGGGCAATGGTTTTATTCAGGGAGTAAATGTCCTCTATCTCTAAGTCACAGAAATGCTCCTTCTTGTGTACTGACTGGTAAAAATGCATGCATTTTCAAGGGAGATTTTTTCTGCGGAGGGAGGCTTACCTGCCAAGTGAACATCAACTATATCCATCTGATGGCTTTTAAGGGGTCCTGTAGGTCAAGAGCTTGTAGCAGAATACAGCCTCAGGAAATGGAAACTAACCTCTAATATATTTATGGTCTTGCTCAGCCTCCTTTATTCTTCCTTTTTTTCCTGTTTCTGTAAGCACTTCCTCAGTTACACCTTAATGACAAATGGAAGTATTTTGTGCTGAGTAAAGGACATGGGATTGAGGAAGTTCTAGGCATTTAAATAATGAGGCCTTAATGATCTTAATCCTCAGAATTACAGTAAGAAATCCTTACTTCCAGAGCCATATTCCTTTTAGATTAAAATAAACAAATAAATAAATAAATAAGAAGAAAAAAAAATGAGGGAAAAAAAGGGGAAAAAAAGCAGTAGTCAGGGTTTTGAAGGCAATGTAAGGAAATACTGTACATGTTCTGATTTTCCTTCATTTCTTATCACTCAAAATCTAGCTGACATA
This sequence comes from Tympanuchus pallidicinctus, assembly GCF_026119805.1. Taxonomy (NCBI): domain Eukaryota; kingdom Metazoa; phylum Chordata; class Aves; order Galliformes; family Phasianidae; genus Tympanuchus; species Tympanuchus pallidicinctus. Next base: position 12,506,953 of record NW_026294739.1, on the reverse strand, counting down.
GGAAATGTAACAGCCTTCAAGCCATTTCTTACAGACCCTAGTAGAAGGGACGCTGGTCTGCATAGGCCCAGCTGGCAGAGGGAACAACCAACCTGCCTTTTCTCTGCTTACAACTAACAGAAGGGAGAAAAATCGGTGAACAAAAGAACACTTACACTAGAAATGAAAACTGGACAGGAGTTTTAAAATGACCGATGTTATCTTGCTATCAGCATGAGAAGTATTCTCTATGAAAATACAAACATTTTAAATATACAGGAGTAACAATAAACATTTCAAGAATCAAATAGTTTTCTCCAGTAGACAATGAAGGGTGTAAAAATAACTCATGCAGAATATGAACTTTCTGTTAATATGTACTTTTCTTCAGGTAGATTACCCAGGCAGCCCAGCCAAACAGAGCTGAACAAAGGTTTTACAGTCACCTCCACCCTTCAGTCAATATATTCTTCTCTTGCACTGTAAATCGTCCTCACTGCTGCTGAGTACAGCTCGTGGATTACTATGTAGACTGTACCACACAGAAGACTTGACTGTCTTCTAGCATGGGGACCCTCTGGCACTTACAATGCATTTTAATTTTCTTCTGTATTTCGGTGCTGAATACCACAGGGTAAGTAGCACAATGCTGAATGTACCTTAGTTCAAGAAACTTAGTTACCGTTAATTGTAAATGTCCTTTCTTAGCATTTTGTGCAGGAATGCTGTATGATTAAACCATGCCATTTGTAAAAAGAGGAAACAGTTGAGTTTTGTTGTTGCCAAATTCTGTGGTGGTTACTGTGAAAGAATGTGTAACCTGTACACTTCTAATGGCAGATTCAAAGGGGAGATCTGCTGCAGTTATCAAACGCTTCTGACTTTCTAAGTATATCTACAGTAACCTTTGCCTTAGGACTCTGATATGTAGCGGTTTAAAGATGGCATGGAACAGAGATTAAATGGCAACTTGTTACAGCTGCCATGTAGGGAAAGAAGAAAATGTTCTTAATTCACTTATCTTCACACCTCTCTCCTCCTTAGCTTCAGCTCTGTCTGTTTTCCAGTTGCTTGGTGTGTTTCAGTGATGAAGTAGATACTGTTTGTATATGACACTATGTATCTCTCTAGTATTTCTGAATCTCTCTGCTTAGATTTTGATGGGTTGTGGGGGCATCTGCTGTGCTGGCTTTGCTTAAGGACAAATTATACTGTGTCACGTACAAGAAGGACAATAGGGATGGTGGGCAACACAGAAGTGGGAACTAGACCCTGCCTCATAAAGCTGTAGACCACCATCAGAACATGTCAAAAGCAGCTATTGTAGTCTTGCAGTCCTGGAAATGCCTTTCTGATGCAAAACACCCAGTGAACAGAGCATCTTTCTTGTGATCCGTGACAAAGCTTTGGTTTTATGTCATCTCGCCTCTGCAGGCTTTGTAGCACTGCAAGGACTATATGTATTTCTAACTGCTGTTGCCCTGTAGCATTTTTAGGATAACTTAGAGGAAAAACTGAATGAGATGATAGTTCATGGTTATGAGATATCTGTAGTGGTTAAAGGAAACATAAGCCTTCTGATAAATAACAGTTTTGTGACATACCAGTTTACTGGCATTTACATACCTTGCTTAGCAGCAGTGAGGATGCCAATGCTACAAACAAGTTTCATAACAAGTCTTTTGTGTAATTCTGGTATTGCCCAAACTTTGCTGTACCTTGCCATCCTTCCTGTAGCTCCCCGTGCCTAGCTGGTCTCCCTTCATTTCAGAGGGATACAGAGAGAGGATCCTTCTTCTCTCAGATGAGGTGAACATATCACACATTTTTCTAGCTCTCAGAACTTCTTAATGAAGCAGTAAGGACAGATGGGAAGGGAAGGAGACAGACACAGACGAGGCCCTGATTCTGGGCGGTAATTCAGTAAGAACACCTGATGACCTCTGTTAGTCCCAACACTTACAAAATTTTTGCGTCACTAAATCTGTAGGGATTTCACTGTGTTGTTTTTCTTGGCAGGATCAAACAAAGACCAACTGGTAGTGTGAGAACATGGGATCCTGAAACAGGTAACTGCTCATAGTGCTGTTAACGACCAAGGCAGGTTTTGAATATAGTGTCTCCTTTTCCTTACTTTCCTTGCTCTGTGTTTCAGCTTACCTCACTAGATGTGATTTTAACAACAACTCGAGACCATTTTGTGACTGGACCCAACCTTGCACTGTGAACCAGGGAGTGTGGATACGAACAAAACATGAGACTCCAACGGATGGAACAGGTCCTGATGGAGACTATCCTGATGGAAGTAAGTGCTTGTTGATGTCAGTGTGTATTTCATTTTGGATATAGCCTGACTACCTTTCCTCTTTCTTTTTTATGAAGAGATCAATTAAATCCTTCAAAATGTGTCGGTTTGGGTGATATCTGTCTTCAACTTTTCACCATGTTCAGTCACAAGATTAAACTGGCTTGCCCCATCATAGGTTGGAAATATTTATCAGTGCAGTAAAAGAAACTAGAATAATGCTAACTACCTCTTGTGTAATATCTCACCGAGGATGCAGTCACATTCAACAGATCATTACTCAGAGAAGTTTTATCATCAAATTACAGTGATATCAGCTGATGCCAAGACATGTAACGATCGCTGTACTGACACTAGATAATGTTCATGCTAGCAAAGCATTACAAGATTGGAAATTACAGTCAGAAATTAGAAGCTTCTTTTATAGGAGATCAATCTGTAGCCATACTGTTTTCAGTAATTATCTCATGATGGAAAAGGTCACTTATTACATGTGTATTTTTTCAATTGGCATGGTTCATATACCTTCAAGTGCTACTTCCATTTGCTAATTATTAATAAAGCCTTAAAAAAGTAGACAAAATATTAGATACTATGTGTGGAGTAATGCTTTTTAAAGTAGAAATGGTCATTTCTTTTTCACTCCTTTCCATAGTCAGATGGGAGAGATTTGACATAACTGCACTGACAAAATACAGTGTTTTGGTGCAGAGAGGTGATAGGAAGCAAAAAGCTGCAGCCTTAGTAAAGGAAAATGTGATCTAACAATTAACAAGTTAAAAGTAAAGTATTTAAATCCCAAAAGCAAATATTGTGAGATTCTGAATTTTGAAAAGATCGATTCCTTTTGATAATGTCAAGCCTCACATTTCAATGGAAATAACCCTCCTGCTTTGAGACAAAACCAAATATTGAGGGGTTGGAATTTTCCTTATGTCAAAAATTTGTTTATTGTTAGACCATATCTTGCAAGAAGAAGTGTACAGTAGATGCACATTATTTTTCTTGGAGGAAAGTGGAAACTAAACAAGGATAAGTTGGGCACTGTGTCTGGACATGCTATCTCTTGAAAGAAGCCTCCATCTGCATTTGCAATCCCAAACTAACTGTCCATAGGAGATAGGATATATTTGCTTTGCTCTCCAGTTCTTACTGTACTTTAGCTAACTACACAGTGCTAACTGTTGCAGTGAAAATTTCAATCATTTGCTACTTTGCTTCTTTGTACTGCTAATGATGTGCTTGAATTCTTCCAGAGTTGAGATGCATTTCAGTTTTAAGTGACACCTAACAAGTTAGAAAGATTCAGACATTTTTTGTTTTTTCACTCTGCAGAAGGCTACTTCATCTACCAAGAAGCAAGTAATCTGATCCCATTCGACACTAACAGGCTTGAGAGCCCAGATATTGTGGCTTCTGAAAAAATATGCGTAGACTTCTGGTACTATATGTATGGGTCAGAAGACAGGAATGAACTGAGAGTGCTTATCCAAGACAGCACAGGGGAGTTTACAGCATGGAGTCGGAAGGGAAACCAAAGTTCCTCTTGGCTTTATGGTGCTGTCACACACACTTTTCCAACACAGAGAAAGATAAAGGTAACATATTTTCAGAATAAATTTATTTGTACAATGTCAGCATTTACAATTTGCTCTCTCTTTGCAGGCTGTAAAATGTTGTACATCCAAGCTAGAAATGATGACCAAGATTTTCTTGGTTTATATTTTGTAATTATAATGCCATTGTGCTTTGTGCAAATAAACTAAGAGAAAAAAACCCAAACAACTCCCTGAGGTTAGCTAGGAGATAAAATATATTTGATTTATGTTTCTTTCCTTCCACATTCTCTCCTTCCCTCGTTTTATCATGATGTCAAGGACGTTAGGCTCACTTTTTCTGCAAAAGACTTCTACATGTTATTCTTCCGTGAGTTTAGGTTTAAGCTTCGGGATGCTCACTACACAGGACTGCTCTGTGCAATCCAGACAATTTTTAAAAGTCAGTAACCAGCCAAAAAACAAAGAAATAAATAAATGATAGAGAACAGTCTTTTTATGTTTTTGCCCTATTACATATTATATATTTTAATTCTGAAGAACACTAGGAAAACTGTTCTACTATTAGTTCCCTGAATGCCCTTAAAAATAGACCAGAAAGATAATTCTGAAAACATTTTGAGGGAAATTCTCTCACACATGCCTGAACAACTGATGCAGCAATTCACTTTGCATCCTGCCTAGGTCATTTTTGAGGCTGTCCGAGGACTGACAGAATATGCAGATACGGCACTGGACAATGTGAGAGTAAGAGATGGACCCTGTGGTAAGTCTGTGTTTGTGTCCTCATCTCCCTTTAAGCAGTTGACAAGTGTCTCTTGTCATAATTCCAAGCCACAAAAGAGAAATGGAAAAAGCTTTCCAGCTCACTTCATAGCAATGTTACTTCTTTTATTGTAAATCCTCCGCAGTTCTTTCCTCAATGCCTCAAACATAGAGACTAAGCCATTCACTTTTCTGTAAATGTGATCATTTTCACCTGGTCCAACAAACTTTAAGTGTGAAGTGCATCTCTAAACTCAGCCAAGGTCTTGGATCATAGGATAACCTGAGATAGAAGGGACCCACAAGGATCATAGAGTCCAACTCCTGATTTCAATGTTCTAAATATCTTTTTACAGCAAATCTCTGTCCAATATGAGCCAGAAAATACACAGAACTGTCACATATGTAATTAATATATATATATTGATGAATCAGTAGTGATTACTTTCACCATGATACCTGATTATAAATCAGTAATTTGAGTTTGATCTCTGACATTCTAATAAATCAGCCTAGTGCTGCACAATTTGTGGACAACTCGGAGCCAGAAATGAGTTACAATTTAATATCACCTTTGCTGATATGAATGCAAAACTTACAAGATGTGAATTCTTCAAGAAATATGCTGAATATGGTACAAAAAAACATCAAGTCTTAATAGATTTCTCTGTGAAACACTATTCATATAATATCAATGAAATGTTTTAAATTTACTCTAGCCAGGATTTTTGGATAATGACGAGTTCCATTCATGTGCATTACCTCGGAATACATAATTTTCTGTAAAATTCTGTTGAAAATACTCGGGGCCCATTTGGAGAGCCAGTTGTTCATTTTTCCAGGCTTATTAACACACAGTTCAGCCACCGGATGGTGCACTAATGTAATCCCAAGTGACTAGTAAAGAGCTCCTCCTTCTGCTAAACTGTGTGCCTACAGTACAGGATTGTTAGCACACATATGCAAATACACCAAGAGGACCACTTGTTTTAAGATACGTCTTTGTGATGGATAAAGAATAGATGGAGAAGATGCTAATACGTATTAATACAAGCAGTATTGGGCATCAGCAAAGACTCAACAACACTGTTTATTATATCTGTCAGCAGAAAGCTCCTACATTCCTTACATTCCTAAGAAATTAATGCCATTTTGTAGAAAAAAATTAAACTCTGATTAGAAACCACCAGTGCCCTGAGAGTAATTTGTTACTGTTACATGGCATCTGCTGGCAGGCTGCTCATTTTCAGACCTGCCAACACTTGCAGAGAGCATGACCTTCATGCTTTAACATACAAAGCATAGAGAATCACAGTTACAATTGTAAATACATTTCCAGTTTCAGGGAAGCATGCAAGGACAAGCTCAGTCACTGTCACCAAGTTAGTAGTCAGAGCTTCCCTAAGAACTCAAAAAGGCCAAATGTCCTAATTTTTAAATGTAGACAGTTCCATTTTCTTCAGTGTAAGTCTTCTAACTTAAAGCTGGTGAGGAGTAAGTTGAAACTTGTGTATGTCAGTTTGTATATAGTGTTTAATGTGTAATGTTATGTAATGTTATATATTGTTACCTTATCTTCCCTACTGACAGATGCAGTCAGCACCCCTGCACCACCACTACCTACACCAACAGCACCTATGCCACCTGCTGTGACAGGTAATTTTAACAAATCACATGTGATAGTCAGTGATTTAGAGGAGGGCAGCTGTGCATTCTACCAGTGTTACTTGAGTTAATTTATCTGAGTGTGTTTCTGTGGCACTGCCTCAGGCCATAAAAATCTGTCTTTGCTGTTTCAGTTCTTTCATATGTAACCTATGAAATGGGGACATCTATATTTTCTCACAGCACAATGGAGGTATGAGCTGGCTTTTCTGGATGTTAATGAAACATACTCTGTTTTCCTGTCTCCAGAAGCAACTTGCATTATACATGGAGATCCTCATTATTTAACTTTTGATAAGCAGCGTCATGACTTCATGGGCAACTGCACCTACACGCTCTCCAAGCTGTGTGAGAGCAACAGCTCACTGCCCTACTTCAACGTGGAAGCTGCCAACGAATACAGGGGAAGCAACACTCATGTGTCCTATGTCCAATCTGTGGACATCGATGTTTATGGCTACAGGATCAATCTGGGTCAAAACAGAGTTGTTGAGGTAAGGCTAGATCCCACAATCTACTGCAGTAAATCAGACTTTGAAGAAACCGTAGTACAGTGGCTGCAAATTTCTAGGCAAGCATAAAGCAATATTTAGAAGACAGTCAAATATTTGGGAACAGTAGTACTATGGGTTCCTTAAGGCAATCATCGAGATTTCAGAACAGAAAGAAAATACAAAATGTTGTGCTGTGTTGCTAGCAGTTGGGATTGCCGTCCATTCCTAAGTTTTATTTGCAGCAGAGAATACAAAAGGCCTTTCATTAACAAAGCTTGTGCTGGTGGATATTTCCCAGACTGTAAAGCTGCGTGCCTACCTCTGACTTCTAGTTGTTCTGCATCACTGCTAATTTTACTTAGTACCTGGCACCTGCCATAAAGCACAGCCAGATGAGAGCCCCAGAAAGACTGCCTGATAACTCACATCACTCTGATTGTGTCACTGGACCAGCTGCTCTATTTTCAGTCTTCTTTATAACTTATTTCCATGAAGACCATTGGAAGGGCCAAGGTAGCAGATACAAGTTTGATTTAAAATCCACAATAATTGAATCGATCACCTTATTTCATTATCATTTTTCTTATAAAGAAAATAAGACAGGAGATAAGGATTTAAATATAAACATAGACTTTTTACAACTTAGATGCACAGTGAGCTAGATATCTGCATTTGTCCAAAAGTTTATCTTTTCTATCTCTTCATTGTATTTATTGTTTTCATTATGTATGTTTCTTAGTTAAAAATATATATATTAATTATGTAATAAGAACATATATTCAAAGAATATGTTAGTTTTATGGAATTAAAAATAAATTGAAAATTTTATTTGAACACTTCTTTCCTATTGCTGGCATTTCACATGTGAAAATTAAAAAGAAAGAAAAAGGAGGAAAAAAAGGAAAAGAAAAATAAAAGAAAAAAAAAAAGAAAAAATGTTTTCAAGATGTGTCCAATCCTGAAAATTTTCTAAGATTCCATTCTAGCTGCACCTTTTAAATCTTATGCCATGCTCTTGTTTGAGCCAGTAAGCCTGTAAGCAGAAAGATAATTTTTGATAATTTTTTGGACTTTTTCCAGCTGGGTCTAGTTCACCAAGCTTACTTTGACCACAGCTGAGACCTGGAAGATAAGTAGATGTTTTACTAAAGTCTTGAGGCCCAAGATCTTTGTTCATGTATAGCATTCACGTTATGTAAGACCTAAGAAAAACCCAGAAACACAATATTGTGTGCTCTTAATGCTAGTACAGGCTCACTGTACAAGCCCTATGCTCTGTATAGGATCATGGTCTAAGAAAATCGCCATTAAAAATAGCTATTTTAAAGTGATTATAATGATTGTCCTTCTCTGTCCTTGTAGGTGGATGGAATCAGCCAGGTACTCCCTCTGACCTTGGGCAATAGTGTCAGCATTTCCCTCAGTGGTCAATATGTTGTGGTCACTACTGACTTTGGGCTGAAGGTCAAGTTTGATGGAAATCATAGAGCAGAAATCACTCTTCCCAGTACCTATAAATCGAAAGTCTGTGGGATATGTGGAAATTATAATGGGGACAAAAAAGATGACTTTCTTAACCCAGATGGAGGGATGGAAACAGACTCGTCCAGCCTTGGAAACAGTTGGCAAGTTAACAATGACTCAAGGTAGGACTCCAATCAAGATGTTTGGCCTTAACTGGGAGTTATGTAAGGAGCAGTATTTTAAGCAGCTGTGGTATGTCATGTCCAAAATGTCCAAGAATATGGACTAAAATATATTCTTGCCTGTACAGTCCTTTCACATATCTGGGAAAAAACTTGTAACAAATTCAAGTGTACTTAAAAAATGAAAAATTGAATACATCTGCAATTGCCCACTAGGATTCCAGCAGTTGTTGTAGCATATTAATGATCCTGCTTGAACTCTTCTGAGATACTTCACTGTTTACTTTATAGTTATACAGTATGTCATTTCATGATGATAGATGTTTAGCTTTGAATGCTTTTACTTTCTATTTGCCCTTCCCAGTTGTCTTATTCGTGCAAAGATTATTTTTAGACTTAAAACCAAAATTAATGTTTAAGTTTCTTAGACATTACAAAAGTTGTAATGTTGAGATCATTTTAAAATCTGAATTCCTATCCCATTTGAAATGTAGAGATTTAAAAAGTCATCCTTAGTCTGTGCCAGTAGTTTTATTGGTTGGGATTTGAAAAGTATCTTGAGTGCAATTGTATGCAAAGTTCACCAGTGACATCTTTCCACATCTATTTTTTCCACACTAGGTGCTTGCCAGATGATGGCCATACCCCAAATTGCACTGCTGATGAAAAACATATCATCCAAAGCAGTGAATACTGTGGTCTGATCACTGATCCCAGTGGTCCGTTCCAGAACTGTCACTCAGTAGTCGATCCACAGAGCAATTTTGAAGACTGCCAGTATGATCTCTGTGAGCTTCATTTGAGCAGCGAAGCCCTCTGTCAAAACCTGCAGGCTTATGCAGATATGTGCCAAGCTGCAGGAGTCCAGCTGACACCATGGAGAAATGCAACCTTCTGCCGTACGTACCAGAGATTACTGGAAATTACCATTTGTCAGGAGGATATAATTAGGGCTGCCTGAAGAGAGAGCAAGAGCAAGAAACTGTTTTAAATTCCTGTAACACTGTGAATCTTGACTGATCAGGCTAAAGATTTCAGGACCATGTGTAGTTCTCAGCTTGCGTCCTTGAGTTCTTTCGAAAGAATGACCAAAATAGGGAGATTTTCTTTTGAATTCTACTGCTGTTCCTATATTTTTGTTCAGAGGTATTAAGTATATCAGAAACATTTGACTTTGAGGGCTTTTTACCTCCTGAGGAAGCTATGCTTGAACTTTAGTGTCTGTGAGGAAAAAAAATCTCATTTTGCACATGTTTAGTAGATACGTGAGAGCCTCACCCACGCTCCCCGTAGAGATGCTGAGCTACCTTACTCTATTCTCTTAGCCTCTCTACCTTGCATGGTGACCAGGAACCAGGCAACAGACAGGAAGTTATGCCTTCTCCTCTTGCAGCAACTCCAGCAGAAGCACATGAAGATAGATATCAGATTTGTGAACACAGAAGGGATACAAGTCAGAGCAGATGGAGGGCAGAGCTGCATATGTGGATAAGGAATCTAGGCAGTCTGGGGCAATGAGAAAGGTGCTTTGATTAAGAACTGGAGAGAAATGCTGAATGGAGTAAAAGAGAGGCCCTGGATTTTGAGAAGGAAAGTAGGTTCTAGAAAGGAAAATGAGAACGTGCTTATGAGGCTATGGAAAAGTGGAAGTACATGCTGAAGCTGGCTAAGTAGAAGAAACATAGACTAGGCAGCTGGTCAGGGGGTCAGCTGTTGCTTCTGCAGGAATGATAAATCAAAACTGTTGGGAAGAATAGACCTGAGACCGAAAAGTGAAGGTGTCTGAAATTCAGAATTTATACCAGTGTAAAAAGAGCAGGACAATGCAGAAAAATGCTCGATGAAGTGAGATTGATGATCTAGGAATCAGTATATTCTTCTGTGGCCTGTGTGCCCTCTGCCCTGAGGGAGATGAGGAGACTGAAGAAAGATGCTAAATATACTCTGAACATTTGTTTCACAATCCATTGTAATCTCTTGCTGGAGCATTTTATTTGCTAAGAATATTATTGAGGTTTTCTCCTCCATAAATTCTGTGGTTTCTAAGCAGGAATAACCCTTCTCTGTAGCTGTTCTTTCTGCTGCAGAACTTGTGGGATCTCTTCTGCTTGCCCTGCTCCGATTTCAAACTATGCTTTTGTCCTCTGCCAGCCTCAGTAACTAATTTCTGGGTCAGTTTTAATTAAGACAGGGAAAAATACAACGTAATTATGTGATCTCTATTGCTTAAGGAAGAAGACAAAATTAGAGTGAGGGCATGTCATTAAAAACTGAGCTACATGCAGTAAGTGTACAGAAGCTGAAAAGAGACTGAAGACTGACATTAGAAGAACTTCGAATTAGTTTTATTTTTAACTTGTGACATGTGTAGCAAGGTCTAAAAAGAGTATAGGATGCATGTATATCACGATTGTTTATCAAACATTAAAGATCTCCAGTGAGTGAAAAAATATGAATCAAGAAGCTATGACATGATTAGAATTATCAGAACTATAGTCTAAACAGGTTACATGACAAGGACAAATAACATGACACAGATATAACCAGCTGGAAAAAAAGGCAAACAATGACCAGCATAGAAGATCATATAGGAAATTCTCATAGAGAGAAATTGTTAGGAGCCATAAAATATGCTAAAGGGCAGTTAAGCAAAAAGGCATGGATTGCATTGCCACAGGATTCCAAGGTGTCCTAAAGACTGAAGAACAAAACAGAATATGCAATTTAATAAATCCAAATACTTTAATATTTAAAATATAAACTTCTGGATTAATCTTTTACATTACACAGCACTAGCTTGTCCAGCCAACAGCCACTACGAGCCCTGTGCTGCAGCTTGCCCTGCTACGTGTGTTGACCCCATGGCACCATACGACTGCAGCTTGCCCTGCGTGGAGGGATGTGTATGCGACAGCGGGTACCTGCTCTACAACAAGCAATGTGTGCCCAGCCAGCAGTGCGGGTGCTGGCACAACGGGCAGCACTACCCGGTGGGCTCAGAGTTCTGGACGGACAACACCTGCTCGTCCAAGTGCACGTGTCCCGCACGAGGAGGCAAAGTCCAGTGCTCCAGTGCGTCGTGCCCTGCCGGCCAGTTCTGCGGAGTGCAGGATGGGAAACCCCAGTGCCTGGATCACTCCTACGGCATCTGCCACGTCTACGGGGACCCTCACTACAACACCTTTGACGATGTGAGGCACAACTTCATGGGGAACTGCACGTACACCCTGGCCAAAGTGTGCTCCAACACCTCCGTGCCCTACTTCAATGTTGAGGCAAAGAACGAGCATCGTGGCAACGCCCGAGTGTCCTACGTGCGAGAAGTCGTGGTCGATGTGTACGGAGAGCGCATTACCATACTCAAGCAGGAGAGGAGCCGAGTGCTGGTAAGGGAGTGGGGCTGGCGTGTGCGTGGAGGGTCTGCAAGGCAGGGCTGGCTTTTTTGGGCAGGGTCTTGTCTGCAAGCAGCAGGAGTTTCTGTGTGAGAAGGGAGCCTGTTCCCATGGGGCTGACGGCCCCAGGGAGTCCACGGTGCATTGCGCTTGTCTGCCCCAGGTGAACGGTGTGTTCCGGACCTTGCCGGTGAGCGCAGCAGCAGGAGCCATCACCGTGAGCAGTAGCGGCCGCTACGTCGTCCTGCAGACGGACTTCAGCCTCCAAGTGTCCTATGACGCTGACCACTCGGTGGAGGTGAAGGTGCCCACCAGCTACTTCAACCTGACCTGTGGCATGTGCGGGAACTTCAACAGCAGGAGGGAGGACGATTACATGATGCCCAACGGGCAGCAAGCCGCCGACTCCAATGCGCTGGGGGAGAGCTGGCAGGTCCCAAGCGATGACAGTGACACCAGCTGCGGCGTGCCCCCACCGCCGGAGCCCTGCCCAGAAAATGAGGAGAAGCTCTACGAGTCCGAGCAGTTCTGTGGCATGCTGACAGCCAGCCCGGGCTTTTTTGAGAGCTGCCACTCGGTGATCAACCCGCAGAGCTACTTTGAGACCTGCACCTACGACCTTTGTGCCATGGGTGCTGTGCAGGAGGTGCTGTGTGCTGCACTGGAGGCCTACGCTGACGCATGCCAGGCAGCTGGCGTGACTCTGCTCCCTTGGAGGAATGCCACCTTCTGCCGTGAGTACCCACCTTTGGATTGCCAGAGGGAAATGGGGCTCTCCCTGTGTCCTGCAGCTCTGGCCACTTCTTTGGTCTTTCCCTTGGCAGAAGGTATTCCCTTCCTTGTGGGCTTTGCTGACCCTAATGTTCCTTTCCCTTTGCAGCCCTGACATGCTCTGCCAACAGCTACTATGACCCTTGCATGACTGGCTGTCCTGCCACCTGCGTTGACCGACAAGCCCCGCTGAATTGTTCCAAGCCCTGCATGGAGGGCTGTGCGTGTGCCTCTGGCTTCCTCCTCAGCGGTGACACCTGTGTGCCCGAGGCCCACTGTGGCTGCCTCTTTGAGGACAACTACTACAGCGTGAGTGAAAACCCTGCCCTGTCAACCTCCCTTCCCACGGCACTGCTTTGCACCTCCTTCTGTGTCTGACGTGCTCGGGGTTTCTCTGCCTGCAGCAAGGCGAGTCCTTTGTGAACGAGAACTGCTCTCGCCAGTGCCGTTGTGAAGCCAGCGGCCAGATGGTTTGCTCTGCATTGTCCTGTGGTGAGGAGGAGGTCTGCAAGATCCAGAACGGCCAGCGGGGATGCTTCCCAGCCAGCACGGCTCTGTGCCATATCTATGGCGACCCGCATTACAACACCTTCGATGGGAAGCTTCACCACTTCCAGGGCTCCTGCAACTACACAGTGGTGACGGCCTGTGACAACTCCTCCCTTGGCTTCAGCATCACCATTCGCAACGAACATCGGGGCAACCCGAGCTGGACAGCTCTGAACTCTGTGGCACTGTCCATGGAAAGCCTCCACATTGCACTGCGCAAGAAGAAGGATGTCTATGTAAGCCCCTGATTTTTAGCCCAGGCAAACACAGGTATCCAAAGTACCATTACGTAGCTGCGTACAAATCCCGTAGAAGAGCTTGAGGTTCCCTGAGCCTGTGGGCGTGCTCACACAAGAGTACGGCAGGTCTCTGAGTGAGGCAGACGTGAGTGCTGGCACAGAGGTGGGCATCCAGCTGGTTTCCTGCAGCTTTTGGTGTGCCGTAGGTAGTAGAGCAGCTGTTGTTCTTGTAGGCCTGGGCAAGGTTTCTCTTGCCGTCACTTCCTCTGACTCCCGGCATCAGCATTGCAGCGAAGACCAGAGACTTGTCATCGCAGGGGCGTCTATTCATGTTTCTCTCTCCCTCTGTTTCCTTCTTCAGATCAATGGTGTTCTGGTCACCCTGCCTGCTTCTCCAACGCCCAGCGTGAACGTTTCCCTGAGTGGCTCCTACGTGCAAGTTTCTACCAAGCTGGGCCTGCAGCTGCAGTTTGACGGGGACCAGGACCTCCTGGTGAGGGTGTCAGAGAAGCACAAGGGCAAGCTGTGTGGGCTGTGTGGGACATATACGGGCAGCAAGGAAGATGACTTCAAACGACCTGATGGGGTCGTTGTGTCTGACTTCAATGACTTTGGAGCCAGCTGGATGGTGCCGGATGATGAGTGGAAGTGAGTGCTGGTTCTGTTGCATAGAGGCTGGGTGGAGGTTTGCTGTGAGTGGTCCAAGGGAGGAGGGTAGTTAAGGGCTGGCAAGGGGAAGGACGGAAGGGGCAGCTGTGGGAAACCGTGTTTGAGTGCATGGAAGCTCCAAGGTATCAGGCATATGGGCCTTGCATCTCCCCCCTCTGCTCCATCCACCCATGGTGTGAGCAGTGCTCTCTCCCCAAGGGCACTGTGCTCTGTTGCCCTCGGTTGCCTCTGTGCAGAGCCCTGCGTCCCATTGCAAGCACTGTATCTCACCGTTCCCGACCCTCTGAGTGAAGTAGGCTGGGCCACGGGCATGGTGGTTTTCCCAAGTTGCCATGGTCAGTGCTGCCTCTGTCATTTTCCTCAACCCCTGTGAATGCCCAGAGGGGAACGGAGAACGTGGGTCGCATCACTGACCCTTGCAGATGGCAGCCATGTGTGCCCTGTCTTAGGGGGGGGACGTGGACTCCACAAAGACTGAAGTTTTGCATGGCATGCCAGTGCGGAAAGGTTGTGGCTCAGGTTCACAGGCTGCTGAGAGCTCAGGGCTGTCTCTCTGCTTTGCAGGTGTGAGACGACCATCGTCCCGCCTGTGTCCTGCTCCGCGTCGGAGGAGGAAGCAGCTCAAAGGAAGTGTGAAGTGCTCACACAAGCCGGTGGCCCGTTTGAGCCGTGCCACGCAGTTCTGCCACCACAGGAGTACTTTGAGAGCTGCGTCTATGACCAGTGTGGCACGGGTGGCAGCACAGATCAGCTGTGCAGTGACCTGAGTTCTTATGCAGAAGCCTGTGCTGTGGCAGGGGTTGTTCTGGGAGACTGGAGCGCTGGCACGGTCTGCGGTGAGGAATCGGCTTGGTTTCTATTCAGGACCTGTCACTAATAACTTCTTGCATTTCTACTTTGCAAATGAATGCTCAGCTTCCCTTTTTTGGTGCCTGAGATTGGAGATTTCTTTCCTACTCGCTACTGCAGGGAATCAGCTGGTTTTGCACGGCATTTTGCAGACTGACCGCCTGGAATTTCCACAGCATTTTCCTGTGTTGTCCTGCACAGTGTCTTCTTAAGGGCATTGCTTGTCCTTAGTGGTGAAGCAGCACGGCCCCGCCTGTGGTGTCGGCAGCTTTTTGCCTTTATGAAAGCAAGCATTTCCAGAGGGATGCTGGGCTGTGGTAACACACTGCACCTCAAGACAGATTTCAGACTTGCTGCCTGCCTGCCTTGAAGTGCTTCTTGCAGTATCAGTTAGAAAGGCTTTAAAGTTGTGGGAAGTCATTGGTAATATTGAGCCCGAGAGAGAGCCCCATCCCTCCCGAGAGACTCAGCAAGGTAGCACCAGGAGAATTGGAGAGAAGAAGCCAGGGGGACGCTGATGAAATGGAGGGAGAAAGGAAGAAGCCTTGAGCAATGAACGCTGTGCAATGCCTGGGTTGCAATTGCATTTGGTTGACCATCGCCACCTGGCTGTAATCACGCCAGGGATATAGGTGTGTCCTGCGGGACACCGGGGAAAGGTTTGCACACTCTCACCTCTAAAACTCTGCTTTCCTTTCTGCACCACATCCAGCTTCCCCAGCAGCCTGCAATTTCTCCTGCACGTTTGATGTTGACTTCTGCGAGTGGGTCCAGGAGCCGTCCAGCAGCATTGACTGGATAAGGCACAAGGGACCAACGCCCTCTCCAGATACGGGCCCTTCCTTTGACCACACGACTGGAGGTAGGAACATCAAGCAGCACACGCTGGTCATGCAAGCAGACTGGTGTCCCTGCAAAGATGGTGGCAAACAGCTTCTAAGAGCAAATACAAACCACAAGTACCCTGATCCAGAGGCCTTTGTAGCAGTCTCCCCCAGGGTCGGAGCCTTCTTTCAAAGCAGCTTTTCTGCCCGGGGATCAGTCTGGTGTGATTGGAGCAGCGAACGATCTGCCAGGCAAGGGGGCCAGTAGTATGAGACGTGGTGCCGGGCTGTCTCAGGGAAACAGGAACAGGTTTCTTTTAGGGGACGCTGGCTTCTCCAGCAGCCACTGATGAGTGCCCCCAAAGCTGCAGAGCCATGGTAGGATGGAGGGGATGCTTTGGGGGTGGTGGCGTTTCCCACATCAAGCCATACAGCTGTCAGGGCCCAGAGAGCCGGCTTCCTTAGAGTGTCTTAGTGCTGAGGGAGCTGTGGCAAGTGAAGGACAGCGTGTTGCTCTTGACTCCCTGTCCCTGCCTCAAACTGCCACAGGATGTGCTCTCCAGACTGCACTGGGCTTTTCCCTGGGGCTGCTGTCTAGGCTTGATGTTGCATGACGGCATGGCTGGCACTTTGTTTCAGATGGCTACTACATCTACCTGCATGGCGACGATCCCTACCATGGCTTTGTGTCACAGCTGGCCAGCCCGGTGTGCAATTCAACGGGACCACACTGCTTCCGCTTCTGGTATCACATGTATGGAGTGGCTGAATCCATGGCCCTGCGGGTGTATGTGGCTCGGGACGGGGAGCTACTGGAGGTCTGGAAAAGCGTTGGGAACCACGGGGACAGATGGATCTTGGGAGAGGTCACGGTGCACAGTACAGGAAACTTGCAGGTAGGGACAGGGGCTCTAAGTGCCAATTGATGCAAAGAGTGCTGCAGAATGTCACTCGGAGTGTATGGCCGGAGCTAACGGTGGAAACCAACCTTTCCCTTAGCTTGTCCTTGAGGGAGAATGGGGGGAAGATTTCCGCAGCGACGTGGCACTGGATGATCTGTCCATTGAACAGGGATACTGTCCAGGTACGTGACACTGCCTGTGGAAAGGCAGCCTGCTTGTTTTGGCAGTCAGT
Source organism: Tympanuchus pallidicinctus (assembly GCF_026119805.1). NCBI lineage: Eukaryota > Metazoa > Chordata > Aves > Galliformes > Phasianidae > Tympanuchus > Tympanuchus pallidicinctus. Next base: position 12,490,116 of record NW_026294739.1, on the reverse strand, counting down.
GAGTTTTCTGCCTTGAACAGGATGTACACAAGCAGGATTGACTGGCATGTGCCACTGTGTCTTTTGTAGGCGATGTGACCCCAACGCCAGGCCCCGACACCACCACAACGGTGACAGGAACATCCACACCAACACCACAGCCAAGCTCAGGTGAACGGAGGAGGGCGGGTGTTGGGACGCAGTGCTTTTAGCACTGTAGGAAGGGGAGAAGAGCTGCAGGGAGGTGCTGATAACTGAATGGCTTCTCTGGTGTTTCCTTTGTCAGGAATGTGTGTGGTGGAGGGAGATCCTCACTACCACACGTTTGACAATCAAATACACCACTTCATGGGCAACTGCACCTACACCCTCTCCAAGCTGTGCGAGAGCAACAGTTCACTGCCCTACTTCAACGTGGAGGCGGCCAACGAACACAGAGGAAGCAACACGCGCGTGTCCTACGTCCAGTACGTGGACGTCGATGTGTACGGCCAGCACATCAGGCTTGGGAAGGGTGGCGTGGTGATGGTAAGCACAAAGGGGAGCAATGGTGGGGCTGTGCAGAGGGAGAGCCGTGCCAAAGGGAATGCTCCAATCCTGTCTTGGTTTCTGTCCTTCCAGGTCAACGGAGAGGCAGAGGTGCTGCCCTGCACCCCATCTGTGGGCGTGCAGGTCTGGTCCAGCGGGTTCTACACCGTGGTCACAACAGACTTTGGCTTGAGCGTGAAGTTTGATGGGAACCATCGGGTGGAGGTGTCGCTTCCAAGCACCTTTGGGCAGCAGGTTTGCGGCATGTGTGGCAACTACAACGGGATGGCAGCAGACGACTTCCTGAACCCGGACGGAGTGCTGGAGCCAGACTCCACCAGCCTGGGTAACAGCTGGCAGGTGTCCAACGACAGCAGGTGTGTGTGGTGGCCCAGCAGGTCCGGGGAGGGGTGGAGTGGAGGTGCCAGTTGAAGCCCACAGATAACCTGGGGGCCTTTCTCTCTGCCTCACCTATAGCTGCTCAGCTGGAACGCAGTCCCCGCCAGCATGCACTGAGACAGACAAGCAGGTCATTGCCAGCAGCAACTTCTGCGGGCTCCTCACAGACATCAGCGGCCCGTTTGAAGTGTGCCACTCTGTGCTGAGTCCCAGCGGCTACTTCGACACGTGCCTCTATGACCTGTGTGAGCTGGGGCTTGATCGCGAGGCACTGTGCAACAGCTTGCAGTCCTATGCAGATGCCTGCCAGGCGCTTGGTGTCCAGATCCCCGTGTGGAGGAACGCAACATTCTGCCGTAAGTCAGAAGCAGGAAAGCACGCCATTTGCTGAGCTGGTTAGCCACGGTGTGTGGCAGCACCCTTTGTTGTTAAAAATGCCAACGTGGTTCTTTCTATGCAGAAGGCATCTCACGTTGGTAGCTGGGTGTAGCTGTGGGATGATTGCATCCTTCCACAGCCTCCAGAGAATCTTCTCTACCTTGAGAGCATGGCGAGTGTAGGATGACTGATGATTTCACTGCTTCTCCTTTTGTCTTGGCAGCCATCACGTGCCCAGCCAACAGCCACTACGAGCCCTGTGCTGCAGCTTGCCCTGCTACGTGTGTTGACCCCATGGCACCTGTTACATGCGGATTGCCATGCGTGGAGGGATGTGTATGCGACAGCGGGTACCTGCTCTACAACAAGCAATGTGTGCCCAGCCAGCAGTGCGGGTGCTGGCACAACGGGCAGCACTACCCGGTGGGCTCAGAGTTCTGGACGGACAACACCTGCTCGTCCAAGTGCACGTGTCCCGCACGAGGAGGCAAAGTCCAGTGCTCCAGTGCGTCGTGCCCTGCCGGCCAGTTCTGCGGAGTGCAGGATGGGAAACCCCAGTGCCTGGATCACTCCTACGGCATCTGCCACATCTACGGGGACCCTCACTACAACACATTTGACGATGTGAGGCACAACTTCATGGGGAACTGCACGTACACCCTGGCCAAAGTGTGCTCCAACACCTCCGTGCCCTACTTCAATGTTGAGGCAAAGAACGAGCATCGTGGCAACGCCCGAGTGTCCTACGTGCGAGAAGTCGTGGTCGATGTGTACGGAGAGCGCATTACCATACTCAAGCAGGAGAGGAGCCGAGTGCTGGTAAGGGAGTGGGGCTGGCGTGTGCGTGGAGGGTCTGCAAGGCAGGGCTGGCTTTTTTGGGCAGGGTCTTGTCTGCAAGCAGCAGGAGTTTCTGTGTGAGAAGGGAGCCTGTTCCCATGGGGCTGACGGCCCCAGGGAGTCCACGGTGCATTGCGCTTGTCTGCCCCAGGTGAACGGTGTGTTCCGGACCTTGCCGGTGAGCGCAGCAGCAGGAGCCATCACCGTGAGCAGTAGCGGCCGCTACGTCGTCCTGCAGACGGACTTCAGCCTCCAAGTGTCCTATGACGCTGACCACTCGGTGGAGGTGAAGGTGCCCACCAGCTACTTCAACCTGACCTGTGGCATGTGCGGGAACTTCAACAGCAGGAGGGAGGACGATTACATGATGCCCAACGGGCAGCAAGCCGCCGACTCCAATGCGCTGGGGGAGAGCTGGCAGGTCCCAAGCGATGACAGTGACCCCAGCTGCGGCGTGCCCCCACCGCCGGAGCCCTGCCCAGAAAATGAGGAGAAGCTCTACGAGTCCGAGCAGTTCTGTGGCATGCTGACAGCCAGCCCGGGCTTTTTTGAGAGCTGCCACTCGGTGATCAACCCGCAGAGCTACTTTGAGACCTGCACCTACGACCTTTGTGCCATGGGTGCTGTGCAGGAGGTGCTGTGTGCTGCACTGGAGGCCTATGCTGACGCATGCCAGGCAGCTGGCGTGACTCTGCTCCCTTGGAGGAATGCCACCTTCTGCCGTGAGTACCCACCTTTGGATTGCCAGAGGGAAATGGGGCTCTCCCTGTGTCCTGCAGCTCTGGCCACTTCTTTGGTCTTTCCCTTGGCAGAAGGTATTCCCTTCCTTGTGGGCTTTGCTGACCCTAATGTTCCTTTCCCTTTGCAGCCCTGACATGCTCTGCCAACAGCTACTATGACCCTTGCATGACTGGCTGTCCTGCCACCTGTGTTGACCGACAAGCCCCGCTGAATTGTTCCAAGCCCTGCATGGAGGGCTGTGCGTGTGCCTCTGGCTTCCTCCTCAGCGGTGACACCTGTGTGCCCGAGGCCCACTGTGGCTGCCTCTTTGAGGACAACTACTACAGCGTGAGTGAAAACCCTGCCCTGTCTGCCTCCCTTCCCACGGCACTGCTTTGCACCTCCTTCTGTGTCTGACGTGCTCGGGGTTTCTCTGCCTGCAGCAAGGCGAGTCCTTTGTGAACGAGAACTGCTCTCGCCAGTGCCGTTGTGAAGCCAGCGGCCAGATGGTTTGCTCTGCATTGTCCTGTGGTGAGGAGGAGGTCTGCAAGATCCAGAACGGCCAGCGGGGATGCTTCCCATTCTCAGGTGAATGGACGAGAGCGGATGTTGGGACGCAGTGCTTTTAGCACTGTAGGAAGGGGAGAAGAGCTGCAGGGAGGTGCTGATAACTGAATGGCTTCTCTGTACCTTCCTCCGGTTTTTAATGCTTCCTACCAAATGAACAAAACTGTGATGTTGTATATTTTACGTAGTTTCTTTCTTGGTTTCCACCATGGTTCCTACGGTTCAGCCATGATGCTGCAAAACCACTTGGAATTGCAAAGATTGCTTAGAAGAGTCACTGTGTACACCCTGCCCACTGCCTTCATTGTCCTGCCACTGGGTGCTTGGGAATGGTACACTGGCAGCTGGGGAGAAAGCTGCCACGTTGATTCTCATCTCCACTACCTCTCTCTTGCCCCAGGTTCATCAACACCAAATCCTGAGACACCCTCGCCAGACACCACAACGCCACCTCCACACCCAGCGACAACCACACCAAGCTCAGGTATTGCCATGACCTGTGCCCATTTTGTACTGTTGCTCATCATTTTGCAGAACAAATTTATGCAGATCTGCTTCAGGGTCAGTGCCTAGGGTTTGGGAGGGATGTAGTTATGGGATTGTGGTTTCCTTTTCCCCCAGCCATGCTGCTGGGAGAGTACTTGAGTGGCACACTTTTCTCAGAAGAGTCACTGTGTTCACCCTGCCCACTGCCTTCATTGTCGTGCCACTGGGGTACTTGGGAATGGCCACAAGCCAGTGGCCCGTTTGAGCCGTGCCACGCAGTTCTGCCACCCCAGGAGTACTTTGAGAGCTGCGTCTATGACCAGTGTGGCACGGGTGGCAGCACAGATCAGCTGTGCAGTGACCTGAGTTCTTATGCAGAAGCCTGTGCTGTGGCAGGGGTTGTTCTGGGAGACTGGAGCGCTGGCACGGTCTGCGGTGAGGAATCGGCTTGGTTTCTATTCAGGACCTGTCACTAATAACTTCTTGCATTTCTACTTTGCAAATGAATGCTCAGCTTCCCTTTTTTGGTGCCTGAGATTGGAGATTTCTTTCCTACTCGCTACTGCAGGGAATCAGCTGGTTTTGCACGGCATTTTGCAGACTGACCGCCTGGAATTTCCACAGCATTTTCCTGTGTTGTCCTGCACAGTGTCTTCTTAAGGGCATTGCTTGTCCTTAGTGGTGAAGCAGCACGGCCCCGCCTGTGGTGTCGGCAGCTTTTTGCCTTTATGAAAGCAAGCATTTCCAGAGGGATGCTGGGCTGTGGTAACACACTGCACCTCAAGACAGATTTCAGACTTGCTGCCTGCCTGCCTTGAAGTGCTTCTTGCAGTATCAGTTAGAAAGGCTTTAAAGTTGTGGGAAGTCATTGGTAATATTGAGCCCGAGAGAGAGCCCCATCCCTCCCGAGAGACTCAGCAAGGTAGCACCAGGAGAATTGGAGAGAAGAAGCCAGGGGGACGCTGATGAAATGGAGGGAGAAAGGAAGAAGCCTTGAGCAATGAACGCTGTGCAATGCCTGGAGGCATAGTCAGTGAGTTTTCTGCCTTGAACAGAATCCTGCACAAGCAGGATTGACTGGCATGTGCCACTGTGTCTTTTGTAGGCGATGTGACCCCAACGCCAGGCCCCGACACCACCACAACGGTGACAGGAACATCCACACCAACACCACAGCCAAGCTCAGGTGAACGGAGGAGGGCGGGTGTTGGGACGCAGTGCTTTTAGCACTGTAGGAAGGGGAGAAGAGCTGCAGGGAGGTGCTGATAACTGAATGGCTTCTCTGGTGTTTCCTTTGTCAGGAATGTGTGTGGTGGAGGGAGATCCTCACTACCACACGTTTGACAATCAAATACACCACTTCATGGGCAACTGCACCTACACCCTCTCCAAGTTGTGCGAGAGCAACAGTTCACTGCCCTACTTCAACGTGGAGGCGGCCAACGAACACAGAGGAAGCAACACGCGCGTGTCCTACGTCCAGTACGTGGACGTCGATGTGTACGGCCAGCACATCAGGCTTGGGAAGGGTGGCGTGGTGATGGTAAGCACAAAGGGGAGCAATGGTGGGGCTGTGCAGAGGGAGAGCCGTGCCAAAGGGAATGCTCCAATCCTGTCTTGGTTTCTGTCCTTCCAGGTCAACGGAGAGGCAGAGGTGCTGCCCTGCACCCCATCTGTGGGCGTGCAGGTCTGGTCCAGCGGGTTCTACACCGTGGTCACAACAGACTTTGGCTTGAGCGTGAAGTTTGATGGGAACCATCGGGTGGAGGTGTCGCTTCCAAGCACCTTTGGGCAGCAGGTTTGCGGCATGTGTGGCAACTACAACGGGATGGCAGCAGACGACTTCCTGAACCCGGACGGAGTGCTGGAGCCAGACTCCACCAGCCTGGGTAACAGCTGGCAGGTGTCCAACGACAGCAGGTGTGTGTGGTGGCCCAGCAGGTCCGGGGAGGGGTGGAGTGGAGGTGCCAGTTGAAGCCCACAGATAACCTGGGGGCCTTTCTCTCTGCCTCACCTATAGCTGCTCAGCTGGAACGCAGTCCCCGCCAGCATGCACTGAGACAGACAAGCAGGTCATTGCCAGCAGCAACTTCTGCGGGCTCCTCACAGACATCAGCGGCCCGTTTGAAGTGTGCCACTCTGTGCTGAGTCCCAGCGGCTACTTCGACACGTGCCTCTATGACCTGTGTGAGCTGGGGCTTGATCGCGAGGCACTGTGCAACAGCTTGCAGTCCTATGCAGATGCCTGCCAGGCGCTTGGTGTCCAGATCCCCGTGTGGAGGAACGCAACATTCTGCCGTAAGTCAGAAGCAGGAAAGCACGCCATTTGCTGAGCTGGTTAGCCACGGTGTGTGGCAGCACCCTTTGTTGTTAAAAATGCCAACGTGGTTCTTTCTATGCAGAAGGCATCTCACGTTGGTAGCTGGGTGTAGCTGTGGGATGATTGCATCCTTCCACAGCCTCCAGAGAATCTTCTCTACCTTGAGAGCATGGCGAGTGTAGGATGACTGATGATTTCACTGCTTCTCCTTTTGTCTTGGCAGCCATCACGTGCCCAGCCAACAGCCACTACGAGCCCTGTGCTGCAGCTTGCCCTGCTACGTGTGTTGACCCCATGGCACCTGTTACATGCGGATTGCCGTGCGTGGAGGGATGTGTATGCGACAGCGGGTACCTGCTCTACAACAAGCAATGTGTGCCCAGCCAGCAGTGCGGGTGCTGGCACAACGGGCAGCACTACCCGGTGGGCTCAGAGTTCTGGACGGACAACACCTGCTCGTCCAAGTGCACGTGTCCCGCACGAGGAGGCAAAGTCCAGTGCTCCAGTGCGTCGTGCCCTGCCGGCCAGTTCTGCGGAGTGCAGGATGGGAAACCCCAGTGCCTGGATCACTCCTACGGCATCTGCCACGTCTACGGGGACCCTCACTACAACACCTTTGACGATGTGAGGCACAACTTCATGGGGAACTGCACGTACACCCTGGCCAAAGTGTGCTCCAACACCTCCGTGCCCTACTTCAATGTTGAGGCAAAGAACGAGCATCGTGGCAACGCCCGAGTGTCCTACGTGCGAGAAGTCGTGGTCGATGTGTACGGAGAGCGCATTACCATACTCAAGCAGGAGAGGAGCCGAGTGCTGGTAAGGGAGTGGGGCTGGCGTGTGCGTGGAGGGTCTGCAAGGCAGGGCTGGCTTTTTTGGGCAGGGTCTTGTCTGCAAGCAGCAGGAGTTTCTGTGTGAGAAGGGAGCCTGTTCCCATGGGGCTGACGGCCCCAGGGAGTCCACGGTGCATTGCGCTTGTCTGCCCCAGGTGAACGGTGTGTTCCGGACCTTGCCGGTGAGCGCAGCAGCAGGAGCCATCACCGTGAGCAGTAGCGGCCGCTACGTCGTCCTGCAGACGGACTTCAGCCTCCAAGTGTCCTATGACGCTGACCACTCGGTGGAGGTGAAGGTGCCCACCAGCTACTTCAACCTGACCTGTGGCATGTGCGGGAACTTCAACAGCAGGAGGGAGGACGATTACATGATGCCCAACGGGCAGCAAGCCGCCGACTCCAATGCGCTGGGGGAGAGCTGGCAGGTCCCAAGCGATGACAGTGACACCAGCTGCGGCGTGCCCCCACCGCCGGAGCCCTGCCCAGAAAATGAGGAGAAGCTCTACGAGTCCGAGCAGTTCTGTGGCATGCTGACAGCCAGCCCGGGCTTTTTTGAGAGCTGCCACTCGGTGATCAACCCGCAGAGCTACTTTGAGACCTGCACCTACGACCTTTGTGCCATGGGTGCTGTGCAGGAGGTGCTGTGTGCTGCACTGGAGGCCTACGCTGACGCATGCCAGGCAGCTGGCGTGACTCTGCTCCCTTGGAGGAATGCCACCTTCTGCCGTGAGTACCCACCTTTGGATTGCCAGAGGGAAATGGGGCTCTCCCTGTGTCCTGCAGCTCTGGCCACTTCTTTGGTCTTTCCCTTGGCAGAAGGTATTCCCTTCCTTGTGGGCTTTGCTGACCCTAATGTTCCTTTCCCTTTGCAGCCCTGACATGCTCTGCCAACAGCTACTATGACCCTTGCATGACTGGCTGTCCTGCCACCTGTGTTGACCGACAAGCCCCGCTGAATTGTTCCAAGCCCTGCATGGAGGGCTGTGCGTGTGCCTCTGGCTTCCTCCTCAGCGGTGACACCTGTGTGCCCGAGGCCCACTGTGGCTGCCTCTTTGAGGACAACTACTACAGCGTGAGTGAAAACCCTGCCCTGTCTGCCTCCCTTCCCACGGCACTGCTTTGCACCTCCTTCTGTGTCTGACGTGCTCGGGGTTTCTCTGTCTGCAGCAAGGCGAGTCCTTTGTGAACGAGAACTGCTCTCGCCAGTGCCGTTGTGAAGCCAGCGGCCAGATGGTTTGCTCTGCATTGTCCTGTGGTGAGGAGGAGGTCTGCAAGATCCAGAACGGCCAGCGGGGATGCTTCCCATTCTCAGGTGAATGGACGAGAGCGGATGTTGGGACGCAGTGCTTTTAGCACTGTAGGAAGGGGAGAAGAGCTGCAGGGAGGTGCTGATAACTGAATGGCTTCTCTGTACCTTCCTCCGGTTTTTAATGCTTCCTACCAAATGAACAAAACTGTGATGTTGTATATTTTACGTAGTTTCTTTCTTGGTTTCCACCATGGTTCCTACGGTTCAGCCATGATGCTGCAAAACCACTTGGAATTGCAAAGATTGCTTAGAAGAGTCACTGTGTACACCCTGCCCACTGCCTTCATTGTCGTGCCACTGGGTGCTTGGGAATGGTACACTGGCAGCTGGGGAGAAAGCTGCCACGTTGATTCTCATCTCCACTACCTCTCTCTTGCCACAGGTTCATCAACACCAAATCCTGAGACACCCTCGCCAGACACCACAACGCCACCTCCACACCCAGCGACAACCACACCAAGCTCAGGTATTGCCATGACCTGTGCCCATTTTGTACTGTTGCTCATCATTTTGCAGAACAAATTTATGCAGATCTGCTTCAGGGTCAGTGCCTAGGGTTTGGGAGGGATGTAGTTATGGGATTGTGGTTTCCTTTTCCCCCAGCCATGCTGCTGGGAGAGTACTTGAGTGGCACACTTTTCTCAGAAGAGTCACTGTGTTCACCCTGCCCACTGCCTTCATTGTCGTGCCACTGGGGTACTTGGGAATGGCCACAAGCCAGTGGCCCGTTTGAGCCGTGCCACGCAGTTCTGCCACCACAGGAGTACTTTGAGAGCTGCGTCTATGACCAGTGTGGCACGGGTGGCAGCACAGATCAGCTGTGCAGTGACCTGAGTTCTTATGCAGAAGCCTGTGCTGTGGCAGGGGTTGTTCTGGGAGACTGGAGCGCTGGCACGGTCTGCGGTGAGGAATCGGCTTGGTCTCTATTCAGGACCTGTCACTAATAACTTCTTGCATTTCTACTTTGCAAATGAATGCTCAGCTTCCCTTTTTTGGTGCCTGAGATTGGAGATTTCTTTCCTACTCGCTACTGCAGGGAATCAGCTGGTTTTGCACGGCATTTTGCAGACTGACCGCCTGGAATTTCCACAGCATTTTCCTGTGTTGTCCTGCACAGTGTCTTCTTAAGGGCATTGCTTGTCCTTAGTGGTGAAGCAGCACGGCCCCGCCTGTGGTGTCGGCAGCTTTTTGCCTTTATGAAAGCAAGCATTTCCAGAGGGATGCTGGGCTGTGGTAACACACTGCACCTCAAGACAGATTTCAGACTTGCTGCCTGCCTGCCTTGAAGTGCTTCTTGCAGTATCAGTTAGAAAGGCTTTAAAGTTGTGGGAAGTCATTGGTAATATTGAGCCCGAGAGAGAGCCCCATCCCTCCCGAGAGACTCAGCAAGGTAGCACCAGGAGAATTGGAGAGAAGAAGCCAGGGGGACGCTGATGAAATGGAGGGAGAAAGGAAGAAGCCTTGAGCAATGAACGCTGTGCAATGCCTGGGTTGCAATTGCATTTGGTTGACCATCGCCACCTGGCTGTAATCACGCCAGGGATATAGGTGTGTCCTGCGGGACACCGGGGAAAGGTTTGCACACTCTCACCTCTAAAACTCTGCTTTCCTTTCTGCACCACATCCAGCTTCCCCAGCAGCCTGCAATTTCTCCTGCACGTTTGATGTTGACTTCTGCGAGTGGGTCCAGGAGCCGTCCAGCAGCATTGACTGGATAAGGCACAAGGGACCAACGCCCTCTCCAGATACGGGCCCTTCCTTTGACCACACGACTGGAGGTAGGAACATCAAGCAGCACACGCTGGTCATGCAAGCAGACTGGTGTCCCTGCAAAGATGGTGGCAAACAGCTTCTAAGAGCAAATACAAACCACAGGTACCCTGATCCAGAGGCCTTTGTAGCAGTCTCCCCCAGGGTCGGAGCCTTCTTTCAAAGCAGCTTTTCTGCCCGGGGATCAGTCTGGTGTGATTGGAGCAGGGAACGATCTGCCAGGCAAGGGGGCCAGTAGTATGAGACGTGGTGCCGGGCTGTCTCAGGGAAACAGGAACAGGTTTCTTTTAGGGGACGCTGGCTTCTCCAGCAGCCACTGATGAGTGCCCCCAAAGCTGCAGAGCCATGGTAGGATGGAGGGGATGCTTTGGGGGTGGTGGCGTTTCCCACATCAAGCCATACAGCTGTCAGGGCCCAGAGAGCCGGCTTCCTTAGAGTGTCTTAGTGCTGAGGGAGCTGTGGCAAGTGAAGGACAGCGTGTTGCTCTTGACTCCCTGTCCCTGCCTCAAACTGCCACAGGATGTGCTCTCCAGACTGCACTGGGCTTTTCCCTGGGGCTGCTGTCTAGGCTTGATGTTGCATGACGGCATGGCTGGCACTTTGTTTCAGATGGCTACTACATCTACCTGCATGGCGACGATCCCTACCATGGCTTTGTGTCACAGCTGGCCAGCCCGGTGTGCAATTCAACGGGACCACACTGCTTCCGCTTCTGGTATCACATGTATGGAGTGGCTGAATCCATGGCCCTGCGGGTGTATGTGGCTCGGGACGGGGAGCTACTGGAGGTCTGGAAAAGCGTTGGGAACCACGGGGACAGATGGATCTTGGGAGAGGTCACGGTGCACAGTACAGGAAACTTGCAGGTAGGGACAGGGGCTCTAAGTGCCAATTGATGCAAAGAGTGCTGCAGAATGTCACTCGGAGTGTATGGCCGGAGCTAACGGTGGAAACCAACCTTTCCCTTAGCTTGTCCTTGAGGGAGAATGGGGGGAAGATTTCCGCAGCGACGTGGCACTGGATGATCTGTCCATTGAACAGGGATACTGTCCAGGTACGTGACACTGCCTGTGGAAAGGCAGCCTGCTTGTTTTGGCAGTCAGTGAGTTTTCTGCCTTGAACAGGATGTACACAAGCAGGATTGACTGGCATGTGCCACTGTGTCTTTTGTAGGCGATGTGACCCCAACGCCAGGCCCCGACACCACCACAACGGTGACAGGAACATCCACACCAACACCACAGCCAAGCTCAGGTGAACGGAGGAGGGCGGGTGTTGGGACGCAGTGCTTTTAGCACTGTAGGAAGGGGAGAAGAGCTGCAGGGAGGTGCTGATAACTGAATGGCTTCTCTGCACCTTCCTCTGGTTTTTAATGCTTCCTACCAAATGAACAAAACTGTGATGTTGTATATCTTACGTAGTTTCTCTCTTGGTGTCCATCATGGTTCCTATGGTTCAGCAGTGATACCAGAAAACCACTTGGAATTGCAAAGATTGCTTAGAAGAGTCACTGTGTACACCCTGCCCACTGCCTTCATTGTCGTGCCACTGGGTGCTTGGGAATGGTACACTGGCAGCTGGGAAGAAAGCTGCCACGTTGATTCTCATCTCCACTACCTCTCTCTTGCCCCAGGTTCATCAACACCAAATCCTGAGACACCCTCGCCAGACACCACAACGCCACCTCCACACCCAGTGACAACCACACCAAGCTCAGGTATTGCCATGCCCTGTCCCCGTTTTCTACTGTTACTGACAAATTTATGCAGATCTGCTTCAGGGTCAATGCCTAGGGTTTGGGATGGATGTAGTAAAGGGATTGTGGTTTCCTTTTCCCCCAGCCATGCTGCTGGGAGAGTACTTGAGTGGCACACTTTTCTCAGAAAACTCACTGTGTACCCCTTGCCCACTGCCTTCATTGTCGTGCCACTGGATTGCTTGGGAATGGTACACTGGCAGCTGGGAAGAAACCTGCCATATTGATTCTCTTCCCACTACCTCTCTCTTGCCCCAGGTTCATCAACACCAAATCCTGAGACACCCTCACCAGACACCACAACGCCACCTCCACACCCAGTGACAACCACACCAAGCTCAGGTATTGCCATGACCTGTCCCCGTTTTCTACTGCTGCTGACACATTTTCTTGCAGATCTCCTTCAAGTCTCACAACTAGGCTTACGGATGGCTGGAGTAAATAGCTAGTGGATTCCTTTTCGCCGACCGTGCTGCTGGGAGAGTACTTGAGTGGCACAGTTTTCTCAGAAAACTCACTGTGTACCCCCTGCCCACTGCCTTCATTGTCGTGCCACTGGCAATAATATACTGGGAGCTGGCCAGAAAACAGCCACATTGATTCTCATCTCCACTACCTCTCTCTTGCCACAGGTTCATCAACACCAAATCCTGAGACACCCTCACCAGACACCACAACGCCACCTCCACACCCAGCGACAACCACACCAAGCTCAGGTATTGCCATGCCCTGTCCCCGTTTTCTACTGTTACTGACAAATTTATGCAGATCTGCTTCAGGGTCAATGCCTAGGGTTTGGGATGGATGTAGTAAAGGTATTGTGGTTTCCTTTTCCCCCAGCCATGCTGCTGGGAGAGAACTTGAGTGGCACAGTTTTCTCAGAAGAGTCACTGTGTACCCCTTGCCCACTGCCTTCATTGTCGTGCCACTGGCAATAATATACTGGGAGCTGGCCAGAAAACAGCCACATTGATTCTCATCTCCACTACCTCTCTCTTGCCCCAGGTTCATCAACACCAAATCCTGAGACACCCTCGCCAGACACCACAACGCCACCTCCACACCCAGCGACAACCACACCAAGCTCAGGTATTGCCATGACCTGTCCCCGTTTTGTACTGCTGCTGACACATTTCTTGCAGATCTCCTTCAAGTCTCACAACTAGGCTTACGGATGGCTGGAGTAAATAGCTAGTGGATTCCTTTTCCCCGACCGTGCTGCTGGGAGAGTACTTGAGTGGCACACTTTTCTCAGAAGAGTCAATGTGTACCCCCTGCCCACTGCCTTCATTGTCATGCCACTGGCAATAATATACTGGGAGCTGGCCAGAAAACAGCCACATTGATTCTCATCCCCACTACCTCTCTCTTGCCACAGGTTCATCAACAACAAAAACTGAGGCACCCTCGCCAGACACCACAACACCACCTCCACACCCAGCAACCACCACACCAAGCTCAGGTATTGCCATGACCTGTGCCCATTTTGTACTGTTGCTCATCATTTTGCAGAACAAATTTATGCAGATCTGCTTCAGGGTCAATGCCTAGGGTTTGGGAGGGATGTAGTTATGGGATTGTGGTTTCCTTTTCCCCCAGCCATGCTGCTGGGAGAGTACTTGAGTGGCACACTTTTCTCAGAAGAGTCACTGTGTTCACCCTGCCCACTGCCTTCATTGTCGTGCCACTGGGGTACTTGGGAATGGCCACAAGCCAGTGGCCCGTTTGAGCCGTGCCACGCAGTTCTGCCACCCCAGGAGTACTTTGAGAGCTGCGTCTATGACCAGTGTGGCACGGGTGGCAGCACAGATCAGCTGTGCAGTGACCTGAGTTCTTATGCAGAAGCCTGTGCTGTGGCAGGGGTTGTTCTGGGAGACTGGAGCGCTGGCACGGTCTGCGGTGAGGAATCGGCTTGGTTTCTATTCAGGACCTGTCACTAATAACTTCTTGCATTTCTACTTTGCAAATGAATGCTCAGCTTCCCTTTTTTGGTGCCTGAGATTGGAGATTTCTTTCCTACTCGCTACTGCAGGGAATCAGCTGGTTTTGCACGGCATTTTGCAGACTGACCGCCTGGAATTTCCACAGCATTTTCCTGTGTTGTCCTGCACAGTGTCTTCTTAAGGGCATTGCTTGTCCTTAGTGGTGAAGCAGCACGGCCCCGCCTGTGGTGTCGGCAGCTTTTTGCCTTTATGAAAGCAAGCATTTCCAGAGGGATGCTGGGCTGTGGTAACACACTGCACCTCAAGACAGATTTCAGACTTGCTGCCTGCCTGCCTTGAAGTGCTTCTTGCAGTATCAGTTAGAAAGGCTTTAAAGTTGTGGGAAGTCATTGGTAATATTGAGCCCGAGAGAGAGCCCCATCCCTCCCGAGAGACTCAGCAAGGTAGCACCAGGAGAATTGGAGAGAAGAAGCCAGGGGGACGCTGATGAAATGGAGGGAGAAAGGAAGAAGCCTTGAGCAATGAACGCTGTGCAATGCCTGGAGGCATAGTCAGTGAGTTTTCTGCCTTGAACAGAATCCTGCACAAGCAGGATTGACTGGCATGTGCCACTGTGTCTTTTGTAGGCGATGTGACCCCAACGCCAGGCCCCGACACCACCACAACGGTGACAGGAACATCCACACCAACACCACAGCCAAGCTCAGGTGAACGGAGGAGGGCGGGTGTTGGGACGCAGTGCTTTTAGCACTGTAGGAAGGGGAGAAGAGCTGCAGGGAGGTGCTGATAACTGAATGGCTTCTCTGGTGTTTCCTTTGTCAGGAATGTGTGTGGTGGAGGGAGATCCTCACTACCACACGTTTGACAATCAAATACACCACTTCATGGGCAACTGCACCTACACCCTCTCCAAGCTGTGCGAGAGCAACAGTTCACTGCCCTACTTCAACGTGGAGGCGGCCAACGAACACAGAGGAAGCAACACGCGCGTGTCCTACGTCCAGTACGTGGACGTCGATGTGTACGGCCAGCACATCAGGCTTGGGAAGGGTGGCGTGGTGATGGTAAGCACAAAGGGGAGCAATGGTGGGGCTGTGCAGAGGGAGAGCCGTGCCAAAGGGAATGCTCCAATCCTGTCTTGGTTTCTGTCCTTCCAGGTCAACGGAGAGGCAGAGGTGCTGCCCTGCACCCCATCTGTGGGCGTGCAGGTCTGGTCCAGCGGGTTCTACACCGTGGTCACAACAGACTTTGGCTTGAGCGTGAAGTTTGATGGGAACCATCGGGTGGAGGTGTCGCTTCCAAGCACCTTTGGGCAGCAGGTTTGCGGCATGTGTGGCAACTACAACGGGATGGCAGCAGACGACTTCCTGAACCCGGACGGAGTGCTGGAGCCAGACTCCACCAGCCTGGGTAACAGCTGGCAGGTGTCCAACGACAGCAGGTGTGTGTGGTGGCCCAGCAGGTCCGGGGAGGGGTGGAGTGGAGGTGCCAGTTGAAGCCCACAGATAACCTGGGGGCCTTTCTCTCTGCCTCACCTATAGCTGCTCAGCTGGAACGCAGTCCCCGCCAGCATGCACTGAGACAGACAAGCAGGTCATTGCCAGCAGCAACTTCTGCGGGCTCCTCACAGACATCAGCGGCCCGTTTGAAGTGTGCCACTCTGTGCTGAGTCCCAGCGGCTACTTCGACACGTGCCTCTATGACCTGTGTGAGCTGGGGCTTGATCGCGAGGCACTGTGCAACAGCTTGCAGTCCTATGCAGATGCCTGCCAGGCGCTTGGTGTCCAGATCCCCGTGTGGAGGAACGCAACATTCTGCCGTAAGTCAGAAGCAGGAAAGCACGCCATTTGCTGAGCTGGTTAGCCACGGTGTGTGGCAGCACCCTTTGTTGTTAAAAATGCCAACGTGGTTCTTTCTATGCAGAAGGCATCTCACGTTGGTAGCTGGGTGTAGCTGTGGGATGATTGCATCCTTCCACAGCCTCCAGAGAATCTTCTCTACCTTGAGAGCATGGCGAGTGTAGGATGACTGATGATTTCACTGCTTCTCCTTTTGTCTTGGCAGCCATCACGTGCCCAGCCAACAGCCACTACGAGCCCTGTGCTGCAGCTTGCCCTGCTACGTGTGTTGACCCCATGGCACCTGTTACATGCGGATTGCCGTGCGTGGAGGGATGTGTATGCGACAGCGGGTACCTGCTCTACAACAAGCAATGTGTGCCCAGCCAGCAGTGCGGGTGCTGGCACAACGGGCAGCACTACCCGGTGGGCTCAGAGTTCTGGACGGACAACACCTGCTCGTCCAAGTGCACGTGTCCCGCACGAGGAGGCAAAGTCCAGTGCTCCAGTGCGTCGTGCCCTGCCGGCCAGTTCTGCGGAGTGCAGGATGGGAAACCCCAGTGCCTGGATCACTCCTACGGCATCTGCCACATCTACGGGGACCCTCACTACAACACATTTGACGATGTGAGGCACAACTTCATGGGGAACTGCACGTACACCCTGGCCAAAGTGTGCTCCAACACCTCCGTGCCCTACTTCAATGTTGAGGCAAAGAACGAGCATCGTGGCAACGCCCGAGTGTCCTACGTGCGAGAAGTCGTGGTCGATGTGTACGGAGAGCGCATTACCATACTCAAGCAGGAGAGGAGCCGAGTGCTGGTAAGGGAGTGGGGCTGGCGTGTGCGTGGAGGGTCTGCAAGGCAGGGCTGGCTTTTTTGGGCAGGGTCTTGTCTGCAAGCAGCAGGAGTTTCTGTGTGAGAAGGGAGCCTGTTCCCATGGGGCTGACGGCCCCAGGGAGTCCACGGTGCATTGCGCTTGTCTGCCCCAGGTGAACGGTGTGTTCCGGACCTTGCCGGTGAGCGCAGCAGCAGGAGCCATCACCGTGAGCAGTAGCGGCCGCTACGTCGTCCTGCAGACGGACTTCAGCCTCCAAGTGTCCTATGACGCTGACCACTCGGTGGAGGTGAAGGTGCCCACCAGCTACTTCAACCTGACCTGTGGCATGTGCGGGAACTTCAACAGCAGGAGGGAGGACGATTACATGATGCCCAACGGGCAGCAAGCCGCCGACTCCAATGCGCTGGGGGAGAGCTGGCAGGTCCCAAGCGATGACAGTGACCCCAGCTGCGGCGTGCCCCCACCGCCGGAGCCCTGCCCAGAAAATGAGGAGAAGCTCTACGAGTCCGAGCAGTTCTGTGGCATGCTGACAGCCAGCCCGGGCTTTTTTGAGAGCTGCCACTCGGTGATCAACCCGCAGAGCTACTTTGAGACCTGCACCTACGACCTTTGTGCCATGGGTGCTGTGCAGGAGGTGCTGTGTGCTGCACTGGAGGCCTATGCTGACGCATGCCAGGCAGCTGGCGTGACTCTGCTCCCTTGGAGGAATGCCACCTTCTGCCGTGAGTACCCACCTTTGGATTGCCAGAGGGAAATGGGGCTCTCCCTGTGTCCTGCAGCTCTGGCCACTTCTTTGGTCTTTCCCTTGGCAGAAGGTATTTCCTTCCTTGTGGGCTTTGCTGACCCTAATGTTCCTTTCCCTTTGCAGCCCTGACATGCTCTGCCAACAGCTACTATGACCCTTGCATGACTGGCTGTCCTGCCACCTGCGTTGACCGACAAGCCCCGCTGAATTGTTCCAAGCCCTGCATGGAGGGCTGTGCGTGTGCCTCTGGCTTCCTCCTCAGCGGTGACACCTGTGTGCCCGAGGCCCACTGTGGCTGCCTCTTTGAGGACAACTACTACAGCGTGAGTGAAAACCCTGCCCTGTCTGCCTCCCTTCCCACGGCACTGCTTTGCACCTCCTTCTGTGTCTGACGTGCTCGGGGTTTCTCTGTCTGCAGCAAGGCGAGTCCTTTGTGAACGAGAACTGCTCTCGCCAGTGCCGTTGTGAAGCCAGCGGCCAGATGGTTTGCTCTGCATTGTCCTGTGGTGAGGAGGAGGTCTGCAAGATCCAGAACGGCCAGCGGGGATGCTTCCCATTCTCAGGTGAATGGACGAGAGCGGATGTTGGGACGCAGTGCTTTTAGCACTGTA
The DNA here is from genome assembly GCF_026119805.1 of Tympanuchus pallidicinctus. Lineage (NCBI taxonomy): Eukaryota > Metazoa > Chordata > Aves > Galliformes > Phasianidae > Tympanuchus > Tympanuchus pallidicinctus. The sequence goes on along the minus strand of NW_026294739.1, from coordinate 12,472,257 downwards.
GGAAGGGGAGAAGAGCTGCAGGGAGGTGCTGATAACTGAATGGCTTCTCTGTACCTTCCTCCGGTTTTTAATGCTTCCTACCAAATGAACAAAACTGTGATGTTGTATATTTTACGTAGTTTCTTTCTTGGTTTCCACCATGGTTCCTACGGTTCAGCCATGATGCTGCAAAATCACTTGGAATTGCAAAGATTGCTTAGAAGAGTCACTGTGTACACCCTGCCCACTGCCTTCATTGTCGTGCCACTGGGTGCTTGGGAATGGTACACTGGCAGCTGGGGAGAAAGCTGCCACGTTGATTCTCATCTCCACTACCTCTCTCTTGCCACAGGTTCATCAACACCAAATCCTGAGACACCCTCGCCAGACACCACAACGCCACCTCCACACCCAGTGACAACCACACCAAGCTCAGGTATTGCCATGACCTGTGCCCATTTTGTACTGTTGCTCATCATTTTGCAGAACAAATTTATGCAGATCTGCTTCAGGGTCTGTGCATAGGCTTTGGAGTGGATGTAGTAATGGGATTGTGGTTTCCTTTTCCCCGACCGTGCTGCTGGGAGAGTACTTGAGTGGCACACTTTTCTCAGAAAACTCACTGTGTACCCCTTGCCCACTGCCTTCATTGTCGTGCCACTGGATTGCTTGGGAATGGTACACTGGCAGCTGGGAAGAAACCTGCCATATTGATTCTCTTCCCACTACCTCTCTCTTGCCCCAGGTTCATCAACACCAAATCCTGAGACACCCTCGCCAGACACCACAACGCCACCTCCACACCCAGCGACAACCACACCAAGCTCAGGTATTGCCATGACCTGTGCCCATTTTGTACTGTTGCTCATCATTTTGCAGAACAAATTTATGCAGATCTGCTTCAGGGTCAGTGCCTAGGGTTTGGGAGGGATGTAGTTATGGGATTGTGGTTTCCTTTTCCCCCAGCCATGCTGCTGCGAGAGTACTTGAGTGGCACAGTTTTCTCAGAAAACTCACTGTGTACCCCTTGCCCACTGCCTTCATTGTCGTGCCACTGGATTGCTTGGGAATGGTACACTGGCAGCTGGGAAGAAACCTGCCATATTGATTCTCTTCCCACTACCTCTCTCTTGCCCCAGGTTCATCAACACCAAATCCTGAGACACCCTCACCAGACACCACAACGCCACCTCCACACCCAGTGACAACCACACCAAGCTCAGGTATTGCCATGACCTGTCCCCGTTTTCTACTGCTGCTGACACATTTTCTTGCAGATCTCCTTCAAGTCTCACAACTAGGCTTACGGATGGCTGGAGTAAATAGCTAGTGGATTCCTTTTCCCCGACCGTGCTGCTGGGAGAGTACTTGAGTGGCACAGTTTTCTCAGAAAACTCACTGTGTACCCCCTGCCCACTGCCTTCATTGTCGTGCCACTGGCAATAATATACTGGGAGCTGGCCAGAAAACAGCCACATTGATTCTCATCTCCACTACCTCTCTCTTGCCCCAGGTTCATCAACACCAAATCCTGAGACACCCTCGCCAGACACCACAACGCCACCTCCACACCCAGTGACAACCACACCAAGCTCAGGTATTGCCATGCCCTGTCCCCGTTTTCTACTGTTACTGACAAATTTATGCAGATCTGCTTCAGGGTCAATGCCTAGGGTTTGGGATGGATGTAGTAAAGGGATTGTGGTTTCCTTTTCCCCCAGCCATGCTGCTGGGAGAGTACTTGAGTGGCACACTTTTCTCAGAAAACTCACTGTGTACCCCTTGCCCACTGCCTTCATTGTCGTGCCACTGGATTGCTTGGGAATGGTACACTGGCAGCTGGGAAGAAACCTGCCATATTGATTCTCTTCCCACTACCTCTCTCTTGCCCCAGGTTCATCAACACCAAATCCTGAGACACCCTCACCAGACACCACAACGCCACCTCCACACCCAGTGACAACCACACCAAGCTCAGGTATTGCCATGACCTGTCCCCGTTTTCTACTGCTGCTGACACATTTCTTGCAGATCTCCTTCAAGTCTCACAACTAGGCTTACGGATGGCTGGAGTAAATAGCTAGTGGATTCCTTTTCGCCGACCGTGCTGCTGGGAGAGTACTTGAGTGGCACAGTTTTCTCAGAAAACTCACTGTGTACCCCCTGCCCACTGCCTTCATTGTCGTGCCACTGGCAATAATATACTGGGAGCTGGCCAGAAAACAGCCACATTGATTCTCATCTCCACTACCTCTCTCTTGCCACAGGTTCATCAACACCAAATCCTGAGACACCCTCACCAGACACCACAACGCCACCTCCACACCCAGCGACAACCACACCAAGCTCAGGTATTGCCATGCCCTGTCCCCGTTTTCTACTGTTACTGACAAATTTATGCAGATCTGCTTCAGGGTCAATGCCTAGGGTTTGGGATGGATGTAGTAAAGGTATTGTGGTTTCCTTTTCCCCCAGCCATGCTGCTGGGAGAGAACTTGAGTGGCACAGTTTTCTCAGAAGAGTCACTGTGTACCCCTTGCCCACTGCCTTCATTGTCGTGCCACTGGGTGCTTGGGAATGGTACACTGGCAGCTGGGAAGAAACCTGCCACGTTGATTCTCATCTCCACTACCTCTCTCTTGCCCCAGGTTCATCAACACCAAATCCTGAGACACCCTCGCCAGACACCACAACGCCACCTCCACACCCAGCGACAACCACACCAAGCTCAGGTATTGCCATGACCTGTGCCCATTTTGTACTGTTGCTCATCATTTTGCAGAACAAATTTATGCAGATCTGCTTCAGGGTCAATGCCTAGGGTTTGGGAGGGATGTAGTTATGGGATTGTGGTTTCCTTTTCCCCCAGCCATGCTGCTGGGAGAGTACTTGAGTGGCACACTTTTCTCAGAAGAGTCACTGTGTTCACCCTGCCCACTGCCTTCATTGTCGTGCCACTGGGGTACTTGGGAATGGCCACAAGCCAGTGGCCCGTTTGAGCCGTGCCACGCAGTTCTGCCACCCCAGGAGTACTTTGAGAGCTGCGTCTATGACCAGTGTGGCACGGGTGGCAGCACAGATCAGCTGTGCAGTGACCTGAGTTCTTATGCAGAAGCCTGTGCTGTGGCAGGGGTTGTTCTGGGAGACTGGAGCGCTGGCACGGTCTGCGGTGAGGAATCGGCTTGGTTTCTATTCAGGACCTGTCACTAATAACTTCTTGCATTTCTACTTTGCAAATGAATGCTCAGCTTCCCTTTTTTGGTGCCTGAGATTGGAGATTTCTTTCCTACTCGCTACTGCAGGGAATCAGCTGGTTTTGCACGGCATTTTGCAGACTGACCGCCTGGAATTTCCACAGCATTTTCCTGTGTTGTCCTGCACAGTGTCTTCTTAAGGGCATTGCTTGTCCTTAGTGGTGAAGCAGCACGGCCCCGCCTGTGGTGTCGGCAGATTTTTGCCTTTATGAAAGCAAGCATTTCCAGAGGGATGCTGGGCTGTGGTAACACACTGCACCTCAAGACAGATTTCAGACTTGCTGCCTGCCTGCCTTGAAGTGCTTCTTGCAGTATCAGTTAGAAAGGCTTTAAAGTTGTGGGAAGTCATTGGTAATATTGAGCCCGAGAGAGAGCCCCATCCCTCCCGAGAGACTCAGCAAGGTAGCACCAGGAGAATTGGAGAGAAGAAGCCAGGGGGACGCTGATGAAATGGAGGGAGAAAGGAAGAAGCCTTGAGCAATGAACGCTGTGCAATGCCTGGAGGCATAGTCAGTGAGTTTTCTGCCTTGAACAGAATCCTGCACAAGCAGGATTGACTGGCATGTGCCACTGTGTCTTTTGTAGGCGATGTGACCCCAACGCCAGGCCCCGACACCACCACAACGGTGACAGGAACATCCACACCAACACCACAGCCAAGCTCAGGTGAACGGAGGAGGGCGGGTGTTGGGACGCAGTGCTTTTAGCACTGTAGGAAGGGGAGAAGAGCTGCAGGGAGGTGCTGATAACTGAATGGCTTCTCTGGTGTTTCCTTTGTCAGGAATGTGTGTGGTGGAGGGAGATCCTCACTACCACACGTTTGACAATCAAATACACCACTTCATGGGCAACTGCACCTACACCCTCTCCAAGCTGTGCGAGAGCAACAGTTCACTGCCCTACTTCAATGTGGAGGCGGCCAACGAACACAGAGGAAGCAACACGCGCGTGTCCTACGTCCAGTACGTGGACGTCGATGTGTACGGCCAGCACATCAGGCTTGGGAAGGGTGGCGTGGTGATGGTAAGCACAAAGGGGAGCAATGGTGGGGCTGTGCAGAGGGAGAGCCGTGCCAAAGGGAATGCTCCAATCCTGTCTTGGTTTCTGTCCTTCCAGGTCAACGGAGAGGCAGAGGTGCTGCCCTGCACCCCATCTGTGGGCGTGCAGGTCTGGTCCAGCGGGTTCTACACCGTGGTCACAACAGACTTTGGCTTGAGCGTGAAGTTTGATGGGAACCATCGGGTGGAGGTGTCGCTTCCAAGCACCTTTGGGCAGCAGGTTTGCGGCATGTGTGGCAACTACAACGGGATGGCAGCAGACGACTTCCTGAACCCGGACGGAGTGCTGGAGCCAGACTCCACCAGCCTGGGTAACAGCTGGCAGGTGTCCAACGACAGCAGGTGTGTGTGGTGGCCCAGCAGGTCCGGGGAGGGGTGGAGTGGAGGTGCCAGTTGAAGCCCACAGATAACCTGGGGGCCTTTCTCTCTGCCTCACCTATAGCTGCTCAGCTGGAACGCAGTCCCCGCCAGCATGCACTGAGACAGACAAGCAGGTCATTGCCAGCAGCAACTTCTGCGGGCTCCTCACAGACATCAGCGGCCCGTTTGAAGTGTGCCACTCTGTGCTGAGTCCCAGCGGCTACTTCGACACGTGCCTCTATGACCTGTGTGAGCTGGGGCTTGATCGCGAGGCACTGTGCAACAGCTTGCAGTCCTATGCAGATGCCTGCCAGGCGCTTGGTGTCCAGATCCCCGTGTGGAGGAACGCAACATTCTGCCGTAAGTCAGAAGCAGGAAAGCACGCCATTTGCTGAGCTGGTTAGCCACGGTGTGTGGCAGCACCCTTTGTTGTTAAAAATGCCAACGTGGTTCTTTCTATGCAGAAGGCATCTCACGTTGGTAGCTGGGTGTAGCTGTGGGATGATTGCATCCTTCCACAGCCTCCAGAGAATCTTCTCTACCTTGAGAGCATGGCGAGTGTAGGATGACTGATGATTTCACTGCTTCTCCTTTTGTCTTGGCAGCCATCACGTGCCCAGCCAACAGCCACTACGAGCCCTGTGCTGCAGCTTGCCCTGCTACGTGTGTTGACCCCATGGCACCTGTTACATGCGGATTGCCGTGCGTGGAGGGATGTGTATGCGACAGCGGGTACCTGCTCTACAACAAGCAATGTGTGCCCAGCCAGCAGTGCGGGTGCTGGCACAACGGGCAGCACTACCCGGTGGGCTCAGAGTTCTGGACGGACAACACCTGCTCGTCCAAGTGCACGTGTCCCGCACGAGGAGGCAAAGTCCAGTGCTCCAGTGCGTCGTGCCCTGCCGGCCAGTTCTGCGGAGTGCAGGATGGGAAACCCCAGTGCCTGGATCACTCCTACGGCATCTGCCACGTCTACGGGGACCCTCACTACAACACCTTTGACGATGTGAGGCACAACTTCATGGGGAACTGCACGTACACCCTGGCCAAAGTGTGCTCCAACACCTCCGTGCCCTACTTCAATGTTGAGGCAAAGAACGAGCATCGTGGCAACGCCCGAGTGTCCTACGTGCGAGAAGTCGTGGTCGATGTGTACGGAGAGCGCATTACCATACTCAAGCAGGAGAGGAGCCGAGTGCTGGTAAGGGAGTGGGGCTGGCGTGTGCGTGGAGGGTCTGCAAGGCAGGGCTGGCTTTTTTGGGCAGGGTCTTGTCTGCAAGCAGCAGGAGTTTCTGTGTGAGAAGGGAGCCTGTTCCCATGGGGCTGACGGCCCCAGGGAGTCCACGGTGCATTGCGCTTGTCTGCCCCAGGTGAACGGTGTGTTCCGGACCTTGCCGGTGAGCGCAGCAGCAGGAGCCATCACCGTGAGCAGTAGCGGCCGCTACGTCGTCCTGCAGACGGACTTCAGCCTCCAAGTGTCCTATGACGCTGACCACTCGGTGGAGGTGAAGGTGCCCACCAGCTACTTCAACCTGACCTGTGGCATGTGCGGGAACTTCAACAGCAGGAGGGAGGACGATTACATGATGCCCAACGGGCAGCAAGCCGCCGACTCCAATGCGCTGGGGGAGAGCTGGCAGGTCCCAAGCGATGACAGTGACCCCAGCTGCGGCGTGCCCCCACCGCCGGAGCCCTGCCCAGAAAATGAGGAGAAGCTCTACGAGTCCGAGCAGTTCTGTGGCATGCTGACAGCCAGCCCGGGCTTTTTTGAGAGCTGCCACTCGGTGATCAACCCGCAGAGCTACTTTGAGACCTGCACCTACGACCTTTGTGCCATGGGTGCTGTGCAGGAGGTGCTGTGTGCTGCACTGGAGGCCTACGCTGACGCATGCCAGGCAGCTGGCGTGACTCTGCTCCCTTGGAGGAATGCCACCTTCTGCCGTGAGTACCCACCTTTGGATTGCCAGAGGGAAATGGGGCTCTCCCTGTGTCCTGCAGCTCTGGCCACTTCTTTGGTCTTTCCCTTGGCAGAAGGTATTCCCTTCCTTGTGGGCTTTGCTGACCCTAATGTTCCTTTCCCTTTGCAGCCCTGACATGCTCTGCCAACAGCTACTATGACCCTTGCATGACTGGCTGTCCTGCCACCTGTGTTGACCGACAAGCCCCGCTGAATTGTTCCAAGCCCTGCATGGAGGGCTGTGCGTGTGCCTCTGGCTTCCTCCTCAGCGGTGACACCTGTGTGCCCGAGGCCCACTGTGGCTGCCTCTTTGAGGACAACTACTACAGCGTGAGTGAAAACCCTGCCCTGTCTGCCTCCCTTCCCACGGCACTGCTTTGCACCTCCTTCTGTGTCTGACGTGCTCGGGGTTTCTCTGCCTGCAGCAAGGCGAGTCCTTTGTGAACGAGAACTGCTCTCGCCAGTGCCGTTGTGAAGCCAGCGGCCAGATGGTTTGCTCTGCATTGTCCTGTGGTGAGGAGGAGGTCTGCAAGATCCAGAACGGCCAGCGGGGATGCTTCCCATTCTCAGGTGAATGGACGAGAGCGGATGTTGGGACGCAGTGCTTTTAGCACTGTAGGAAGGGGAGAAGAGCTGCAGGGAGGTGCTGATAACTGAATGGCTTCTCTGTACCTTCCTCCGGTTATTAATGCTTCCTACCAAATGAACAAAACTGTGATGTTGTATATTTTACGTAGTTTCTTTCTTGGTTTCCACCATGGTTCCTACGGTTCAGCCATGATGCTGCAAAACCACTTGGAATTGCAAAGATTGCTTAGAAGAGTCACTGTGTACACCCTGCCCACTGCCTTCATTGTCGTGCCACTGGGTGCTTGGGAATGGTACACTGGCAGCTGGGGAGAAAGCTGCCACGTTGATTCTCATCTCCACTACCTCTCTCTTGCCACAGGTTCATCAACACCAAATCCTGAGACACCCTCACCAGACACCACAACGCCACCTCCACACCCAGCGACAACCACACCAAGCTCAGGTATTGCCATGACCTGTGCCCATTTTGTACTGTTGCTCATCATTTTGCAGAACAAATTTATGCAGATCTGCTTCAGGGTCAGTGCATAGGCTTTGGAGTGGATGTAGTAATGGGATTGTGGTTTCCTTTTCCCCGACCGTGCTGCTGGGAGAGTACTTGAGTGGCACAGTTTTCTCAGAAAACTCACTGTGTACACCCTGCCCACTGCCTTCATTGTCGTGCCACGGGGGTACTTGGGAATGGTAATCTGGCAGCTGGGAAGAAACCTGCCACGTTGATTCTCATCTCCACTACCTCTCTCTTGCCACAGGTTCATCAACACCAAATCCTGAGACACCCTCGCCAGACACCACAACGCCACCTCCACACCCAGCGACAACCACACCAAGCTCAGGTATTGCCATGACCTTGTCCCCATTTTCTACTGTTACTGACAAATTTATGCAGATCTGCTTCAGGGTCAGTGCCTAGGGTTTGGGAGGGATGTAGTTATGGGATTGTGGTTTCCTTTTCCCCCAGCCATGCTGCTGGGAGAGTACTTGAGTGGCACACTTTTCTCAGAAGAGTCACTGTGTTCACCCTGCCCACTGCCTTCATTGTCGTGCCACTGGGGTACTTGGGAATGGCCACAAGCCAGTGGCCCGTTTGAGCCGTGCCACGCAGTTCTGCCACCCCAGGAGTACTTTGAGAGCTGCGTCTATGACCAGTGTGGCACGGGTGGCAGCACAGATCAGCTGTGCAGTGACCTGAGTTCTTATGCAGAAGCCTGTGCTGTGGCAGGGGTTGTTCTGGGAGACTGGAGCGCTGGCACGGTCTGCGGTGAGGAATCGGCTTGGTTTCTATTCAGGACCTGTCACTAATAACTTCTTGCATTTCTACTTTGCAAATGAATGCTCAGCTTCCCTTTTTTGGTGCCTGAGATTGGAGATTTCTTTCCTACTCGCTACTGCAGGGAATCAGCTGGTTTTGCACGGCATTTTGCAGACTGACCGCCTGGAATTTCCACAGCATTTTCCTGTGTTGTCCTGCACAGTGTCTTCTTAAGGGCATTGCTTGTCCTTAGTGGTGAAGCAGCACGGCCCCGCCTGTGGTGTCGGCAGCTTTTTGCCTTTATGAAAGCAAGCATTTCCAGAGGGATGCTGGGCTGTGGTAACACACTGCACCTCAAGACAGATTTCAGACTTGCTGCCTGCCTGCCTTGAAGTGCTTCTTGCAGTATCAGTTAGAAAGGCTTTAAAGTTGTGGGAAGTCACTGGTAATATTGAGCCCGAGAGAGAGCCCCATCCCTCCCGAGAGACTCAGCAAGGTAGCACCAGGAGAATTGGAGAGAAGAAGCCAGGGGGACGCTGATGAAATGGAGGGAGAAAGGAAGAAGCCTTGAGCAATGAACGCTGTGCAATGCCTGGGTTGCAATTGCATTTGGTTGACCATTGCCACCTGGCTGTAATCACGCCAGGGATATAGGTGTGTCCTGCGGGACACCGGGGAAAGGTTTGCACACTCTCACCTCTAAAACTCTGCTTTCCTTTCTGCACCACATCCAGCTTCCCCAGCAGCCTGCAATTTCTCCTGCACGTTTGATGTTGACTTCTGCGAGTGGGTCCAGGAGCCGTCCAGCAGCATTGACTGGATAAGGCACAAGGGACCAACGCCCTCTCCAGATACGGGCCCTTCCTTTGACCACACGACTGGAGGTAGGAACATCAAGCAGCACACGCTGGTCATGCAAGCAGACTGGTGTCCCTGCAAAGATGGTGGCAAACAGCTTCTAAGAGCAAATACAAACCACAGGTACCCTGATCCAGAGGCCTTTGTAGCAGTCTCCCCCAGGGTCGGAGCCTTCTTTCAAAGCAGCTTTTCTGCCCGGGGATCAGTCTGGTGTGATTGGAGCAGGGAACGATCTGCCAGGCAAGGGGGCCAGTAGTATGAGACGTGGTGCCGGGCTGTCTCAGGGAAACAGGAACAGGTTTCTTTTAGGGGACGCTGGCTTCTCCAGCAGCCACTGATGAGTGCCCCCAAAGCTGCAGAGCCATGGTAGGATGGAGGGGATGCTTTGGGGGTGGTGGCGTTTCCCACATCAAGCCATACAGCTGTCAGGGCCCAGAGAGCCGGCTTCCTTAGAGTGTCTTAGTGCTGAGGGAGCTGTGGCAAGTGAAGGACAGCGTGTTGCTCTTGACTCCCTGTCCCTGCCTCAAACTGCCACAGGATGTGCTCTCCAGACTGCACTGGGCTTTTCCCTGGGGCTGCTGTCTAGGCTTGATGTTGCATGACGGCATGGCTGGCACTTTGTTTCAGATGGCTACTACATCTACCTGCATGGCGACGATCCCTACCATGGCTTTGTGTCACAGCTGGCCAGCCCGGTGTGCAATTCAACGGGACCACACTGCTTCCGCTTCTGGTATCACATGTATGGAGTGGCTGAATCCATGGCCCTGCGGGTGTATGTGGCTCGGGACGGGGAGCTACTGGAGGTCTGGAAAAGCGTTGGGAACCACGGGGACAGATGGATCTTGGGAGAGGTCACGGTGCACAGTACAGGAAACTTGCAGGTAGGGACAGGGGCTCTAAGTGCCAATTGATGCAAAGAGTGCTGCAGAATGTCACTCGGAGTGTATGGCCGGAGCTAACGGTGGAAACCAACCTTTCCCTTAGCTTGTCCTTGAGGGAGAATGGGGGGAAGATTTCCGCAGCGACGTGGCACTGGATGATCTGTCCATTGAACAGGGATACTGTCCAGGTACGTGACACTGCCTGTGGAAAGGCAGCCTGCTTGTTTTGGCAGTCAGTGAGTTTTCTGCCTTGAACAGGATGTACACAAGCAGGATTGACTGGCATGTGCCACTGTGTCTTTTGTAGGCGATGTGACCCCAACGCCAGGCCCCGACACCACCACAACGGTGACAGGAACATCCACACCAACACCACAGCCAAGCTCAGGTGAACGGAGGAGGGCGGGTGTTGGGACGCAGTGCTTTTAGCACTGTAGGAAGGGGAGAAGAGCTGCAGGGAGGTGCTGATAACTGAATGGCTTCTCTGTACCTTCCTCTGGTTATTAATGCTTCCTACCAAATGAACAAAACTGTGATGTTGTATATCTTACGTAGTTTCTCTCTTGGTGTCCATCATGGTTCCTATGGTTCAGCAGTGATACCAGAAAACCACTTGGAATTGCAAAGATTGCTTAGAAGAGTCACTGTGTACACCCTGCCCACTGCCTTCATTGTCGTGCCACTGGGTGCTTGGGAATGGCACACTGGCAGCTGGGGAGAAAGCTGCCACATTGATTCTCATCTCCACTACCTCTCTCTTGCCCCAGGTTCATCAACACCAAATCCTGAGACACCCTCGCCAGACACCACAACGCCACCTCCACACCCAGCGACAACCACACCAAGCTCAGGTATTGCCATGCCCTGTCCCCGTTTTCTACTGTTACTGACAAATTTATGCAGATCTGCTTCAGGGTCAATGCCTAGGGTTTGGGATGGATGTAGTAATGGGATTGTGGTTTCCTTTTCCCCCAGCCATGCTGCTGGGAGAGAACTTGAGTGGCACAGTTTTCTCAGAAAACTCACTGTGTACCCCTTGCCCACTGCCTTCATTGTCGTGCCACTGGGTGCTTGGGAATGGTACACTGGCAGCTGGGAAGAAACCTGCCACGTTGATTCTCATCTCCACTACCTCTCTCTTGCCCCAGGTTCATCAACACCAAATCCTGAGACACCCTCACCAGACACCACAACGCCACCTCCACACCCAGTGACAACCACACCAAGCTCGGGTATTGGCATGACCTGTCCCCGTTTTCTACTGTTACTGACACATTTTCTTGCAGATCTCCTTCAAGTCTCACAACTAGGCTTACGGATGGCTGGAGTAAATAGCTAGTGGATTCCTTTTCCCCGACCGTGCTGCTGGGAGAGTACTTGAGTGGCACACTTTTCTCAGAAAACTCACTGTGTACCCCCTGCTCACTGCCTTCATTGTCGTGCCATTGGCAATAATATACTGGGAGCTGGCCAGAAAACAGCCACATTGATTCTCATCTCCACTACCTCTCTCTTGCCACAGGTTCATCAACACCAAATCCTGAGACACCCTCGCCAGACACCACAACGCCACCTCCACACCCAGCGACAACCACACCAAGCTCAGGTATTGCCATGCCCTGTCCCCGTTTTCTACTGTTACTGACAAATTTATGCAGATCTGCTTCAGGGTCAATGCCTAGGGTTTGGGATGGATGTAGTAAAGGGATTGTGGTTTCCTTTTCCCCCAGCCATGCTGCTGGGAGAGTACTTGAGTGGCACAGTTTTCTCAGAAGAGTCACTGTGTTCACCCTGCCCACTGCCTTCATTGTCGTGCCACTGGGGTACTTGGGAATGGCCACAAGCCAGTGGCCCGTTTGAGCCGTGCCACGCAGTTCTGCCACCCCAGGAGTACTTTGAGAGCTGCGTCTATGACCAGTGTGGCACGGGTGGCAGCACAGATCAGCTGTGCAGTGACCTGAGTTCTTATGCAGAAGCCTGTGCTGTGGCAGGGGTTGTTCTGGGAGACTGGAGCGCTGGCACGGTCTGCGGTGAGGAATTGGCTTGGTTTCTATTCAGGACCTGTCACTAATAACTTCTTGCATTTCTACTTTGCAAATGAATGCTCAGCTTCCCTTTTTTGGTGCCTGAGATTGGAGATTTCTTTCCTACTCGCTACTGCAGGGAATCAGCTGGTTTTGCACGGCATTTTGCAGACTGACCGCCTGGAATTTCCACAGCATTTTCCTGTGTTGTCCTGCACAGTGTCTTCTTAAGGGCATTGCTTGTCCTTAGTGGTGAAGCAGCACGGCCCCGCCTGTGGTGTCGGCAGCTTTTTGCCTTTATGAAAGCAAGCATTTCCAGAGGGATGCTGGGCTGTGGTAACACACTGTACCTCAAGACAGATTTCAGACTTGCTGCCTGCCTGCCTTGAAGTGCTTCTTGCAGTATCAGTTAGAAAGGCTTTAAAGTTGTGGGAAGTCATTGGTAATATTGAGCCCGAGAGAGAGCCCCATCCCTCCCGAGAGACTCAGCAAGGTAGCACCAGGAGAATTGGAGAGAAGAAGCCAGGGGGATGCTGATGAAATGGAGGGAGAAAGGAAGAAGCCTTGAGCAATGAACGCTGTGCAATGCCTGGAGGCATAGTCAGTGAGTTTTCTGCCTTGAACAGAATCCTGCACAAGCAGGATTGACTGGCATGTGCCACTGTGTCTTTTGTAGGCGATGTGACCCCAACGCCAAGCCCCGACACCACCACAACGGTGACAGAAACATCCACACCAACACCACAGCCAAGCTCAGGTGAATGGAGGAGGGCGGGTGTTGGGACGCAGTGCTTTTAGCACTGTAGGAAGGGGAGAAGAGCTGCAGGGAGGTGCTGATAACTGAATGGCTTCTCTGTACTTTCCTCCGGTTTTTAATGCTTCCTACCAAATGAACAAAACTGTGATATTGTATATCTTACGTAGTTTCTCTCTTGGTGTCCATCATGGTTCCTGTGGTTCAGCAGTGACACCTGAATACCATTTGGAATTGCAAAGATTGCTTAGAAGAGTCACTGTGTACACCCTGCCCACTGCCTTCATTATCGTGCCACTGGGGTGCTTGGCAGTGGTATACTGGCAGCTGGGGAGAAAGCTGCCACATTGATTCTCATCTCCACTACCTCTCTCTTGCCCCAGGTTCATCAACACCAAATCCTGAGACACCCTCGCCAGACACCACAACGCCACCTCCACACCCAGTGACAACCACACCAAGCTCAGGTATTGCCATGCCCTGTCCCCGTTTTCTACTGCTGCTGACAAATTTATGCAGATCTGCTTCAGGGTCAATGCCTAGGGTTTGGGATGGATGTAGTAAAGGGATTGTGGTTTCCTTTTCCCCCAGCCATGCTGCTGCGAGAGTACTTGAGTGGCACACTTTTCTCAGAAAACTCACTGTGTACACCCTTGCCCACTGCCTTCATTGTCGTGCCACTGGCAATAATATACTGGGAGCTGGCCAGAAAACAGCAATGTTGATTCTCATCTCCACTACCTCTCTCTTGCCACAGGTTCATCAACAACAAAAACTGAGACACCCTTCCCAGACACCACATTGCCGCCTCCACACCCAGCAACCACCACACCAAGCCCAGGTATTGCCATGACCTGTGCCCATTTTGTACTGCTGCTGACAAATTTATGCAGATCTCCTTCCTGGTCAATGCCTAAGGTTGGGAATGGATGTGGTTCAGAGGTTGTGGTTTGCCATTATACAGAATTCTTAATATAATTTTTATGAGGTGCTTGTAGCAAATATGCCATTGTAACTCATGCGTCCTTTAACCCTGTCTTATTGTAGTTCCATCAACAGCAAAGCCCACAAGGCCATTTCCTGACACGTCATCTAAGCCTCCACAAACAGCATTCACTCTGCATCCTAGCTTGGGTATTTTTGTTTCCCCTTCCCATTTGTTTTTGCTTTTTTTACCAGTTCAGTTCTCTTACTTCAAGTCTAACAGACAAAGTTACAGCGTTATGCTGGATTGTCAGAGGTTTTGCTTAATTTCTTTAATTGATTTGACTACAGAACACTTGACAGCAATTGCAGCAGTTAATTCCATCTGCCAAAAGAGAGAAGCCAGCCTTCTAATGTTTTTGTGTAGATTCTTTCTGTATGTTCAGAGATCGCCTTTCAATCTGCTTCTGGTTTTGTCTATAGTATTTATTGACATTTAGTTGGATGTTCACGATTCAGATCAACTCCTAGGTATCATGTTTCACATGATGTGTCTCCAGTATACAGAAAATGAGTCCCTGGATCAGATGGCTTGCTCTTCATGAATTGCCACAGAACTTGGGTGATTTCCACTTGTGGTAGAAGGGTAGTCTCTCCTGTGGAAAGTTTGCATACCTCTTTTGTACTCTGTTCTTGACTGTAGACATCACTTCACAGCTGAGCAGCAATTAGGAAGTAAAACAAAGTGACTGCAGCATTTACAGCAGAGATTCAGAGGAAACTATTCTGTCTTTCTTCCCAGGCCGTGCTTCCTGCAGTGCCTCTGGGGATCCACATTACAACACTTTTGACCAGAGAGTTCATAATTTCATGGGAAACTGTTCTTACACCCTCTCCAAAGTGTGTAACATCTCTCAGAATATTCCATACTTTGATGTGTCCACAACAAATGAGCACAGAGGATCCAACACCAAAGTCTCTTATGTGAAGTCAGTACAAGTGGAAGTCTATGGCTATCAGATTTCTATGCTGAAAAGCAAGAAAGTGAATGTAAGAAAATACATTTAAAATACATTTTTAAACTAACATGAAGATAATTAAGTTTGGGGGGGTTTTTTGCTTGTTTTTTTTTTTCTGTTTTGTTTTTTGTAGAATTTATAGTAGTTTTTCTCTTGTCATTGGATACATACACCTTTTCTAGTGAGATTTCAAAAAAATTTGCTTAGATGAAATGTTATCTAGTTGTGTCCCATTCTCTTTGTGCACAAAATGACATCTTTCACTAAACTGTTCCAGTTGCTTGTAGTTGGATGAGTTCCAGCAGCCACACACTAACTTTTACAACTTGTTGTGTAGGTGAATGGCAGCAGAATGAACCTACCCATATTTATTGAAAAGAAGATCAGTATTCAAAGCAGTGGTGGTTATGTTCTCTTGGAAACTGACTTTGGACTGTGGGTGAGATATGATGGAAATCACTATGCAGAAGTCTCTGTGCCCTCTGATTACAGTGGTCTGCTCTGTGGCCTGTGTGGTAAGTCGTAGTTTTAATCACTTTTTAATGAGTTGTGTAGACTAGTGGTTACTTAAACTTTTTTCTTACTGTCATATTTAATCTACATAAAACTACCATTTACCAAAGGAACTAGACTTTGCAGCAGCAAAGAGAAATTACTGAATTTTTTCAGTCTCTGCACATTGTTACAAATATCTAGTGATACATTATCCGTCTGGAATGCTTTGAGGTATAACTACAAATAATACTTTTAGCTGTTAATATTTTAAAAATACAAAAACACAAAATTCACTTACTGGTGTAAATTAGAATGAGTAATGATTCTATTCTGCCTTAGATAATGTCTAGAGTAAAACAAAGCAATGAAGGGATCAATATGGACGACAGACCTGATGAATAAGAAAAAATAGATACATAATCTCAAAAATTCAAATGCCACAAAACATTAAGTGCTATATACAACACTAAAGATAGAATCCTTTGAGAGTTCTTTGAGGAAGAACGGGTCAGATATAAAGGGCATATTCTAATACATTCTGTAAGAAATTCTTTTACAGTAAGAACACGAAGTAACAGAGCTACACATGATTTATGTAGCTAATAAGAGGGGGGTGTAAGTGGTGTAGCAATCAGTCATTTTTCATCAATCATGTTGGCAATGCCTGAACCAGAGAAGGGTTAGTTGGAACAACATTCTGGAACCCAGGTGATTACATGAAATATACTTCAGGATGGAAATGGGATTGTAGAAATTGTGACAGTTGTTTGTCTTATTATTTTCTGGTTTTCTGATTATTCTTTTATCTAGATTATGTGAAATTTTATACTTAAATTATCTCTGTGTGTTTGTTTTTCACTTTCAGTTCAGGAAACCTACCTAAGAATTTAACGATGCAAATGATGCTATTTGATTTTTAGTCCAGCACAACAGTTGAGATCCAAACACTCTTCTTATTTTGCCCAGTGCACATTGGTGTTGGATATGTATTCTCACTAGTTCAACTGCAGTTTCTATAATAGCTTGAAACGTCTGTTTGTTCTACAGATGTGAACTTGATGTATCCTATAAATACTTTTTTTTTTTTTTTACCCTCACAGGTAATTATAATGGTGATCCAAATGATGACAACATAAAGCCTAATGGTGACATTGCAAGTAATTCCAATGAGCTTGGACAAAGCTGGCTTGTAACTGACAATAACACCATGTATGTACAGGAATCCAATCACATTTGCTAATTAAACTCTATGAAATCAAATATCTATCCACTCACTGGCTTTGTCATCCGTGTACTATTCTGCATCTTCCAATTACCCACTAGAAGTAGGAAGCACCCTCTTCTAATTAAAGCGGGAATGAGAAGAGGGGTTGCATCCTTTAAGCCTTGTTTTCCAAAGCAAGAACTGTTTATGGGAGTCAGGTGTGATTTCCGTCCAGACCCCTGACTGGAAATCATTAACTGACTGGATTCCATAGCTCTTTTTTTTTTTTTTTTTCTTTTTTTTTTTTTTTTCCTTTTTTTTTTTTTTCCAGTGAGAACAGTCTTTTAATTATCCCAAAAGGCATTGAAAAGAGCATTCAGAAATGGGATCGTATAAGCCATTCAAAGAGGCTAGATAAAGTCTTCTGACTGTAACAAAATGCACCCTATTATGTGGGATTATTGTGTATCAGAATGCCACAAAAGACCTGGTAGTAAGAGATGTACATAATCTTCATTTTGTTTACTTTCACAAGGTGCTCTGTTGGAACAGAAGACCAATGTGATGCTGCGCTGGAGAGTGAAGCAAAGAAGAATACAGCATGTGGCATGATCACAGATCCAACAGGTAGAATGCTTGTAATTGTCTTTTTGCCCATTGCTCTGAGCTTACATTGAATGTGTATAAAATCTCCAGTGCCAGCAGCCAAAATTAGGTTACAATATGTCAACTGATGAGACAGTGCAAAGGTGTTCATGTAGATTATGTGAGAATGATCATCAGATCACTGCTGCTCTTTGATTTGTAGTTACTTGCATTCTGCTTTCTAAATGAAATAGTTCAGAGAGCACTGTCATTGCATAAATTACAGATACTTCATCTGAAATTCTGTAGATGTTTCCCACATTAGAGATCCCCTGAAGTTGTTTGTAATTATTGGTTTGCCTAGCCAGCAGGTCCTAATTTATGTAAGCTGTGTTGTGTAAATCACACTGGGAGAAGAAATGAGCCTGATCCAGCAGGCCAGGTTTTATTGTATGTGCTCATTTTCAAGTATTGGTTTAACTTACTAAACAAAGCCAGACTGAAAAACTCAATACATTTGCTATGACATACAATACATGACGATGGTGATAAATTCCCCATTTTTTTTCTGTCCTCTATATATCTTTCTTTGTTTACACAGGAATCTTCAAGGATTGCCACGACAAAGTGCCTCCAGAAAATTTCTTCAATAATTGTGTTTATGACATGTGTTTCACTGAGGGACAGGCAACATCCTTATGCTATGGACTGCAGGCCTACGCTGAGTCATGCACCAATGCTGGAATATGTATAGAGTGGAGAAATGCTACTCTTTGCCGTGAGTGCTGTGGTTTATATTTATTCTGTACTTAAACTTTAAATTGTTCACATTCTCTTCTATTTCCATGTATGATATTTCATTGTATGTAGTGCTTGAAGTATATATAGTCTTTTGGCATGTTGGGAGTCTGCTTTACCTTAAGTACTATTCCAGTATTTATATAAATCAATAATTTGAATGAACTTCTGGATACATTTGGGTCTAATTCTTCAAATATTTATAATTTCCTATTAGTTTATCGGAAAGTTTGAGTTATAGTCAGCTGTATGTTACGTGAGCTTCTACGCTGGGAGAGTAACCATTACTTTGCTTTGCTGAAAATCCACCATCTGCAGAGCAAACACAGCTGACAAATCTTGGCTCTCAATATTCATTGATGGCTTTTGGACAAAAATTAGTTTAGTAAGGCATTTTAAAATACAGATGTTTCTAGAAAGTTTACGAAAGTATTCTCATATACCTCCAGACTAATTATGTTTTGAATAATATTATAGCAGGAGCTGCTCAGTTTGGTAAAAGAATGATTTTAGAATGGCCTTTGATTAAAAGCACACATAAGTCAACCCTAGGACACAGCACTGACCATTCGTCTATAAAGAGAAGACAGAAGAAGAAAATAGCTTCAAAGCCCCCAACTCAGATTGAAAGTATAGACTTCCAGGTTCTACAGTCTAAGGCCATATTCCAGGACTTAAATGCCTATGGTTTGGTTATGGTGTTAGAGAAGATGACTGCTCAGTCACATTAGTAGGACTGTCTCTCAAATGCTCCTTCCATCAGCAGTTCAAACAAAAAATCAATTAGGAATCTGAAAAAGGTAGATGACTGGTGGCATTTGCTGTCAGGAGTAAAAGATCCTACTGTAGTTACGGAAGTGAATGAAACCCACGTGTGGTGATATTTCACAGATTATCACATAAAAAGTATTTAGGTGTTTTTTCAGACCATGGGAATAGACAAATGCTTAAAGACTTCTGTAAAATACAGTATTTTCCCTGAGTAGCGGGAGGGGTGTGAGAGCAGAATGTATTTTCTCAGGGGATCTCAATGGAAAAGAATCTGATTTTTAGGTCCGTTTTTAAATATGACAGGTGTTCAGGTAGTAACTGCAGTAACAGAGACATACCAGCTGGTACATGAAGAGATGCTTCTATTCCCTAAATTGAGTGACTTGAGTAGTCAGGAAATAACAGAGCTCAGAGGAGTTAAATGCTCTATTTAATCCCTGGATATGAGTAGCCTTGAGAGTTATGGCTCAAACTAAAGCTTTATGAAATTTACTGTTGTCCACTATACTGCTGAAAATGAGGTTTAGATCCATGTAATGAAAACTAGATTTGAAAAGATGTGATCCCTCCTGCAGCCTTATATCTTCCCTGGCCAGCCCAAGCTTTCTAACCAGCTCCTCCCTGTTTTCTCTTTTCTGTCTTAAATTGCCCAAAGGTGGGAGGACAGAACATACGTGGTTCTGCCTCTGATGAAACATGAAAGCAGTGCCTCAGCAACTTTTATCTGCCATGACATAGCTGCATTGTACATACTTAGGGGTTTTATCTTTTCCATGCTCCTCTTTTCCATGACCTCCCTGCTGCCCTCTGTCGCCTACTAGTGATCTTCAGGGCTTTGAACAGAGCTAAGCTGTTTTCATAAAAACTAGCAGACAGCTCTGCACTGCTGCTGTAATTCTGTTTAGATACTAAAGGCAGCCAAAATCAGAAAGATTAGTTTCCAGCACATCTGGATGTCTTTATACCCCCAGAAGAAGGATTACAGAACAAAGCACATTTAGGTCTGTATGATCACATCAGCCCTATGCTCAAGACAAGCCTGCAATATTTGACTTCCCAAGTGAGATAAGTGCAGAGTGGCCTACTAGTCTTGCCCATCAGTGCCAAATGCACCATCTCACAGTGCAAGAAAATTCTTGGTAATCAGTACTCTCCAGGGTCAGACTCTCATGCAACAGCTTTCCTAATTTTCAGGAGCAAACAGTAAAAATGGAAGCATCGGGATAATTTTTATAATATTTTTGTCCTTTTTAGTGATCTCATTTTTTCCTTTTTCCTCCAGCAATGTCCTGTCCTGGAGGCAGCATCTACCAAGGCTGTGGAACTAGGTGTCCTTCTACTTGTGTGGGTTCCTCAGCCACTAATAGCTGTAGCTCACTGCCAGTGGAGGGTTGCTTCTGTAAGGACGGCTATGTTCTGAGTGGGGACACATGTGTGCTAGAAAGCAACTGTGGTTGTGTTGATGACGAAAACCGCTATCACGAGGCAAGTTACCATAGACAGTATTTAAAGAAAAACAAAAACAAGAAAGAACAAATTATCTCAATTTCTATCATTGTGAGAAAAGACACAATTGCTATTTACACTGTTAATAATAGTAAAAAAAGATTCACTTTGCCAGCCTTCTTGATCATTGAGTTCTGTGGTCGTAACTGAGTAAATGATCGTGTCGTACACATTCAAATACTAATAATTAGACTGTCCCTTATGACATTACCATCCTATTTATCTTATGGTATACAATTCTATATATTTTTTTCCCCTCAGCTGGGTGAAAGCTGGTTCACCAGTTCTTCCTGCACAGAACGCTGCACTTGCAATGCTAATAACGTGATCGCTTGTTCAGTCTGGGAGTGTGGAGTACGAGAGGAATGCAGTGTTAAGGATGGTGTGCTGGGCTGTCATTCCAATGGTAAGTCCTCCCAGAAAATTCTTCCCAGTGTCAATTCTATGGTTAGATTCTTACTGTCTCTCTAACTTGCTCATAAATATCTTTTCATATGTGATGGCAAAGATAATTCCAACTAACTGCTGCTAGTAGTAAGATGCAAGAAGACATGATGATCTGTCTTGTGGTCATTGATTCCCTTCTACTGTAATTGATATCTGCAAAAACTGATGCTGCACGACAGCCTGTAAGGTCCCTTGGATTGTTTTTATCTTGATCATACAAATTCAAGAAACGAATCACCAGTGCTACAAGTTCTAAATTTGGGACTGAGAGCTGTTTCTGAGAGACTGTTTGTTAGCAAGCTTCTTACATAATTATGTATACAGATACATATTTATTTACATTCATATCGATACCTGTATTTACTCATATATTTATGTATTCTCTTATTACTACATAGGAAAGTTCTGGATTACTCTTAATTAGCATGCATTATGGCTACAACAGCATATGGAAACAGATAAACAGTTGATTTATTGACAAATTGCCAGTTTGTATGTAATTATTAAATTAAATTCAGGAGATATCTACAGGAAATTTCTCATTTCCGGGTAAATGCCCATTGCTGTGAATCTGAAATACCTCTATGAAAGTTTCTCCTTGTAATAATGATAAGTTGCTGCACTAATACAAATGTCTATGATCAGTTGAGTCCAAGGTGAAATCCAGTCCAGAATCCTTAGATCATTTTTTTCACTTTCAGGCCAAGTAACTTGTCAGGTGGCAGGAGATCCCCACTATTTCACTTTTGATGGATTGATGTACACATTTGTGGGTACCTGCACCTACACCCTGGTTCAGTCTGTCAACAACGGTGTGGACCCAATAACCATCCTTGGCAAGAATGAAGACCGAGGGCTAAGAGGGGCCACTTACCTGAAAGAAGTCTACATAGATGTGTATGACACACGAATCACCCTTCGGAAAAGCAAAGAAATCCTGGTAGGTGTTGGAGCTATTTAATCCAGCAAGAGTCATCTTAAAATCAGCTCACTACAGCAGCTGTAGGAAAAAGGACCTCTATGTTTCATAAGAAACATGCATGTATATCCTTAAAATTTACAGACACCTCACATAAATTGATGTTGTGGGGAAATATAATTCCTGACAGTTTCCCAAGGCTTGTCTTATAGTTTCGTTGTTCTATTAGCCTATCTTGGAGGTAGAGCCCAGAGCCTCTGGATCTGAGAACTGTTGTCTGAACTAAAGAATTTACCTCCCCACTTCATTAAGTATTGTCAGCTCAATCACCTATAGTTAGAGCCCTGCCCAGCTCGCCTCAGCTGAAAAGCTGATTTTTGCAACCTGTAGATGGAATATGTAATAGTGAAAGTGTGAAGAATCTAAAACTGCCAGAGTAATCCTCAGCACTCCAAGGAATGTAGATTCAACATAAAAGCATTCATGGGAGATCGTCCATACTGACAAATGATTTATGTCTCCAGCTGAACAATGAGAGGGTCTACAGTCCAGTGGAGAACCGGGTGCGGGGCGTATCCGTTGGAAATGTTGGCAGTTACCTAGTAGTGGAAACAGACTTTGGTGTGATAGTGAAATATGATGGCGATGATCATCTGGAAATAACTCTCCCACAATCTTACTTCTCAAAGGTAAGATTTACTGTGCAAACATATTGGTATTCTTTCAAAACCATTGCTTGTGTATTTATTTTCACTTTCTTTGTTCTCATGTTTTGCTACTGCATCTTTCTTCATAGCTGTGTTATAACACACATCATTTTTTTTCCTATTTTTTCTCTTTAAACCAATTTCCTTGTGTTGCAAAGGAAAACTGACAGAAAATGAGCCAGCTAGGGGAATACATCCAGCTAACAGAATTAAATGGCTTGAAGTCTTAGAGTATCATATCATCTATTTATTTTCTATTGTTGCAGTCAGTATGTCTGAAATATTTAGTACAGGGTTGATTGTCATTAGTGTTTCCACCTCATCATTCCAGAGGCAATGATTAAGAACTTACTGGGGAAGCTGGTGCAGAGCAGATTGTTTTTAGAGTAAAGTTCTTGTTTGCTTGCAGGTACAAGGCTTGTGTGGTAACTTCAACGATAATTATAAAGATGATCTGTCCTTGCCCAATGGTACAATTGTCAGTGTCACACAGTTTGGAAATAGCTGGAAAGTGGAAGAAGACAGTGATGCAGGGTAAGCATTACTTCATACCTTCCATCTTTCTTTGGAACACTCTTCCTCTACTTGCCTTGTCTATTTTACAACTTTGTAACAAACGAACAGTGTGTATGAGATTTTTCTCTTCTACAGTTAAAAGTTCAAAAGAAAAAAACATCACCACCAGAAATCACCATACAGGCCAGATGGAAATCACAGCCATTTTACTGATCCTCACACACACTTGGGGAATTAAGCTTTGGAGTAGCCCACAGTGTGGACACAGCCTATGTTTACTTTACACTGAAAAGAGTACTTAGAACAGGAGGATGGAGTTCAGGAACAGTAATGACCAGATGTCCCCTAAGGTACAGAGAGCCTAGCATGGTAACACAGTTTGTACAACCATGGGTTTACCAGCCAAAGCCCACGCCACAGTGTCCACAGAAGGCAAGCAGTGCATGCCTATGGGTTGCAGCCAGGTTCAGTGAAGAGTCCAGATCACCATACAACTTTGCAGAGATGAGGCAGGTCCATAGTCAAGCTGGGAAATCCGTCCTCTTATCAGGATCAGGTTGGGTGCCACGAAGCAGCATGGTGATTGCCGTGCAGATCCATTGCTGCTATTCTTACACTTGTAGACAGAAGTAAGACTGCAGGCTCCATCACTATTTATTCAGTACCTTTCAGTAGCAATAAACTTTCCAGCTCCTTTCTCAGTCTCACATATGTCCTTGAAACTCAAGTGCAGATGTTTTTGTGCTTTCTTGCAGTTGCTTATCAGACTCAAGAGAAGATGATGTTCCTCCTTGCACTGATGAGAATAAACCAATCATTGAAAGCCAGTGCAATGTCCTAAAATCAGACAAATTCAAAGCATGTCATGATCTGGTGGAGCCTGAAGACTTCATAAAAATCTGCACCTATGACATGTGTCAGTATGATGGCATGAAGTCTGCTCTTTGCGACATAGTTCAGTTCTATGTGGACACCTGCAGGAATCAAGGCATCACCATTACATGGAGGAATAGCACATTCTGTCGTAAGTGCACAAAAAAAATAAAAAAATAAAACAACAGAAGATTGGATGGCTGACGCCATAAGACAAACGAGCATTATTAGGTAGACAAGTTATATGAAGGATAATTAAGACAAAATTTTCAAAATAAGCAATTCTATTGCTATGATTTTATTACTTGGCTCTGTTGCTGAACTGTTTGCAAGCTGAACTAAACCCAGTGATAACAACTAGATGAGTTGTGGATGACAGTGTGGAGTTAGGATTGTTTTCGTAGCCAAATGAATGTCTTGAGATACTTCAGTGAGTCTAAAATGGAGAAATAATAGAATCACAGCATCATTTATGTTGGAAAAGATCTTCAAGATCATCAAGTCCAACTATAATAACAGTAATACAATCAGAAACAAAAAACAAAATGGGAAACTGAACACAGAGATCAAAGCCACTCACTGACAGTTCAGACAGTTGCTTTTTAAGGGCCAAGTTCTTGCCACACTCCATCCACTCAACAAAAATACCATCTAATTATGAAAAAAAGAATGAAAAGAAGATAAAGATTTTGTTTGATGAGCAAAATGATCTATAAGAAGATGGTCCTGCACCATTATTTTACAGGTGAAGTTGAAGATATCAGGCAAGAACATCTGTTTTAATGTGTTTAATAACACTGCTTCTATTCTCTTCACCCACACAGCATTGCCCTGTCCATCCCACAGCCATTACACGGCCTGTGCCTCTGCCTGCCCATCAACATGCAATGACATCTTTGCCTCATCCCTTTGTGAGAAGACAGACTCATGCACAGAGGGCTGTGAGTGTGATAATAATTATGTGCTCAGTAATGACAAGTGTGTTCCACTCAGCAACTGTGGCTGCAGGGACGATGACAACAATTACTACAGTGTAAGTAGTTCATTGTAGAGTAAATCTCTGACAGCAAAACTTGCAGGAAATTGGTTCTGTGTCCAACAGGATGAGAAAGGAAAGTCTTCAGAGTCTACCATTTTAAATGCATTTCATTTTTTAGCAAAAGCTGTGGACTTAAGTTGTTAGAGGATGCAGGAATGTGGTAATTTGCACCTTGAAGCCAACATTGAGGCATACTGGAAACCTGATAACAGTTAATTGGGTGGTCTATCCTATTCCTATTATGTGTTCTAATTCCCTTGTGGAAAATAAATGGACTGAGATTGCCCCTCTCCCAGTTTCTTGGTAAGATTACACCTAGATTGAGCAGTTGTGGAATGGCCAGCAGGATGCACCTAGCCACTCTCCATTCATTTTGCTACTGACTTCCTATTGCTCAGCACCTTGGTAATATAGCATAATTTGTGTCCAGGCTGGGGATACCTGGATTACTCCGCACTGCACCAAAAGATGTGAATGTCAGCAGAATGGTGTCATCAAATGTCAGAGTTATGGATGTGATTCTAAAGAAACCTGCGTGATCAAAAGTGGAAAATACAAGTGCAATCCAACAGGTACGTTCAGGCAGATCTTCATCTGCTATTACATGAAGACTAGAGAAGGAGGAGGGAGGGATGTGAGTGTGCATTCTTTCTTCTGTGGCACTTCCAACCTTTACAACATGAAGAGGCAGGTCTGACAGTACTGTTGATGACACATTATTAAGCACAAAAAAGGCCTCATTTCTCAGAATAGGAAATTACAGTACGAAACAGGGAATTTGAAGAAAAGAGTAGAACAAGAGTTTGAAAATTGATGTACACCTAGAAACATGGCAGGTCATTCTCGCTGATTTAAATATATATATATATTATATATATATCCACCTGCATTTACCAAAAGTAAAAGTCTATTACGTACATCTATGAGTCCTTTGGCAATCAATTTTTTATTTTCTCCTGCATATTGATTTGAAAATATGACAAGTAGAGGCAAAACAGGACAGAGCAGATACTTAATAGCCAACAGATACTTATTAGCCAATCTTGGTGCTTTTCATCCAGTACTTGCTTTGGCTAAGTTCTTACATTGAGGTGTCAGCCCTGCTGTGTTATAGTTAATCCCATGTTCTTATTGTAAATTGGACAGTTTAGTAGGTATCTTGTTGCCTAATGCCTCTACACTTCAATTTTCAAGAATAGGACGGCATATGTCCTATTGTATTAATGACCAGTGCGGGAGCATAGAGCAAATCCAGCTATCCCTTGCTCCCTTTTCACAGAGTGTCACAGTTGAAGCACCACAGCAGTCTTAAGGAATTGGCTTTGCACACTGTAGTCAAAGAGAATACTTAGATGATAGTCATTGCATCTGAAAGGTCTGGTGAACCCAATGACCAGTTTAGTAACCTCAAAAGAGATCAGTGTTACAGCAGTTACACAGTCTAACTTCAAAATTAGGCACTGCTTGTCATGTTCAAATAATTTTGTTGTAATATATTGCTGAGGATTATGAAACCAACACCTTTACAAGCCCATTGCAAGCCATGCTGTGTTGCAGTCATTCCTCTGCTGAGGACCGATGTGTACAGCTTAGTGCCTACAAAGGTAATAAACCCTACTGCCATGCTTCAGTTCTATTGGTTCCCACTGGTTCTCAGCAGAAGAATGAGTTTCTCTGGTTGGCTCTCCATCTCAGTGCCCATTTGCTAGGGTGATGCCTGAGCACACATTTTTATTTAGAGAGGATTGCATGTCAGCAGCAATTATTTTTATCTAATCTGTATTAAACAGATTTATGATAAGATTTGGAAGGCAATGAAACACCTTTTCTTTAGGTTTTGGGAAGTGCCGGATCATAGGCGATCCACATTATATCACATTTGATGGTTTGGTGCACCACTTCCAAGGGAAATACACGTACATTCTGACTCAGACCATCCCTGACCTACCTGACACTCTGACACAGTTCAGTGTTGAAGGCATGAACTATCCTCTTCGTCTGAATCGACGCATCACTTACCTGAAAGAGGTCATCATCAACGTTTACAATCACGAAGTGCGATTCAGGCAAGGCAAGCAGATACTGGTAAGTCTCTCACTGACTGCAGAGCACAGACAAAGGTTCTCCTTTGTAGTAAAACAGATAAATAAAAGGCTTGTTCTAAAGAATGTAAGTATTACATCTAACAGTGTTATTACAAAAGTACTATGGGGAAAAATTGTGGATTTAGTTGTGTTCTTTTTTTTTTCTAATGCTGTGAAAGATAGATTCTATTAAAAAAGAATAAATAAATGGACATCTAGGAATAAAATACCAAATATCCAAAACTTACAATAAAGCCACACAAAGTATGATCAGTGGTAGGGACAAGAGTGAATTATGCTGGGAAAACTTCATTTCTGCCCTCTTTGTTGGTCCATAATAGCATACATTGGCTCATAAATGCATATTTGTTCAGCAGTGGAAATCTCTCAGGAATGACAATGATGTAAGAACACTGTGTCCAGATCACTTTCCTTAATATGTGATTTTGTTACTTTAAAAGTTGAATACTGCATTTTTTACCAGGTTAAAATATCACGTATTTATCATAAAGCCAGAAAAGAGGAATGCTCCTTTGCAGTATTTACCTGTATCAAAGCCACATATGAATTTGGCATGTATATTGTAAGTATTAACTTATTCTTTCCCTTTTAGTTGGATGGTGTAAGGGTGAGAGCCCCTGTTCGTCCTCATGACGGTATTCGTATCTATCAGAGGATAACAAGAATTTACCTGGAGACAGATTTTGGCTTATACCTGAGCTTTGATGGTGATCAAAATGCAGGTAAGTGATACTAAAACAATCTGCAGGAATATATATGCACTGTGTCAAATAATGTTATCATTACCAAGTATGCCTAAACTCAAGGTAAGATTAGAAATTTTCACCCTTTAAGCCTGTGGTTTTTTTGTGACACCATCTTCCAGAAAACTGAAACAAAAATTATTTCTCATGGAAGTTGGCACTTCTTTATCTGCGTCCACCTGAATTTAGGAGAAATTCTATGTGGAGTCAGACTGTTCTGCTATTTCTAATGTTAAGTAAGGCTTGAGTGATGGAAACAAAAGCAAATGACTTTAAGCTGCTGATCAGAAAGATAGGGGCAAGTGTGGATCTGCCCCTTTCCCAGCTTAACCCAGTTACATGACTGAGGTCCCCAAGCTGAACAACTGAGAGTGCATTCTTTTATGTGCTTCCTCTCAAGCGTGTTCCAGATAATCTCATTCTTCAGTGTTTCTCAACAGGACTTCTGTATCATGCATACAGAACTCATTCATGTAAGCTGAAAACACATTACCTCCTCTATTCAAAGTGGAGTTACCCCTGCTTTACGATGTAACACAGCCATGGTTTTTCTGATGATTTCAAATCCTGCATCACACTACCAGCTGCAGTCTGAATCATGGAATTCAGTACTTCACACTTCTTTCCACCTCCTCCATATACTTGGAAGAAAATATTTCTTTGTAATGGCTATTTTTTCCTTTGAACTTTCCTAGATATAAAGCTGGCCAACACCTACAACAACAGAGTAGAAGGTTTGTGTGGTAACTTTGACGGGAGATCTAGAAATGACTTCACAAACCCAGATGGTGTTTGGCTGAAGAATGTGAATGCATTTGGTGAGAGCTGGAAGGTTCCTGTGAAAAGAACCTCTCGTTTCAGGTACCTAGTTTTCTAATTAATATCCCTGGCAAGCACAGCCACTGGAAGTCAGGAAATTAAGCCATAGTTAATATCCAGGTCTAACTATGCAGTCAGGTTTCTGTTACTTCTTCTTTCTTTAGTCTTCCAAGGAGTTTTCCTACTCAACACTAAGGTGCAATAGCAGTGCCTTTCCATCTTGCCAAAAGAGGCCTGAGCTGTCACTGCATTGCTTTAGTTCAGTGTGCTTCTTTGGAGTCACAGCCATTACAACAGCTAAGGCACAGGTATATATGGTATCTGCCAAGCTCGTGGGTCCTGGCAAAGGTTAAATGCATCATTTGCTGGATGGGCAGGCAGATCCTGGTTTAGTGTCATCCCTCCCTCTGGAACATGAAGGCACTTTCAAAATCCATCAAGATGAATTCACGGTTCCTCACAGAAGAGATTCTTCTGGTATCTAACTTCCCTATTTTCATGACTACATTGTGTTTTCTGCTAGTACAAAAAAAACCTGGGACGTTCTTTTGAATCAAAATCAGTGTGATATTTGTGATCAGGCCAAGCTGCCCTAATTAGTCCATACAGAACACTGAAACAGGGAACTAAGTTTTCTTCTCTCCTTCCAGCTTTTCAATTTGCTTTGAAAGGTTTTCGAGGTTGCTTAACCACCAACAAAATTCATTATATTATTTGTATTTCTTTTCAGTATGTAAATAGAATTGTATTAGCCATCAGGATACAATTTAGCCGTGAAAACCTGTCCAGCAGAATAGCTGAAAGCAGCATGTAGGCTAATATTGAGCATAGAGAGGCTCTGGAAAGTTATGCCTGGAGAATTCTGACACTTCAGGCATGTAGCCAGTTCTCCAGTGAAAGTGAACATACCTCCAAGAAATGGTGGTCTACTACGCTGCCTAGCATTCAATTATTATTGAATGGCTTAGGTGAAGGAGGCCTGCATGAAACCTGTGTCATATCGAATGTCTGTGGAGATAACAACAGCTATTCTGTTAGATTTAAAAACCCATATATCTCTAAAATGGTAGGAATTGTTCTAGTACATCTTTGATTTACTTTATATACCCACTCCACATTCAGTATAAAAATTGAGAAAGAAATAAGCTGACAATTCTATCACAAGGCAGAGATGCTGTTACTTGCAAACTAGTGCTATGAATGCTGGATGTACAGAGATCTGATGGTTTCATAATGACTTCATTTCCAGCCGAGAAGCTGTTGTGGAAGATGAGAGTGATGAGGAACCAGATACAGGGCTCTATCAAGGCTGCAGTGAAAATGAGCTGATGCAAGAAAACAGCACTTCTAAATGTCAAATCCTGACTGCATTGGACGGTCCTTTTGCAAATTGTCATTCTGAAGTCCCACCAGAGCCCTACTACTCGTAAGTGTCTGCTGCAATCTGGGCAATTTTAATCTGCACTTCCAAAACTATTTTGGAGCTTGTCTCTAATAAGAACTGTATATCTTCAGTTTCCAGGAGCAGAGGATAGTAAATGTCTTCGGAGAACTGTCCAGAGCTTCTATTAGTTATATGTTTAGTTCCCCTTATTATTTTTTTTTTTAATTAAGATTTGTTTTCTCTCTATTTAGTTTCACTTTTCTGTTATCTCTAGAAAGTAGCTTTCCTCTTTACCTAAGGCAGCAGCACTGAACATTATACCTGTAGGTTGGGATCTCCAGTGTTCTCAGAGTTCTCATTCACATTCAGTGATAATTTAGTCAGTACCTGCCCCTATTAGATTCCTTTCAGAAATTGTAGTTTTGTAAAATGCAGTCTTCAAGTCAGAGCTGCAGAGACTAACGCTGTCAGTGACAGTTCTTCAGTCTTTCACAGAGTGGTGCAAAAAAACAGTTTAGTGAAGAATAACTTACATGGCAGTGGCAAGAAATTTCCCTCTGTTCATCTGGCCTCCTATGTACACAGTTCCCACACACCTGGTTTTGAACCATATGAAACCTGTTGATTAATTCTTAGGATCATCATTCATCCATCATCAGTCAAAGAATGGCCAAGCAGCTGCCAGATTTCTTTACTCATGTAGTTGTAAGTCATGTACAATGAAAGGTGGTGCCCACTTCAAAGCCTCTCTTAGCTGTGAGAGGAACGTGAAAGTGCCTTAAACCAAACAAATGGACCATTGACTTCAGGGTCTATATCCTGATTCTTAATGTAAGCCCACCTTTCTCCTCACTCTAGAATTTGATTGGGCAGCCCATTTTACTTTCTTAGTGGCTGCTTTATTTTTCTGAGATACTGTATATTTGCAGATCCCATTCACCTCAGTTCTCACTGCCTCTGAAAATCAGGCCACTGATACTCAGATGATCAGCAAAGTTGAGAAGGTAGCACCAGCAAACAAAAAATAAAAGGTATAGAGCATGAATGCTTTCTCATGTTGCATACAGGAGCTGTGTCTTTGATATGTGTGTGGAAGAAGATGCTGCTGAGACGTTATGTCGCCATCTGAAAGAGTACGTGCTTGCTTGTCAGGAGCAAGGAGTCGATATGGAAGGCTGGAGGCAACAGACTGCTTGTGGTAAGTACAGGAAGAAAATGGAAGTGTGGTTTCTGGCTAAAGGACTCTCAAAATGTGAGATTAGAAGTTTTTGCTAGAAGCTTTGCATGTCATGGATGTCATATCATGAATGGTCTTACAAACATACAGAAAAGGTCTTACAGACATTGATGCACACTTCAATCTTGTTCGTAGTTTAGCACACACACTTCCTCTTCTGTTGCTGCCTCTGAGTCTTAGATTGATGTTTTGTACTAGACTCCACCTTACAAAGTTACGTAGGGGAGTAGAGTAGTCAGCTCCCCTGCCATGAGAAGTTCCATGAGAAAAATAAAACATCTCCATTCCCAACTGGTCTTTCAGACTGAAAAATGCTGAAACAGAATTTACAATAATCTCAAACCTCTTTTTCCAAACATTTTTTTTCCCAAGCTGAGTGGTTAATCCAGGCCATACTTACCTTGCATTACCCATGGGTAGAGGATTTTGTATTTCTGAAGTACGCTTCTCAGAGCTGTGAAACTACTCTGATGCCTTCAGCTACTCCATATGTGTGAGAAGTAATTTGATATCAGTGAAAACCTGGACTCTGAGCACAGCATATGAATAGCTTTGAGAATGGATTTCCTTACTGTCTGGTCATTCACTTATAACTTCATTACCATTATATATGTATGAATATTTCTGTGTATGTGTGCTCATCATTTTTCCCTTACAAAACAGCTCTGAAGAGGCAACGTGTAGCTGCAACCTGTTATAACTGGACTCTCCTTATTTTTACAGAGATGTCGTGTCCATCCAACAGCAAATACAACTCATGCATGACTGCATGCCCAGCATCCTGCAGCGACATGACCAGCCCCTCCGAGTGTGAATCGCCTTGTGTTGAAGGCTGTGAATGTCTCCCTGGCTACATTCTAAGTGACTCTGACTGCGTGCCTTACAGAGAATGTGGCTGCACATACCTCGACAAATATTATGAGGTACAATGTCTCAGCAGGCCAGACAGCCCCCGCAGTGCTAAACAATATTTTCTTGTGCTAATTATTTTGATAATCTCTTTGTTCTCCTCAGCATGTAACTTTGAAACAAAGAGCAATTTATTTAATAATATTCTGGTCTCTGGAGGTAGGGAAGAGAGAATGTATTGCTCAGTCTGCCTCTGAAACCCTGCCTGTCAGAATACTTTGCAGGCACTTGGGGGAAGAATATGATTACACTCTGACCTCCTTGTTAATTTTTCATCTTTATTACTGTAAACAGCCAGAATAGGTTCTAAAATGTGTAATACACCAGTCATAGAAAAATTCCCTTGGACACCATGGTCCCTCTCCTCTCAGTGAAGAGTGGCACAGAAGGGGCTGAGTCTGTAATGTTGGCTGCAGCATGAAGAGAACCCCATCGAGGTTGGATTCTGAGGAATCCAGAGATCCCACACTTCCAGCTGTGGGATAAAAAGCTTTGTTCTGGCAGTGAAGATTTGATATAGACAAAGCCTAAAGCAAGTAAAGGTGTTATGGGAGGAGGCAGACATTCTAAACAAATGGGGCTTGCCAGAGAAGTGACACATGGCACCTTTGCACATTGTCTTGGAGGCACAACATGATGCATTTGCTACTTTATCTCCAGCAACAGTTAGATACTGTTGTTTGTCCATGTACCCAACCTGGGGCTAGGATCTCACACCTCGAACTTTCATCAATATTCCTTGAGTTTCAAGGAACTGGGTTAATGAGCTGTTTGCTTGCTTTCTGTACTCAAAGTACAAAAAAGAGAGATCTGCCATGCTGTCTTTCATCAAGAAGAATCAGAGTAGCATGGGGCTCTAGTGTTCCATTCATGTTTTTGATACTGATATTTAATATTTTTTAACATTCATCTGCTATCTTCCAGATTGGAGAAGAGTTCACCACTGATGACTGCTCCCAGAAATGCCAGTGCACAGAGAGCTCCACTGTCACCTGCACTAACATAGTGTGTGGTTCTGATGAAATCTGTAACATCGCAAACTACACTCGTGGGTGCTACAGGAGTAAGTGAAACACTAAACCTTCACTGCTAAGAAGTCTTGAGTTACTGCTTATAGGATGTATCTGGGTCTGGGCTATTTGCAGCAGTCTGAACAGAAGAAATAATAAGCTGACTTAATAAGATTACTGGAGAACCTTCTCTGATGTTTTGTCATAGAAAGCGTTTCTTTCCCATACTCCTGTTATCAAACACAAAACAAATAACAGATCTTAGAACACAGGGCATGTCCAGCAGTGGCAGTGTAATCTAACCAAGAGCAATTCTCTCAGGGCTGGATTACATGAGATTCACAAGCCTTTCTCCCTCCTTTTTGATAGCTGGACCATGTATGCCAAGTCCTTGCCAGAATGATGGAATTTGCTCTGAAACAACCAACGGTACCTCTGACAGCTACTACTGTGAATGTACAGAGCTGTACACAGGACAAAGCTGCAACATTGAAAGGATAGGTAATAAAATTAGTTTGGATTTCACTGCCTGAATTACACACACCACTAGTTTTTTGTTTTTGTTTTTGTTTTTTTTTGTTTTGTTTTTTTTTAAAAAAAAAAAAAAAGAGGTGTATCATTATGGAGAAGACTGAGCTGGCTCTTAATTTCCATGCTGTGAATCAGTAAGGAACTCAGTGGGAGAGGGTGTCAGATCTGTCTGGGACCTCATCACATCTTTTCAAGGGCAGGTTGTGTTTTAGTCCCAGGCACAGTGGAAGCTGACACTAGAAATATTCCAGTACAGGTTCCTACCAAGTCAGTGACACTATTGCTTCAGGTAGAAACTGGGCCTTGTACCACAAGCTGGGTGGTCAGGTCTGTATTAGTACATTCAAACAGAAAGAAGGGGGCAGATCCCTCAGCAAACTGATACTAGAAAGCATGGCAGCAGGGCTCTGCAGAGTATACAGGACCTTGGTCTAACACCATTCCAGAAAGCCAGTTCAGTCAGAGAACACAATATAAATCAAGCAGACAAGCACGTCTGATTCCACAGAGTGCAGTTTCACACTTGAAATAGAGGAGATCCTTCGGTTCTCAGTGCTCTTAGCACTTACAGTGACCGGGCTCATTTCTTCTTCAGATGACGCCAGTATCCCAGAGAGCAGTTCTCAGAGCAACACAGTTGCCATCGCTGTTGGAGTTACAGTAGCAGTGGTTGCTGTTGTCATTCTCATCACCTCTACAGTGTATCTCTTCAGGTAAGACTATTCCTGGCTTTGCTACATTCAGCAAGGGCAAGACATACTCACTTCAGCGTCTGCACACCTGCTATGCCACATCTGCAGAAACAAAAAGGAAGTACAGCATTCAAGATATCATTTGAGGAGTATGAGGGAAAGCTTTTTTCTACAGGAATGAAGAGGTTCCATTCCTATTACATAAGGCATATGCATCACTATCACAACACTCGGGGTTCTTCAGGGTCTGACATGCACACTCACACCACGGTTTGACCTCCCATTGCAGATAAGAAATTAAAGATGGTTGTTGGTGTTTGTTTGTTTGTGTACAGAAGGAGCAGAAAGGCAGATGCAAATATCAATGCACGGAATTCAGCTTTGCACAAGTCTGAGGATACATCAGGTGGTGGAGTACGTGAACACAATTATGGCTACGTAGTGAATGCTGCATTTGACCAAGATGAACCCCGAAATACATACCTATAGTTAGCATGTTTTGTTTTGTTTTTCCCAATTCATATGTATTACTTTCTGCTCTTGTATTTTTAATAATATTTCCAACACTTTCAAAATAATAAATAAATAATTGCATTTACTGAAGGCTTCTGAAGTTTTTCATCCGGAATATATCTCAGCTCTCATGTTGCAGACTCAAACTGAAGTAAGTCTTAACTTAACTTGTCCACAGAGGCTGTTGAGGTAACATTAAGTCCAGGCTGAATTCAGAAGCACAGTTGTGCAGTGCCATCACATCCATACCTCTGATAGAGGCACTAGCAGCAGACTGACAAGGTCAGAATTAATGATAGCATCTCATGCAGGTTGTCGTGACACCACCATATCCAAATACTTAAACAGGAGAGAAACAGATGACTGAGCTGGAAACAGTTTTGCTCTTTTGTCAAGGCATGATTGATTGGGGAGAAAAGAAAAAATAAAACAATATCAAACTGATCTGATAACAGATAACCCACTCCATGCATCCCACAGGGACGTGCCAGTCTGAAAGAAGTAATTATTGGAGTGACAGCAGCCTCCTTGCTGTCTGTCTGGAGTGGACAAGAATGAGGACTGTCATCTGCCCTTGTCTGTGGGTGCTAATGGCAGGCAACAAAATCTTCATCAACAATGAAATCCTGTCAAAAGTTCTCTTGAGGTCTTTGCAAACTTTTAAGTTGTCACACTTACAGATGTGGTTTGAGATTTGCATCAGCTCAGGCTTGGACTCCATAAGGACACTTCAGTAGTAGAATATCAGAAGTGTTTGTGGCAAGATTTAGGCATTGTACTGATTTTGGCTGAGGTAGACCTGATTTTTATCAGAGCAGCTCCTATAGTGCTATGTTTTGGATTTGTGGGGAAAAGAGAAGGGAAGGAGAAGGAGAAGGAGAAGGAAAAGGAAAAGGAAAAGGAAAAGGAAAAGGAAAAGGAAAAGGAATCAATGTTGATAAAACACCAATGCTTTAGTTATTCCCAAATGGTGCTTACAAAAGTCAAGGTCTTTTCAGTTCCTCACACTGCCCTGCCAGAGAGCAGGCTCGTAGCACACCAGAAGCTGGCAGGGCGAATAGCCAGGACAGCTGGTCCCAATGAGCAAAGGAATATCCCAAACCACGTGACATCCAACTGAGATATAACAGGATAATGCTGCTGTTCCTGTGCTCCTGCATTGGACAGGCTGGATCTTCAGTGTTAATCCAATGTCCCAACACCACTCAGGGGGCAGAAGCTCTGCCTAGGCATTGTATAAGCCCTGAGCAAATTTCCAGTGGCACGAGTGAAGCTCTTAGACACAAGGAACAATTGACTAAAAATTTTATTGATGGCAGCAGCTATTTTGGGAGAAGCTAGTTAACCTCATTATTTTACAAAGGGCTGAACAACCTACAGTGAGGGAAGGGAGTGATGGAGAGAGGTAGAGGAAAGGTCAGGATGACCATCTTGGGTTTCATCCACATTTCTGGTTCAGTTCCTGATCTGTGGATGATGGCAGTGAGTGCACACACAGCTCCTCTGAGTTACACTATTTATACATCATTACTTCACATGTGCAGTTTGAGATTTAAAATACTCTGGAAATGGATCGGTGGGGCTTCAAGTGGTCTCCCCTCACCAAATCTACTGCTTGTTAACCTTTCTGAGTGCCCAGGTATTGTTTGTGATGATCTCTCCCTGCTCTCAGTTCACTTGTTGTTGCTCAGCAGTTCTGCATGGTCTCATGAGATAAGGAAATATGTCAGACAAGAGCTTCCTTGCCTTCAGCAAAGCCCCTTCCTTCAGCCACACCTTATCTCCTTCTTGCAAAGACCTCGTTTTACTCCTCTACCAAATGTTTGCTTTTCAACCTCCCTCAGCACTGCTAGCCAGAAAAGCACTTGTAATCCCCATGGGCAGTCAGGTGGACAAAAGGCATTTTGCTCGGGTCCATTCAAGAACATACCAGCTGTCCATACATGCACAGCCCCGCCATTGAGGAGTGAATGTGAATGGAAAGGGGCTTTCAGCCTCACTACGTAATGAGAATGAATCAGTGTGAGGGACCTACCTGCCTACAAACAAATTGCCAACGTCATGCTGCAATTTCACCACATTTCTAAACACGGCTTTCCTGCCTGTTCAGCAGCAGCTTCCTATTTCTCTCCTGTACTTGCTAACAGTGCAGTTCTGTGAATGTTGAGAGCTGCTGACTGTGCTCGCTTCCTGCTGTAGCTGCTGGGAGCACAGGATGCCCCACACCCTGCAGGATCACAGCTCCATTTCTCCCAGGTAATGCAGCCTATCTGTACACAGGTGAAGCAGATTTCAGGGTTTCCATGGCTACACTTTGCTATTTCAGTAACGTAGGAATTGCTACGGGTTTCCACTGCAAAGCCTTGTAAGTGCTTCAGACTTGAAAGGGGGTAATAAAGAAAGCAGAACTGCAATGCAGTACTTCACTGAATTATCTAATTCTTGATAATAGAAGCCAGAAAGATGACAAATCTGACACTACTCAGATCTTACAAATCAATCGGTTCTCCTGACACTGGGCATTAAATCTCCTGCTTGGTTCAGCTCACTCAGAGCACACATCTGCTGGCAGTGAACCTTCCTTTCTGGCAACAGCCATGGGCTGGCCACAGCTGCTCAGCTGCACTCTCCCACCCCTCGGCTCAGAGGACGTGCTGGGCACGGCCACGCGCTCCTACACCTGGAGGAAATCCCTGGGTCACAACAGAAAGACACATGAAAAGCCATCCTTGACGTCTTTGCCCTAAAACGGCAACTGGGACGGGCTCTGAGCTCCACCTCCGTCTCTTCTCTTTGCCAGCAAAGAAGTCAAGTGGCAGCGCACCGCACCACCACTCCTTCTCTGGAGGACTCCTGGTGAGAGATGCTCGTTTACCCCTCTCCCCATAGGATCGCTGCATACCCGGCAATCGGGTACAGCAACAACGCGAGGCAGCAGGCAGCCGCCCTCTCCTCGCTATTTATAGCGGCCGGGAGGAGCCAGGGATCGGGACGGCTTCCGCCTCCGGGCTTGTTCGGGGCCGCGGCAGCAGCAGGACGGACGCAGGGGTGAGCGGGGGAGTGGGGAGAGCTCGAGCGGGGAGAGGGGAGCGGGGAGCGGGAGCCTGCAGCAGGATGCGGCCCCGCAGCTTGGGGCACCGCGGCCCCGCCGGTATACGAGAGCGGCTGCCACCGCCCGACGAAGCCGGCCCGCGGGGGCTGTTTTGGGGAGAGCCTCAATGGGAGTAGGACTTGTCAGGGGGGACAGCTCGGCCCCCTGACCCCAGCAGAGAGCAATGGGATGGGGGTGAGTGCTGGGAGCTGTTGATGGCCCACGATGGCTTTTGCTTCAATTGCTCAGCAGGACAAGGGTGAATTTCATTCCTTGCCCTCTGCCAGCACACTGATCACAGCCAGGCCCTGCAAACAGCATCCAGCACAGCAGCGGCCAGCTGTCACTTGCGTGTGCTGCAAGTGCCAGGCACTAATGACCTCCTGACATGCCAGCCCCCAGCAAACAACTTCTGTGTACCCCAGAGCTCCCCTCGTGCCTTGCCCTGGGCTGCCCAGCCAGAGAAGAATGTCCTGAGCTGGATTTTGCAAGATGGCAGCAAATGAGAGCTTCAGTGCCGCCCACCCTGGAGATCCCCAGCCTGGGGACCTGATTGAGATCTTTCGGCCAGCATACCAGCACTGGGCTCTCTACCTGGGAGATGGGTACATCATCAACGTAACACCTGTGGGTAAGGCTGGTGAGGTGGGGTGGGTGCTTTGGGATGGCGGAGAGCACTGTGGGGCAGGTGGTCAGCCCCAAATGGCAGCTCCAGGATGGGAGAGAGGAAAGGATAGGGGCTGCAAGCCCCATGGGTGGCATCTCCAGGGGCCAGACAGAAGCTCTCTGGGGTCGTGGCCAGGCTGTGTGGGACCTGCCTGGCTCACCCTGTGCCTTCCCCAGAGGAGGGACCGCCAGCCACATTTGGCAGCGCCAAGTCGGTGTTCAGCCGAAAGGCCATGGTGAGGATGCAGCTTCTGAAGGAGGTGGTGGGAAACGACACCTACCGCATCAACAACAAGTACGATGGCACCTACGCTCCCCTCCCTCTGGAGGAGATCATCCGACGTGCCGAATACCTCATCAACCAGGAGGTGTCCTACGACTTGCTGGGAAACAATTGCGAGCACTTCGTCACGCTGCTCCGCTATGGCGAGGGGGTCTCTGAGCAGGTAGGCAACACATGCTGCCCAGGGCCCATCCTTGTGGGGTTGGCATGGAGACGCTTAGTGTGTCTGTGCACTGTGGCACAGCTCCAGCTGTGTACAGTACAGCCCCTGGGCTGGGGTCCAAATCATCACAGGCTCACAAAATACTCTGAACCAGGAGGCTCCCTGGGGCTGGGGTACTACTTTTGTTCAGCACAAGGATGAAGGCATGGGATCGCTTACTCATTTCATTGCCCTGATTAGCTCTACCTGCTCTTCATTCATGTGCTTATGTTTTGCTCTCC
The DNA here is from genome assembly GCF_026119805.1 of Tympanuchus pallidicinctus. Lineage (NCBI taxonomy): Eukaryota > Metazoa > Chordata > Aves > Galliformes > Phasianidae > Tympanuchus > Tympanuchus pallidicinctus. The sequence goes on along the minus strand of NW_026294739.1, from coordinate 12,433,056 downwards.
CTCCGCAGGCCAACCGAGCCATCAGTGCCATCGGGTTTGTGACAGCGGCTGCAGGTGCCTTCTCTCTGCTGGGCCTGTTGCGGAGCCGGAGCCGAGAGAGGCAGTACTGAGAGGCCACCGGGCAAGAGATGTCAGGCAGGAGCTGCTGGCGACACAGGGTGGTTCATGCCCTTACTCCCAGCAGTGCCTCTCTCAGAGGGCAGCCCCAGTCTGTTTGCTACAGCCGCTGCCATGGCATCACCAGCAATGTCTGGCAGCATTCACGACTGAATTATTCTCACGCCTCAGGGATCTGCTGAGGGTTTTGGCACATGAACTGTTTTTACAGAATGCATCCTGTGGGCTTTCTATGAATAATCTTTCCTAACCTGTGTGAAGGAGCATTTTTACTTGTTTTTAACCTTTTTTGTTTTTATCTCCTTACCAGAAGTAATGCAGCAGCGCTGCTGTAGAGGCCTGTGCGAGACTAGATAGATGATGATGGAGCTCTTTTCCAACCATAATGATTCTACAGTTCTATGATTATAAAGAAAAACCTCAGGGCAGTCTTTGTGCCTGGAGCTGGGCCCATTGCAGTGACCAGCATGACAGACCCTTGTTCCAGCACAAGTCTTCTCCCAGCCAGCAGGACAGCACAGCCCATGTCCCACACCTGGAGGTTGAGCTGCGTAACATCTCCATGCCTACAAAGTCTCACTGTCTCTGAGCACAAAGATGGCATGCAACTCATCCTAGGAGAAAGGTTTTGAGTGGAAGTGTGATTTATGATTCTTCATGGAGAGTGTTCAGCTTGCATGTTTGGAACTGTATTTTTTTGCAGGTTGCATATAAGAAATGAAATCTAACTGTGCCTTCACCACGTGCAGCATTCTGGAGAAATAAGAGAAGGGAGCAAGAGCTGTCAGTAAGCAGCTTGCTATTTTTGTCTGCTCTCACCATGTATATAACTGGACCAGAAGCTTTTTTTAAACAATGGTTGTTTCAGTGTTTGAAATAACAAAGCCAAGCCTTCTGGTCATATTTTGTAGTTAATACAATGAAATAATATTGTTGGTTGTTTTGTTTGCTTGTTTTTTTAACATGGAAAATGTATTAAAATAAAACTGGGCTCTTGGTAACAGAACCTGGAAGCCCTGTTCTAATTTCCTGTAAAAGTAGTCAGAAGATCTTTCAAGACTAAACTTAGGAAGTGTCTGATTAATGTGAAGATGAGAACAAGCGCAGCCTGGCTCAGCTTCCTGAACGATGCAACTGAAGAGCAGTGGTGCACGTTAACCTCTGCTTCTTGGCGTGACTTGGATAAAGCAAGCAGCTCTGTGCAACTTTCCACCCAGTGTGCCCTGAGAGCAGCAGTGCCACGTGGCACCCAAGAGAGAACTAAATTTGGGTAAAGAGGCAGCTATTCATTCCCTGGGTGCATATCCCAGCCCAGCTCCAGCCTGCTGCAGTGCTTGAGCTGAAATTTTCCCTGTGCTCAGCACATTGTGTCTGCAAAAACTGGCAGGGGAGGGTGAAGTAAGGACAGCATGTGCACCCTCCCACATTTGAAATTTATTCCAGAATGGAAGAAAACCAGAATTGCCTTTTAAGTGGAATTTTGCTTGGAAGCTGCAGTTTCATTTAATGCAGGATTTTGCAGTTGCTCTTGTGCTCCTTGGTGCAGTCAAGGTTAGGTCACTAATTGGGTCATCAAGCCCCATGGGTGCAGTGACAGGGTTTAGTGGAGCAGTGTCTAAGTGCTGGAGCAGCAGCAGTCATAGCTTCGCTGTGCTCAGTGTTGTTGAGCCTTTGTAGGAGGTGCTGGCAAGGCTGAAGAGCTACCGTTGCCATGGAGCAGAGTCAAAGCTGTTATTTTAGCAGCAAGAGAAAGAATAATCCTCGCCTCTATTCCAGGACACAGCTAGCTTGCCTCTGAATGGAAGGGTTTGTTCAGAGAGCACAGGAATCCAAGCCCAGTGCTTGTGGAGTGACGCAAACAGGACCGGTCAGCGGGGACAAGGCAGCCCTGTGCCCAGCTGCAGGCTCTCACCTAGTCCCTGTGCTCATAGCTGGGGTTAATGTAAACTTCAGCTGTGCTTCTTGCTGCAAAGTCCTTGGTATTCACAGGAGGCCAGTTCGGATCCCTCTGCAGCATCTGCTGCCACTTTCGGTACTGGCTTTTGGACTGATACCCAACACAGGTTTTAATCAGCATCCAGAGGTGCTTGTTCTGCAGGAGAACATCCTGCAGAGTGACACAGCACAGCATTAGTGGGAGGACACCAAAGCCAGCCCCTCTGACATGTGCCAGCCCGATATACATTCAACTCCCTGTGTGAGCCATGGCAATCCTTTTCAGTACAGGTATTGCACTTTCCTCTTGTGGTGAGGGACACTGCATGCTTGCTGCCTTGCAGGCAACAATACCTGCCACTGGATGCAACTCCATGCTCCCACCCAGGGTGGCACAGTCATCTCTGACCCACAAAGCATCATTTGTGTCAGATGTGTGACAGTGCTCACACTCTACAAGCTTAAGACACGTGGGCTAAGTCATTTCTATCAGGTGCTCTATCACGTAGATTTGATTGACACACAGTGACTAATAAGGAAAAAGGAGAAAAAATGAAAAAAAAGCTTAAGGTTTGTGCTTCTGCAGGAAGAACGTGGCTGCTAACAGAGGAAGAAAGTCCTGAACAGATGCCGCTCACTGCTGGGAGCAGAGAGTAAATGAATGCACTCACCTCTGTAAAAAAAGATACACAGAAGGTGACCAGGAGCATCAGTAGGACATAAACTCTCCAGATCACAGGAGTGCAAAGAAACTGTTGGAAAAGACAGGAGCGGCAATTAAGTTTGAGTGCCCTGCCAAGATTTGCATCTGTTCCTAATGACTGGAGAGGCTGACTAATACTTTCTCGATGGCAAGCATGGAGAAGTCCGTAGGCAGTGACAGTAATTCCTCGTCACAGAGATTTGGAGGGGCTGATGCCAGATTCGCCATGGCATGCAGCTGCCTCACATCACCACTGACCCTGAGACAGACACCAGCAGATCAGCATTCAGAGCCCAAATATTCCAGAGAGCTGCAGCCTCCTACATGCAAACCCACACTCTGTGCTGTTGTGTTTTTTTGTTAGGAAGAACAGCTCAGCAAGAAACAAAGCACTTTTTCTTCTGCCCATTGCAGTCTGGAGGGGAGGGCTGCCTCATCAATCAAGCCCTTGTTGAATGGATGATAGAGAAATTTGAAAGAGATGCCCAGGCAACGTCAAACCAGTGAGTTCATTTCTAGTGTGGCCATACCTGTAGCTTGTGCTGTGTGCATAGGTAAAGGTCCAGCAAAACAAAAAATAAATGCATGTTCTGTCTTTGTCTTCACTTACCTGCATGCCACTGTACACAGCATCCATGTCAGCAAGGAAGAGGAAGAGGCAGACGGCGAGCTGGAGGGTCAGAATGGCTGAAAATACATCTGGAGAAACAAGAGCATGGGTGGCCCTGGGAAAGGGGCTTTGGTGGGTGGACTCTTCAGATACACTCATGGCAGTGTAACAAACACTAGTGCTGTATTGCTGCTAGCCTGTACATTTGTAGTGTTATTTGTTGGAGGGGGTGCTGTGCCTAGAAGACCTATGGGATTGAAACCTAGCTGAGCTATTCCCTAGCATCTGTTGCAAACCTCCTTACCTATACTGCTTTTCTCACCCAGGTGATTTGGTATTGCAGAGCAGATTCCTTCTGACATCCCCTCTCTCCTGCAGGAGATCAGGGCTCTGTGAAATGAGTTTGGGACCAGCCTATTGCCAAAAAAACTAGCGAAATCAGCTCTGCCAAGGTTAAGCAAGATCCTGCTCTCTCATCCGTGAGTAAAAAGCTGCAATTGCAAAGGAGCTATCAGTCAGCTGGAGGGTGGTAGAGGTAAATCATCTCTGCAAATCTCAAATAGAGAAGGAAAGGTTATTGTGAGAGGATTTTAACAGTGATATTATTACAGGCTTTTCTCTCTCATCTCTAGGAATGGAAGTCAGGCAAAGTAAAACTGAATCTCAAAGGAACTCTATTTCATGTGTGGATTTTGAAACAAATACATCTGATCCTTGCACACTGTGTTCTCAGTAATACACAGTTCTGCACTATGTGCAGTACATCATCTTCTGAAAAGCATCTATTTTCCAAAACACAGTTTTCTTTTTCAGCTCTGCTGCTCCTTTTTGCTAGAGGGAAACTAACTTAGGCAGTGTTCACTGAGATTCTTTAAGGAGGGAAGCAAGGAGCACATAACAATTACATCACGTGCCAGTCACTGGTGTGGGTACAGAAAAAGCCACATCGTTCTTTGCCTTCTCTTCTGCCAGGAAGATTTTGAGGCAGAAAGGGAGTGTACAGAGCACATGTGTTCCAGCTCTACTCACAATTGGTGTAGATGGGCTTGCGGAAGGGTTTTCCCTTGGAAAAGACAAAGGCCACAATGATGCAGTTGATGGAGGACAGCGGCCACAATGTTGTGTCTTCATAGCTGAGGACAGTGCTCTGGGCACTGCTGCTGGTGCTGTTTTCCCCTGGGCCAGTGGGGAGCAAGGTGTGGTTCCTGAGTGAACAGTGTCTGCAAAGTAACAATCGTCATCTTGTTCCCGCCTTCTGCAAGAGTGAGCTGCAACAACAACCCTTTCTCCTTTCCTACCCGCAGTAACCAGATATCACTGACAGCAATAAAAAACACAGTAAATAGATATTATGTATACATATACGTAGCTGAAAGTCACAGCTTGAAGCAGTGATTGAGCATCTGGTGGGAAGGCAGGGCCAACCCAAGGAGCTCAGGTGCATGCAATGTACCTGAGTGGCCAGAAGAGATGGAGCCAGGATGCACCCCTTCCCAGACCTCATTTAAGGGTTGGCAGCAAAGGCAAGAAGATCTTGCTGGAGAACCCTGCCTACCTGAGGCCTTCTAAAGGTAAGGAGGTTCTTTGTTTTGTTTCCATGCCCACAGCTGCCACATTTGAACTGCTCCTCCCTTGCTACAGCCTAGGACTTTGTTGTTATGGTGTTATCGTTGTGCTTTCTAACATGTTACCATGTATTTCTTAGAAAGTTGCTTAGCTATTGCTGTGTGCCACATCTCAGCCCCCAGCTAGGCAGCGACAGCAATACTCAATGTACAGTAGTGAGGAGCAGGCCCAGTTCCTTGCACATTGCTCCAGAAACTCTGGCTTTGTGGCACATTCATGTGCTGGCCTGGTCTTGCTGACAGCTGCAGTGTACCCCATAACCAGAGATGTGTTCTGGGGGTCCTGGCGAAGAGAGGGACTCACCTCCAGCTGGCCAGCGCTACATACCAGGGCTGCTGCTTCACTAGGAGGAAGCCACAGGTCTGCATGGCTATGGTAAAGCACACGTTGAGGACAATAGAAAGCAGCAAAGGGGGGGAGATGAGCTGGCCAGGAGGGCGATAGGGTGCTAGCTTTGGGTAGGCTTCAGTCAGACTCACTGGAGAGAAAGCAGAGAGATTTGTAGTCAGTGGCCAAGGGATTGCTCTGCCACCAGTGGTTACAGTTACTGATGGCAGAACTTGGCTCCTTGCTTTAATATTTGCTGAGAAATGAAGTTGGCTATTTACACTCATGCTTTCAAACAAACACAGGGGCTTTTACCACACTGCTTACTTGTTAGGCAGACTAGGAGAGTAATGACCACATCTTGCATCAAATACTGGTAATTCCCAAAGATTTGCAGCTGCTGAAATAAAAACAAAGAAGGCACCACCTGACTACCAACATCTGTTTGGGGTTACAAAATACTGCCCCATACTACCTCAGAGCAGCAGCATCTGGATGCACCCATAGGTGCAGAGTGAGCCTAGCTGAGTGCCACCCAGCCTGTTGCAACTCAAAATGCTTAAGAGTGACCCAGTAGCAGGTGAATGTTTTTCCACCTTTATTCCGCAGATGCCATTCCCTGTAGAGTACTCAAATCAGGTCAGTTGTAGCCCCCAGTAATGGCAGGCATGGCTGGAGTTCCACATTATGCCCAGCTTTGAACTTATGTGAGTCATGGGGACACAGACACAGCTGGTGCACCCAAATTAATGGCTGCAAAAGCAAGGTTATGTCATTGTCATTTGATTCAACTATCCTGATATTAACTGAAATGCTTAACTGACTAATCATTTTATAGGTTATCCAACTTTTCACATGTTTGTGATTCCCTGAAGATGCAGATGCTGTTTTGTCCCTATTGAGTAATACAACTAAAGACAAAAGCCCACATGAGCACAGCTTGCCAGAGCAAGGTGGGCATTATACACTTACCCAGAACAGCAGAGCAGTGCCAACAAACTGTATCAGGCCATACAGGGTCAGATATTTAACCACAGCAAAGGAAGCCACCAAAGCAGCTCGACCTTCCCTGCTCAAAACACAAAACAAAGCTGAAACTGCCCTCTTACCACAGCAGGAGGTGTGCCATCCTGATGTTGCAGTGCTGCAGGTTGCTACTACTTCTAAGCAGAGTAAATCCTTTGGTTAAGACTCTTAGAGAAGAATGGAAGATAGTTTAAATTCCATAGATGTATTTTGGCCTTAAGATACTGCAGAGCCACTTAGCTACCCCTCATCTGCAATGTTTTGTTTCCTCATGTTTATTCTGCTGCTATGATTTTAATACCTGGCTTAAGCTGCTGTTGTTTTTTCTTTGCAGATTTGCTCAGCAGTTCTGGGAATCAAGTGCACTGCCACACAAAATCATCTTTGCATACATTTGGCTAAATGGCATTATTTCTGGCTGTTCAGTGACTACATACAGCACTTGGATATGAAATTTGTCAGTAGGTACTGACAAGCAAATCTGTTCTGTGTTAACCATTATACCTGCCTTTTCATGGAACTGTACTTCTGTACCTGCAGTCATAGAATCATTAAGGTTGGAAAAGACAACTAAGATCATCTAGTCTGACCCCATCCCAGCATGTCCACTGACCGTGCCCTCAGTGTCACAGTTCCAGAAACAGTGACCCCCACCATCTCCCTGGGCAGCCTGTGCCAATGCCCAGCCACTCTTTCTTTTCTATTATCCAACCTAAACCTCCTCTGGCACACCTTGAAGCCGTTCCCTCTTGTCCTCCTACCTGTTCCAAAAGTATCAGTCCCTATGTGCAACTGAATTTATGGATTTTATGTAGTTACTGAGAAATTAAGTTTGATTTATCAGCATATTTGAGGGTAGTGCGTACACAGCTATACATAAATATATGTATATATGTGCAGCTGGCCATAAACAAACACAAACAACCTGTTTCCTTTGCCAAGCTCCCCAGGATCCCTGTGCACTGCTGTGCATCTCACACTCATGACCCCATGCACTGAACTTGGTGCAGGCATTGCCCTGAGCCCAATGCAGGGCAGCAGCCAACCAACCTGATCAGCTCTGGCACACACTGGATGTTGGGGATCTGCGAGGTGAAAGGCGAAGCCACTGATGCCTCCTGCTCAGACAGCGATATCCCAGCATGGGCCACCTTCAAAGCCTGAAACCCACAGGAGCAGGAAGCTGGAGAGGCACACATCCACCCTTCCCACTGCATTTAGTGGTGCTTTACATGTTTTCAAGTGTGCTTTGTCATTGATGTTCCCTTATTCTGTGGCCCAGCTGATCTCATTTTTCAGATATCTTTCCTCCTCTAGAGCTTAAATATTTCTTTTGTTCATTTAATCCCATTGTGCCTATTTACAGTTCTCTGAACTACCCTGCTCTGTCTCCCACAAACCCTGTTGGGGTTTGTGCATACCTCTCCTGTTGAACAACTGCCAAACTACTTAAATCAGCATGTTCTCCTTGTTCCACTCCTTTTCATCTCCTGATCATATTTCTTTTATTTCTTATGAGGTCCATGTGAGCCAGCCCTTTCCCCTCTGGCCTAGCACTAAGGAACAGGTTGTAGATGGCTTACACCAAACCAGCTAATGCTGTTACAAAATCATATTATGATAACACATTTATTGTAGCAATGTAATAGACAACGTAATAATGATTTTAAGCATTAAGGTCCTCAAATTTGCATTTGAACAAATATGTAAGAAGTAGTGTACCTGTTCTTATTTCTAGGGGAAAGATGCACATAGGTAATGTCTAACAGCATTCTGACTGAGCACACGTATGTGCTAGCTTGGGAAATGCTTGTGGAGTGCCAGGAAATATCTTGCCTCTTTACCCTATAGGTTGAAAGGAGTGATAAGAAGGAGGGAGATTTGCTCCTACGTACCCCACAGTCGTTAGCTCCGTCACCACACATACCCACGTAGTAACTGGTTGAGAGAAGGGAAGGAGAACAGTGATGAAAGGAGTGAAAATTTGGGGGGAAGGATGGTCACTGTATTTTGGAGTCTGTCTGTGATTTTATCTCAGCTCCATTTCACAGAGCCTTCAGTGCAGCCACAGCAGGTGCAAGGAGGGTTGGATGGAGCTGCATGCATCTTTCTTTGCTTGGGTTCAAGAAGAAAGGGAACAGAACCTTACTTGAGTTTTTGAAGCTCTTCAACAAGGCTGGATTTTTGGCCAGGAGACATCCTAGCAAAGACAGTTGCATTCAGAAGAATCTGCAGGACAGAGCAAGGAGCAGCTTTGAGGTGAGTGTTCATGCCCCGTGGAGGCAAGGTCAGGATCCCTGATGGCACAAACCTCTAATGCTGTCTCCCAGCCCTGACAGTAATTTAATTGCCCTTAGGATCAGAGTTCAGCTAAAGTCAACTTTATCCTGCTCTGACTTCTGTCTTGCCTTTCTGTGGCAGACCAGCATCACCATGTACAGCCTTGGAGCAATAAGGTGTCCCATGACATTCCCTGTTGCAGCACAGATGGTGCTGCTGGTGACAGTGGCAATAATACTGCTCACATTAAGGGTTTTCCAACATGAAATTCTGTCCAGAGAAATCTCTCTCCCAGCAGCAGCTATTTTGTGAGAGGTTGACAGGAGCTGAAGGCTGCTAAATGCAGATATTTCATGCTCCTTCTGCCACTGCTGAGCAGGAGACATTGCTAGTTCTGGCATTAGTAGGTGGGAATGGGGCTGCTGTTTTTAATTAAATCGAAGTAGAGGAGGTGACCACAGGGTCATTCCACCATGGCATGGTCTTTGCACACCTCAGCCGCCCTGGTCACCTGAAGTCTCTCAGCTGCTGACAGCAAGCTGCTCGGTCTAACCCTGAACTGAGAGGCTTCTGAGTCATCAGAAATGACAGCACTTCAGGTACTGACACGTACTAACACCTTTCCCCAGCTGGAACAATACTGTCATTTACATAAAGCAGGGGCGGTGAGTAAGTGCTTTGTTTCCTCTGCACTTACTTTTGGCAGCAAGCTGTAGAAGTGCTTTACAAGAACCTGGTAGGACTTCCCATTCATTGCAAAATGGTAGTGGCAGCCTTCTCCTTCCAAGGTGATCTTTTCCTGGGCATGGGCACACACCTCCTAGAAACAAGACAGCATTTATCCTCAGACAGAAGATCATGACACCTTGAAGCCTTGTCCCCAGGACAGGCCCATCTCTGGAGCTGACAGGCAGCCATGGTGGTGCCACCAGCTCTCAGCCAGGGCAGCATGCCTGCCATTGGGCAGAATGTTCCCTTCTACTTTACATCCATCTCTGCTGCGGACCCACACCACATTTCAGCCTCCCATGAGAGAGACAGGCATGTAGCATCCTTTCCTGGGACTTCAGGCCTGGCAATACTGAATTTTCTAGCTTTGTTCTCATGTGTCACTGATACCTGTTAGGCATAGCTGGCTCATTTAGACACTGAAGTTTGGTCCAGCAAACATTCTCGCAGACAAGTATTTCTAAATGCATTAATTAGGTACACATCAAGCATGAGATCTGCAGAGCATTGCCAGTTATACATGCAGTCCTGAGTAAAAAGCCACTATATTAGTTATTTCTTCCTTGTAGATGGATGATATATACTCTGTATACCCTGGCTAGATAGGAACCCACCCGATGCTCCTCTGAGCGCTTCAAAATCTGTAGTGAGAGCCCAAACCTAAAAAACAGTTATTAGACATCAGTGCTTTGCTAATTCACCCTGGCACCCAACAGCCTTCCCTTGGCTGTGCTCACGTTGGGAGCAGCTGCACTTGTTTTGCTGCCTTCTGCCAGCCGCCAGGCAATGGAAGCTGGAGCAGAGCCCTCTGGTTCACTGGCTTCAACGATGATGACTTTGCTGTCCTCATGAATCATATGTGCATTCCTGGCCACCGTGACTGCTGTCTGAAGGTTGTCCCCTGCCAATGGTACCACAGAGGTTGGCTCCCTGAGTCCTCCCTCCATCATGGGGCTGCTGTAGGAGCGAGCTGCTCCCATCTGCCATGGCTGCGGGGGGTTCACCTGTGACCATGATGCTCCTGATGCGGGCAGCAGCCAGCTCTCGCAGCACAGGTTTTGTCTCTGGTTTCAGGCGGTTCTCCATCACCAGGAGGCCCAGAAACTCCAGCCCAGACTCCACCTCCTCTCTTGGGAGAAGGAAAGAAACATGGTTGTGCTTCCCAGGAACAAAGCTCTCCAGTGGTTGTATTGCTGGGAAAGCCGTGCTCATCTAGAAACATGTTCACTCTAACATGAAGCACAACTGGCATGAGCTTGCACTGCTCAACAAATGTCCACATTTCAGCTGCCAGCCCTTGCTATGCTGTCTCCTAGAAGGACCTGCACAGCCAAGGTGAATGCAGAGAGTGGCAGGCTCAGGCTGACTGAAACCCCCATTCAGCATAGTTTTCTATCACAGTCCTAATCCACCCTTTTGAAGCACAATTACCAGCTTGAAAGATTCAGCTCGGTGAGCCTTGCAAGAGCAGTAGTTAATTGCAAGGCAATTAACAGCATAATCAGCATCTGCTGAGAGGAAGGCATGATGGGGTTCAGCTTCCCCACGCACATCTTCGAGCAGGAGAGAATGGGAAGGGCTGGGCTGAGCTGAGCCAGGCCAAACCATCAGGGAGAGAAGTGACAGTGGTGCTCACGGCTATTCAGCACTGCTTACCTCTCCAGGTCACCCACATCTACATCCTCTGGGAGGCTCAACACTTTATGAGCCAGGGCGATGACTCTGAAGCCTTGGCTTGTGTATGTCTTAAGCTCCTCCAAGAAATCAGATGGGACTGTTTACAGGATAGAAAGTTATGTAGTTAGAATGTTCCATTCTTGCTGATTGCTCCTCTGAGGTTAAAGTCTCTCCTGTGACACACTTTATAGCCTTTCAATAGCCTTTCAGTACTGTGCCTTCTCATACAGGTCAGTTGGTTTGTACAATGGCTGTGCAACTGACTGATCCATGAGTCTATTTCATACTTTTAAAATGCATGTTAAGGTGCAGGTATGCACAGTGCATTACTAAGCAGAGAACAAATGAGTGTTTCCATAGCTCTGGCCTGATCTTTTCTGCATACGTGCTGAGTGATGCTCAGAAAGTTGTTTTTATGTTTATGCCTTAGTGAGAAAATTCTCCCAATATCCTGAATTTTCAATTTTGATTGTTCCAGTGGCTCTAAAACAAAGGGTTCCTTTTCACTTCACAGTATTTTGTAATCACTACATACTGACATCATAGCTTTACAGTGTGGAACCCTATTATTTATTAAGCTGTAATCAATAGAGAAACAATCAAGACTGAATGAGAGGAACCATTTAGAAACCTGAGAAAGTGGAACAACTTTTTAAAAGATATTTTTCTTACTGACATGGAATTGTTTGGCAGTTTGTGTCATTAGGTCTTTAAACTGAATCTTTCCGTTGTCCCTCAAAACTATTTTCACCTGTTCTCAGCTCGCTGCCATCTCAAATAGCAAACCACAGAGACCACTGCTCCTGCACAGCTGGCACCCTTCCAAAATGCTCAGTGAATACGACCTGGGTTTCAAGTTTGCAGGCAAATTTGAGAACAGGCCTATTACATTGCTCTCACACAAAAGAAAAGCTGATGTTTACTTGCAGAGAGAGGACAGAAGCCTTGGCTTGAGTGTTAATAGCAATTATCCTTAATAACAGTAATTTGCATGTCCACAGCAAGTTACCCATTGATGAGATTTAAAGCGTATGTAAGCTGGGTCAGTAAATAAATACTGAATTTACAGGTCAATAAATTAACAGAAAATTTAAGAACTCATGCAGCATAACAGAGTGGCTGTGACACACGCAATTACCACCACCCCACACCTACCCTGAGTGTTCTGACATATCAACATTATTTACAAGCTGTATCTTCAGCTGATGTACACTGGCTAAGTGATGTACAGTGGCCAAACCACAGGCTGTGCATCTCTCCCTGCTGGGCTGCGTGCATCCTAACATACACACAAGCAATGAAAGCTTATTTGTGCTTTTAACTAATGACACTTCTGCACAAGGCCAAGACTTGTTTGTAGGAGGAATCGTATACATGCAGTTGCAGAGTGAGTGCTGCAAATCTTTCAGGATTACAGTTCAAGGTCTGCTTTGGATTAAGTTCTAATAAATGCTAGAAAGCTTCCCTCCCCCACATCTGTACCGGTTTCTTGTCTGCAAAAGCTGGACACTGTCTCTGGTGCTCCTTTCATGTACAGGTCGTACTGCTCCTCTCCGATCTTCTGTGAAACAACAGACATCCTCTGCAGCCCAGAGGAAAATGGGAATTGATGTAGGATTGCAATTCCTTCCACGGGAGCCTGGGAGAGGTCAGGAAAGAGAGATGTTGCTTAGGGATTTGATTCATGGATTACACAAAGTAAATCCATCCTGAGCTTCAGCTCATCTGAGCCTTTCTGGCTTAGGAGATTTATTATTGATAGGAGAATATTTCAGTGTCTTTTGACTATGTTATCAGATCAGTGTTGATAAGTGTAGGAGTCACAGTTTCAAAAACAGTGACTTCCTAGCATACTTCCTGGGAACTGCGGTGCTTTCCTCAGTATTCAATTTTTCAGGCTTTGTCCCAGGCTTTTTCTTAGCAATTACATCCTGATGCAATATTCCTGGAGTTACAGGCAGGGGAACTGAAAATTGATGTTACAGTGACATTGTCAAGGGAACAGAGCAATGTGAGAAACAAGATTGATTTCCTTGTTGCCACAGCACCATCTTCCTGGTGATGCTCACAGAAATCAATCTCCTTTCTCTGGGAAGAAGCTGGCTGGCTCAGCATTTGGGCTGGAAACATAACAATTTTCAACCATCAAAATGCAGAGCTGCTGCCTTTTGAGAGGGGGAAGGAAGCAAACAACTCTGCTTTGGGTTGAGGCTGGTAAACCTATCAGTGGCTCTACACAACCATTACCAGCTGGACTTACTGTCCACACTCCTGTCTGTTGTGTCATGACCTTATAGTGCATCTTCTTGCAGGTGTGTTCCTGCTTTAGACTTTTATCCAGTTTGCAAGATTTCTTTGCACTGGTTTTCACTTAGACCACTCATCCAGCTTTTGTGGTCTAAGCTCCCAAGAGGTTTGTTTGCAGGGAAGGTGCAACATAAGACCAAGACTGAGGGAAGGGCACTTTGCAGCCTATAACCCAGCAAATTAACAGTGCATGTGCAAGAATCTTCACAAGCTGCAGGTTGAAAGCACAGCATATTCATCCCCAGAAAGAGCCCGACTCACACTGCTGGCATTCGGCCCCGGTCTAACGATGCAGGCAGCAATAGCACCAGCTGTGTTCCGAGCTGTGCTGGACTCTTCTATCTCCTGTACAGGGAAAAGCATTAATTCTAATGGTGCTTTTTTTTTTTTTTTTTTTTTTTTTTTTCTGGTGTCATACCTGACTGTTAAAAGCAGAGGCAGCAGCATATGGGAGAATTTCCCCCTTGCTGTTGGCACACAGCTAGAGCAGTATTTTGTTACAATCTTGGGGTCTTTCTAGCCATCACAACTGGCAGCCTCCCTGCAATCTTGTCCTTAATAGAAGTCCACAGAGCCCTCCATCTTTTGACTTGATGAGAGTAAAAAACCTGTGTCAAATTTTGTTGTTTCTCTAACTTCAAGTTCCACATCAATCTAATGCCATACAGCGTCAAGAAAGAGAAATAGTCCCTATCTAACTGGATTTGTCTTTCTATCTACAGCTTCAAAAGACTTCATGCAGGAGCAGGGTGGAGAGTTTGGGTGTAGGATGCTTTAGCCCTCCAGCTCTACTACTTCACATGCTGCCAAGGCTCATTTGCTGTCATCATCCTCCTTCTGCCGTTGTGCAGCTCCTCTTCTGCCTGTCCTTCCACAGCAGCAAACACCAGCCTGGTGCCTTCCTGCAGTGCTGCTGCAAAGCTACCATCTGTTTTATTTATTGACTCAACTCTCTCGAGTAAAAGGCTGAAGAAGAAAGGGATGATGTGGCAGTTGACTGCAGTGATCCCAGAGCTCTTACAGGCTGCATTTGCAAGAAGAGTCACTACTTTCCTTCTGGTGCATCCTCCCATCCTGCTCCCACCAGCACAACATTCCTCATCCCCACAGATGTGCCATGGGCTCAGCCCCTTGTCCCCTTCCAAGCTCTCAGATTTGCTGTTCATCCAGCCCAAGGCTTCTCCATTGGGATACATCCCTTTGCTCATCAGAGAAAACAGCTCTCAGCATGTGGGCACAGAAACATGCCTGCACACATCCCTAGAGACATATATTTGGGCTTGACCTTTAATAGCATAATTCTGGATGTAGTCAAGTTTAATATTTACATACTGGATATCTCTTGATGTTTTCATTGCTCCTTGGGCTTGAATTTGAGATGGAACCTGCCACAGGTGGGAGGCAGTCTGTAAGGACACCTAGGCTCAGCAGGTCTGATCTGTGCTTTCATGGATTTTTGCAATGTTTACAGAAGATAGGTGAGATTTGACAGGCACTGAAGCTGGCAACACTTAATTTCAACAGAGGGAGCATTATCCTAACACTTAAAGGATGAAAGGTTTATTGAACAGATTAGGAATATTTATTGAACTATGCTGTGAATGACATAATCGGAAAGCTCTGTGCATATTCTCTAAATCCCCATAGAGTAATTAAAAGCACTCCCACTGCTGCTGGCTTCTGGGCTGTGTGTTTGCTTTGAATTAGCAGCCACGCTGACAGCTATGATGGCCAGCCTATTTCCTTGAGGGAAAATGAGCTGAGCAGGAATACCAGCCCTGATAACCTGAATTTGGGCCAGTACATCCACAGTGGGGAAGAGTTATCACTGCAGGAAATCTTTCCTTACCGGCTTCCCTCAGAAGGGAGGATGCCCCACAGGTCCAGTCCATCTTCTGTCAGCGTGCCTGTCTAAATTGAGATAAATACCTGTTATCCTGCTCACCCCTTCCCCTGTGAGGCCCCAGAGCTCCTTTATGGGCAGAGCAAAGAAAGCCTCCTGCCTGCATTGCCACCCTGCCCCATAGGCACCTGTAGAGGATGTTATCCTGGGAGTGGATTAGAGGAGATGGAATGGAAATAAATTAAATAAAAAATAAAATAGAAAAGTAAAACCATAAAATAACCACCATGTCCCCAGCAGCCTCCAGCATCTGTCACTGCCCCAGGAAGTGTCTTACTTTGTCAAAGCAGACCAGGTTGATTTGCCCGCAGATATTAATCCTCTGTGGAGTGATGCAGAAAATCTTCTTTTTCTTCAGCCTCCTTTGAGCATAGACGATGCCTGTGGTCAGGGCAGCAGGGATGGCGGGAGGCACAGCCACAGTGAGGAGGAGGAGGGCCATGGCCACGACGTCTGCCACTGGCTTCTGCAAATAGCCAGAACAACAGGTTGGTGGGGTGGGAAATGCCTGTTTCTCTGGGAACTGATCCTCCTGATGTGGTGCAATGCACCTAAGCTCTGACCATAGGAATGATGGATTTATTCATCCTGGTTCAGCCCCCAGCACCTCACTCCTGGCATCAGAAGACTGGATTACAGGATTGGATAATATTCTAATGACCACGGACAACTGAAGTCTTGGAGTTGGCCTGAAACCTGGAGGCATGCCCTGTACTTACTTTGTGGTATGTGAACACACAAACGGTGTATATCAATCCCAACACGCCAATGGCAGAGAGGCCTACAATGAACTTGAAGGCATCTCGGTAGAGCTGGAAGTTCAGAGGTTTGGGATAGAGGATGGATCTCACCAAGTCACCTTTAGCAGTGTTGAACCCTGTGTGAAGATACGACCCTCAGGTTGTGGAGATGACCAAAGAGTGAGGCAGTAAGAGAGCTCTGTGAGAAACGGGAAGCCTCTTTGGAGGCCACTTCTGCCATTTTCTTACCAGTTTAGGGATAGACGTACCAGTTTGCAGCACCACAGCCCGCGCCGGCCCTCTGCCGGATGACTTTGCCTGAATAACTTCAGTCCCGCAGAAGAGGACGTGTCTCCGGTAGTCCTCCATGCTGTGGGCTTTCCAGGGTTCCAGGCTCTCCGTCAAAGGCAACAGGGTTTTCATAACTGGAATGCTCTCACCTGAGAAGAGCAGCATGTGCTTTGTTTAAAAGGGATCTAAAGGTCTTAGACTGTGTTTGTGTTAAATAATGACAGTGCCCTTTTGGTGCTTAAGCTTGCCTGACTAATTAACTAGCTTATGTCCTTACATATGTGGATTTATGGCGACAGCCACTGCAGTTTTCATTTCAGAGCATATCAGATGGCTTCTCTGAGCATTTTCTGTCAGTGGGCATGGGTCAAATTTTGCCCTGACCCAAGTTCATGCCTTGTAGTGGCTCAATGTTAGCCATGGCACTGACCCCCATGCTCATACACCACCTGCTGAGCTGAGCTGTTGCAAGATTAGAATCCAAAAACTAAAAAAAAAACATATTCAATGAATTTGAATATTTGCACTTTCTACTCCTGACAGTATATTAATCCTACTTGGTTCTCATGTGGATTTGAAATGTGTATTATACAATGGTAATGTTCAAAAGCCCAAGATAACTGTGAATTATTCAAGCCACAGTTATCCCACCTCCTGCTGCAAACTATTCTAAATAAATAGTAAAAAATTTGCTGTCAGAACAGACAGAGACATCGCCCTGGCAGAGAACCTGCACAGGGCATTAGCATTCCTAACTCCAAGGCAGTACCTGTGAGCATCCCTTCATTCACAATGCAACTTCCATCAATCAGGACAGCATCACATGGGAGAGAGAGCTTTTTTCCATCTAAAAGAAAAACATCTCCTGGGACTAAGTAACGAGATTCCAGTTCTTTGAAACCTGCAGAAAAATGTGAAAATGAACTTAACTTGTGCATAAGTTCCAAGCCATAAAAAAAAAAAAAAAAAAATTCAGGCACATGTAGCATCACTAAATTTCTCCACTGCCTGATCTAAAGCCAGTGCCTCTTAGAAACATATTGGCCTAAAAACAATCGTGAAAAGTTTGGCCCTTCCCTAAGCATTTGCCTCCAGGTGGCTGTCTGCAGTATTATTGGTTTAGTGTCCATAAAATGCTGACCAAGGCCTTACATCCATCACCATCCCAATGACTGCACATCTCAATGTCTTTGGGAGGCAAAAATAGCTGTATTTCCTATTCTATGGACAAGGAAGTGCATACCTCAGTTAAACATACATCTAGACTCCTGAAAACTTGCTCACAAGCTACTTTACAAGATTGTGAAAGTAGTTTATAGCAGAGCAGGGAAACAGATCTCTGGAGACCAGAGTTGTTATCTGATTGCTTGTTTGGGAAATTGAGTTTTCCAAGCTGTTTCCAGCCCTTAACACAAATTAGTGGGTTCACCTGTTTCATTACAGATGCTGCAGATACTGATGACAATGACACAGATGCATCATTACTGCACTGCACAGGCCTTAGCTCACTCCTCTTGCTGCCCTGCCCCGCTCATCTCCCTCCACCCCATTCTCACCACAGCACATTTTGGCTGTGGAAATCAACAGGAGCTGTGCAATTCCAGATACATTTCAACACAGCAGTTAATTACACAGGCTAGTGAGGAAAACGAGACAGAGATGACTCACCTTCATTCTTTGTGCAGACTGTAACCTGGACTTTGTTGTGCTCCTCAACGAGGTCATGCAGCTTGGTAGACTGCTGTTGGTGGGAAAAAGATTGCAATGTTGAAACACCAACATTCAAGCTGAGCAGCATGTTACAAGCCAGTGACCAAGCTAATATCAGAGAAACTGAGTTCCACCGAGTCATCCAGGGGAGCTTTCACACCTCTCCTTAGCAGTCAGGATGCTGGATCAAAACTTTTTCTATTTTTTTGCAATGTAATTCAGGCTATTGCATACCCTGAGATAATGATGAAGTCAACTGTCATTGCAAGGCTCCTAGAGAGAAAGCACAATCTTGATTTAGAAAGTTGCCACTGGAAAAATGTTAACCCAAGAGTGGATTTCATTAGTTTTTATGAGAGTGTCAAACCAATTTGAAGAATATTCAGAGGCCCCAAGCATTCTTCCTAATGTAATTCTTCCTGTCAAAGTTACCAGTCACACAGTAAAACCAGCCTTGCAAAAAAATCTGAACACACCATACCTGGTGCTCTGCTACACAAGAGCACAGCACTTTCACTTTAAGGATACAGGTGCTCTTACAGCTATGTGAGTGCTCATTCAACACAGGAGTTCTATTTACTCTACATAACACACACAGATTTAGTCGGAGATTAGAAATACAGGGTTCATGGCCAATACACCTGCACTGGTAGGAGCCCCAGCTATTCACAAGAAGTTCTCTGAGAGCAGTGTGAGGGTGGAATAAGGCAAATAAAATCATGCCCTTGGCAGAGGGCTGTGTGGAGTGCCATGTGAGCACAGCACTGAACGTACTGTACAGAGGGAAAATCACCTCCTTGCTCTGGCTGGCTGTAGAGATTCTGATACAAGCCAGAATGCCATTGACCTTCTTGGCCACCTGGGCACACTGCTGGATCATGTTCAGCTAGCTGTTATCTGCAACTCCCAGATGCTTTTTTCTCTATGCAGCTTTCCAGCCACTCTGCCCCAAGACTGTAGAGATGCACGTGGTTGTTGTGATCAAAGTACAGGACCTGACACATGGTCTTGTTGAACTTTATCCCACTGGCTTCAGTCCACTGAGTCAGCCTGTCCAGATCCCTCTGTAGGGCCTTCCTCACCTAAGGTAGATCAATACTCACCCCCAACTTGCTGTCATCTCCAAACCTACTGAGTGTGCACTCAATTCTCTCATACAGATCATCAATCAGACAACATCCGGGGAAAGCCAGTAGTGTCTGCTTGCCAACTGGATCCAACTCCATTCACCACCACTATCTGGGCTCGGCCATCCATCCAGGTTTTCACTCAGCAAAAAAGTGTACCTGTCCAAGCCATGGGCTGCCAGCTTCTCCAGGAGAATACTATTAAATTATGATGGGAACCAGACTCATTGGTACTGGCCGTTTCATTCTTATGAATCCCATGTGTCAAGACTTCAGTCCTCTTTAATTCTTGAGAAGCTCAAGACTACTGGGATTGAACCTTTTAACTCTTCTATTGTAATAAATCTACAGTAACACATCAGAATACAGAGTAATAGAAAATAACCAGAAAGAGCACAGAAAGAGCTGCTTATCACATCCACAGTGAAGTGACTAACAGCATGGTGTGGGAAGTTTTTTACAACAGGGGTGGTGAGGCAATGGAACAGGTTTCCGAGGGAAGTGGTGGATGCCCAATTCCTGGAGATGTTCAGGGTCAGGCTGGATGGGGTTCTGTTCATTGCAGGGCGGTTATAATAGATGGCCTTTAAGGGTCTCTTCCAATTCAAACAATTTCATGATTCTAGTTGGCAGATTGCATGGCACTCACCTGTCTGAGGTCGTACACGGTTAGGCCAACAGAAATGACTGACAGGACTATGATTGCCACTGAGTATTCAATGTAGCCTTGGCTCAACCACAGGGTAAGAGTGAAGGCTTGGAACACATAAAAGGGGTTTAAAATCTGCAAATGCAAACATAGCACCTGTCAGAGAATGGACGTAATGCATAGCAGGAAATGGGGTGTGGGAAGAGGAGAGAACATACCGTTACAATGTCTCCAACACCAACTTAAAGAACTGTTTTCCATCTCAAGGCAATATGCTTTCATACCTCCATCTCTGAACTCACCAGTTTACACATTGTTCACAGTGTTTGTAATTAAAAGCTGTTGCTAACTGGTAATTATGCAGCAGCAACTTTGCTGGCCATTTAAAGTCAGAGTTTAGGAGATTTTCAGTCAGTTTCCCACTGACAAAGGTGACCTTAACATTGCCTATTCTAAGTAATTTCTACACAGAAGACACTATCCAAATATGGGAAAAAAGAGTGAATTGCAGACAATGTATTCAACTCTTTGTAATTTAAGAAAGTGAAGTGGATATAATTATTTTTTTGCAAGGAGGGAAGAATCTAAGGGTCTGTAAGACCATCAGTAATAAGTCTCAGACTACAAGTAAGCTGAAGACTGGGTTTTCTGGGTTTTCTCACACTGCTACACTGCTGGCCACTCCATACAGTGTCAATTTTACAGTACCAATCACCATTCACTTTGAATATGCTAAAACAGGAAACAAGCCACAATGAAGTCCAGCAGAGAACACAGTTTTAGCTCTCTAACTAACAACAAAAGAGTTAGATGAAATTTTCTCAGAGAATTGTCCACTATGTGAAGAGTGACAGACTTTCTGTAGAACTGATATAACAAAAATACCAACTGAAAGAGCTTTCTGCATATGGATTTGAATTGAAATGAATTATTCATCTGACAAATTTGGTCCCTCAATGAAAATTTAATACACTATTCAAGATTCACTAGGACAAAGAGACAGACACTAAATCAGGATGCCAGTCTACAGCTGCTGAAGCTGTATCTGGGCTGGAACACCACCTGCCTGTGAGGACCCCTCTGCCTTCAGGCACTACCATTAATATTTCAAACACGAATCTTCAGCCTTGGATGGAAGTGCAAAGTTCAAATTAAATAAACTTTTGTAGAGCACTGTACTGGAATTCTCTTCAAGATCGTCTCCGGGGGCACTGAAAAGTCAGTGATATCACATCCAACCAATTTCAGGAGCCCTGGAGCTTTTCATGTATTTTGTGCAGCTTCAGACAAACTCTTCCTGAAGTTCAGAAATGTGCTGACCACACTTCTTGGAGACTCATCATTCATAGACAAAGACTCAAAACCATCTCACGACTGTCCCTGCCCATACCAGCCTGACTTACTGACCTCTTTAAAAAGTAACTTCCAAATGGGACGGATTTCAACCTCAATGGCATTAGGCCCACATACCAGCTGCCTGTAGGGAGGGAGAAAAGAGTTCCTGATGCTACAGCTTACTCACACAGATAAGACAGCAGGAAAGACGTGAGCTCAAATAATATTAACACTTACCTAAACAGGTAATTCCTGGGGGCACAGACAATTGAGCAACACAAAGAAATCTGTCAGGAAGCTATTGTACCTGAAAGGGTTTCACCCGGGGGTGGAAGTTTGCTATTTCCATGTTGAAAATATTGTAACCTTGCTGTTAAGCCCCGTGATGAGCTCTCCAGAGATCTTTTAAGGTGATGTTGGCAAAGGCAGATAGCCAAAGCTTGCTGTGCCCTAAAACATGGCTGGAAGTGGTGGGGAAAGCAGCCTTGCATCAGCATCACTCAGAACACAATAAGCTCAGTAAGGTGTGGAGATAATAACTTTTCACCTTTCTGAATGCCACCCATGCAGTTCACACTGCTTTACTAGTACAGTGAGCAACAAGAAGTTCACATAAATTTAAAAGGGAATTTAATAGGTCATACTGTTATAATTAACTCATGCACCTACTCTTATGCAGACAGTACCTGATTTTCCGTTCTTCCCCTGTCAGGCCAGCTCCAAATTTGTGGTGTATGCTGTGACACGTGTTACTGTCTTCCAGTGATCTGGGATAACAGGGAAAAGCTCACACAGGGGACTCCCATGTTGCAAAGGGATTTGTGGATTTGTGGTAAGTTGTCAAAACTCACCCAACTTTCCTGAACTCTTTTACAGAAAGGTCCCAAACATAACGGATTTTCTGTACCTGGATACATCTCACCTGCAAGATTAAACAGCAAAAAATCCTCTTGGCATCCAGGGAAATCCACCTCACCGGGTTATGGAAACATTTCTATACGTTCTATGAGAAAGCTTCAGCTTATTAAAAGAGGACTTGCAGGAGGATGCTGACAGTGCATTTCTGGAAGCCCCTCAATGCTTTGACTCCTGTAGTTCACCCACCATCTTCCTTAGGCCTTTTTTCTCCATTTTGTAGACAACTTACCTTTAACTGTGGCTTCATTATTGCTCTGTTTATAACAGAGTCTGTATCAGCTATGAGAGGACATTCTGAGTAACTACCAACAGGTAGTGCCAAAGTGGACAAATCAATCCAGGTCACCTTCTTCCGGGTGTATTTCTGAAACTCATCCTAGAGAAATAGAGCCCAGTTCAGTGACAACCTGAAATGTTGCCCGTGATAATGTTTCCTGATTCCAAAAAATGCATATGAGACTCCCAGAGAACTACAATCCTGTGGCCTCATTGCAATCACAGTGAATGTCAGTCCATAGCAACAGGGATGCCAGATATCAGTGCTTCAGTACCAAGCAGTAACGCACTTTGAAGTCAAACACACAATCATCTCCGTTTGCTTTGATTTATACTTCAGAGCTATTTCAAAGAAGATGAAATGGAACTAGATGTGCTTCAATAGCTATTGGATGGATCTTCAGTCTATAAACCAGACTAGGGCTAGCTGCATGTAAAAGCCTTCTGAAACACCTCTAGTGTGAACACCGAAACCTCAACATCAGCTACTTAGCTCTACAAATCTCCTATAATGCTGCCACTCATTATAAATCCACAATCAAAAGCAATTCAGTTTTGCTGCTGCAGATGCACTTGTCAGACTGAATTGTCCTTTAATCAGTTTGGCCTTAGCCTAACACGCTACTCGTTTAGTGGTTTGAGTGCATTTGTATAAGGGATATCGTTGCAATATTGAGCATTAAGTGCAGTAAGTATTTGCTCTGATAGAATTGTGTGGGATTTTAATTTACAGAGATGGAGTCTTAGAATATAACCAAAGCCCAAAACCCAGCTCTCCAAAGCCCATTTCCTCAACACTGTCTGATTGATAACTTCTAAGCAGAAAGGTTACTAACAGCCATAGTGTCTGAGAATGTTCCCTTCTTCAAAGGCAGCTGGCTCTACCACAGTGCATAGGGGATGAGAAGAGGCATAGCTGCACTGAAGCTCATCCCTGCCCCTGCATCTTCACACAAAGACAGTGTTACCAACCTGCTGCATTGTGTGGGCAAAGAGAGACAAGCTATTCTATCTGTGAAAACCATCAGTTCTGCCAGTAACAGTAAGGTGTGAAGGTTCAACCTACAGTGGTTCTGAGCAGGATGACGTCTGCTTCTTCCAAGCTGCAGGGGACACAGTTTGCCCACACATCCCATTCTGGTTTCCAGTAGAACAGCAGCAGCAGAACCCCGCAGGACAAGATGTACCCAGTAATGCACAGGGCCCTCCGGCAGCCCTGGGTTTTGTAGCCAAAAGCTTCCTGTCCAGCAAAGAGAAAGTACTCTGAGAACAAGCTTAACCATGCTGTTCAATCATCAGAAAGCCCGAGCTGATTGGAAAGAAAGATTGGCAACTGAGGCCTCCTAACAGCGCAAAGTCATTTTTGTAAATTAGAGCTTGCTGACTGACATAGCATAGTTAAGTACACAGTTTCTGCAAGAAGAATGCTCTCCATTGAGCTGAGCACTGAAATCCACCTTGCAGAAGAGGAACAGTTTCTGCCTCAGGGAAGGAAAATGGCCAAACCCCCGTGCACCTCCTCTCAGCTGTCAGGTACTGCTCCTACTGCCGTGTCATCTTCCACCATGTACAGCACATTTTGAAAACAAGTGCATGAAGGAACTTCTGGCTTTGTACATTCTCTTCTTTTTATTTGCTCCCCACGCCACATCATCTCCCCTACTTACTCTTTCTCTTTGATAGCCCAGTACTCATCTTCTCATAGGTGGAAACATGGACTTGTTGGAGCATGTCCAGAGGAGGGCCACAAAAATGATCCCGGGGATGGAACACCTTCCCTATGAGAACAGGCTGAGATAGCTGAGGCTGTGCAGCCTGGAGAAGAGAAGGGGCCTTTCAGTACCCATAGGAGGCTATAAGAAAGAAGGGGACAGACCCTTTAGCAGGGTCTGTGGTGGTAGGACAAGGGTAAATGGTTTCAAACTAAAAGAGGGGAGATTTATATTGGATAGGAAAAAGTTTTTTATAGTAAGGGTGGTGATGCACTGGCACAGGTTGCCCAGAGAGGTGGTAGATGCCCCATCCCTGGAGACACCCAAGGTCAGGCTGGACGGCACTCTGAGCATCTGATGGAGCTGTGGGTGTCCCTGTTCAGTGCAGAGGGTCCAGATGGCCTTTAAGAGTCTTTTCCAACTCAAACGATTCTGTGATTCTATGATAGCAATGATACCAGTCCTAGTTTGTCCCCTTGAGAAAAACATTAAATTTTTGTACACTTTGGCTTGACTTAAGCTTCCCCACAGGGCTAAGGATAACTTTAATGCCTGTAGTATATCTGGATCCTTCCCTGTGAGCAGGGTGTTTTCTTTGCAATTTCTGCACAGCAAAGCACTCACATCTCCTTCAAAGGAAGCAGTGCCTGGAGTGAAACCCACACTTCCAAGTTCACAGGGAGTCACTTCTCACTTTGGGGTCTTGGCTCCTCAACTGCCATAGAGGCACTGCTCTGAGCAGACAGCAGAGCTCAGCTCAGACAGGACCTGAGCTCTCCTGGGACAGGAGGAGATGTTCCATCCACAGCTGGGCCTAACAGCCCCCAGGTGTGAAAACCCACTGGGCATACCATGACATCCAGCCTGGATATGCCTAATTGACACAGTTTGCCAATTAAAATACACAGCATGATGGGGCAGTGTAAACTGCTATTGACACAGAATTTGAGTGGAGGGAGGAAACAGTGTTTTAAAATGTAAAGAGAATAAAAATGAGGAAGTCTCAGTTCTGAATTATACATGATAGAAATGCCAGAAGGAAGAGTGGTGCTCTACGGGATAGAATATGCAACAAAGCAAAGCTCCTTGACAAGGGCTTGTATCAACAATTATACAGGTTCAACTTCAGGTATAATTTTGAAGTGATTAAAAGGCAGTGGAGTAAGCACCTACTTCGTTTTAAGAGAGCAATTAACTTGATTTATCTGAACTCTGATCACAATCAACATAAACTAAGTTGAAACCAATGCAGTTCAACTGAAATAAAAATAGTCATGCAGCCCTTGTACCAGGTTAGCAAAGCCCATTTCAAAACAGCTCTGCAGCTTTGGAGTTCACAGCCCTGCTGCATGCAAAATATTATTTATTTGGAGGACTCGAAAGTTTAAAGCAATAATCACAGATGTTCTCAGGGCAGGAGGACAAACCAGCCTCTACAGCTAGGGAAATTCATGGTGATCTTTGCTTGTTTCTTTTGTAACAACGGCAGTTTTATAGATAAAATCTGAAGGCAGGTCTGGAAAGCAGGAAGCATGGTGTGGTAACTGGGACCACAATTTGCCCAGAAGGCACTGAGAGGATCAAGTCCTCAGTCCAGGCTTGGGAAGAGCTGCAGTGTGTGCCCCACTGAGCTGGCACTGAGAAACATTTCCCAAGAAGTGCAGTACATGGAGGCAAGGCTGGCTGCTCTAGCAGGCAGGGCAGTGAGAGAACGTTTGACAAAAGCGGTGCCCAGCCCAAGCCAGACAGTCTCTCAAGTGTCATGCTTTGTCAGCAGCCTGTAGGCAGTGCCAGACCCTTCTCTGCCAGCAAGGATGGAAGCCGGATGGGTAGGGAGGTGTCTCTAAAAATGGGTGCAGCTGAGTTGGAGAGCACAGATAAAAGCTGCCTGTGGCAATGGCTAGCTCTACCCA
Source organism: Tympanuchus pallidicinctus (assembly GCF_026119805.1). Lineage (NCBI taxonomy): Eukaryota > Metazoa > Chordata > Aves > Galliformes > Phasianidae > Tympanuchus > Tympanuchus pallidicinctus. Next base: position 12,407,145 of record NW_026294739.1, on the reverse strand, counting down.
CCCTTGCTGGCCCTCCATCCTCACCTGGCAGTTGATATTGCTGCTGCTCCTACACTAACAGAAGCATGCATGTATGCATGCATGAAGGACCACTTCCCCCACAGCAGCAAGGGACACCCTGAAGAACAAAGTAGCTATGAACATGACACAGACAATCACTGGTTGGCTCCTTACCTGCCTCCAGGGCAGATTTTCTGATTTTGTGCTGAATGCAAACAACTTCAACCAGCCTGAAGTCCCTAATCTACAACAAGCTCACATGAGCTGCATGAGCACCAAGCAAAGCCCAACAGGGATTTACCAGAGGCAAGCAGCAGAGCTGCAGCCCCACAGCTATCAGCAGCCCTGCGAGCAATCCTGAGGCAAAAGCACAGTTGTGCAGTGCAGGGTAGGATCTCTCCCACCTGTGTCTGTCCTGAGCACCTGCATTTCATGGAGGAGGCACGTTGCAGTCCCCACTGCTGGTCAAGGGGTGACACGGTGGGCATACTAGAAGCAGAGGACAGAAGAGCCCATCATGGGATGAGTGCATAGCTGTGCTTCCAGTGTATGCATCACACATGCATCTCTAGCACACAATGGATTAACAGGGCTATATTTTACAGATGTGCAGAGACATCTACTTCTGTGCACTGGGAATACCTGAATTCCAGATGGTGTCTCCACAGAGGCTGGAGAAGAAAGCCTTACTCCCACCTTCACTTGGCTCAAAGTAATCAGTCTATGTTGACAGGTACAGGAAGAGTTTCCACATCATTGCATTTGCAAAGCAGCCCCTTAGTATATATAATCAATGATCAATAGTCAATAATCAGTAATAGTCAAAACCAGAAAGAAGATTCGATTAACATTAATTAAAAGCCTTTTTCTCTGTAAATGCTGCCATAAGAGATTGCTCCCATAGGAATTGCAGTAGACTTTGGACACTTGCCCAGCTTTCCTAGACCTGCTAAGCAGCATAGACCCTAACATGTATGGAGAAGAGATTTAACCACTGTTCCAGGGAATGACCCAGGATGAACCTCATTTGTAAGCACCTTTCCCATGACTTGCTTTCTGATTGCCAGGCAAGGAAAAGGCACCTGTAAGTAGAGATCCTTATGGTTAGGGTGGAAAAGATAATGAAATAGAAAAGGAGAAAGGGACACTGCTCTGTGGCTGGATGATTTCTGATGGGCAGTGGTCTTTTCTATGTTTTGTGCTTTTGGACTGAAGTACTACATTCCTCAATTAGTCTTTCCTTAGCCAATATCAATCTCGAAGTCAGCAAGAGGTTCAGAGTTTTGCCTTCTCCAACACTGTGCTGAACCATTCCCAGATAAGGAGCGGAGATGAAGAAGCAGAGGCAGATTCAAAACAAGCATATGGAGAAAGAGGCGCACAAGGAAACCGACCCCCCACACAGCCCCCAACTCCTTACCAGCTCATTTTCTTCATTCTTGTTGAGGAGCACATAATGATCCTTCCAAATCTTTTCCTCCATCTGACAGTGTTGTTTTCAGCCCTGGATGTCCTTGGTGAGGTCATGCAACATCAAGCACAGCTATTGACTTGAACTCAGGGCAGCATTACAGATAGCTCTCCCCATGGTCCTTCCTGCTGCCTTTGAATGTCTCACAATGTGCACAGTTTTTAATACAGTCCCAGAGAGGGAGGAAAATCCAGTCTCACGGGTAAAGCCCTTAAACGCCCAGCTTGTGTAACCCATGCATTTCTCCACTTCTTGATGTTGTTGTGTTTACCAGAGTGGGACAGGCTGGTCCCAGGGGGGCTGCGCAGTGAAGGAGACATCAAATAGCATGACAGAGAACATGAGATGCCAACAATTTGCCCAATCATAGCTCATCAACAGGTAAAATCGATTGTTAACTGTATTGTGCCTTGCCTGCACGGCAAGTGGTTTTCCCTTTTTTCTTTTTTCTTATGCTTAGATTGCTCACATTCCGCTCAGGCTTAATTACACTGGTAATCAGTGTGTGTAGTTACAATAAAGTCCATCAGACTTCATCCACAGTCTATTGTTATATAATACGATATCCGAAGCGACCCTATGTCTTGTGACAGTGGCAGCAAGGTGTCTGGGGTCCAAGTCACAGAGCAGGACCTGGGCTTGGCTGCAGCACAGTGCAGGTGCATGCTATGGCACTGGTCTTCACAGGAGACCTATTTTGAACACCCCGTCTCTCTCTGGGCATCTCCCCAAACCTGGATTTTGGTCCAAAGGAAGGCTACAGAGGTGGGAAAGGTTCTGGAAGGCAAGATATACAAGGAGCAACCAGTCTCCTGGTTTGTTCAGCCCAAAGCAAGGGCTGAGGGGAGGCTTCACGGGAGAGTATAGCTCCTAACAAGGATGGATCTGCATGACTCAACCAAATCTGTGTCTGGGGACTTCTGTCAGCTGTACTTCTGTCCATGAAGCAGCAAAGATGGACCAAATACTGAAGAAACTTGAAAAATCAGAATGATGGTAAGAAAAAGCATTTTTTCTTTTTTCTAAGCAGTGTCATTTAGAACCACATAGAAGACAAAGCCAAACAGATATGGTACACTTGCAGGTCATTCCCGGCCATTCTTTTAAAAAGAAATACTCATTCCTGACAGTAGTACTGGTAGTACTGGTTCCTGGCCTTTTACAAGGTCCATCTGAGGACATCCTTGTTGCAAAACACCTGTTTACAAAGAGACCAAGAGTGATCTATTGCAAGCAGGTGAGTTCTTGATGCCAATCAATGCCTCCTGCAATCCACTAGGGGAAGGAAATTCATGCAAGGTGTCGTTAGAGGGGTGTTTAACTCATTCTCTCCATTCTGATCATCTAGGTGAGGTGTGTTTTATGTCCACCCATGCAGCCTCCATGAGATGTGAGGATACAGGGAAATAGAACGCTTTTATGGTGGTCTGGAGGGTTGAACTCAAAGTAGCTATCAGGGGTTCACCTTCCATCCCAGGAAGGGATATCCATGCTTTTTTAGCAGCTTATATAACAGGATGGAGAGGCATCTGAAATGTTTTCATGACACTGAGCTTTTAGTCACTTGCCTTAGGAGGATGAAATGAGGCCACAAGATTTGGGGCTTCTAGCTACATGGAATCACCATAGGAAGTTCAGCTAAATGCTGCACTTAGTAGTTGGAGGGAAAAAAGGCAAAAAAGAGGGGAGGTGGTGCAGATGTGTGCCGGAGAAGGAGAGGCAGCTCACCACAGTTGTCTGTCCTTGCCCGAAATGTGACTGTTGTTGAGTCATGGTTACAGGAGGCTGCTGAGATACGTGAGACAGGACATTATTCCACCCCACTTGCTTCTAACAAGGCCTCATTGGGAGGTCAGGCTCAATGAAGGCGTGAGCTAAATGGAAAGGGTCCAAATGGTAACAAGACTGTTTGGAAAACGTGAGCCATGAGGCAGTGTTGAGTAACTGAGTTTGTTTGAATGATGAAAGAAAAGGCTGAACTGGCATACTGTATCTCCCGTAACACGAAAGATAGTCAACTACTCTTTCTTTCTCTTACTTTTGTTATAAATCAGGGGGAAAACCTACATTTCTAGTTAAACAATTAGATTCTTGGAGGTAGGTTAGATATTCAGGAAGATTTTCTAACTTAAATAGAATTTAAATGCTACATAGAGCAGAGGGAAATCTTGCACCTGCTTTAAGGAAAAGAGGGACAAAAATTGCCAAGGGTGATCTCAGGGTAGGTGGATTTTGTTTCAGAGCAGGGAGACAAGCAAAACAACTATGTCAGGGCCCCACCAACTCCTTCAATTTCTGCAGTAACCCCACACAGGTGAAAGTAGAACCCTGCAAACATGCACTTGTGAACCCTAAAACCAAAGTGCAAGTCTGGGAGCCCTTCAGAGCTGGGGCAGGATGGTGCCCTGTTGGTACTCTTCATTTCACAGGGATATGTTTGATCAGAATTCTGCTTTGCCACCATTCCCTGAGATGCATCGCAGTTGCCTTCATTCTACATGGGAAGTTATGTCAAGAGGCACTTGCTGCCTTCCTTACCAACAGGTCAAACCAGAAGTCTGTGTCCTCAGCTTTGCTGGGCTGCAGTGGAAAAGCAGGCCCTTCTGGAGTGCAGTCCAGCTTCTTTTTCTTATTTGTGCACTCAATAAAGCTCTGTTTTTGCATGAGAGCCAGGTGTCCACTCAACTATAAGGAAATGTGAAGTTGTAGCTTCATGTAGCACATGCCAAAAGCCTCAGTTTTTTTATAAAGAAAAGAGCAGGTACTGTGCAGACAGAAGTAAAATAGCACCCTTTGTCCCCAAAGAAGCAAAAGATCTGCATCTTTTAGAATGAGCTTTGTTCCTCCTTTGCTCCCATGCTTTACCAAGCAGGCATGCTGAGTAGTAGACAGAAACTGTGATGACTGTATCAAAATAAACAAGTAACAAATAAAGGAAAAGGACCAAAATAATGCAAATTCCTTATCTCATTATCTAGGACAATTGTGTTTCAAAGAAAAATCCAATTTTGAACTTAGCTGTTAAGAATGGCTTGTACAGCTCAGCGCAGTGCCAGTGCTGCAGGCAGCCTGCCCCTTTGATTTCACTATGCTAACTGGGATGGACATTTCTGCAGGCAAAGATCACTGGGGTCCTTCCAACTGGTCTCTGCTGCCAGTCATAAAAGGAGAAAGTGAGCCCAGACATTCAGTCACCCTGAGGGGTTTTGAGCTCTGTTTGGATAGCTTGGGCTGCCAACAAGGACTGTGGAAGGCACATCCAGGTCTGCCAGGCTGTGTCTGCCTTTATGCAGGCTCGGAACTTGCAAAACACTCATTTCATATCCCCTGAAAAAACGTTTCTCATTAAATGGGTAAGGTTTGTCTCTGTTTCTCAACTGTTCTGTCAGTGTAACAGCCTGGGAATGCTAAGCAACAAATTCAAACATTAGGCAGAACTGAGCACCTACATTGTACCTGACTCTCTTCTATGCACAGACACATAAGTATGGACAAAAAGCATGTGGCCCATATCTGACAGTCTGTGAAAGCAGAAGCTGCTTGTTACTGCTCGTGACATCCTGGTACCCATTAATCCAAATTAATGAGCACCTCAAAAAGCAAAACTGAAAACTTATTTTCAGCATGATTCTAAATATCACCCCACTCCAAATCTGAGGGGACTGCCCTATGAGTAGGATGTAGAGTGTGAGCTCTCACCAGAGGTGAGAGTACAGAACATAGGGTCCTGGATGTGTGCTTATGACCGCTCTGCAGAGATGATATTTGCAGCAGCTCCCCTGCCTTCTGATGACCGCAGAGTTACACTACATGAACAGTTCAGTGCAGCAGGGCAGACCACGTAGCACTGCTGATCTGTGGCTGGCATGAGTAAGGAGAGATGATAAAACATATCCACACTTTATGGTAACTGTTGAGTCCCAGCCTGAGCCACTGATTGAGTGCCTGGGAAAAGGATCCGGTCAGCCCTGGGAGCACAGGTGAGGCAATTCACCTGTGACACCAGAAGGGGTGGAGCCTGGCTGTACATCTCTTAGACCTCATTTAAGGGCTGACTGCTGCTGGGAAAGGGCTTTGAATTGGAGATTCCTCCCTTGTGGAGTTTCCCTTGTGAGCCTAGATCTTCAGAGACAGGTGAGCATGTTTTCTTTGTAACACCTTTCCATCATGCTATTCCCTTTGTCATTACAACTCTTGTATTACCATACCATTGTGTTGATATTTCTGGTTTTTACACCCACTGTGGCTGGAGACACTGGACTTGTAAAGGGAGATAGAGCAAAAGACTGGCATCTGAATGAATAGCATTTGTTAAATATCACCTAGCATCTTTATTGTCTCTTCCTTCAGGTAAAGCTGTCTTTTGGGCCTTAGTAGGCAAGTAGGTCTCTATCCTGTCAACTCTACAAGAACCACACGTTTACAAAGAGCTGACACTTCTATGCCATTCCCTGTTGTGCCATAAACATAAATTAAATGTCTAGTCTGCAAACTGCTGCAGCTGCCAGTCTGTTGCATGCAGCAACGTTTCTTGTGTGCAGGAGCTTGTAAATGAGGCAATGAACTTGGCCTCCAAGGAAATTGGATCCCAACTGCATCCCAAACAGAGGATGGCAGGAATAACACCATTAACCTATTCTCATGGTTTCTCCTGAAGTTGCATGCATTGCATGGGACAAGAGATAAAACCTCTCACCTTCATCTAACAATGGATATTGTTGTAAACTGGGAATTCATCTTAACTTCAGAGAGAGATTCATGAACAAATGTGAACTATTTCCAGTTTGGATGTTGTGCAGTACTGTCATCTGAATTGCAATAGATGGGAAGGTATTTAATGTTTGTGTTGAAGTTATCTAAAATGGATGAAAAAATACTTTGATCCAAATAAGTGATTCTTTTTAGAAAAATACTTATTTTTTTTATTCAAGCTAATCTCTTTTCAAAGACAGTTCTGATACAGACATGTTGAATCAAAACAATGCAGTCTCCAGTGACTGCTTTTGGTTTTCCAGACCTGCTTTGTACCCTGAAAGACCAAAGGATTCTTCACCATGACTCCTAGCCTTCTTCAATCTCTGGATTTCTGTGTTAATGCAAGAGTGGTTTAGCATTGAATTTTAGGAACATGCAGTCTCCAATGCTGAAGTTCTCAGAAAGCATTCCTCAGCCCTGCCTAGGAAATGCATGGGCAAGCTACTTCTTTAAATAACAAACTGTGTACTCAGTTCAGAGGGGACAACACCCACACACACCTTTCCCAAAGGACGAAGTGTTCCTCTTGGTCTGAGGCCACACTGTTTTGTTGTACCCACCTGTGGGCAGACTTGCAAAACGTGGTGAGCAGAAAGTCAGCCTGGCATCAAAATAAGAGTAAGAAAACACATGCTCATCAAAGCTGCTTTTTTGAGTAGATGAACTTAGCAGAAATACTCAGTGTGTTGCATTTATGTACTTCAGAAGAAATTTTTCACAATGAGTGAAGCATCCCTGGAAGTCACCACTATGCAATGCAGCTCAAAAGGATGCAGCAATGGCATTTCAACCACAAGCACTTTGTGAGCTTTCACCAGGCTGCTCCATTTGCAGCTGTCAGCCATTTCTATGCTGTTGAGGGGAGAGGAAAAACAGCATTACAGAATTCTGCTACTGCAGCCAGCTTTTCCACTTCTGGTTAACTGGAAAATGAGCCAGATCCCATTAGGATTAGAATGGAAGGTAGTGATGGGTCAGTCCTTCTGTTTTTATGTCTCTGAGACAGTCCTTGTACAGCCAACTGCAACTGTCCACTGCATTCTCCTTCATAGTGCATCTTCATTGCTGTCAAATGTTGGGTTGCTATGGCCTCCCATATCTTCCTCTACTGATAATGCCACAGAATCTGAGAAAAAAGTTTCATTCAGAGGTGGCCAGGCTGAGTCCTGTTCTAACACCTGCTGAAGCCTTTTGTAATGGCTCTTGGAGTGGTACTGAAAAGTCATCTTCAGCAGCAGCCATAGGGCTCTGTTCTCAATGATGACTTCCTGTAAAAGCAAGAGCAAAAGGGAAATTCTGGAGGATCCAAACAGCAGCTTTTTCTCTTTATCTATAGGACACACAGCAAGAAGTAGAGACCTAGATCTCCTATTCTTTCCTGCTCATCCACACTCCTTAGGCAGTCTTTTACTGAGGACTCTTCTTAGTATCTCTAGCAGAGCTCTACTAAAGCCTTCTCATCTTTTTCCAGCTTGGGGCAGGGTTTGAAACACCTCATTAACCAGAGGAAAGGAAAGACAGTTGGGCTTGGCATTCCTCACATCCAACCATTCTGATGTGAGAATCTGAAAACAGAGAGGAAGTGCAAAGTAGCAGCAATGGTTTCTGTTTGACAGGTTATTCCTAAAATGGACTGAGAAGGATGGAAAAAGAGTGAGAGCTGACTCTTTTTGTCTTTCTAGATAGTGCTGACAGGTGCATTCAGTGCAGTACACTCACCTCAACAAGAAAGGACACAGCCAGTGTGACTGCCAGCATCATCACCATGGAGATCCGCCACGTGGTGGGGGTGCAAACCAGCTGGAAGGAAAGCAGAGGCAGTAAGCAGTGTGTGCACATACTGACGTGGGTTGGAGCTGGTGTCATCAAAAGCCAGAATCCCACACTGGCTGTACACTGCTGACAAACCAATACTGCTACTTATCCTGAGGAATTATTGATAAAGAAGCGTTTGTACTTATGACCCAGGAGAGAAACCAGAACAGCGGCAAGAGGTCTAAATGCTTCCTCTCTTCCTAATATGAGAAATACTTCTGGGTATTTCAAACTCCAGACTTGGTTCCAGTGTCCCATAGCTTTCAGCGCTGGGTTTCTGGCTATAGCTCAATTCATTTTGGAGATACAGCTCTGATCAACGCTCAGATCAGCAGTTGCTCGGGAGCTGGGTTATTGCAGCTTCTAATTGCCACACCTTCTTTTTGCCTTCTCAGCAAATCCAGTGCGTTCCCTCCAGACAAACCGGGTTTCCACGGTTCTCCCCAAAGGCATTTTAGCCCCGCAAACTGCACTGCTGATACTGTCCTGTGCCGCCACAGTCCATCGCAGGGCTAAGACTTGCTGCTTTAAAGTGCCATCTCGTGGCAGATTCTTTAACCGGGTCTGCCTGCTTAGCCTCTGCTCTGGATTCTGCTGTGCATTGAGGCAGCTGTAGCTGGGCTGCTTGGCATTTGAAATCCAGCTGTGTGCCCCTCATCTCTGTTTGTTTCAGAATTCCAAAGCCACTTGCTAACTTTCACACAAGGATATAGGACTGAAAGCAGAATCACGTTCAGCATTTGCTATCCAAATCCAAAGCACTTCATTATCCTGATCACAAATGTACTGGAAAAAAGATAGCTGTGCATTTCTTTTGCTGTTTGTTCCTTTGGCTCCTTCTACAGGGCTTTGTGACAGTCACAGTGGAGAATATCAGCATCTTCCTTATAACTTTCAGGCTTAACAAACTGACAAAACCTCTGTCCTACAGCTGATGCATATCTTATCCTTCCCTTATATTTCTCTTAGGATGAATTTGCACAAGGTAACCCTCAGGTTGCATTCTGCCAGACAAAATCAGCCAAGCCCTGCTGGTAATATTATCATGACAGATCATCTATTGCCTTAGCAGCCAGTTGGTCTTCAGAGGTGTCAAACATCCCTGCAAAAATCTGTGCCTTTTGTTAAAAACACTACTGGTGCACTTGTAATAGGACCAGCTATAGGAGGAAAATTCACAGTGGAACAATACTCACATCCATCTTAGAGTAGAGATCATCGATATCAGCGAACACCAGAAAGAGGCAAACACCCAGTTGCCCTACAAGCACGAGTATGAACACATCTGTAGAAACAAGGAAATAAAACCACAGCTGTGAGTGCACTCATCTGCTTCCCTTTACTACAGAAGTTTGAACCCATCATTTCTTGTTTCAAATAGACATGCATGCACACAAAAAAAAAAAATTTAAAAAAAAAAGTCCATGAGAGAGCAAGGACATTCCAGCAGAAGTTTTACTTAATCAAACTGATACATAAGAGGCTGGGATGAGCCCTGAAGCCATAGATCTTAAAATGCCAGAAGTGTACTTTGATCATTTGAGCTGACCTCAGAAGCCTGAACAGAGTCCATTCCACTGAGTGTCAAACCAAAGTCAGTCTACTGTCACTTTTTAGCAGCACAAAATGTGGGCCCAGCCAGCCCAGAGAATGGCACACCACAGAATGCCACTGGGACTAAAACTTCAGAAAGAAACGTCTGGTACAGGCTGCCCAGGGAGGTGACGGAGTCACCATCCCTAGGGGTGTTTAGAGAAAGGTAGATGTCACACTGAGTGACGTGGTTTAGAGCAGGCACAGGCTGATGGTTGGACTGGGTGGTCTTGGTGGTCTTTCCAAACTTAATGATTCTGTGGTTCTGTGACATTGAAAAGCTGGTCTTTAGTCATTTAGGAATCTAATAGTGAGCTCCTGCTTTTATTGGCTGGCATCACTGCATCACTTCAGTCAAGTTTTAAGTCAAGATTTCCTGAGCGAATTGACATCTGGAGCTGACTAACTCATAGATCCCTTCCTCTCTCCCCACACTTACAGTTGGTGTAGATGGGTTGCCTAAAAGGCTTTCCCTTGGAAAACACCAGTGCTATGATGAGGCAGTTGATGGTACTTAGCAGCCACACTGTGGTGTTTTCATAGCTCTTGTAGCCATTGTCCATTTCTGTAGGGTCTCCATCTCTCACACCATGGAGGACCAGGCTGGAGGCAGAGGAAGAATTCTCTGTGTGGCTGTTCACTGAGAGGCAGGCACTGCAAAAGAGCATTGTTGGAATGGTTTGGGACCTGCAGACAGCACTGCTTACTGTAAGCAGCTGGTGGGAACACAGGGTCTATCTGCAGCTGCTCATCCATGCTGTAGTCAAGCAGTCATTTCAGGTAAAGCTGTCTCACTAGGTGTGCCATGTTTCACCTGGAGTCCCATGAAGGAGGCCTACCTGTGTATATCAGTCTTGGAATACCAGGGCTGCTTCTGGACCATTAGAAATCCAAAAATCTGCATGCTGAGGCTGAAGAGGATGTTAAGTATGACGGAGAGCAGCAAGGGAGGTGAGATGAGTTGGCTAGGAGGCCTGTAGGGAACCAGTTTTGGGTAGGCTTCTGTGAAACTCACTGAAACATGACAGAAACATTTACTACTGTGTCCAAAATAGCAGCAGTATTACATACAGACTGTTGTCAATGGCAGCATTTCTACCATTTATAATGTTCATTCTAATACTTTCAATTATTATATCTAGCAAAAATACAGTGTTATTTTCCTACAAAAGCTTATTGGCTACAGCATATGTTAATTAATAGCTTTTGACTATCTTGAGGCATTTTTGGAAAACAACTTTTAGATTCTGGTTTTATTTGGCTACTGTCAGACCCAGAAATAAAAAGATATACTCAAGCTTTCCTGTTCTCTTCCAGTCACCTGGTAGCTGTGGCTTGGGATGTTGTGTTGCCTATGTTCTGTGTTTCCTGCTGCACTAAGCACCCAGTTCCCGTTTACCTGGGGAGACAGAAGATTGCACAGGCCCTTCCAACAAGTTTCCCGCTGTTGTTTCAGAAAGTTATTCAGATTTTGAGTAAGCCTCAATGTGTTGTTGCCAAATAGGGTATTTTAAACAAGGCAGCTTTCTGGTGTGACTCTTTTAGGTTTGAATTGATCAAGATCTTTTCTAGTTGTCTCTTCCAGTAGGGATGGAAGACAGTCACATGCATTCAGTACAGATTTTTGTGCTCCTGCACATTTCTACTTCTAAATCTCTCTCTGCATTTGCTTTTTCTCAACATCCCTTCTCTTTCCCCTCCATTAGTGTCTTCCTCTCTCATTCTTGGCCCACAACAACCTGCTCTGTAATGCCTGACATTCTTCATTTGTTCCCTTGTCATTTGCATATTGCCTCTCCTGCCTACATATCTCCAAATGTGAGCTGAACTCAGCAGTGGATCTGTTTTCCAGAACAGCCGGAAAAAGCCTTAATAAACCTTCCACTTCATTTGGTCAGTTTGCTTTTTCTCCCTGTAGAGACATCCCAGTTATCAACCACCTATGTGCTCAGCAGTTACAGCACTAAGAAATAACCATCTTATTTTAGAGCTTTCTCTTCTCTGACAAGATGTCTTCTCTAATAATCTAAATATCCAGTTCTCCATGCAAACTCTTTCCTTTCTTTCTGTACTTAGGACTACACATTTCCAAGGAGGTGAAAAACACATGAAATGCATTCTCCTCAAACAGAGGATGACTAATTGACTTACTTGTCATACCAATTACAGTGGTAATAGCCAGATCTTGAAACAAAAATTGGTAATTCCCAAAGGAGTTTAGTTGCTGAAAAGAGGAACGGAAAAAAGAAAACATCACAAATCAGACATTTGCTGCGGGCTTGTTTATATCACCTCCAGAAAGCTTAGTGTTGTTTTTGGGGGGAGCTAATTCTCAGCTGCTTGTTCTGAAATTCCAAGAATACACTACTCAGCAGATAAAGGGACCACACAATCCAGCACTGCCAATAGATTCGTCACTACTGGGCCCGCAGTGAATACTCTCCTTTTGTGCATTGTTTGAACTAACGATGATTCCAGTTCACTCAATGCAATAAAAAAAAAGTTCTATTTGAAGAGGCATGTCCTTTCTCAGTGCTGGGTGATTTCTGAATGTAAAGCCCTCCTCTCTAGTTGGGAAGAAGCCACATAAAAGCAGTTTAAGGCACTCTAGGGGATTTTGCTTACTGTCAAGCTAATTTATGCTTCAAATGCTGAATAAATTGCAACAGCATATGCTTATGCCAGATTCTCCCACATCTGAAATACTGTTCAACATCTCATTCTTGTTTTTGCTCAGTGTGGATCCTGAGCCCATTGGCTGGAGCTAATGGAATAATCTTACCAGTTTTCCAGATCAGAGTGCAGAAGGACTAAATGATCACCTCAGCTCACATGAAGCTCCTTATCCTAGGGTGGTTTTTTCTGTTTGTTTGTTTTGTGGTTCTTATGCTATGTTTCTACTACAAAGCAGAGTAGCTCATCCAGTTCTATCAAACAAGGTCCATATTCTCAAGACGTACCCAGTACAGTAGGAGAACACCAAGGTACTGAATGGTGCTATACAGAGCCATGTACTTGAACATGCAGAAGGAAGTGACCAGGGCAGCACGGCCTTCCCTGAAGGAAGATGTGAATAAAGGACAGTAATTAGGTGATGGTCTGCTCTTGTTGCCAGTCCTCTCAAAATGCAGTTGCAAAATAAAGCATTTGCCACAAGGACAGAAATCTCTACCATTCTTTTTTTCTGCTCAGCTGCAGTTGCCTTCCTCCTGTGGTTTGAAGGGAAATACATCTGTCTGTATCTTAAAGGAGTTTAAGACACAAACTGACCATATGGTGATTTCAGAGTCAGATTTATTTTTCTCCATGTATGTGCATTCTGGCTTGGTGGGAACAACAAACACTAATATTTGAAAGCAGTGGGGAATATCTCCTTCACATAACAGGAAACGAAAATCCATGCTTACCTGATGAGCTCTGGCACACACGCTATGCTGGCGGTTTGGGACGTGAAAGGCGAAGCTACTGATGCCTCCTGCTCTGACAGTGATATCCCTGCATGTGCCACTTTCAAAGCCTGAAAATGCATATAGCTCCTCAGCACTCACAAGCCAGGAAGTGATGCATCAACCAAGAAATGAGCCCTCATTACAGGATATGTTCTGTGAAAAGCAGCAGTCCCTCATCACTTCCTGTGTGTGCTCCACCCAAAACGTTTCTTCGTTTGGATTTGGAGCAACAGGTCCAAAGCAGTAAGGGGATGACAGCATAAGAAAGACCATTTCCTACAGACCCCAAAGCCAAAAACCCCAGCTGCAGAAGGCAGGATTAGCAGTGCTTCCTTTATCATGCTTCTTTGGAGTCACAATTTCTGTAGATATATAGGCTCTCTATTTCCATCTCCTGGGAAAACCTTTGGGACTTTAAGTGCAAGCAACTGCTTCACTGCTGAGATGGCAGCACTCCCATCTCCTACATGTGCTCAGTTAGCGATATCTACTGACAATGCACTCCTTTTTAAATAAATAAATTATAAGGAATTCTCACTTACCCCACAGTCATTGGCTCCATCTCCGCACATGCCCACAAAGTAACTAAAAAATAAAGTGACCTACAGTCAAGTGCTGGGGAAAATGAGACCTATAGGTAGGAGGGGAGCAGAGTCTCTGCTATGTAAGTTATTTCAGTAAGTCACACCAACTTTTTTAAAAAGCCCATTTGGAAAGCTGAAAGACTGAAATACAAGCCCAAGATCCCAGAATATGCATGTCCCTAGGCTAGAACCTCAGATGTCCCTCCAGTAAAGTCTTTTTGCTGTGACAGATTGAATACATTAGCATGTAGATTTATGTTCATTACAATTGATTCAGTTTTACACTGAGTGTAGTAAGGTTGATTATGACAGAGGAAGGGGTTAATGGTGATGGCTCAGCTCAGAAATGATGGATTGCACACACTGGTACTTCATGTTCACAGGGAACAGATATCACTAGGGGCTCTGCTTCGGGGACCAGACCTCCCAGTGTCTCCTAGGGCAGACAGAGAGTGACGAAGACAGCTGGAGGAGGGAAAGTGTAGGCTTAACAGGCTATCTGAGAACAGCTCCCCGCCCTGCTGGTGAAAGGATGAGCCAAGACCTGTTAAACCTAGAGATGAGTCCTTACAACAGCATCATCTGTATAAAACAGTCTAGTGCTTCAAGAGCTGAATCACTTTTGTCTTCAGTTGTTGACACTTAGATTCCAGCTCAGGGAAAGTTCTCACTGTGAGGCACTGAAGGTGCTCCAGGGAAACCAGATAGTGCTCATACCAAGCTGGAACAGCTTAAGAATTACCTTGCTCTAGGGCAAGGCCTGGGACCAGGTAGTTGAGGCAGGAATCTTGACAAGCCCTTGTAATCAGTTAAATAATAGGTAACGAGATACTTGGGACTCAAGGATATATATATCTGCACCTCGAAGATGGTGCATAAAGTTGTAAAAATGCAGATAGCCCTGATAGGTCTTCTAATTCATCAAATGCAGTAAAAAGACTGTTAGCAACAGAAAAGCTGCATTGCTTGGAGACATTTCAAAAATTCTTGGGTAGACAGCTGCTCCTGCTTCAGACACAGAACAAGAAATAAGAATGAAGAATGGAATTAACAAAGGAAACTCAGAATTATGAGACTGTTAGGTCTTTGATGGGTTGTAAAAACAACATTAATTTCAGTGTCTCTTCTTCAACAGGCTTGTGGAACTTAATTTCCTGGCTGTGCTTCTGTAGAAGCTTCAGTTTTTGCACTTTTAGGGAAAAATATATTAGAGAAAAGCTAACTTTTATTGGACTCTTCTGAAGTTTGGAAATTCCTCAGACACTTCGTAAGTTGGTGCTTACAAGAACTTACTCCAGCTTTTGAAACTCCTCCACAAGGCTGGATTTCTGACTGGGAGACATTCTGGCAAAAACTGTTGCATTTAGCAGGAGCTGTCAGGAGAAAAAAAAGAAAAAGGGTGTTTTAAGCAGTTGGTATAAGAGTCACAGTGATTTCAGTGATAAACTGGAATAGAAACAGTCCAAAAGTCATTTTGCAAACAGCTGCTGCCAGATCCCAAGGCAAGTAAGACTGAGGATCAAAGATAAAGTGTATATTCATTTTGACAAAAAATGTGGTCACAATTAAGACATAAGGTCCATAAGGTGTGTTGTTTGTAAGATGAACAAGTGTGTAGCAGAAATGCTGAGTCACGGCTGAAGCAGTGATTGAGCACCTGGGGGGAAGGCAGGGCCAACCCAGAGGGGCTCAGGTGCATGCAGTGTACCTGAGTGATGAAAAGGGGTGAAGCCAGGATGCACCCCTTCTCAGATCTCATTAAAGGGCTGGCAGTGGAGGTAAGGGTGCCTTCTGGAGATTCTTGCCTGCCTGAGACCTTTTAAAGGTAAGTAGCTTTTTTTTCTTTCTTCTTTCCTTTGTTTCTACATCTACATCTTCTGTATTTGGGCTTCTTCTTATTTGCTACTGCTAAAGACTTTGCCACCCCTCTGTTATTGTTGTACTTTCCATACATTATAGCATTACAGCGTATTACTAAGGAGGGATTTACTGGAAGAGAATTAATGTGATTATCTTCTTCATAAAACAGATAAATCATTCCTAATCTCAGGTTGTGTAATACCACATTTTCACCCGTTCCTCAAAGCATGAGAGAAGTAGGGCTGTGCAAAAGGTGGTCTTATGGTCACAAATGCTTTAAGTCATGTTCTCGTATGCTATGATACTGCTCTGCTCTCTCATGCTGGAAATAATATTAGAGCTTTTCAGACAGTTCCACCACACAGTTGCATCAGAGGTTTACCTAGCCCATGAGTATTTCAGAGTTCAAGTTTTTCCCAAGGAATTCCTGGTACAGATCTCTTTAGCTAATTACATCAGGACAATCTAAATCTACTGACTGGAAGGCTTACTCCAACTAAATAATCCACATCTTACCTTTGGAAGCAAGTGGCTGAAATGCTGTGCTACAATTTGGTAAGATTTTCCACTCATGGCAAAATGAAACTGGTCTGATTCTACTGCCAACCTAATTCTTCCAGTCTGACTGTCACTGTCCTGAAGAAGAAGAAGAAGAAGAAGGAAAAACAACTGAGAATGAGTGCTGTTTCCAAGCCCTCAAAAACTCTTGCAGACAAAGAAAAGGACATCCACAGAGAGGGCACCTGTGAAGACCCTTGGAGGCCTGGTTTAGTCCATGCTTTAGTTTTGCATGTATGGGGAAGTACTAATTCTATCTGTTCAAACAGGGCTTGTTCATTCCATGCAGTTACACAGATTTCAAGTCTGCATAATATGCTATGCTATCAAACTTACTTTGCAGGAAAGCATGATTGAAAATGGCACCAGCTATGCGTGAGGGCTGCAGGCAAATCTTCCATGGGATACACTGTGAAGCTGTTCTCAAACCTAATCCAAGTAGTTAGCCAAAATATCATTCACAAGATAATATGTTAGGAAGGAAGCTATAGGATAGTACTTTGCATTATTACAAGCATTCCATCACTGTTTGTTTTCCTGCTGCATCATTTATTTTACTCTCACCGGGTTTCCATAATCTTCAGTTTTATTTTCTTCTAGTGGTTTCCATGTTACAGATGCTGAAAAAGATCCAGGTATTTTGTTTGCTTCCACAAGAATGACTCTGTTTGTTGGAGGAATCATCCCAGCGTTCTTTGCAACAGTTACAGCTGTCTGAATGTTATCACCTAGAAAAAAATGCAAGTGTTATTTGCAGTGAGGAATTGTTTGTGGAGGAA
Organism: Tympanuchus pallidicinctus; assembly: GCF_026119805.1. Taxonomy (NCBI): domain Eukaryota; kingdom Metazoa; phylum Chordata; class Aves; order Galliformes; family Phasianidae; genus Tympanuchus; species Tympanuchus pallidicinctus. Next base: position 12,390,281 of record NW_026294739.1, on the reverse strand, counting down.
ATGTTAACCCTTTCTTGAATTCCAAATTTTCAAATGTATCCACAGGTGTCAATAAGATTGCAGTATCCGTGCATGAGGAGGCTTTAGATAAAGATGAGAACTTTGCAAGTGAGGTTTGTTTCAATAGATACGTTTTTAATCTGGCCTAAGCTTGAAGAAACATAACTACGGAATGTGCTCCTAATTTCTGTGTTTGCATGGGGGGGGGAGAGTATCACTGCTTCACAGTAATTGCCCTTAGATGGCTTGGATGTGAGTTTGATATGGGAAGGGGTGAAGCTCAGGAAGATCTGTGTGATTTCCAGAAAAATGTGTTTAGATCACATTAAAACTGAGATCTATCCTTTCCAAATCCAAACCAATACTTCAAGGGGGAAAAAAGTGATAAATAGGGATCTGTAGGCATGAATTAGCAGATATCACATGGCTCAGTGATTTGTTCTAGCATCAGTGATTCGTTTTCATCATGACGTGCTTTCATGCATGTCACCTGACAAACTTAGTAGAGAGAACAAATGGGCTCACTGGAAAGCATCGGAAGATTCTGGTACGAGAGGGACAGACTATCAGGTATCTGACACTGCCTGGTGAAATTGTTAGAGACATAAGCCTGCATGGTTCAACTCAAGTGATTGTTACAGCACAGGTACTTCTTGGTCTGCAATTGTCTGAAGGACACAAATGCCTGTGCCTTCTTACTGGTGCTGGAGACAAAGCAGCAGACTGCTCGCTCACTCGCATGTGACTGAATTCCCTGTCTGCACTATCAGCTGTCAAAACAATCCATCTCATTTTGATACCTGTGACCATCACGCTCCTGATGTGGGCAGCACTGAGCTCTTCCAGGACAGGCTTTGTATCTCTCTTCAATCGATTCTCCATTATCAGTAGACCCAGGAATGTCAAATCAGATTCCACCTCCTCCCTTAAGTGAAGATCAGATGGGAAGATTTAATTCCTTTTTTTTTCCCCTTACCTTGCTTTTATACTGAATTTGCTGATAGCCATTTGTTAGTGTTAATCATCCAATCTAATTCAAAGGATGTTAATAACTTGTTAGTTTTTAACAGTCTGAGGCTTTCTGGTTTTTGAGGTGCTATTTCAAGACCATCTGGGATTGCATTCCACCAGCAGTGAGAGGTGTCAGTTGAATATGGAGGGTCTTTGTTTTGTCTCTTTCTGAAGAAATAGTTCAGTACATAGGCAGCTTTCAGATCACGCTTGTTTAATTATTACCAAAGGAAAAAAAAAAAAAAAAAAAGACCCCACCATTTTGGAGCTATTCTCTCCACATACAAAAATCAAGCCTGAAGGCTAAGTTGGATTGCTTTCTATTTGTGCACAGGGATTTTCCAACTCTGTTTTTTCCTATTCTTTACACCTGTGCTACTGCCACTTTTACAGCTGCAGTTGAGCACAGAATTTGGGAAACAGTGTCTTGTCTTTTTTCTTTCCTGGCAGTGTACACTTCATCCAAATATAACTGCACACACAGTTACAAAATCTGGGCCATATTGTATACATTTGCCTGCTGGGTTGGATAGGTTTGTTATGATGCTTGTGACAAGAAGCTAAACAACAGTTTGCTCTTTGCCTCCATGTCATTGAGCCCTCTCAGCAAAGTAAAAAACCCTGTGAAAGAGCAAGTGAACTTCATCTGAATTAGGACCTGCTCATAGTAAACAGGGCAACAAATGTGCAAAGTAATTGCAACTGTTTCACAAGTGATGTTTCAGGAGTATCACAGGCAAGAACAAGAGGGTATTTCTAAGAGCCTATGGACTCGTGTGGGCATACTTTAATGTGATTGGTGGGAAAACTAATTCCATGAGACTAGCAGAAGGGTTTTCTGGCTTTTCTAGAAGTTAAAGAAAACCAAAGCTGTAATGCTAAAGAAGGCACAGACCAAGATTACAGGAGAAGATATTCTGTTGACTTTCTCTGGGTTAGAGAAGAGGTAGTGTAATGGGGATCATCTGCTGCCTTTGCTTAACCAAGAAGCCAGGATAAAAACTTAAAAAAACAAACAAACACATTTGACTGAAATCCTAGGTAAATATAATGGAGAGTGGTAGAAATTATGAGCTGAGGGAGGGGTTTACTAAGCTGCAGTTTGTGCTAGAGTTGAATCACGTGTTGATCCATTGCTAAGAAACACGTAAAGATTATAGGTATGTGCTACAGGTATTGGGTAGCAGTATCCACTCTACCCACTCTCAGACCCATATCCAGATTTAAACAGATTCTCTTTAGCCTGCATCTAGCAAGCCCACCTATGCTACAGCCCTGGTCTTGGTAAAGGCCTTGGGGTAATGATATAATGTGAGGCTTATGGCTGAATGTGGCTGATAAGAAGCTATTTGTTGCTTACCTTGTTAGATCAGTAGATTGCTTTCCCAACTGTAGAGATTTATATGCCAGTCCAATCACCCTAAAGCCTTGTGCTGTGTAGAACAGAAGCTTGCTTTCAAAGTTCGATGGGACTGTCCAAAAGAGGAAAAGACAGCTCATCATAACATTTGGCTGTTTGTTTTATAGAAGGGGGATGGTCTTAGGAACCTTCTCTAAAGCATTTGTCTTAGAGGAGATGTATACTTAGAGTTCTAATAGGCGTTGGCATGAAGGAGAGCTGCTACAATGAATTTTGTTCAATAAGAAGATCATTGCCAATTCTCTGCCAATCTCCACTGAGGATCTTAAACTATTCTGCATAGATTTATCTTCTTCTAGCTTACTGTAAAGGAGCTGTGCTCTTCCAGCTATGCTCTTCCAGCTGTCCACTCAAGGCTTGAAGAGAAAATAAAATGCTTTCTGGTACATAGTGGGTAACTCAAATACTAATTGTAGTAGAAACTGAATGCCTTGTACAATAGTTGGTACTTCTGTCTGCAAGCAGTACTTCTTTGCTGAGAAGGGCTGTATGAAAAGTTAGCCTTAGACTGGAAGCACAATCAACATTTCAGGCTGAGATGAAAGTGCTTAGACTCAGGAATCTCATTAGGACCTTACACTACAATGCATTACCAAACTCATTTATATCTATGTGTTTCTAGGAAGCATTTAAAATGTTGGTTACCTGTTTCTGCTCTGCACAACACAGCTACCATTTCTGGAGCACCTTTTGTGAAGACCTGCTTTTCCCCACCAATTTCCTGAGCAATTACAGACATTCTCTGCAAAGCTGAGGAAAATGGAAACTGGTGTAAAATGGTAATTCCTTCCACAGGGGCCTAGGAGGGAAGTAAAGGGATTAGATACTGTGAAGACCTTAAGCTCAAGCCAAAGCAGTTGAGTCCCCTGAGCCGTGCTGAGAAGATAACAATGTGTAATGCACTGATTGATTTTTTTTTTTTTCATAGTGGGGCAGAACAGACTCATGAAATTTGCACAGCGATATTTTGTTCAAGCAATGTGGAGAGTTCTCTGACAGTTTTAGCAGGCCATTTGATACAAATCACTGAAAAGAACTCACCAGTCCTATTTGTTTAACAAGACTGCTACATTTTATACTAGTCTGTTTTTCCTTTGCGAGATATTTGAAAGCTTTCACACCAGCAGAGATCTGATCAGCTTCTGGAGCCACCTGCAGCCCCAAGCACTCTAGAGGTGATCACCACTTGGCTGATCCTGAACTGAGTCTGGAGCCACCAGGGGAGGTAAATTCTTGGGCTGGACAATCTGCTATCTAGCAATCCCCTGCTCACATCCTTTTTCTGTTCTGAGCAGCAAGCTCCCTCTGGCAACTATTTTTTCATCACAAAGAGTATGATGATCTCCCTGCATGCAATCCAAGTGAGAACAAGTGTGGAAGAGTTGTCTTGGACTAGAACAATCAAACATTTCTCTATTAAGAGGTAACTCTCGCATTAACAGTTTAACTAACAGATGTGAACCTTGCAGATAGCTTACACAGTTGGCTTTAAGTCCAGGTCTAATAACTGTGGCATGTGTAGATCTTTGACCTTCAGTCTGGTGTCCACTGGAATCATCTATCACCTGTGTTTTGAAAGACAAAAGTATTTGAGGTTACAACGTCAGTATAGCGGAAAGAAGCTCAGTGGATCACTTGGCGCATTTTGTTCCCTCAAAATGAGGTATCTTAGTCATTATTGACCTCACACTAAGAAACTCCAGTAGCAGAGAACTCACTGCTTCCTTGGCAAACAAATTCAGTTGTTCATCAGCTTCATGAAGATACTGCTGTACTCTCGCATGGCAAATAGGCTGTGTTATCTCCCAGACTAATCCTTTGTCCATCACAATACATTCAAATGCACAAAATAACATTTTCTTAACTTTAGCCTCAGTGGAAATCTAACAAATAAGTTTTTTAATGTAGGAAGCATCATTTTCTACTCTTGATATCTTCCATGAGTCAGCTGTTTTTTAATCATCACAATGTGACTCGGAGAATATTTTATGTTGTCAAAGGGCATGAAATTATTCTTCTTTCAGGTAATTTTTTCTGCCTAAGTCTGAAGTGGTGAACTGATGCCCCTGGGGAAAAAAAAATACTTTCTAACTCCTGTCATTACTGGATAGTTTTTTTCCTTGAAACTTGGGCATCTTATGTATTTTGCAGATAAAAACAGACAGGCCTTAAGTATGGATGTTGTCACCCACATAATTAGCTAACCTGGCCCTGAATCTTGCCTTGTACCAGCAACAGCTTGTGGCTGTATCTTTCACTAGATAACTATTGGTCCTAATTCTCTTACCTATCTCAGAATTGCAGTCTCTCAATTTTTTTTGTAAATGCTCAATATTCCTCAATAAATCAGATGCTAAGAAGGGCCACTAACAGCATCTGTACATAATGGGGCATAAAGGGAATGAAAGCAGAGTGCTTTGATACCTATTAGTTTTGTTCTGTTCTCATTACTCTGCAAGTGTAGTGGTATTTCCCACCTGTGAGGCCTTCTATCATCCTTAGGTTTGAAATCCCATGCTCATATGAAACATCTCCAGAATGACAAAGCTCTACCAAACATTGAATTTTTGTGGCCAGTTCAAAGTGGCAGAAATAGTTGCATGCCAGTCCTCATCTGTATACAAGTTATAGCTAGGACTTCTTGCCATCCGGTAGTAGCCACAGTCAGAGTTGATACCTCAATAGGATTTGTATGATATCCACCAACCAGTCAAATGCTCTGAATACTCAATGTACTCCAGTTTGGAAGCTTTGGACAGAAAGAGCATTTCTCTAAAAGCCTAAGAATGTGGTATCCCTTCTGGCTGTTTTACTTATGTTCAGACAGTGACTGTTTGCATGGAAGGCTTTGGGATGTTTCTCCTTTGCAAGAAAATATCAAATCTCTATATCGTTATTTGCATAACAACAAATCACAGTTTACCCAATTAGTTGCCTCAAACATTTTCACATCCAGTGGGTCTCCTTGGATCCTGCCCTCCAGAACAATTAATGAATGACAGACAACCATTGCGCTGAACGCTGGGCCCCAAGGCAGGCTGTGGTCTGCAGGGAACCTGTGAACATCCTGAAAGCTAACACAGAAGAAACTATAAAAATAATCTGAAAACACCAAACACATACGTCTAACAGAAAAAATGTCGTAAGTTAATAGGATGAGAGGAAGTGGCAGGAAAGGTTCAAGTTAGATGTTAGGAAAAAATTCTTCTGGAGAGTGGTGATGAACTGGCAGAGGCTGCCCAGGGAGGTGATGGAGTCAGCATTCCTGGAGGTGTTCAAGAAATGTGGAGGTATGGTACTGAGAAACGTGGGCTAGAGGGCGAAGTTTCTTGTGGGTGGATGGTTGAGCTAGATGATCTTAGAGGTCTTTTCCAAACTCTATGATTCTATGTAAGGAGACTGCTAATGTGACTGTTAAAGTCTCATCCTGTGACCAGGCATCAAGCATGTTTCTGTAGATTTGTCCTCTCCCAGGAGCTATTTCTTGTGCACATCCCTGGATGAAATATGCATACTCAGAATAAGCGTATTCTATGTATTTAATAGTCCATTGGGATATGCATCAGATTATGAAATATGTTACTTGGGGATTTTGCAAGGATTCAAACTGGGAGGCTGATACAAGTCTGGGCATCTTTGTGCATTCACAGTTCCGGAAATGTAAATGCGCAGAAATAGTGGCACTGTAGGAACAGCTGTCTCATGAGTTACTGTAATTTCCTGTTGTAAATGGTGAGGGCACTCCTGCTACTCTGAAATCTAACCTAGGCACAATTCCCTGCCTGCAGGTGCACAGGACCTGGAATGAGACCAACAATGTATTCTCCAAACAATACAGGAATTCCAATAGATATCTAAACAAGGGGAACTTTTCATTGGTTTTGACATGAACATGTTTTTCAGATTTGTTTGTATGTGTTGGATGAGTGTCTGGTCACTATCCCACAAATTTAAATCCCATTAGTCAACAAAGAGCCTCACCAGTTTCCTTCAGAGGGCAGCAAGCCCCAGAGATCCAGGCCATCTTCTGTTAAGGTGCCAGTCTGCATTAGAATATACGTTTAAATTAACTTTGCACATTTAGATTTACATGAGGAATAAAAAGTAAGACATATTTCAAGAAGCTGCTGTTTAGAAAATGTCAGTACAGTGCAGAGAAAAAGTACCATCAGATACTCCCTAGGTTCAAAACAAAAAAAAAAAAAACAACATATAACAATGTACATTCAGACAAACGTAAGGATGAAAGACTGGTCCATGTGTTTCTAAAATACAATGAAAATGCTTGACCACATTCTCCCACCCCTAGCATTGCTCCCATTGCAAGTGCAGGAGGCGACTAATACAGAGGAGTTACTTTGTCAAAGCAGATGAGGTTCAGCTGTCCACACATATTGATTCTTGGTGGGCTGATGCAGAAGATGCCCTTTTTCTTCAGCCTCCTCTGGGTGTAAATGATTCCTGTTGTCAAGGCAGCTGGTAGGGCTGGGGGGACAGCAATAGTGATAACGTCCAATGCTTTCTTCACTACTTCTCCTGCCTCCTCCTGATGTAAAACCAAAGGCAGTTATCAGCAAGATGATGTGCTGTTTGGATTATCTGAGAATAGCCCTCTTTATCTCTCCTCCTCTGCACTGTAGATACTTCATGCTGTTGGTCTGTGGGGTTTTTTTGTCTGTGGTAAAAAATGGATTGCTTTGATTTAACCAAAGGGCCTAAGGCTACACCACTGCAAAAGAGCCTTCTCTGTACCAACAAACCTGCAAAGCACATGAATGAGCTCAAACATGCCAGGATAGGTTATTACACCTTCAGTCAAGCCTAGCTCACTATCACAAAGCACAAAAGAATCTGCCACTGCCATGAGCATTCATCCAACTACCTACAAATGTAGCTCTGGGCTTCATATCAGGGTGACAGATTAGACATATGGGAAAATGCTAAACAGGATGGCCTTTATGTGAAGGAAAACACATAGAAATAAAAGTTACACTTCTAAAAGTAATCTCTAATTAAAAAGTTAAGAAGTTGGTGTAAAGATAGCTACACGTACACTGAATGTTAGTATTCTTATTCTTGGCAGTCATTATCAATACCAAAGGATTGAATGCATTTCAAATTGGGTCCTAGGACAGGGGCACTGCAAACTAAAGCCAATCTGCAGTTTGGATGGATCTGAAAGCCATCACTAGAGTTCTGTTTTTACCACTTCCAAGCCTGGAGATTTGACCACAAACCATGATGCCATGCTGTTTTTGACACACTGAATTTTCATCAGTTTTTCGTTCTCCCTTCTTTGATACTATTTCAGACCACAGAAGTTCCATTTTGATACTGTTTTCAATTACCATGATAACATCAGCGCGCATTTCACGTATTACAAAAAGGGAGGAGGGCTGTTTAAGAAGAAAAATAAAAGAAGAAACTTGGCAAAGCAGATACCACAGAGCAAATTCATGCCTAATAAACCTAACGAACTCTGGAAAAAAAATAAGTGGAGATGTGGGTGAGTGACTTAACTGATACTTGGCTTTTCAAAAGTTATTTCCCAAAAGCTATACTTATATAGCAATAACTAACTGGAAGTTCCCCCACCACACATATAACTATACAAGGATATGACAAAAGGGGCAGAAGAAAATAGGGAGTTTTTTATAGTGTCAGTAAAATTTGAGGTTGTGTGTCTGTATCTGTATTGTTTAGGGCTCTGCAAGAAGCAGAAGGGAGAAAAGTGGCTGAAGGGGTGCGTGTGTGTAAAGTGCTCATACCAGATATGCTAGGAACTCTGGGGAAATGAAAATGGTGACACAGTGGGTTTGGACACCTTGGAATTGAATATTTAAGATTTTATGGTGTCACAAATATAATTTCATTGCAAAATGGCCACACACACTAAGGCAAAGAGAATTCTGAAATCATACTTGTCATATGAAAGTGCATAGGAAACCACTGAAGTTTCAAGACTCTTGAAGGTGCGTGTGACTATTTCTCCTGCATTTAGTAACTCACCCCATTGAGTGCAAATACACACACTGTGTAGATCATTCCAATGGTTGCAAATGCTATGAGGCACATCAGGAACCGGAGGGCATCTCTGTACAATTTGAAGTTCACTGGTTTAGGGTAGAGAATGGACCTCACCAGATCTCCTTTGGCTGTATTGAAACCTGAAAAGATTAAGATCATTACATGGGGAAGTCACTTCCAAAAGTTCTCTAAGAAAAAAATAGAAGGCTTTGAAATAGAATTGAAATAACTTATGAAAGAAGGCCAAGATCTTTCATTTTATTGTATGTGAGCTAATATACAGAATATAGAAAAAGAACTGTCTTAAGCAGGATTTTTTCAACAAAAAAGCAAAGTTCAAAGCAAAGAGAAATTGTTCTTTTTAATCATATGCTAGTGGGTTTTTTAAGAGGTATGCCAAACAAACTGAAACAATGCATAATAGTTTAGTACGGATGGGGATATTGATTGTGAACGTCAATTAATTCCCTTAGTGTAAGGTACACCTTAGAACTTTAATTCAGACTCTGGAGACCTCTAAGTCATGTTGCAGTGAGAAAAAGCATGAAAGGAAAAGCAAACTGATGTGCTGACTGACCAGTTTGCAGCACTACAGCTTTCACTACTCCTCTGTCATCTCCCTTGGTCTGTATGACCTCTGTTCCACAGAAGAGGATGTGTTTTTTGTAATCCTCTGCACAGTGAATTCTCCAGGGCTTCAGGTTATCAGCTTGGGGTAACTGGGTCTTTGTAACTGGAATACTTTCTCCTAGGAAAGATGAACTCAGATCAGGAAAACTGCAGTATGCCTTAAAATCAACCTGCGGACAGTAAAGTATCTAGACAGAAAGTAAAGGTACTTCTTAGAGAAACCAGAGTAGAGAGATGTTAAATTGATATCATTACATCTTCAAAATGAATAGGAGTTGGAGCCTAGCAGAAAAGAGCAGATTCTGCCAGAGAAAAACTCCTCTTTGCACTGGTACAGCAGCTTCTTGCACAACAGCTCCTTGTATGTCTGAGAACTGAAAACAGTCCAAGGACACTGAACCACAGCAGTACATACAGAAACCTGAACAGAGACTTTAAGTGGTATTGTATGACTCCAATTGATAGCCACAAGTTGTTCACATAGCTTGAACTTTGTGTGCAGGTCACTATTACCTCAGGCAGAATGAATGTGGCATTACCTGATTCCTGCTTGAGAGCCAGTTAAGTATCCTGTGTATGTCAGAGCAGGTACACTCAGGTAAAGCAGCAGAAATACTTTCACTGAATATCTGGTCGCTGAGGCTTTCTAAATGAAAGGAGCTTCTGAATTTCTCAATTACATGAGATTTCAGAATGGTTGGTTTGAGTTCAGTTCAGACTTAGACCAAATTTAAAGATGAGAAACAGAAACACGAACAACTGCTCCAAAAATCCTTTTTCTACAATGAATTCACCCACTTCATGTCCCCCCCACTACTATCACATGAGAAGGGGATTAATTGAATGTAGAGCTGCACAGACACTTCACCTGGTTAGAGACATTGCAGCGATTATGATGAAACATTCAGTGAATGAGAAAAATCCCTACAAACCAAATGGACTCTGGGCTCTGTGTGGGAACAGCTTTGTTCCAGAACTACTGTTTCTTCTCCTGCCCCACTCACTCCACTTCCCTTTCTAGTTAGAGGATCACTTCCTAAATGTTGCACCCCAGAAAGAAAAAAAATGAACAGCTCTTCCCAATAAGTAGCTTCACATCAGGTACTTAATAAACTGGGGCTAGCTACTATTCAGTCCTTTTTATAGCAAACATTCCTAAGAATGCCCTTCTAGGCTAACTATGAACTATCCCACAATGAGGATGGTAGGTATGTGATTATGCTGTATGTCCTGTGCCACTTGCTGAAACACCATGATGATGTTTTCATAGTGAATCTGGAAGGAACAAGCTGTACCTGTCAGCATGCTTTCATTTACAATGCACTGGCCACTGATCAAGATGGCATCACAAGGCAAGAGGGCTTTGCCCTCCTTCAAAACCATCATGTCTCCAGGAACAAGATGATGTGATTCCAGCTCTTGGAAACCTGTAGGTGACATACAATGAAATCTTTGTGCTTCACATATTTCTCCCTGTTAAGGGTAAGAATACAAGGAAGCTGAATATATCATTATTACTACTTTATAAAAGCTGATAAAAAAGGAGGGCAAGTAGGATCTAAGAATACAATATCCCTTATCAAGAAAAGTCTCAGTATCAGTTCAAATTGCAGAATATTTTATCTCAACTAATAATTGTTACTCCAGTGTACTGACCTGAATGAAGAAGTTTAGATCTACATTTCTTAGTTTGACTCCCTTTTTTTGAATTCTACAAATACCATGACGATGAACAGACTTTGAAAGCAACAATTAGGTGGACTCATACTCATTAAATTGTTATGTGGTTGGCTTCACCAGCACTACTTTAAGAAAAATGACATTGTTCTTCTTGGTAATTTTTTTTTTTTTTTTTTTTTTTGTAAGACTGTGCTCATACAACCATGAATATGATTGATGTGCCACAACATACTTCTGGGTAAAACCAAACCAATCTGCAAATGGTAGTTAAAAAAGCTTAGAGACAATAGAGGCAACTGCTCTGGAAGGAATTTGATGCTATGCATTCTCAGATTCAATATAAGTAGCTTCTGAAATGAAATGCACTAAGGAAAGAAGTATACACAAGTTACCTTCCTTATTCCTGCAGACAGTGACCATGATGTTGTTATGAGACTCAACCAGTCTTTGCAGTTTAACCGATTGCTATAAATTAAAGGCGAACATAGAAAAGTGTTACATCTTATGCGATGCAATTCATCCACTAACTATTCCCTTCTGTTATTTGTGGTTATGAGAGCCTTCATAAACTGGGGTCTGTCCCTGCCAGGAACTGTACAATCATACAGAAAAAGAAGCTCCCCACCTTAATTGTGGAGACGATGCAACAAAAGGTTACAAAGCAAAGCACTGGAATGGGGAAGGGAGGATGTGGTTAAAGTACCACACAGAGCTTATTATGACTAGGAGGCCAAGCCACTGCACCTGCTAAAGCTTTGAGTAACTCTCAGAGCCCAGTACATGTGCTTGTTGCAACATCCTGGGCTTTCCTAGATACTAGAAATAAGACTTCCTTGTGGAGAAAGGTGGGATGTCTCACCTACCTGCCTAAGATCATATACAGTCAAAGAAATTGAGAGGAGAGACATGACTATGATGGCAGCAGCATACTCCATGTAGTCTTCAGCAAACCACAGACACACACTGAACAACTGGAATACGTAAAAAGGATTTAAGACCTGTTTGGAGAGAAAGAATTACTCAAGACTTGGCCATATCTAAATGGCTCCAGTATTCCCAGACAGCACATCTTGTTAGAAATAGGTTGAAATAAAAGCTCTGGAATTAATTGTTATCTCTCCCCACAGTCTTTCTGATTTTGTGAGCAGTGGCCCAGCCTAATCAATCTGGCCCATCTCCATGGAACAAAAGTGCCAAATAATCAGGGACAATAGGGATATTATTTGCCATGTGAATGGCTCAATCCAATCAACCCAATCTTTGTTTTGCTTTGTTCTTTACAAGAAGCTGAGATCAGGCTGTGAAGTGAGCAGGGTGCTTGCACACTGTGAGCAATATATCACCACAAACACTCTGCTTAGGCCATGCATGTATCCAATTGTAGTCAAAAAAGTATACTGTCACTTTACACATTGCTGTGTAGCTACAGGCATATGCCAGCTAGTGCTGTTCATGTCATCTCTGCTGATTCAGAGATAGCCTTTACCTGGAAGATTTGATTTCCAATGCAGCTTGTAAACATTCACTGACCCTTATAAGGCCAACAGAATGAGCTCCCAGGACACAGACACAAGCAAACAGTAAGCAGCTACACAAGTGTGGGGGTAGTGCATACAGAACAATGGAGAAGAAATGAATTTATGATGATTTCACAAATAGGATTTGAAAAAATTGTGTGCTTGATAGGTGAGAACTGAGAAACTAACAAGACACAGAGTCCATCATATTCTACATGTATACTCTGCCTTCCAAAATAGCCTTAAGAGTAAAATTGACAGAAATGCTGAACCTCTTTGATGAGTAGTTTCCAAATAGGGATCACTGGAACATCAATAGTGTTTGGCCCACATATCACTCTCCTGCATGGGATAAAGATACATCATTTACAGGTAAAGTTGTGACTATATCTCAAGAAGCTGCAGCTGCTAATAGTCCCAAAGGCTTGTATTAATCCCAATTTAAAATCTGTGAGGATGTTTCTCCAAGAAAAAAAAAGTTTAAAAAATATCCTTTACAGTGCTTATGTCAGAAAAGACATAAGACAAAGTTGATTTACCTGTGAAATCAACTCAAACCAAGAGCCAAGAAATGTAACACAACCAATTCAACACAAGTTCAATACAACTACATGGAGTCCCACTGAAGAAGCACACAAACAACTTATCTACACCATCCCCCGAAGCCTTTCTGCTACTCCGAGCAAGAACAGCTCAGAGTAAGTTACAAAGCATAGTTATTTCTTGATTGAGAAGAGTAACAGTGATGAATACTCAAAGGCATTTCAAAACCTTGACAAGGAACACACAACATACCAGCATTTTTAATTCAATTTTTCAAGCATGGCCACTTCATCTAAAATTATGTGCGTATTAATGTATGCAAAAAAAGCTCAAGAACAGTGCACCAAGAACAATGAATTTTAATCTCTTTGAAATCCATATGCTGAGTACTCAGAGTGTTTTATGAGTGGGCTCATACATACCTGAGACTCTGTTCATTGCAGGTAAGACCAGAACCAAATTTGGCGTGTATAGCTGAACAAGTGTGGTAGTCTTCTAGGGCTCTAAAATATAAATAGTATGTTTTCCTCAAGACATCAGTCCCAAAATGTTTGACTTCCCAGGAATCTTGTGTAATCGTTCTATGGAACTCACCCAACTTTCTGGAACTGCTTTGCATAGATATTCCAGAGATAGCGGATTTTTTGTACTTGGATACTTTTCACCTGCAAAATAAAGCAGAGGCAGCAAGAGCTGCAGCACAGCAAACAATGATTCTCACAGGCCTGCTCAGACATTCCAATGGATGAGAAAGGCTCTTTCAGGAAGGCTTCTGAGACATTGTTAATACTTAGCCCTCGCAGAGCTGTTATCTGTGAGGAATGCTTGCTATCATTTATGACATGCAAAGGAGAATGTCCTGCTCTGTGCAATAATTATGAAGCCTGTTAAAGATAACGGTGTTTCATACCAGCTGGAAGAAGGTAATGGACATACGCACATAAGAAAGCAGCTTTAGAAGACTCTCCCTATCCAGGGAATTAAGACAATTAATTTTATAGTGAACCTATACCTTGCTGCAAAATGGAGCTATAACCAGTCATTAACCTAACAAGAGGTCTGTAGCTAGGTGCATGTAAAGGAGTTCCAATATTGAAATGCTAAAAACCAGACCGGGAAATGAGACAACTTGCTGCAGGAGTAGTCCTTGGGTAGCTCTCGGGCATTACACAGTACTCTGTGGAATTAAGTAGCTTAAAAGGCAATAAGGCTTTATAAACAACATGTAAGTAAAGGCTTTTGCATTGTTAGTGAAATATTAAACTGTTTGCTTTTTGCTTCTTGAAATCTCTTCTCTCCTACCTAGATGTTTTGACTCATGTGAGTGTTGCTCAAAGGGTCTATTATTTCGGGGCTGTATTTTTTGTTTTGTTTTTTCTATGTTGCTAATTCGATCCTCTGAAGAATGTTGCAAATCAGTCCTCACTTTCATACTGTGCCAGCTGATTAAAGTAGCTGGCACTAAAATTTTGTATGTACGTTAAGATATGCTCACACAAAACAGCAAAAAAGGCAATAGCTTTGCTCAGCTGAACTTATGTTTGTAATGAAAATTTCTCATGAAATAAATTATTATAGATACAAAAATAAATGCTAACAAGTTAGAAATCTATTTCTTGGAAGGGCATACAGCTCTTTTATGGGCTACCAAGTGCAAAGATCTAGTGTCTATATGCTATCTGTTACTTGTTCTGAAACTGAGTTAATTGTGTTTACTGAAATCATGGAGGATCACATGATCTGCTTGGATCTACTCATCTTCTGCCTTCTTCCACTGCCTCACTGGCATCTCCAAGCTCTGGAATTGTAAGAGGTCAGGATACCTTTTTGCAAGAACAGTGGACAGATCAAGACCAGACTCCAACAAATACACATTAAAGCACAAGTCCATGCAGCAGCAGGTCTCTTAGCTGAGTATGTTTCACAGCTCACTTCCACCCCACAAAGCCTGGTTGAGATTTCCTACATCTCCCAGATGCTGCAGGCAATAACTGACTTACCTGTAAACTTGGCTTCATTAAGGCTTCGTAGAAGATTGAATCTTCCTCAGCAGTGCTTGGATAATCCAACCTACTTCTGATAATTCCAGACACAGAGATCCATGTCACATGCTTACGTGAATAAATCTGAAATTCATCCTAAACAAATACAAAAGCAGCACAATTTCCCTCAAGATCAGACCAAACTCATTATCACTATAAAGTGAATGATTACTGTAGGCTTTTCTAGGGAATTGCTCAACTTTTTTTAAAGAACTATCCAACAGAATCCTTCCAGCACCTGTGATTGATAGATAAATCAGTAGAATGGGAGCAGAACCACAGTCCTTTCAAAATGCAAGTACTACAGAGTAATTCACTGAGCAGAAGTCTGTTGCTTGGCTGATAAGGATGGAATGTGAACACTTAGGTCATGATCAATGAACAGGCAAATAGTATGGGACAATCTGAGATGTAGTGATCGTACTGTAAACAAAAC
Source organism: Tympanuchus pallidicinctus (assembly GCF_026119805.1). Classification (NCBI taxonomy): domain Eukaryota; kingdom Metazoa; phylum Chordata; class Aves; order Galliformes; family Phasianidae; genus Tympanuchus; species Tympanuchus pallidicinctus. Next base: position 12,374,975 of record NW_026294739.1, on the reverse strand, counting down.
ATCAAAAAGCATGTAGTTGTGCATTGCAAGATGGATATTTAATGCTTTTCATAGTCATTCCTGTGTTAACATTCCATTGGAACAAATGTTCCAGTAGCACCATGACACTCTCACCTTAGACAAGATTTTGCCACAAACTCAGCTCATGCTCTTGCTATTTTTGTAAGGAAGTAAGTTCAACACTGGAACTGCCTGATAACAAGCATTGGTAGTTCAGTCTTAGAGATCTGAACAACTGCTGTAATAAGCACCAGCACGTTAAGTCTCAGGTCTGAACACCAAACCACATGCATTAAAGCTAGCTATACAAATGACTCATATAGAATATTCACTATGTAAGAAGTTGGGCAGATGGAGAAAGCTGATTACCTCAGCTAGCCAGGTTCTGGAAACTAAGTTGTTACAATTCCCTTGGAACTGACAACAGAAATGTAAGATTCTGTACCAAATATGCACCTTTTTGAATAATTTAAGGGTTCAGAAGAAAATCTTTAAGAATGTTAATATATCTTAATTATTTGTGCACTTCTCTCCTTACACCCATATTTTGAGTCAAATATCACTTATTTTCTGATATTTATCTTCTATTTAAATTTCGGAATTAGTATTCATTGGGATGTAGACTGAGATGGGAAGTAATCAATAACACAGGTGCTCATTATTTAAATTAAAGTCAGACAAACTTCAATAACAAAAGTGAGTTAATAAGCTCTTGAATTGCCATTGCAGAAATGATGATAAATTATGAATGAAGGTTTTATGTAAGGCACCAGAGAACTCTCAGGATCAAGCTGACAAGATTACGTGTATTCTCATTAGCAGTAGCCATCATATTTGAGAACTAACATGATCATAAAGAATGTAGCGAAAAATACCTGTCGTTTTCAAGTAAAGAACACGAGAAAGAAATTTGCAATTGCAAATGCCCAGCGCATATTTTCAGAGAGCTTACTGACAAGAAGAATTTACAATATGATTCAATTCTTGTTTAATTACACAAAGGATCATTTTAAAACCCATTTATCTGAAAAGTGCTTGGCATAGTAAATCCATTTAAAATGACACACGAGAGTAGGCAATTAAAAATGCAAACCAAACTGAAGATTAAAAAGCAAGATTAAACCTAATATGCTTCTTAAAAATAAAATTAAAAAAAAAAGTTTTTTAAATCTCCCCTCTGGCATATTAGATTGCAGTTTACACATAAAATTCGCAACAGGCAGATCTGTGATTTCCAAAGCCCAGCATTCCAGCTGCAAAATGCATTTAAGAAGGTAGTTTAGACACAATGGTGGCACAGTTTGTAATAGCACATGTCATTATTCAGGAATCTTTAAAGCAAAAAAAGAAATCGAACTTCTGGAAACAAACAAGCCCTGCCAGCTTCTGGAGTATTCATCTAGGATTCAAAATCAAGTTTCAATTTGCTTCTTTCAGTTTTGCAGTAGTTTCCACGAAATGAAATCAAGGTATGCTGCAGAGGTTCAGCGCAGTCCTCAACGAATAGAAGAACTACCAGCCAAATATAACAGCTCTGAAAGCATTCTCTGCAGGATTATCATCTTAATGGACATGGAGAAAGATTGATGCTTTGGTATCTTGAGAACGCATTTGCAGTGTAGAAAACACAGGGATGGTGGAAGGGAGCTGGAAGGCTTGAGAGCAAAGAATGCAGGCATGAAATCACAGATATTACAGATTTTTCATCACAGTCTTTCAGTTCATTGCCTGATCAGCTCTTAACCTTCATTCCAATCATCATCTTACATGCAGTTTGTGTAATAGTTGAGAGTTCTGTAACTCAGTTATAGCAAATATAAGATATTACTGCAACACATCAGCAACATGAGATTTCAGCTTACTGGATTCATTCCAATTAACTCACCTTCCAATTAACTACATTTAAGGGACTAATTTAAGGATTAAAGTAGGCACCTACAGTTGTTCTAAGCAACACAACGTCTGCTTCTTCCAAGCTGCAGGGGACACAGTTTGCCCACACATCCCATTCTGGTTTCCAGTAGAACAGCAGCAGGAGAGCCCCACAGGACAAGATGTACCCAGCAATGCACAGAGCCTTCCGGCAGCACTGGGTTTTGTAGCCAAAAATTTCCTGCACAGCAAAGACAAGGAAAGAATCATCCTTACATCTGGAATAATACAGATTCCCATCATCCACTGTTCTTCCGTAGATACTGTTTGGTATGGTACTGTGGGGAAAACAAACAAACAAAAAACCCACAAAGTTGTAGAACTTTCATTTTGCTTCTTTATAGTACATGACCAGAAAATCATTTTGCTTTCTGCATAGTTTGCATCCACCCACACAAAATCCGTATTCCTGTAGTCTGTCCGAACTTCTAACACAGATTTATTTAGTTGTGATTCTGTGGATGAAAAAGTAAGAATGATTTGAAATGATATCGAAATATAAAGGTCCTAACATTTAGGCCTTAAGACAGGAAGCCAAGCTTGCTTGCTCAGCTTTTCTTAAGATCTCTGGGTGAGACCTGCTGGAGCTGCATTGTAAAACTTGGCACCGTATTTGTAGGGCTGTTACCACCTTCCACAACAGCTTCAGTGTGGGGATTTGGGACCTTGCCAATATGCTACTGTCCTAACATCCCAAAATAATAATAACTGTTATTAGGAACAGCTAATGAACACTTGCACAATGCTTTACATGTTCAGAGGGCAAAAGGAAGCTACTGTCTGTAGCTGTATGAGTAGGTATCATTACTCCTTTTTAAAGCTGGGGAAATTGTTACAATGAGGCAAGGTGACCTGCCCAAAACTTCAAAGGGATGACTGTCAGCATTATAGTTTAAGAACTGCCAGGTCATGGTAGCATGGCCAAAATCTCTGTGGTGCTATCAGAGGTTGGGTAAAGGTGAAACAAAGTGTACAAAGTGACTTTACAGAGCAGACCGAGTCCTGATCTAAGTGAAAGATAGAATAGCCGCAATTACATCAGATGACCAAGGGAATTTGCTAACGTAAGGGTTAAGATTCCTCAATCTCCTTCTTCTTAGTATATCTGCAGCAATTGTGCAATCTGCTTCTCAAGATCAGATATCTGCAGCTACAGATATTGCAAGATCTATTCACAAGGGGAGAAGAAAAGATAATGTAATTGGAAGGATGAGTAATACATAATTCCTGGTTCTGTGCTGGTGCCTTTGCTTATTATGCGAAACGCAGGCCCTACCCTGTGCTTCCGCTGGGAACAACCTGCCTGCACTCTGTCATTCCCTGGATGATGGACTCCATTCACCTAGGTGGTCTCCATAGGGCTTCTAAACAGAAGAAAATGGCAACTGTGGAAAGAAGTATGGGAGGCTATGCAAATAAGTGGCTTGCATTGCACAGGACATGTTTATACCACCTTGAGATGCACATGCTCAGCATTTTCAGAGGTTTCTATAGTCTCTGAGCAGCATAGCTGCAGATAGAAGGAACTTCATGCAGGCCAGCAGATAGGCAACACTATTTTAAGGTGGTTGGTGTAGCAGTCGTGCTATTAGTATTCACTAATTGCTCCAACAGACAGGTAAAAGGCTTTCCATGCACTTCTGTCTAGTTGTATTCTCAACAAAAAGGTTACAAAATTAGTGTCAACACCAGCATACAGAATAGTACATACAATGATGCAAACTCACAGTTTGCAACAATCAGTTACTAGCAAGATGCAGATGCCTGTCTCCAGACATCACAGCCTGTCAGCAAGGTAAAGAAACTCCCAAGTAGATAGAGATGCCTAAGGGAAGAACTGTTAAAAGAGCATGCCTTCAGATTTCCTGCAGTAAATAGCTGGACCTGAAATAACTAGAATAATCTTTCCAAATTGGGATGGGCCTGTATATCAGGGTGGGGAAGAATGAGATTGCTGCCATGTGCATCTTGCTTCTGTGAGTGATTCATTCCTTTAATTTCCATCTTTTGTGCCTTACACCCAAAGTCTGAGAGGTCAATAAAGCTGTAGGTAGTACAATTAAAAAGGGTGAGGGTGGGCACCTAGTATGTGACTGGCAGTCATCTGGGCTCATCCTCTGTTGGCAGTGTTTTTCTCTTCAGAAATGCCGAATGATTCCCCAAGCCTTACATGTCAAATTAATCAAGAGGTCCACCCACAAAAGCAATGTGTTTGGAGGGATAATGGTGTCCTCTTTCACAATGGCAACATTGGGGTGAGTCATGTGCCAAAATGCATCTGTCCAATTTCTTGTATTTTTGAAATGAGACTTCCTAGTTTATGCAAATCAACAACCAAAAGGGCTTAAATAAAAATACACAGCAAACAATTAATCCCTGTACACTGCAGGGCATTCACGGAACAGCAAGCAAACAGAAACAGTGAGCAAACAGAGGAAACAGAATCCACAGAGCTAAGGCAGATTCTGACTTTCTCTGCCTAGAGAAAAAGGCATCTACATATCAACATCTGAGTTCTACCTACACCTGCGTGTTTTCAGGTGTTTGTTTTTACCTCAAACAAAACAAAACAAAACAAAACAGTTTAATCTTCTAGATTTCAAGATATTTTTCAAAATCAAGAAAGCATCAGTATTCCCTATCTTGAAAACTAGGACACAGGAAAAGAAGGAAAATAGCTGGGGGAAAAAAGGGCCTTGCTCTCAGGTCATCCAGTATTGTTAAATCTTGCTGATTCTGACAATGGAGTTGCCTGACATGGATACTTTTAAGCTGTTCTGACACAGTGCACACTCTGCCCTAAGCGTTGGTTCAGATTGGTTTGTTTCTTGATGAACATGGCATTTCTGAATGTAGGTATTCAGGAGCTCTACAAGAAGTGATCTGGGAAAGAATAAACAACAGATGTTAACTGCTGTTTCATATCTGGTTTCATAAGCCAAAGTAAAGCAAGGTTTTTCCAAGGTTTGGAAGTGTCTGGAGCACATTACCTGGGCCACGTTTTTCTGATGAAAAACTGAACAGGGAAACAAACCAAGCTCCAAACCTTACTTGTCCCAAAGCTCCCCTTTCAATGCTCTGCTTTAGAATAAAACCTCCTGTTACATTCAGCTGGTTTTCTGACTGTGCCTTCTGCAGGAAGAACTCAAGCAATGAATGACGAATTCATAAAAACATTTAGTAAATAAATAATTCCTTGCTTAAAAAGAAATGGAATAAATAAAACCACTTCTCATTTATCAAATAGGTCAATAAGGATTTGTTCTTCTGAAGAATTTTCAAAATATTCCCTTCTCGAAAAAGAAAAAAAGGTGAATATTTGACCCACAACACTGGTAATCACAGTGTGTATGAAAAAGTGGGAACAGGCACATATATCGTGAAAGTTTCTCAGCAGGTTGGTCTAGCCACGTGAATGTCTTAGTGTCTTAGTGTTATTAGTGTTTGGAAAGCCTTCAAGCTTATCCAGGATTTGCTAGGTCAACACTGCAAAGATCTCCCAAGAAAATCTATGTCTGCTATGACAAGCAATGCTTCCTGGGCTGACAAAAATCCTGGTGTTGATGTCACCAATAAGAGCACATCTGTCAGCTTGGTTTGACGATGGTAAGGAAGAAAACAACTTCTGTTGGCTTGTATTTCACTGCACAAGGAAGTGGTACTAATGTATACATGCTCACCTGAAATATACAGATTTGCACCTTCTGTATTCCATGGGCAGATTGTTATGGCTTGATATATAACATGCAGTTAAATAACTTAGGTTCACAGCAGCCCAAAAACTACAAGTGATGAAAACCAAAGCTAAGATTAGCTGTCTGTAACACTCCAAAGTGTTTCTTGTCATTTCATAGGACATAACACTGCCTACAAAAGAGGCTGTACAAAGGACTCCTCTCTGTGCCATAATTTTTAATTAATTCTAGTGTATTGTAAAACTGTTTCCCTGCCTGTTGACAATACCTTTCTCTTGGAACTCCTAACAGTCAGAAGAGTAACAAATAGAGAAGAGTTTCAACTTGTGAGTGAGGGGTCTATGGAGGGGCAATGAATTATTGGACTGTCAGACCCGCTCAGTTGGCAGAAAACACAATTATTCAATGAAAGGCTCTTAGCTCCATCTGCAATCATACAAAGCCAGCTCTCAAGGGCTTATTACTCTAATATTCAGCAAGTCTGTTACTTATGGTTAAAAGAAAAATTCCCTATAACTGCAGAGTCATCTGCTCAGTAGAAATGAAATGCAAAAGTGAAACAAGTTCAAGCACCCTTTTCCTTGGTGAAAACATGGCTTGTAGGTACTAAAGAGAAAGAAATCTGAACAGTGGCTGTGAAATATCATTATTCTGGCAACCCAATCACCAGGTACCCTATTACTAATAACTTGTTGCTGTAGCAACAGGTAATAGGATTAGACTTGAAAGACCGGTAAAGATTCACAATGAATTTAATATCTGAATCTCCTTCTTAGCAATTGGAACCCCTTTCATTAGAGGTTTGTTCCCATTCCCTCTGAAGCCAGGAGCAACATTCAGTGTTGTTCTATCAGAAACACACTCAACAACGTTCTCCTCCCTGGAAAAACCATAGTTCTGTAATTAGAAATCCAGTTTAATACAGGTTCCCAGGCTAAAATAGTGTTGCTAATTCAACAGACTGCTTTAGCTAACAATTTATACAAACACAAGAAGTGTTTCATTGGTGTTTTTTTTTTAGTTCTAGAGAAGATTCAAGATTCCCATCTCATCCAGATGGAGCTCACCCTAGAGATTCAGCTGTTAAATGTTTAGGAACGCTACTCTAGGCCAACCCTCAGGCTGGGACAAGGCCAGCAGTGGCTAGTTTTACAATACTACATCAGTATTCTGTCAGCTTCTTCTAAGATTCTGTGAAGTTATCTCCTGCTGGAGGTAAAAATAAATTACATCTAGTGGACATACCCAACTTAGTATTCTTTCAGTTAAAAAATAAATAAGTATATATATATACATACATACATATCTCTTTATAACTGTATGTTTCTGCTATGGAGATACTACCATTCATAATTCAATTACAGACTGTATCATTTTATTGCAGAACACGTGCCATCTGCTGCTTTGAATTGAGAAAGACCTAGGCAAAGATAAAACGACTCACCATTTCATTCTCCTCTCCCTGGTTAAGCAGTGCATAATGGCTCTTAGCAGGATTTTCCCCCATGAAATGACCTTCTGGAGACTTTGTACAGCACCCTCGGGACAAGTCTTCAGTGTTGTGTGGCTTGAATGTCCACATTGAGGAAGTGTTCTAAGTACACACCTTCTTTCCAACTCTGCTTTTGTTTGAAGAATGGAGCTCCTCCCTCTCCGTGGGGTAAACAGGTAACATTCATCCCTCCTCCTTTCATTCTGTTGTTGGGGTTTTGAGATTGAGGGGATACCTTGAAATAAAACTCACTTGAAGACACCGGGGAAAACAAAAATTAGATCTGATATGCATTTGTCAGAGCAAGAATCCTGGTCATAGCTCTGATAGTGCAGCAAGTGCTGCTGGCATGCATTTTTCAGGGGTGGGCAAGAGGTGAATATGTCTTCTCAAGAGATTATAGAATTACTGGGGACTAGGGAGCGTGTCCAAATGAGAAGGACAATAGGCCTTGCTGTTGTTCTACTCTTAGCAACCAGCCCGTCCAGCTGCGATTCCCTCATGTTCCTTGGAGAAAATTCAAGTTCTGGCTCTAGTTTGTGCAGGTGGATTTGTGTACTGGCTAAGTGTAAGGATCCTGCCATGTAGGGTCTGTGATCAATATTATTGTTAATTATTAAAAATATTGTCACAGAACATCTTCTGACCTTACTATATAACTTTGGGGAAAGTAATTGTAGTTATTTATTCACACTTCAGCAAAACTAGAGCTCTTTGTGATGTCAGAGAGCCGGGTACAAATGTCTCTGACCTCTTATACAGGGTCAAAATGAAGCTCACAAAAGAATAATAAAAATTAAAAGAAACAAAAACAGCAATCAGGGTTTTATCACTTCCTTTTTTCACTTCTCTGGGCTGAATTGTTTATTATTCCTGTGATTCATTCTCATTGTCATTACTGTTTCCTTGTCCTTTGCTATTTTTTAAGAAGTTGTACATCAAACATTGTAGGAATGAGGTCAGGAGAGGCAAACCTGTTCTTCCAGAAAATATGTTAAGGAAACTAAATTATTATTTCTAGAATGACTGAAACAGACCAGGGCATGCCAAGTTCGTTCCTGCTCATCTGCACTTCGGTTCCATGTGGCATGCACTTGGATAAGCCACAAACATCTCAAGCACCATGAATGGCCATCGCCTGTTTCATGTGATGGGCAGGACTGGCGGACTCAGAAAAACTGAAAAGTCAGAAATGGTTGGAAGAGAAAGGAAGAAATGAAGGAGGTTGGCCAACCAACACAAGAAAAATCGCCCATTTCAGTTTGTTCTTCTGAGACTCGGCAACAAAATTCCAGTTATTACCTAAGAGTCAAAATTTTCCATTAAAAATTAGAAAGAATACAATATAGTCCATTTATGATAAACATATTTATAAAGTTCAGCACTATTTAAAATCTATAACAGACAGGAAACAACTGCAAAGGCAACTTTTCCAAAGCAGGCTAATGGTTTTGGGAAATGACTCATTATTTTGGGAGGTGACAGCAATGGAAAACAGGAGTGCCACAAACAATTTTTCTGCCTGATCAGCTTTTGCTGCTTCATCAAATGTCAGCTTTGCTCCTTATGGTGTGTGAAGAAAAGTAGGATGCAGCATGTGTCACTGGGCAGCACTTCCAGAGAAGAGAGTGTCAAGCAGATCACACCAAACCTGGAACTCCAGGGAAGAATCACAACTCACCCAATCTATTTATTGCTTATAGCCCAAGTCCAGCTTCTGATGACATTTTCTACTCCTATATAACACCCTTATTTGGGAGATTTGCATCTTCACGACCAAAAATAAAGGAGGCTTAGATTAAAGAGTTAAAAAATTCATAATTTCCGTAGATTGGCAACCTGGCATAGCATTTCAGAAAAGTCTGTTCATCCAGAAGGAATGAAGATGGTGGAATTTGTCCATTTTCTCAAGGAGGGCTTTTATCTGCAGAAAATGCAATACCCTAACGCAGAACCTGCAGTTAAATGATGCCCCCTACTGTTCAAACCAAGTATTACAGGTCTGTTTATGCACATCAGTAGTTATTTGTATTGGCTTCTACCGACAGTGTCACCATTCCTCTTATTAATTTGAAATTTGCTTCAAAAACAGATAAAAATCACACCTCCAGGAACAACGACTCCACCGCCTCCCTGGGCAGCCGGTCCCAATGCATTACCCTTCTATCTGAGAAAGAGATTTTTCCTAATATCCAACCTGAAAGTGTTCCTTGAACATCTTCTACTCCAACCCCCCCTGCGATTAACGGTATCCTGACCTATAACTCGCCCCAAACTTCTCTTTATGTCCTGCAATGGTCAAGGTGCCCGGAGACAGCACAGAGCAGAAAGTGAAAGGAGTTGGGAGACACGGTGTGCAAGGAAGATTGACTTCGTGTTGTGCAACCTGAGGGAGGCTTTGAGAAGTAACTACGAGCACCGGCACTACCAGACTCCAGCGCCCGAGGTCTGTACACAGCGGCTTGGCACAAGCCAAGAATTTCATGAAGTGATCGTCTGCGGGCAGAGGAACAGCCCTGCCGATCCCTCTTGGCTCCTCTTCCACTTCCAGGCATCCTGCCTGCGACCCAACAGTGGGCAGAAGGGCACTGAAGAACGCCTCTCGCTTTTCAGTACCTGAGGCAGCGCCGCCACCCGCTCCTTGCCCTTCTTCAGCATCACAGCTGTTTGAGCCCCTCCGGGAACGGAGGTTCCGCACCGTGCCAGAAGCACAGCCGCAGGTGCTGCACGCCTCTGCCGGGCTGGAACGGCGCAGCCGGAACCTTTGGGAGGGGCGGAGTTTCCAGCCGGACCTCACAACGCGGACCGGGGACCCGGAAGCGGAGCGGCTCGGCAGCCCGGCGGTGGCGGCCCTCCCTGCCCTTGGCCGCGGCTGCGACGGAGGATCTTCGTGCGGCCTTTCTTCCTTCTCCTCCTCCCCGGCACCTCCTGGCCTTTAGGATGTGGCGAACGAGGGCGGCGGCGGCTTGGTGAGCGGGCAGGGGGCAGGCCGGGGCCGCAGCTGAGGATTGGGTCCGGCCCCGGGCGGAGGGGTGCTGGCTTCCGAGCGCGCTGCTCGGGTATGGGAGCTGCGGGCCTTTTTCCTCGTCCTTTCCAGTATTCTTTGACTTGTGCTACACCAGCGTAGCCCAGTTGCGGGCCGGTAGTCAGGCGGGTTCTGTGGCACAGCTGTGTGTTCGTGTTTGGTGTGCAGTTGTTGAGGCAGCTTGCCAGAGGTCACGGAACAGCTGGTTCGGTCGTGGTGTTTTGGTACCGTTTCAGTGTAACTGCGCCTCTCAGGGAAGGTCTTGTGGTTTTTTTGAGTCAATTTTCATCAGTCATTTTCAACAGCAGGAAGGGGAGGCGAAGCAGTGAATGGAACCTTGGCTGTAGTGCTTGAGTTGTTGTTTTTACTGTAAGCTTCTATATGCGCACACTGAAAGCTTAAGCTGTGAGAGCGCTCAGCAGGCACTTGTTGTTGAAGCTGTTGCCTTATGGTTTGTGATAGAACTGGTTTGTGATAGAACTGCAGAGTGAGCAATGGAAAAGAGTGTGTTTTAAAGGGACCATCGCAGAGAGGGAAGTTATGGACCTCTGAAAACGTTTTCCACCTGCTGAAGGCTGTTGATGGGAGAGGTTGCTGTAGCGTGCACCACTGCTTGGTCTCTGCTGAAGAATGTCAGTATCTGTGTAATGGCAGTGGTAGCGCAAGAAAGCAAATAACGGTGCTGTTGTTGGCTTGCTTCATCCCAGCTTACCACAGCCTGAATAACATCTGTCTTCAAGGGCAGTCACCATCAGCAAAGTTTTTTGAGAGCTGAAAATGTCACTGATTTTTAACTTTCCTTCCGAAGGCTCGATTTCCGTGTTAGAAGTGTTTTTGTAGCCAAGTCTTCCACTTGTTTGGAGGTTAAGAGTGTGCCTGTGAGAGACAGTGCCATCTCTAGTACACAACACATCTCAGAGGAAAGATTATATTTACTGTAGAGTTTATTTTCAGTTTCTGTGATTCACTTATATACTCTCTCTAGGATCCCTGAATATGAAATTGTTAAGGATTGCAGCATGAATAGTTTATCTTCTCAGTGGTATGAAACACTTTCTTCTTTGTAGTTTGCCCCCTTCGTAAGTAAATGCATTTGAGAACATGGAGAACCCTGAAAAAAGCATCAAGGAACAAGTATTAATTTCAGGAACTGTAACTTCACTCAAATTTTGCATCCAGCAAATGATGTAATGTGAACTGTTCTGGTAGGATGGTGAAACTAAAAAGGTATAAAATAAATCACTTTTTCCAGAGCTGTTGTCATTTCTCTAAACCATTTCTCTACCTCAAAATGTTGAAGCCTGCAGATAGCATAAGTCAAGATAGTCCAACTTATCTGTGCATTTTAGTGCTGGCAAGATTGATAAGTTTCTGTGTTTGAACTGTGCTTTTCATTCACACTGAAAGTCTTCATTGTAAGTAAATCTGCATTACTTTACTGAAGTCTTCAATAAGCACAGTGCAGACATGTCCAGAAGTAATCTTGTCTATGCATGACCTGAGAGAAAATAGTAATGCTGTAATCCTAGAACCATTGTGAATTAGAGGGAAGGAAACTGAAAGATTTCTTCAGATAAATCCTTCAGCTCTTCAGAAGGATCAGCTTTGCCAAAAAAAAAGGAAAATGCATTTTGTTGGAGATTTTTTTGTATGCCTGTTGTTTTTTGAAGTTTGAAAACCCTCTTCAAAATCTACTCAAGTCTAACTTTTAGAAAACATTAGGTAAATAGGCCAGGCTATAAAGCTTTCATTTATGTAGCAAGTTGGTGGTAGTTTTCTGTGGACTCAGCGACTTGTTGCCCAAACTATGCCCAAACTGAGATGTTTTTCCCCTAATCTTCTGTGGAATTTAAATCTACTTAACAACAGAACTTATAAATGGTATTTGAGGTGTTTGTTGTTTGTTTGTTTTTCAGTAATCACTGGAAATGCTGTGCCAATGAATACTGTTTATAGCTTTTATTTTCCTGTTAGCGCAGCAATGGTAGCTGGACATTCAGAACCTTGCTCTAATTTATCTGTAACCAGCTAAAATGTAACATGGATTGCTTCTGAAGAGGTTACTGAGTTAATGGCATGTCGAGGATATCTGTTACTTAGTCTTTCTTTCTTTCTTTTAGTGTCATCTGCAGGAGTCTAGCAAGCAGCACCTATGGAATAAAAAGAAAATCACCACTACAAAACTTGCACCTGGTTTCCCGAAGCGTCCATCATCCCTACCATCCAAGTTTGAAATTTCAAAGACGTCCATTAAGGATATCCCTTCAACAGTTCTCTTCTCTTAATCGTCTTCCCCTACGCAAAACAAAACTTTTAAATGTGAAATATGGATACCAGTCCTACAGGAACTTTTGGCTAGCTAGACTAGCATCAAGGCTTCTCAAAATTCGCTATCTTATATTGGGGTCTGCTGTAGGTGGTGGTTACACAGCTAAGAAGGTATTTATCTTATGTGTTATTTTGTGTGTTTATCTTTTATACATATTTATTGTTTGTTATTATTTGTTTCATAACAATAGTTCTTGGTGTATCTACAGAAATACAGCCTATCATGTTTTGATTAACTAATGAAAGTAAAGATGAGTGTAGCAGAAATGCTGAGTCATGGCCTGAAGCAGTGATTGAGCACCTGGAGGGAAGGCAGGGCCAACCCAGGGAGCTCAACCCAAGGCCAACCCAGGGTGCATGCAGTGCACCTGAGTGATTTGTACTGGTGGAGCCTAGATGCACTCCTTCCCAGACCCCGTTTAAGGGTTAACAGTGGGAGGCAAGGGAATCTCAGTGGAGATCCCTGCCTACCTGAGGCCTTCTGAAGGTAAGCAGTTTCTTTCCTTTATTTCTGTGCCCACGGCTTTTGTTGTTTGAGCAAATTCTCACTTGCTGCAGCCTAGGATCTTGCTGCTCTGCTGACATTATTGCAGTAACCATCCTGTTACAGTGAGTCAAAATGGAAAACAAATTTTTAAGAGGGTTACAGTATATTTTCAGAGACCTGAACAGCATTATACATATCTAAAAGATGGTGGGTTCGTATGTTTTCTGTGTAGATGCTACTTTTCAGTTGATTGCTCATGTGCATCTCTACATGCATTTCTTCTATTTCTATTGTTTGTTTCCTTTATGTCCTAGACATATGATCAGTGGAAGGACATGATGCCTGATCTTGATGAATATAAGTGGATTATTCCTGACTTCATCTGGGAGCTTGATGAGCACATTGACTTAGGTATCACAAAAGCAGAAATGTTTCTCTGTATCTGAACACAAGCATGTGGCTCATAGTGCCTGTCTCCAGTGCAGTGGTAGCTTTATAGCTGTAATTTGGGTGTATTTGTGTTGTTACAGAGTTTTAGGTATGTCTTAAGAAGCTACTTGCATTAGTGTGTTGTTTTGGAAGAAGTTAAGTGTTACTTAGCATCGATATTCCATCATTCATCCTTTCATTTGAGAATATTCTTGGTCCTTTAATGTGACCATGTATTCATGTTATTCAAATCAACCTCTCAGGCCAAGAGGACTTAAATAGGTTTTGGCTGTTACGCGTAGGGTTCTTCAATGAATGGCTAGCAAGTAAAAACAAAAATATAAATATACAATTAAAATATGTGTATAATTAAATGTCCAATCAAATGTGTGTAAGCTTATAGAAATATCTGTAAAACTGTTATGGAGATGCAGATTTAAGAAAATGAAAAAAACATATTTTGTTTTTCTGACCTTTGTGGTTGGAGTAGTTTTCTTGTATATTCTGAGATTAAAATGTGAAGAACACACTGAGTTACTTCTTGTGTATGTTGAGTAGTAGGGCAGTGTTCTTTGCTTTGAAAAAAACGTTGAGGAAGATTTCCACTACATGTACAGACATTGTGTAGGTAATGTTAAACACTGGGATTGAATAAGGGAGACTAATGTTTTCTTGTTCAGATTCTTTAAAACATCTCCTGAGTATGTGAGGTAATGTGTGAAACGCAGTGAAATGCATGAATCAGTTTCACACAGTTTTTAAGTACTTCAGGCAACCAAGTTATCAGGAAGTTCAAAGTCTAAAGAAACAGGTGCTTTTGCAGCTCTGATAGACTTTCCCAATACTAATGGGGGAGGTGCATGTGGAAATAAGCTTTGTTTTTTTTGTTTTTTTTTTAAGAAGTTACTGGAAAAGTTACTTGGTTTTACAGCCCAAGTTTCTTTGTTCACAAAAATAATAGAAAAGAAAAACTGTTCACTAGTTCTTGTACTGTTTTTGTAGAAAAACTTATCAAAGCCCTTCCTGATGCCGATGACCTTGCCAAACTTCTGCCTGACTTCGAGAAGATTGGGGAGAGCTTCACCTCACTGAAAGGAATTTTTTCTCCTGGTGAGAATAATTTTTCAGCTTAGTTTTAATTTTGAGAACATAAGGTATTGCAAGGTGAGGTCTCATCCTTTTGTGCTAAAAGGGAATGGATCCTCGAAATGCATACTTATTATCTCGTCTGAAAGTGTTCTGGATAGAGGTAAGTGAAACGTATTTTTAAAGGCACGAATTCTAGTAGCAAGTGCTAAGAACCAAAATGTGAAACTGAATAGAAAAATAGAATCCTTGTGCACCTGTAAAGAAGCAGATTGACACCTGATATTTTCAGTAAGTTGTGGAAGCTGGATGTGTCTGGCTGGAATTTGCAGAAGCTGTGAGTGGCCCTGGTCAGTAACAGTTTTATAGCTGTTGCAGGAAGACGGAGTTGGGTACTGAAAGTATGTTCTTAATGTTGCAAGCATGTGAAGTAGGGGATTTGTAACCAAGGAATGATTTTGGGTTGAGGAATGTTTTCAGTCTGGACACAGCTCCAGAAGGACTCTTTGGTGGATTCGGTTTAGGTAGAGGTTGTGTTTGAATGGAATAAGCAGGAGTTTTAAATCCTTCACAAAATATAGGGGGGTTGTTTGTCAATTCCTCATGTTCAGATGCCACTAGGCTTAAAGTTTTCCCGATTTTAGGACATGTAAATAGCTAACTTCTGAATAATGAACTGCTTTTTAAAACAAGGAAAATGATCCATCATTATCTGACTTGCTCTTTAACACAGCTGAGAGCTCAATCCAGTGATTCTTGTAACAGAGGAGAAGATTCTTTCTGGTCTATACCTTCATAATTACCAAACCAGATAAATTCATGTTTATGAAAGATTGTATCTATGAGGTGTTACAGTCTGCTTTAAGTGTATTTGAAAATATTTACCTATCAGTCTACCTCAGAAGTGTGTTTTCCTTTTCTTAAAATACTGTTAATGGTAGAAATAGTTGATTCATCTCATTACAAACTCAGCAGGATCAAGGTCAACAGACTGACAAGTAGATGACAATCTCCTTTGTGCTTTGGCTGTTTAAAAATGTTTAATTGACTAGTACTGTGAGATATCACCTATTCTAGTGGGATTTGCTAGCATACTCACATGGGCATAGTTAGCACTTACACTTTTGTTGTCCTCCAAATGAGACAAAGATCCCTCATCTTTGGTTTGCATTTTGCTTTGTATATATAATTTTTATTTCCCCTCTTCTGCTGATTTTTCACAGGTTACAATTTGGTTAGTGAAGTCATAGGAGCTTCTGATCTACTTCTGTTGTTAGGTGTGTAAAAGCCCTTTTTACTGCCCTTAACCTGCCTCCTTAAAGCCAGCTCTTAAGACACCGCTGTGCCAAGAGCAGTGGATGTTGATGTGAGCACAGCTATTCACTGCATTTTGTTTTGCATTACAAATACCTTCCAAATAGATCCACCCTTGAGAGAACAAGTTGTTGGTGTTTCTCTGGCATAGTTCTTAGTTGATGCATTTTATTTCAGGCATATCCCAAGACGCTTGCTTTGCAAACCTGCATTGTTACTGTAGGGAAGAATAGATACTTTTTTTTTCATTATGGTAACACCAGTGGAATTTGTATTATCCTCAGAAATATATAACTAAAAAAAAAAAAAGAGGTTTCAGAATATTTGTCTAGCTGAATCTGCCTGCTTCCTTTTGATAATAAGTGATTTCACTCAAACTGTATTTGGTATAAGTTTCAGATGAATTCTAAACTGAGTTTCTCTTTCAGTTTATAGTAAATCTTGGGTTGATAACAAGATCACTGATTTACTAACAATAGGGGTTAAAACTTTTTTGTTTTACATCGGATAGATGTAGATTGAATACATCTCAGTGTGTTTTGCTTATTGTAACAAGTTACTCTAATTATGTTGTAGGTACTCCAGGAGAAACAGCATTCAGAGCTACAGACCAGGGTTATGACGGTGACAAACAGTACAAAAAGGTAATTATTCTTTAGCAAAAATAGAAAAAAGAGGTCTTGACAGCAGATACTTTTCAAATTCTTCGATAGCTGGTATGAATATTTATTTGAATCAGCTTGATAAAGGACAAGTATGAGTTCTTGCCATTAATGTATAAGCAGTATGGTGCTAAACACATCTTGGTGTAAGGAAAATTCAAGGCAGCCAATAAAACTGTTTAGGAACGACATTGTTCAGAAACTTGGCTTGTAAGAAGAAAGTCATTTAGGTTTTTGTGTGCACTTGGATATTTTTTGAATGCATTCTCAGTAGCATTTGAATTGATACTGTACTGGCAAAGTTTGTTTAGGCTTCTAGTTATTTGGAAGCTTTCCTGCTTGCAGCTTCGTTTCCACTGTCCTGTTCACAGTTGTGATTCCTTGTTTAAGGATCTTTGCCTCAGTAAAGAACTGCTTTAAGCAGTCTGTCCTTTTAGTTTATTTAGAAAGTCACATTTTATTATGATTTCCTTTAAAAAAAACTGGTTACCTTGTAACTTTGAAGTTTTAATATTTTTCCTTGAAGTCACAAAGGTGAAATTTAATCTTTTCCTTTAATGAAAAGTAGGTGTTATCTTTCAATGGTGATGTTGTTCGTTCTTTTAAAGGCTTTTCATTTTTCCTGTGTATGCTGCTTTTGTAAGGGAGGGAAAAAAAAGAGTGAAAACAATAAATTTGGGGACATTTGTAAAAATTTTTTTCCAACTGAGTATTTAGCATTTACTGAAGTTTCATTGTGGCTTTATGTAAAAGGCATTTCTGTATATGCAGGCATGTATACATTCTACATTAATTCTGCATGGCAATATATAGTGAAACCTGTACAAAGATCACTTGTTATGTATTTTTTTTCCCTTTGGAATGCTGACAGAATTATACATAAGAACTAAATTTAGATCTTTGTTTCCACCCTGTCATAAACTGTCCCTGTATATTTTGTTTCGTTGAGTGATTGCTTAGCACAGGTTTCTCTGTATAAAACTTTAAAAATCAAAGCCAAGCACCTCTTCTTTACTGTTGATTTGTGAATAAATGGTCATCGTAATTCATTGTTTCCAGTAAGTAAATTAACTGAGATTTTTTTTGTTAATGATTGCTAGTACTATCAGTAACACTTACTATACTTACAAGGGTCACTGCATTTTAATGTTAGCAACAAACTTTGGCTGCAGTGCAGAAAATATCAGATCATATGAAACCAGTAGGATTTACGCAATTTTGTGTGGGGTAATAATTCTCATTATCCCAGTTACATCCAAGTTACTCTCAGAAGCTGTTGCTTTGCTAATTAGTATGATAACTTTTGGTTGTAATATTTCAAAAAAGATATGTGAAAAACAGCTGAGGTAGCACAGTCATTCATTTTATTGGCAATCAATATCATTTTCTGGGCAACAGGTAAGATGGCCCTTTATTCATACAGTGCTTTCTGCTGTCAGTCGATCCTATTCTAAGAGTTGTGATTGTGTTGATGCACAGAATTCTATAGCATGGTATTATTTGTTGGCAGATGGGCTGTATCTGATTGTTACATTTGGCAAATACCTTGGGAATCCTCACATGAAGAATGTTCTCTGGAATTGTTACTGGGCATCGTCCTCAGGGCTATGAAAACTGCCTGTAGAATGACTGAGCAATAAATTAGTTTGCAAGATGATTCTGTGAGAGAAAGAGCTAAAAAGATTGTCCTGAATAGGGAATTGGGCTGTTTGATTTCTTCCAAGGAATGGAATTTATTTTGTAATCTTTAATGTGATACGAAAGTGCAGCTCTTAAAAGAAGACAAAATTAAAATTATTGGAGTGTTCAGATAGGTAATCAAAATAAATGGAATCTAAAGCTGCTCTACATGGCTTAAGTAGGAAATGTTGCTTTCAGAGGAAGAGTTTAGTTACAAAAGCTCTCATGTAGTGAAATGTATTGTTTTGTGTTGTGGGAATGGTTCAAGCTCTTGTTGCTTTCTTAGACAAACACTGCAACATAATTTTCTAACTTTGAAAACAAACAAACCCAACAACCCACCATCTCCTTCTTAGAGAGTTTCAGCTGCCTACTGCAAGCAAACTTCAAAGCTTACCCAAGCTTATAGGGAAAGCTTATAGGGACAACTTACAGTTGCTTATATCTGTTGTGAATTGAGCATGAAAGGTTTGTCTCAGGTATTGGTTTGGGGCCTAAAAGCTGGGTAAATAAATAATTCAGTCTGTGTTAATCCAAAGCAGCCACGGTCATTTCTCTGCCTTTGGTACCACGGTGAAATCTCATGCCTTAAGAACCCGATTCACTGTGAAGGATTTGGCAGTGAGTAATCTGCTGTGGTCAGCCTCACTAAATGCAAGCAAGGACTCAACAATTCTACATGAAAAAGTGACTTTGAAATAGGAATACCACTTGGCTTGGATAGCAGTTCCACCCTTCATGTGGCAGTTCTTTCAAAATAATGCTGTACTGCCAGTTTGTCCCAGTTCTGTTATATAATTGGTTTAGTTTCACTTGTATCTTTCAGAAAAACTGTAACCTAACTTCTCAAATGCTGTTTTTGAAAATTTTCATTTTGTATGAATCATCAACAACTTCACACATCCTGAAGGATCAGCTCTCCACTGATTGTTTCTCTGTAATTTGACTGGCTGGTGTCTAACTGAGAATATAAGTAAAGGAAATTACAGTCTTTGTCATTTGCATTAGCTTCCATCCTATGTTAGTAGTCTGCACCTAGGAAACAGAAGATGTTTGGTGAACGGTGATTGAATAGTCTAAAGCAGTTCAGAAGCTCCATGCATCGGAAGAAATCAAAGCCAAATGCTGATAGAGCCAAAAAAAAAAAAAAAGCTGATTGAGTTGAATTGATAGCTCTTGAAAACCAATAGAGAATAGCTGTCAGCGTGTCATGTGCTGATAGTAATATTACTGCAGAGAAATTTGCAGACATCAGGCAGTGCTGTTTCCCTTGTCAGTACCTTTCTGTAACATACACTTTGTGCATAGGAAAAGTGATGCCCCCATGTTTCTAAATTGGTTTGTATGCATTTCCAAGGCTGTTTTCAGGTAATTTCTGGATAGCTGACAGGTTGTCTCTTGCAGTTAGACTTTAAATCTTTTCTTAACTTCCTTTAATTGTATTGGATTATTACCTTGTAAATTATTGCAGTTGTGTTCTCAATGTATGTAATGGAGTTTCACATTATAAATACTGGATAAAATGGCATCATTCACTTAAATTCTCAGAAATTGATCTCTTTACATTCCTCACCATTTGCACTCCTTTACCTACTTCAGCACTTAATTATTTTTACTGCCAGGGATTTATTGTCAATTTTTCTCCTGTTGTTTCACTGACACTGATAGGCAATGCAGAAGGAGCCAAGGCACACCAAGTGCCAGGGTTTTGGCCTCTTCTGAAAACAGGACACACATTACGTTAGCCCTGAGCTCCTTTTAAGTTAAGGTTATCATGCTTAACTGAATCACTGCATATTAACCCTTAATGTCAAACAGTGTGCTGTGGGTTTCTTCAAGTTTGTGCAGTGATACTCTAACATCTGTCCTTATTGTATGCTCAGATTCTCATGATGACTGCACAGTTTGTGCCACCAAATTTGTACACTTAGTGTTACTTTCAGTTGTTTCTTTCATAATTGATAGTGATTGTAAGCTAATTGTAAATTTAAATCCTGTTAATTGAAAAAGTTGAGAAAGGTTTTTCATATTTTACTACAGTTATGCAAACCAGATGTTCTAGAAAGCAATTTCACATCCAATGGTGACTTCAAGCATTTTCTGTTACTAAGCTTGTTTAAATGCTAAAAGGCCATTATGATATGTTTTGTTCCGTGTTTTTCTTGTTTTTTCTTGATCTACAATGTAATTTGTAGAGGAATGGTGTCAGATCATAGTGAAAACTTCCTTGTTTGTAGGATGGTAAAATATTGCTGTGTAGCTATGTGGGTATCTCTCCTGATACTTAGTGAAAGTGAAATGGAATGGCTTGCTTCTGTTTGGCCCAATTTCCTGGCAGAGTTCTAACATGTTTGCTAATCTGATCATGGAGAGGTTTATTAAATCTCTCTGTAGTTCAATGAAATACAAATATGAGAATTTTTTTCTGTTCTTGAAATGTTATACAAATCAGTATTTAACCCATGTTTACATTTGGTCATTTGATTGCTTCTCTCCTTTTATCCATTTTCTCCTGTGTTATTTATCCCTATGTGTACATGCCTGTGTGTATCCTGTGCACCTGATGTATAAATTGATGGTAGATGTCTTCATTTCTTTACACCAAAGTTTTATTCCAAGATCTGTTCCAGCTATTTTTATTTGAATATTTTATTATTATTTGTAACTGCATTATCTGAAATAATTTGTCCCAAAGATCGCGTAGCATCTTTGAACCAGTGTGGAAAGACAACCTAAAGGAATTTTTATTGTGGAGAGAGGAGAAATCTAAACTTCATGGAAATGCTGAACAAGTAAAGAAATAAACATTAGGTTGTGAGGATTTTGATCAGGAAGGATTACAGTAACATTATAAACTGGGATGTTATGGAAGTGAGGGCTTTTTCTTTATGCTCTAGAAACTATTTTGCTTCTCTTGAAGGCTAAGTAGCAGCAGAAGTCATCTTTCTGTACAGCCTCCGCATTTCTGAGAGCAAGAAAGAAATGGAAACTCTTGCATTTCTGGCAGGAGTTGAACCGGTTTAACTTTCGTGCACCACTTTCTGTAGGACTACCAAAACTCTGTTTGAATATTTGCAGTTAAGTTGTGACAAATTGTTGATACTTGTTTGGTATAAACAACTGAAAAGAAATCCTGAGCCATTGGACAATGCCTTAAGGTGATTTTGGTTCAATTTTATATTTATGAGGTTTAGGTACTTATTTAATGTTGAATCCAGTTATAAATCTAGCTAAATATTTTATAACGTTGTTCTACCAGGACTTGCAAGATGCCTGGTTCTGCTGGCTGTATCCAGTCCCAGCTAGCTAGCAAGAGATCTTGCTAATGAAATTTCACTTTTGTCTGAACCGACCCGTTCTCAGACCTGTTTTTCACCTGTCTTTGTCGTGCCCTTTGGTTTAACTTCATTCTCCTTACACCCGCAATTTTTCCTTTCCTTTTTATGACAAACTCATGGCAGGGCCTGCTTGGTGAACTCATTGTGTTACAACAACAAATCCAGCAGCACGAAGAGGAGGCGCGCAGAGCCGCTGGCCAATATAACCCGGGCTCGTACCAGCAGAAGAGAAAGGTGATGGCTTAAAGGACAAATATTCTGTATTCACACTAATTGAATACTTCAGCCTCCTGTGCTTGAACTAAAAGGAAATCTAACACTTGAATTACGGGTCAAAGTAATTATTCAGATATTCAGTACAGGTGTATAATCCTGTTTCAGTTTAACCGAGTTGCTTTTAAGTATGAAAAGCAGAACAAATGTTTGTGTCACTTTGAAACTGCGTGCTGTGCCTCTGTGAAACCTCTTACTTGGAGTTCATATATTGAGAAGTGCATACAAGGAAAGAATGGGAATGAATGACAATGCTTGCTCTGCTGCTGCTTGCTTACTGTGGCTTTGTCTTATAGAAGCTCAGCTCTTTGCAGCTGCTCTCTGGCAACAGCGTATTCCCAATTTACAGTGTTACCAGTTTGAAAGTAGCAGCAGCTCTTTAGAAACAAATTCGCACAGGCAGTCAATACTCCTGTTCAAAACTGTGTTCATCCAAGCTATTCCTTTGGCTGTTGACCCTCTTAAAGCATACTCTGTATCGATATGCTGTGGTTGTTGAACACCTCCTTGTGGATTTATGTACTTCTTTTATGATCTCATCAGTTTAGACATCATTCCATAGCTTCAGCTGGCCATTATTTTTAGTCTTTTAATGGAGACAGTTACTTTAATCAATTTGTTCACTGAAACTATAGTAGCTTTTTTAAGTATTTTGTTTTCTTGTAATTATACATATTTTTATAATTTAGATTTGCAACCCATGATCACTCTACACTGTCAATCTTACTTTAATAATTCAAGAAAAAGATGATGATATGATTTTTTCAATACATTTCCTTTTTCAGATTTATGAAACTA
The DNA here is from genome assembly GCF_026119805.1 of Tympanuchus pallidicinctus. NCBI lineage: Eukaryota > Metazoa > Chordata > Aves > Galliformes > Phasianidae > Tympanuchus > Tympanuchus pallidicinctus. Next base: position 12,352,436 of record NW_026294739.1, on the reverse strand, counting down.
ATAGTCTCTTTGGATTTAAAATAACATCTTCTTTATTTTCATCCTTGCATTGATTCCCTTTCAGATATGTATTTATTAAAGGAGGAGGAGAGGTCTTCTGGGGCCTAAATATTCTGGTCGTTCACTTTTCAGTAAAAGTAATTCCTTCAGCCTGTGTCAGACTGTGTACACTTTGTTGAGGTAACTGAATATGCAGTAGTAGCTTGAAGTTTATATGAAGATGTAGAAGTTGCAGGAAGAGCAGTACAGTATTTGATATACAAAAAATGCATCGACCTGTAAAGGGAGTTGGAGGCAAAAATCTTTTTTTTTTTGTTTTTAATTAAGTTTCCTTCTTATAACAAAAAAATGTGATAAACCATTTTCCTCCACACCTTGATGTGAAGACATAACTTCCAATGATTCCAAATACTGATGCAAATTCTCCTTTGGAAGAAGGAATTGTTATTGTCACTGAAATTAGTTACTAAATGCCATTTTTGCGGGGTATAAACTATCGTTTATTTTTAAATTTAATTGGCTTTGCTTGCCTGCCCACTGGAGAAAATGATTGTTTCTATTCTCCGAAGTTGATTTACTTGCATGTTTTCCACTTTAATTTAATTATTCAATGCTAAAGTATCCTCAACTGTGAGATAATTAGTACTGTTATTCAACTTACAATCATGGTAGGGAATAAAAGCGAAAGTGTAATGGACTCTTGCTGATTTTTTTTTTTTGTCAATCTTTTGATAAACATGTAGCAGTGTAATTGATTTCTTTAGCTGCAATGCGCATGGCTGTTTCGTATGTGTACTATGTCCAAGTCTTGATTTTCATTTCTATTACTGGAAATCATTGTGGTTCTTCTGTAGGTGATAATTTTAGAATTGTTTATAGTCTGTTTATAGTTATACTCTATAGTTTATACACAAAACCAATTAACTGTATCGAATTTTCAGGGGCGCTTACTTGTTTTATACAATATGGCATGAAGGTTGCTGGAAAGCAGCTGCTGTGCAAAACAAGTGCCTCATTAAAAGAATAAAATAGGAGCTTCTGCTCACCTTAATAAATAAGTTTCTGCATCTCGCATGCAAGAATCCCTGGTTAACATGATGGTACAGTTTTTTATTTAACTATAAATATTTACGGTAGCGTTGTGGAAAGGAGGAAGCATCTCAACATCCAGACCTCACTGAACTGGATTAGACAAATATTGGGGTGTGTGCTTATTGCAGAGGTAATTTGAACAGTTACTTTTTCATCATTCTTCCAAAATTGAATAGAAATCTTAGATTAACTGTTAGTAATTAAGAATGTTATGGTAGTTTTAACTTTCTTTGGAAATTACAAAGCAGTTAGGAATATATCTTGTATGTTGAAAGCACTGTATGTATTAATTATAGCCAAATATTCAAAGCACACCTGGACAAAATGCTGAAGCATATGCATCGTTTTAGAGCTGCTCATTACTTTTCATGTTACCTAATTGTCCTTGATAGAATTCTCGTCTACTGCTAGATAATTCTTTGCTTCAGATCTTGCAACACATAGCTGACTTCAATGTTTTTGTTTGCTGCATCTAACATAAATGTGTTGCACATGGCAGTGCTCATGAGATTAGCAGTAAGTGTGCACATCAAAACTGCAGCAAGGCTCCAGAAGCACTTCTAGAAAGATCTTTCTTAGGGAATGGAAGATTCTAGTCCCTTTGAAATTCTACACTACATGGAACCACTTTGTTTACCTTTTCTTTCCTTTGTTTTCTTTTCCTGGCCCCCTTCACCACTCTTTGTCCTTCTGTTTTATTTTCCCCTTAAGTCTCTGAGGTGTTTGAAGTGTAGGTATATGTAAATATACCTGTGCTGTTGGTGCAGGAATCGATTTCTCTGTGTGCTAAAGTTCTCTCTCCGATGCACTTGCTATCATTTAACTAATTAGCAGAGGAGAGGAAAAGTTAATTTGCTGTACTTCCCCTTTGCCGCTTGTGAATAAGGAAAAAAATTGGATGTAGATGGAAATGTCAGCATGAATTGCTTCCTATAAAGTGCATACATGATCCTGTATATTACAGGTTTAGTGCTCTAATTATATCAGCCTGTATGGATAACTGTGATTTGTTGTTTAATCTGTAACAACTAAAGTGAAATTATAGTAACTAAATTGATTTGTCTGCTAAAATGACAGATGTCCTCTGCGTGTTCGATAATTGCTCTTTCTGATGTGAAGCTAACTCGAGTTGTGAATGTTACAAGCTTTAAATCTTAAGCTTTTGCCTATATCATTCCTTAAATAACTGTATTGATCTTTTTTTTCCTAAATTTAATATTTCGTCTGTCAACCATTAGGTTTCATGTTTCTTGTAACAATTTCCATCAGAGGTTTGTTTTTGTGCTATTAAAACTTGATTCTTTTGAACAGCTGTTTGACATCTTGATGAATCTGTTTGAAAAGTATCTGATGAAAAATGTTTTATGACTTGAACTACAAAATGTTTTATTATAAAATCCTAATTTTTCTATTATACTGTAATTCAAATAATTCTAAAATAACCTTCCAAGACTATCCTGGCTAACTACAATTTATGAAGTTGAGCACAGTGGTTTAAGATAATAATTCTGAACAAAAAATATGAAATAAAAATCCTCTTCAGGTTTCAGCAATAGTAAATTCTCACCTGGAGGTCATTTGTGTGGCAGAGAGATGTTTTAGTAATTGTATATTATTGAGTTCCTGCTAATTCAGGACATGAGCATGATGAGAATTTGACTACAAAAGTCTACTGAGGCCAATGGCTAGAGAACTCTTAGCACCATACTTAGTTTTGCTTTTCCCAGAGCCCACTCTCCTAGTACTTAGTCTTGAAAGGTTAGTTTGGCATTTGCATGCACTGGAGTTGAGACCTTTCCCTGTGCTCCTCCTGTTGCAGATGGAACTTTTCATCAACATTAAATTTTGAGTGCAAATTAAATCTTAGTTGTTTTAAAATGCACATGAAGTCAATTTCCTTACGTGGAATGGAGCTTTTAGTTTGTGAATCTGTTACTAAGCTGAACAACATGTTAGTAGCTGTGATTATTTCTCTTCATAGGTTTCTGACAAAGAGAAGGTTGATCAACTTCAGGAAGAGCTTCTGCGCACTCAGGTAACTTTTCTGACTTACTGATGGTAGACATTCATCTTCATAATAACTTTGTAAACAAGTTTTCAGAGTAGGTATCACAACTGTGTGCATATCTCATCTTCAGCAGAATACTATAATCTGGGTCTGCAAAAGGACTGAGCTGGCACATTTTTTTCTTGCATCAAGGATGTATTTTTAAGGAAGCATCTAGACTGAATTTGCAAATTCGTATTTAGGCCCTGGGTGATCTCTGAGGAGCAGGAGTTCCCTTTACCACTAATTTATCTCTAACTGCGTATCTGTAGGTCAAAGGTGGTTAAATATTGGATTTTGTCCTCTGGTTTGATATTGTGTTCTTACTAAAACCTTTGAAGAAAAGGGACTGTGTTGCTTTAAAAAAATAAATAAATAAATTCTAAGGGTTTTCTCTTGCCTTCTATTTTAATGAAACCTGATGACTACAAAGGTTTCTGTATATTTTTTAGAGACTTGCTTGAGCGGATATATATTTTTCATAGGTAAAATGTTGTTAAACTGTGCTATTTCCATAATTACAGCAATATATGTGTAACTGTTTTGTAGCTAAAATACCAACGAATGCTTGAGCGATTAGAGAAAGAGAACAAAGAATTAAGAAAACTGGTACTGCAAAGAGATGACAAAGGAATTCATCAGAGAAAGTTAAAGGTACACATTTGTTAACCATCAGTTTAGAATTACAATTGCACTAAGTTTTGTTTATTAATGCATATATCAACATTCAGCATTTATTACAACATTTCTATGCTAATTTTTTTTTTACATGTTAAAGCCTTTGTATGTCAACATCTTTAAAGAGTTACTTCCAGAAATTCAGTTGAAGAGCGTACACAGATTATCAGTTCTAGCTAAATAATTTATCTAAGTGGGAAATATGGATTGTGATTTGGTTTTGGTTTTTGGTTTTTGTTCTTTTTAATATAGTTTTGCTATATTTGTTAATAGACATGCTTCCAACTCCTCCTGCCCATTTTTCTGCTGCTTCTTCTGTCACTTGCTGGTCCATATGGATCTTCTTTCTCTAGTAGCTGTAAGACACAGAGCTCCTATTTTTATAGAATGAAGTTGATAGTTCATAACCTTTCTTAATATTATACTGTTCAACAGGCTGAAATCTTGTCTGGATTTTTAGTGGAAGAAATCCAGTTCAGCTTTGCAACTTGAAAGCTGTGAAACCTGAATGCTCTCATGCTGTATACGAGAGCCCATATTTTGCTCTTTCAGGAAGAAGCACCTGCAGCTATAGTTACAGTGTGTTCATCAATGGATGCAAAAGGTGGTACTTGATAATGTGCTGCAGTATGGATAGTTTATGGATCAAATAGTAAGGATAGAGTAAACATGATTTACAGATGAATTTACAGTATATACAGCTGAAACCCAATCAGTTCTGTCAATAAGCTGAGGGTTCTCTTTTTACTCTTGTAGAAATCTTTGATTGATATGTATTCTGAAGTACTGGATATCCTGTCTGATTATGATGCCAGCTATAACACTCAAGATCACCTACCTCGAGTAAGTCTTTGTTTTACTGAAAGTCCTATTTTCTAATTGGATAGAACAGGTAAATGTAATCCAGAGTTAGCAAGGCCAGAGTTTTTGCTTTGAAGTGTATTCTCCATTTAAAATGTTGAATTTTTGAGAGTAATCAATACAGGTATGTCAGGTCTGCTTTGACTTATATGTAAAGCCCTACCTAGATGTGGATATTGTTGCATTGCTCAACCTTTTATTTTGAAAGGTCTTAGCTGGTGTTCCCTGCTCTCTCAACATTGTAAAACACATGCTGTTTTCAGGCTGTGTACCAGCAGAGTTGAGAAGGTAAAGGTGTCCCTGGTGATTTCCCACTGTAGTGCTGCTGCTGTCTTATACAGCCTCCTCTGGCATTGGCAGCTTCTATAATGCGCTGGTGAGACAGAAGTGACAGCAGCTCATTACAACTTAGGCTTCTGTGTGCAGAAGCAGATCTTACCGATGAGTAATTTTTAACCTTTCACCTAGCTGAAACAATTATGCACAAGCTGTAAAGCACTGGCTGTTATGAGATTAGCAAGCCCTTCTACCTGTCATTAGATGGCCTGGCAGACGAAGAACTTTGTGGCCTGAGCTGTTCGAAGGAAAAAAAAAATATCAAAGTTCTTACATGAATAAAAGGTAGCATTTCTTCAATAATTCCTTATTTAGATGAATGCATTTATTGTCAAACATCATACAGCTAGTATTGGCATGAATTAACATACTTCTAGTCTGTTTTCTGAGCTTCCAAAATATTGTGCTGGTTAAATTCTCTCTTAAGGTGGTAGTCGTTGGAGATCAAAGTGCAGGAAAAACAAGCGTGTTAGAGATGATTGCTCAAGCCCGAATATTCCCCAGAGGGTCTGGAGAGATGATGACACGTTCCCCTGTCAAGGTAAGAAGCTTAATCTCTGAATCGACATGTGCCATATTTTACTGCCTCTGTAAGTGCTCCTGTGTTTGCAGCCCCCACGATAATTTTCTGCTAAGCAAGCTTTCAAAAGCTGTATGTCTGCAGTCGGAAGTATGCATACGTACTTCTAATGTTACTCTGTGTTGCATTTAACATTCTTTCTCAAGTAAAGCTTTTACCATTTAGGTAACTCTTAGTGAAGGTCCTCACCACGTGGCTTTATTCAAAGACAGCTCTCGGGAGTTTGATCTGACCAAAGAAGAGGATGTAAGTATAAAGAGGTAGCTGGAAGTTAACAATATTTTGATTAATTTTCTGAAAAACTGTGTATCTTTATGGGCTGTTTGCTCCTGTTTAACTAGAATAAGATATGTTGAGTGGAGCAAAGCATTATATTAGATATTAAAGTAGCACTTAATATGATTTTTTACTAGCTCTTAGATAGGAAGGATGTTGTGGGGGGGGAGTGTGCAAGACTCTGCAGGCAATCTGCTGTAGTGCCACATTTTACCAAACTAGTTATTCACCATGCATGATGCTTTCCTGGTGCATTTGAGACATAACTGTTCTGTGTTTATAAACGTACTACTTTATGTTTATAAGCAGATCTTGAACAATCCCTAAGTAAACTTTTTTTTACTAATGTTTGTGATTTTTCTCCTATCACAATTGGGGAAATTTGGTATTGAAATACATTTGATGTTCTAATTTTTCTTGAAACAGCTTGCAGCTCTGAGGAACGAGATAGAAATCAGAATGCGAAATAGTGTGAAGGAGGGGTGCACTGTTAGCACTGAGGTAAGGTTGGTCACATATTTAGTGGCAAATATGTGTACGTGTATATCTTTTGTAAGTGTTTAATTAAGATACTGTGGTGAATCTGATTTGTCTCTTTGTTCCATACAAACTGTATTTGAATTGTTAAAATCAGTTTTCTGTCATAAATGCGCGCATATAAAATCTGATTTTCTATTTAAAACTGAAGGCTGTTGCTAGATGTGTATGTCAGTATGTATAATTTTTATGTATATGCATGTATGTTAGCTATTGACAGAGTAGGTGTGTGTTTGTATAAACATGTCATTTCAACTTTATTGCACAGACTATCTCCTTAAGTGTGAAAGGTCCTGGTTTACAGAGAATGGTATTGGTTGATTTACCTGGAGTCATTAGTGTAAGTATGCATTAAAAAAAAAAAAAAAAAAACTTCAAGTTCTGTAAATTAAGTACTGCTATTGCTGATCAACTGTTCTTTTTCTTTCTCACATCTTTCTGTTGTCTTTTAATGTATATCTCTATATATGTATTAAAGACTGTGACATCAGGGATGGCTCCAGATACAAAGGAAACAATCTTTAGCATCAGCAAGGCCTACATGCAGAATCCAAATGCCATCATCCTTTGTATTCAAGGTAATAACAGTATAAATAAATATCAAAGTGGCAGAATGTTTTAATTCTTATTCCTATATTCCTTTTGGAATGTTCTCAATTGAATCTTCTTTTCTCCATGGGTGGCAGTTCATATGGCATACGAAACTTCATGCTGTGAAATGTCTGTTTGTAAGTCAAGGCATCTTTAGTGTCAGTGACAAAAAGAAATTTTGAAAAGGTTTTTATCATTAAATAGAAAATGATGGTAGTAATCAAATGCAAGATTCCTCCAAAAGCGATTCTGGGTACAACTTATATGAGTACAGTGAACAAAAATCTTTATGGTGCTAGGAAGCAAGTGTTCACTGTACATACCCAAAAGTTACACATAGATTTAGTTTTTACTGTTTCTTAAGTTGTAATGTGAAACATATTTAATGCTTATTGTATATTTGCTCGTGTGAGTCAGATTACATAGATTCTAAAATATAACTGTTTATTTTAGATGGATCTGTGGATGCAGAACGCAGTATTGTCACAGACTTAGTCAGCCAAATGGATCCCCAGGGAAAAAGGACAATTTTTGTGCTGACTAAAGTTGATCTTGCTGAGAAAAATGTGGCTAGCCCAAGCAGGGTGAGTGGAAACTATTTTTTTCGTATTATGATGGCTGAAGTCATGCACAAAATAGTTGTAGTTCTGTCAAAACACTGGACTTTGCCTACCTGTCCTAGATATTTTTGAGTGCTTATTTCTATATGCAGTGATACATATATTTTATTATTATTATTATTATTTTTAATGGCTGCTGTTATAGTATCTCTTAGTCATGTCAGCGACATGACTTGAAGTCATAGCTTGGCTGTAGCATGCTTTCTGGCAGGTTACCTCTGGGAAATGGAACCTGTTCCAAAGGCCTCAGGGTATTTTGGAGTAGGCTTTTTTGACTTTATTTTGTGTTTTGTGATATGCTTTATTTGTTGTACGGATGGCCTTTTTATATTAAATTTATTTCTTTAAGTATCGATAGAATTTACAGCTGTCTAATGAAATCCTTTATATATAGTAATTTATGCATACATATAAATAAGATTGGCTCTAAAAGTGCACTGAGGCAAAGAATGCCTGTGCAAAATTACCTTTTTTTTTTTTTTTAATCCTTTATCTTCATAGATCCAGCAAATAATTGAAGGCAAACTCTTCCCGATGAAAGCTTTGGGTTATTTTGCAGTTGTTACTGGAAAAGGTAAGTAGAGTTCTGGCTCTACGTATTTTTTTCTTAGCAGGGAGAACTGTCTAAATAGAACTGTTGCAGCACTTTTTTCTTTCTCCAGGGAACAGCAGTGAAAGCATTGAATCTATTAAAGAGTACGAAGAGGAATTTTTTCAAAATTCCAAGCTGTTGAAGTATGTTGGGATTTTATTCCTTTTACTAAACTGGGCCCATGTTATAAATGCTCGAGTTTGATTTTCTTGTTGAACATATTATTAGGGACCGCAGTGCAGGAGTGCTATTTGAGATGCATTCTGCTGAAACTAAGTAGCTTGCTGAGATGACCATGCTTGCCTGGTTTATTAACACTCACACAGACAGAGAGGTATCTTCAGGCAGCAATCAATTCTCCTGTAGTTCTGAGCCTCTCTCCAGAGGTTCTAGATGAACTCGTTCCCAGACTATATCTAGAGATTTGATACCGCTGGGAGGAATGAATGAGTGCTTGTAAATAGCAGTCTTCTTGTTGTGACAGCAATGTTGTATTCGAAGCAATAGTTGTATATGGTTTGCAGGAAGTTCATTGAGGAGGAGGAGTTTTGATTTGACAAGCTTGGGCTTCCACTCATGAAAGGGAGGTTTGTGGTCAGTGGGACTGCAGTCCCTAACGCTGCATCTTCTAGAATGAAAGGATTTGTTACATCTTTTGCAATTTGAATTGATGATTGTGTATTGAATGTGTGTTGGAGGAAGAGAATGGAATTTAGGTTAGGTGCATTTGGATGAGTTACCCTTTGCTGCAAAAAACAAAGCTTTTTCCTTGTGAAGAGAAAACGAAATCCCGGAAACAGAGTAAGCATGGAAAAAAATTCCTATTGCTGTCTTTCTTTACAGAACCTGCATGCTGAAGGCACACCAAGTAACAACAAAGAACTTAAGTCTAGCTGTGTCAGATTGCTTTTGGAAAATGGTGAGAGAGTCTGTGGAGCAGCAAGCAGATGCTTTTAAAGGTAAATGTCTTCAAAAGAAAAAGTGAAATAGCAATTTGAGTTACAGAGTTCTTCTACTATCATGCTTTGCTGGTATGCTTGGACAGTTGTTTCATACTTTAAATGACTGCTTCTCACAAGGTGGTAATTGCCCCAATTAATCTTTCCAAAAGTATATAAAAATAATTCACAAAATAAAGGATTCACTTATTATAAATGCCAGAAGAGTCAATAGATAGGACAGTCAGCAAAAACTGTCATCCATTTACTGATCCATTTTGAATTTTTTGAGGATCTGTCGTAAGCAAGATTGATGGTAATTTTTGTAACTCCTAAACTTTTAAAATAGTCATGCAGTGCATATAGACTGGTTAATAATGAAGTCTTGTTTTCTGATTTTTCTCTTTGCAGCCACACGTTTCAATCTTGAGACAGAATGGAAGAACAATTACCCCCGGTTGCGAGAGCTTGACAGGGTAAATGACATTACTGCTTTAACTTGTATACTACTTGTATGCTGCAAAGACTGTGTGAATTAAAATTCATTCCATTTAATCTTGTTTGTAAAGGTTTCTTAAAGTTAGCATAAATTACCAACACTTTACAATGCGAGGACAGTATAAATTATCCTAGAGGGAAGGAAATACAGAGTTCTCACATTGTGTGAAGTAATGTGCCTCAAAACTGTGGTAATTTAATGCTTAACAAGTCCTTCACTCTTGTAGCATATAGTTAATTGACCTAACTTGCCCACAGGGATACATCTGTTTCTTTGTGATGGTGATAAATTGAAATGGCACAGATTTACATTCCCTGTTCTTTCAGTCAGAGTAACAAAACAGTTATGATCCCATTCTCTAATTCTTTCTTAGAGACTGAATGTTCAAATGCCATGCCTGGCCAGAGGCATGATGCATGGTAAACCAGGGTAGCTTATGACAAGCACTTACATTGTTCAGAACATAACCAGAGAGTGCCATTTTAGGCTCAAATGCTCAAAGAACACATTATTGTTACTCTTTGATTCAAAATAGGACCAAACTGTAAAAATAAAAACAAAATTAAAATCATATTATTTCTTATTTTTTCCTTTTTCTCAGAATGAACTGTTTGAAAAAGCAAAGAATGAGATTCTTGATGAAGTCATAAGTCTGACTCAGGTCACACCGAAGCACTGGTATGGTAACTTTTCAGTTTCTAGTTGTCTTGCAGAAATTTAGCTTTAAAATACAAAGTATTTATATTAATAAAATTATCCAACATCAATAAGGAGATTCTTTTCTTGGGGCAATGTATTACTTTTTCTCTTGTGCATGTGGAAGTGTTTAGGTTAGCACATATTTGTGGAATCTACTTACAAGAATTGTGTGTCAGTTCATGTTTGAACAATAAATGTTTCACAAAAATGAAAGGGAGTAATTGTAATAAAGATGTGTTAGGATGTTCATTTGAATCAGTAATCCTTCATAACTTCCAGTTTTCTACCACAGTGCCAGTCAAAATAACACCTTGAGGTGGGAGGAAATAAACTTTGTATTTCCAAACCTCTGTCAATCAGAGATTTGGAAGCTGAAAGATTTAATTCTTGGTTTTTAGAATAGCTAACCTGGATGTTTGAGAATTTCATCCTGCATGTAGTATCTCTTTGCCTATATGAAGCACCTTTATATGCTACCCTTGTGTGTAAGGCAGACGTGGCTGGGAAAGAGAGTATTTGGCAGATGTGTTTTAACAGTGTAGCGTTATTGTCTAGTCAAGTCAGTGGAGATGCAGGCTGGGAGGAAAGCAGCCTGTGTTTGGATTACTCTGACAGTCTGTACTGCAACTGACAATCACAAAATTTCCTTTAATGCCTTTGCTTTCAATTACAAGAAATGAGCTGCTTCTTGGTCATTGATTAAGAAATGAGGTAATATGTCTTGCTCTTAATGACATTATAGTAAGTCTAGGCATGCTGATGTGAGCAGAGGAGGTGATTTAAGAGCTGTAGAAGTCTGAAATTGTGTTGCAGTCCAAACATAATGTGGTTTTGCCATTTTGGTATTTGCTGCTATTGGCTGTGTAGTAATGCTGAAGTACCCTCTTTACATTTGTTGTAGATTAGGTGGGTGCATAACATGGATGTTTCTATGTGCTTCTTTGGGAGTTAACATATAGTGGTGATTCTAGTTTTATAGCACCTCATGAGCTATAAAGTAGAGTTAGATGCCTGTGTCACAAAAATTACTCTTATTGGCAATTACGGGCAGCCTAAAGCCAGCGGTGCTTTTGATGAATACAGAAGATTCTGTTCTACTAGAATTTCAGTTCCTTCCAATTGTTTGATTGGATGTAGCAAAGAGAAGTAGTATATGTGAAATGTTCCTCAGTCTTTCTCCAAAGATGCCCTGGAGTGAGGATGTTATCAGAGAATGGGGTTTGTGTCCTGAACTTTAACCTGGTTATAGGAAAAGGACTTAAGTGATTCTGCTAGTCCTGTATCACCACAGAAGGTGGTTTTAGTCTTGGGCTCTTCATTTCCACTGTTCCACCAAATCTGTCATTCTTACAACCCAATGGTAAGCTGATTTAGCATGCTGAGCTAGTGTAAAATTAACTGGCAAAGAAACTACAACTTGTTCTGGAGACCATGGGGAGCAGAGAGGAGATGACTGCCTCTGTGGGTACTGGATATTATAGCCAGTAACACTGGTTTGCCGGAGTTGGTTCACTGCAGCTGCAAAGTTTCCTGAGTAAGTTTACTGTCATTTTAAGACGTTTCAGTGAGATTGTTTCCATTGTTATTTCTTGAAACACATCATACATAGGAAAGTGGTGCTTAGTTTTATAGTAACTTGAGGCATGTTTGTAAATGAATGTCAGTGCACATCTTAGTAATAGGTTGGACTTTGCAACTTCCTTCATTGTTTATCAAATCTGGGAGCAATCAATGAAAACCTCAGATGGAAAACCACAGCTTGTTCCAACAAAGAAATTGGAATGCAACAGAAACAAAACCTACATGCTTTGTTATGGAGGCATGGACTTATTAGTTGAATTGTTTCAACGCTTTACAGTCTGCTCCATTGCTCTTTCTCCCGCTTGCCATGCATATGAACACACAGTTCTGCATGCTTCTGTTACTGTTTAAAAGGTGCAAGGAGACCTTATTGTGCAGAAGGAGCCAAAACCCTTGTGAAGGTGAACTTCCAAAGCTGTCTCTTCTGGGAGAAAAATGCGTAGCTTTGTCTTTAGTTCTGAGCAGATGTTGGTTGAAGATATTCAGTGATGTTAAGGAGTACTTTCTGTGTTCTGTGATCTTCTGTCAGGATTTCTGGCAAATTGAATGTATGCTCGTTAGACGGTTTTGTATTGGAAGCCATCATAAGTGTTAAAACTTTGCATTTTAGGGAGGAGATTCTTCAGAAGACGTTATGGGAGAGGGTATCTACTCATGTGATTGAGAATATCTACCTTCCAGCAGCACAGACAATGAACTCAGGGACATTTAACACCACTGTGGACATCAAACTGAAGCAGTGGACTGACAAGCAACTGCCAAATAAAGCAGTAGAGGTTTGAATTTAGTCAAATTAAGATATTTCAGCTCTGTAAATAAAGATTTGCTTCATTTTCTTATTTACCGTATCTTGTATTTAAAAAATGTGCAGAGTCATAACATGAAAACATAGATCCAGAGAGGTAAAGGCATTGTTTGAAAGGCTACCTACAGTTGTTCTGTCCAGCTTGCATGTCACAGAAGGCTACTGTGATCTTGATATCAAGAAGCATATACAGCACGATTGACATGTTTTATTCTTCTGGTGAATTTCCCTGCTAAAGACACCCTTCCACCCACCCCAAATAAAAACACCACCAACAAAAAATCAACAAATAAGCCACCACCAGTCCTCATTCTGAAAACTTACATCCTTTGCACTGCTTGTTTATATTGAATAAATTCATGCAATTTTAACAGAATTTCACCTGCTACATAATGAAGTAGATGTTAGCATTGACCTTTTTAGTAATGGATAAGTTAGCAAGTGAAAAGTCAGTACTATATACTTGTGCATTATGTTCAGACTGTACACAGATTGGTGTAGGAACTGTAGCAAATGTTGCTCTGCTGATTGATGCATGGTTCTATGGTCAGTATAAGGGTAGTTATTGTCTGCTAACTTTCTAGGTGGCATGGGAGACTTTGCAAGAAGAATTTTCCCGTTTCATGACAGAACAAAAAGGAAAAGAGCATGATGATATCTTTGATAAACTGAAACAAGCTGTCAAGGAAGAAACCATTAAACGCCATAAATGGAATGAGAGAGCAGAGGATAGTCTGGTATAACGTAGTGGGTTTTTTCATATTGTTGCTAAGTGCTGTTGAAATCATTTGATAAGTTGCATGCTCAGTATTTTTTGGTTCTTTTAATGTGATCATAAAATGATAGGGGAATGTAATCATCTCCTTTTCTATGAAAGTCAGTGTTTCTCAATTCACCTTATGATTATCTTTTGTTAACTGATGTCTGAAATAACATCTAATAAAATTGTCTTTTTTTTGTTCAGGAAAAAAGCCCTCTATAATTCCCTGGCCGCCTGAGGGCAGCCTTGTGGGAATTCAGTATTGACTTACTTGCCCTAGCCACATGAAGCAACAGCATTTCACTGCTGTTGTTAAAGATGCTATAATCTGAAGGGGTTTCATATTGTTTGCTGAATGTTTTTGATGTTTTTTTTTTGTTTTTTTTTTTAATTACCTAGGCTATACAAAGGTGTCAAAAGCACAAGAAAATATTTTTGTCAGTGCTGTGACAACTGAATAAATTCCACCTGCCCAATAAATGCTGTCATTATAGATATTAGAAAGCAAAGAGAATGACAGAAATTGCGGTGGGGTTTTTTGGTTGGTTTTTGTTTGTTTTTTATAATATCCTGAATAAATTATGTATTTTATGCTAAAAAGATGTTCTGCATTGCAGCGAGTGATCCAGCACAATGCCTTGGAAGATCGGTCAATATCTGATAAGCAGCAGTGGGATGCAGCTATTCATTTTATGGAGGAGACTCTCCAAAGTCGTCTCAAGGACAGTGAGTTGTGTGATGTCTTCCAGTCACGTTTTTAGTCTGAGCCAGATTCCTCATCACTGCAGTGCAAGCTTTCGTACAAGCAGAACTTGAGGTAGTAGGGATGGTTTGAGGTGGCACTGATACAATACAAATGTCAGAATACAGCCTGAATAAGCTACTGCTCTTCCTCTGACAGTGAGGTGGTTGGAAGATAAATGATAGAAATACAGAGAATGAAAGAAGAGGTGCAGAGAAATTTGTGAAGGGGTTGCATACATTCAGCAAAATAGTTGGTCCTGTTAGGTTATCAAACAAAATTTAATTTTGATGCAAGTTGCAGGAAGTAAGATTTGAAGCTCCTGACTTGAAACTTAGAGTGCTGTCTTGCTTCTTACACGCTGCTTTGAAGTACCAGTTCTTATTGGCAGCCATTTCTTAATTTTTGCCAAAAGATATCTGACCTGTAGCATGAAGTATTCATTCTTGATCTTGTATCTAACTTCAGAAATATGCTTTTGGCTGGTTCCGTATATTTCATATGATACTTCATATTTCCTTTTGTAGCTGAATCTGTTATTGAAGATATGGTGGGTCCAGATTGGAGAAAGAGGTGGCTATACTGGATAGGCCGCACCAAAGAACAGGTAAAAGGAGGAGGCAGGGGCAAGAGTTAAAAAAATAATAACAAAAAATAAAATGGTAGTTCCCAACATTTAGAAAACTTACATTACTTAGGTGAGTTTTCAAAAATACATACCCTTTTCACACAATTTTCGGGATTTAGAGTTAAATCTTGTTTGCAACTGCTTTCTCTCTTTATTAAATTTTATTTATACCACAAATAATTCTATATATTTGTTTCATATTACAGATAGATTCTGAGTTTTAAACCGCTTTTCAGTTGAATTACATCCTTACTAATATGCTATTGAGCTGCATATTATTCTTTCAGTAGAGAGAAACTGATGAAAGCAAGATGCAAGTTATTTTCCTGTGTATTTTTTTTTTTTCAAGCACAGAGCAAAACTCACTACTAAGCAGAAGTCTCGTGCAGCTTCCTCACAGAGCTCCATCTGTATTTCATTAGTATGTGATAGCATTATCACTGCTGTTATCACAGTTGTATCTTCGGATTGACTACTTTCATCACTTCTCACTTGCTCAGAGCCTCTGGAGTTTGCTGCTTTTGAGTTTAAATTGCACTTTCAGCGCTCAGTGATGAAGGGTTTTTATGTTACTTTTTCTAGATATTTCTGAAACCGAGTCATACTTAAAAGAAGTAAGTAGAATTTAAAAGAATACAGTAGATAGTAATTGATTCTTAGGAGGGAGTTTTATGGTCAACTGTGCAGCCAGGTATGGAAGAAAGGTAGTCATGTCAACCTACTTAGGTTGAAGCTAATGAAAGACAACTTAAAGATATAAGCCATGGACTTAGGACCATGTGAACTTCTTGCTAGCTAGTAGGCAAAGCTGACACTTCTTCTAGGTGTCAGAAAGTCTGTGGTTTGGTTTATTTGGGCTTTTTGCTTATTTTTCTTGCTTTGTGTGCTTGTTTTTTTTTTTCTCATTCAGTTAGTATTAAAAAAAAATGACACTAAATTTCAGGTAATTTTTTTGCTTGAATGTCTACTTCAGCTTAAAGCTAAGTAGGGACTTGCAGAGCAGCTCAGTCTAATAATTTAATGTATGAATGTGGACCATACCTGTTGGCCTCCTTTCCTCTTCATGGACAGCAACACCTGTGATTTTTTTCTACCTTTCTATTCCTCTTCTACGTTTCTGTGCATAATAATAAAATAGATGGTTAAGTAGCCATATATAAATACTCTGTTTGACATGTCTGTGCACAAATATGCTTTTGGATCACATAAAAATAGTAAAGTGTCGAAGGTATTTGACACTCTTCTGACTTAGTAGGACACAGTCTGTTTGTCACGAAGGTGATGATGATGGTCTTTGTGTGCATAAATAACTGGTTCCAATTAATCATTCTGCTCCTAGAATATACGTAATGAAACAAAAAATGAACTTGAGAAGTTAATCAAATGCAATGAAGAACATGCAGCATATCTGGCAAACGATGAAGTGACAACTGTCAGAAAGAACCTTGAAGCAAGAGGAATAACAGTGGACCCGTGTCTGGTAAGATGCCACATTATAATGAAACATATGGGAGCTCCCTATGAACACTTGAATGATCCTTTTAAGTGCTATACAAAAGATTGTATGTAAATACTGAGTTTATAATCCAGATGTTTCCAAATGGATTGCTAAATGGCTGTTTGCACGCAATTCACGCACTTCTGTTGGCTGTCAGACAAGTGCAGTACAGCACTTTGGAATCTGTCAGAATCTGCTGAGCACATTTTCTGGCCTGCAGTACAGGCCTGAATTATGCCACAGCTTGTTTAAAAATCATTGTTCATGTGTTACAGACTAAAATCAAAGCCCTTACAAACAAGATATGATAAAAATATCCACATTCCTACGTTTTCATTTCCTTTGTGTGTACAGTTTGACATTCATGGCCACATCCAAAAGAGATGAATTTTGTGAAAAATACTTGTGGAAAAAACAGTTTTCTAGAGTGCCCTGAAGGAATATGATGTAGGTTTAAAAGGTTCTGGAAAGTGATTAATCTTAATACAGTGCAGGGCTCTTAACCAAATTAGACCTTTCATCTAATTAAACATAATGTTTTAAATAAAAGAAAATTCAGATAATAGTAATAGATGTGGATTTTTTTAAACAGTGATTTATTTTCTGCAGTAAATTCAGCCACCTTTTCAATATTCATGCCTGCACTTATTAAAGGTAGAAGAGCTATTTAAATACTGGCTGCCTCTTTTATGTAGCATTTATCATGCCTACTTTGTAAAGGTCAGCATAGAAATCCCCATCTGCTGTATGAGTAGACTGCAAGCTGAATCTTCTTTCTAGCTAAGCAGTTGTACTTTCTTCCAGAGTCATACTTGTATGTGGGTTTTTTTGTTACTAATTGTTGTTTACATAGGACCCATTAAATATTTCCCTGTGCTTTAATCTGGATTAGCTGGTAAAATAAGGTGTGTGACTCAAAAATGTATCCTTGATGTTAAGGCGAAGGTTGCATCATGCCACCAGCAGCTCAGTTTGTCTGATTCTGTAATACAGAATTTAAAACTGTATTTTTAAGTTCTCTTTTTTTTTTTTTTTTCCTCTAGATAAAAGACACATGGCATCAAATTTATAGAAGGTATTTCCTGAAGACTGCTTTGAACCACTGCAACCTTTGTCGAAGAGGTTTCTATTACTATCAGCGACATTTTGTAGACTCGGAGGTAAATTAAAGAGCAGACATACATTAATGTTTTGCCTTAGTATTTTAACTCTAATTGGAAAAAGACCCAAAAATACATTAAACTGGTCTAACCTTTGTTTTGTGTTCTGTATCTTAACATAGCTGGTGATTTTGGATGTTTTTAAATCCTGTGATTTTAATTCCATCTAAATGGTAATTATGCAAAACGACCAGTAGGAGTCAGCTACAAACTAAGAATCCACCATTTGTCAACGTGCACTGAAATTACAGTTAAAAGCAGTGTTGTACAGGATTTATCAATGCCTTTTTGGTATCCATTTCTCTCACTTTGACACTGATATTTGTTTTCCTCACTGATACTAAACATTCAGGTAAAAAGTTAACTAAAACTAAAAGGTGTTTCGATGGATTAAGTACAGTAAATAGGTGCTTAGAGTTGATGCTTGGAGCTGCATGTGATTAATGGGGAAAAAGAATCCAACAACAAACAACTATGGGGCTCACAGTGACGTAGCTGTAAAGAGTTATCTTTCCTGGTAAAGGACTTGCTGGTTTTGTACAACAAATTACTGTATGCACAAAGTCCTACAAAGACAAGAATATACATTTTTCTTAGCACTGTATTTTAAGTTAAAGAGAAATTACTCAAAGGGTAGGATTTCTGACTTTGTGTGATTTTATCTTCCTTTTAAATGGAGAAACAATGCCCCTCATGGAACCAGAAATCTGGTGCAGAAATATCTTTTCCTGTAAGGGATGAGTGTGAAATCATAGGATAGAGGGCTGCTGCTCTGTGATGTCTAGATGCCTACCCTCCATCTACTTTCCTATTTTTGTCTTAGAAGGTGTCCTGATGTGATGTTCTCCTTTCTGTCATCTTTGCAGATGTAAGAACTGTCTTTTCTGTTGTTAGTTAATATAGACCTTGGCCCAACACAGAGGCACTTGCCAGGCAGGGAGACCCTGTGTGGAGTTGAGCTGTTGCCTTTCAATGCGTTTATGAAGAAATAGGGTTGGCATGTTGTTTGAGAAGTAGGTTTAGTAAATGTGTTTGTTACTTCCAGCAGTTGTTCTGTGGGGCTTTTGTGCAAGATCAGGATCCATGTATGTACCTGCACAGTTGTTAAAAGTGCCTTTCACTGGAGGTCTTACACTACAACTTCCTTCATTTCAGCTTGAATGTAATGATATTGTCCTCTTCTGGCGGATACAGCGAATGCTGGCAATTACAGCAAATACTCTGAGGCAGCAGCTTACTAATACAGAAGGTAAAGCTCATAGTGAGTTATTTGAAATTAAAAAATATTTTACAGAGTTTTTTTAGCAGTCCTCTAGCTGCTTGTTCCTTTCGTGCTTAGCATGTCTGGCTAATCTTTGTGTCCTAGTTGGGTAATTAAAGGATGTACAGTGAATAAAAATTGATATGTAATTCATATTAATTTCAAATTATTTAATTAGAATGATTAATGATTTAACAGCTTTAAATTAGAATGATTTGATGTAAAGGGAATGACAAATACTTGAGATACTTTCTAGTTTCAAGTATTTCCAACTTACATTTTGCCACTTGTAATTTTCTTCTTCCAAGTAGAGGTTCAATAAGTAGTAACTGTGTTCTTCTTTCTGAGTTGAATATTGCTGTATTCCTTGATTTAAAAATGTTTGATATAAAAAAAGAAATCAATTGTGATATGTAATTGCAGTTGCAAAAGCAATATCACTTTTTTTTAATAGTAAGGCGCTTAGAGAAGAATGTAAAGGAAGTGCTTGAAGATTTTGCTGAGGACAATGAAAAGAAGGTGAAGCTCCTAACTGGCAAAAGGGTCCAGCTTGCAGAGGATCTCAGTAAGTAGTCTTCTGGAACTAGGTTGAAGTGAATCAAATTCTAAGCTAGTGGGCCATTCATGTGCTCACATTTGATAAGTATCACAAATGGAATTTTTTTTTTTAAATACAGTCAGATTTCACTGACTGGTTGGACATGGTTGGTAAATGTGATAGAAAAAAATTTATACTAGATTTAGGTTCACTGTTACTATGAATATATTGTATCATTGCGTTGAAAAACATAGTTACAACAATGTTGTAAAGAACAGTTCCTGTTCTTACAGTTCAATGTGGTTAATCCATGCCTTCACAGAACTGTCTGTGAGTGATACAGTTCTTGGCTGTATAAGGAGGTTTTGATAACTGTTTTTACTTGTTGGGTGCCTTTCCACAGATTCTTTGTTGGAAATGCCCTTGCCTTACTTAGTGGTCAGCTGGTTTTAGTCCTAACATGCAGAGCAATACCTGTCAGCCTACTAACCTGAAACAGCTGTTACACTGAGACACAAAGAAGAAAAGCTAGCAGTTTTAAACTTCTGGAGGGATTACAGTAGCACAGTGATTTGAGTCACTCAGTGTTAAGAGAGTGCTGGAGTTAATATATGCAGGTTATAAACAGTGAAAGATTTTAAGGGGACAGCCCCTACCTGGGTGATTCTCCACCTAACAAATGTGTTGCTTTGATGCTGAATGTTGCTTTTTATTTTCCTGAGCAAGTATCAGTGCAAATAAAAAACTTGCTGATTGTAATTTAACCTCAAATATGCCATGTTTCAAAACCATGTAAATAGAACAGTAAAACAAGACATAGTATTTAAGTTAACCTGGCTTTATTTGGCACTGAAGTTGGCTTAAATTTTTTTTGTGTTGTCACTTTTGCTTCTTATCAGCATCAGGAGTAACCTTCCATTTCAAAGCAGTAATGACTGGAGCTTTTGTTTTACAAACTCAGGCTAGACCTCTAGGAATGCCTTGTTTATGTGATGCCTTGTTTCTGTGTATGTATGCATCAATTTTTGGACTATGCATTTGTAAAATTGTGTAGCTAAAACACCATCATTACACTGTATTTCTTTTAGATTCAGGAGGTCACAGATGCTGAGTACATTTTTCTAATGAAATAGTCATTATTCAGTGCAAAACGATGTACGATGACATGTTCTGTTTTACTGCACCTATGGGAAGATTTTAAAACTGCCACTGCTTAGCTCTGTAGTCAAATCAGCAATGTTCTCTACTTTCTGCAAGCTTTTATTGCTAAGTGGTTATAATTTTTATGGGCAAATGACAGTGAAGAGGGATTTCTTTGCCGTTCCCATGGTGACTAGAGTGCATGTCTGTGTTGCAGTTTTTTTATACTCCTGATACAAACTTTGAGAGCATAATGCATTGTACCCTCAGGTGGCTTTACGAGTAATTTCCTTCTTAGAGTATTCAGTGGTGATCAGAACCGTGGTTAAGGAAAGAAAATCCTCACTCCCGTGACACACATTTGTTAAGTTCTTGTACTTTAATTAGGAATGGAATGGAAATGGTCTCCTGTGTCATGAAGTTCGCTCTCCCTCTCTTGCAGGCAGCTGTGTTTATACAATCCAGCTCACTCATCTGTCTTGAGCTCCGTCTTTAAATCTGTTAACATTTGAGGGCACTCTGTTCTTACTGAAAATCTGTTCCACTGTATTATTCTTCCAATGCTTACAAACTTGTCTTTTAATTTCCAGGGCAATTTCATTAATATGAGGCTAAGATCAGCTTCCTGATTGGAGACTATAATTACAAAAATTTCTTTAAAGACCTGAGGTTAAGATGCTTCCTTCTGATATGGCAACCCTATCATACTTCCATCTGTCAGTCCTTTAACGTTGAACACTGGATGTGTTTTACTGTTTGTTCAAGATACTGGTTGATGGCAAACTGTTTCTAGCATGATGACTCAATCTCATAATGAGAGCTTACACAAATCCCAGAACTTATTTGAGCAAGTTTTGTCTGTGGACTGGTGTTTCAGCCCTGTATTCTTAAGGATTAATAGGGTTTTGGAAGTCTTGGGATGGGTGGATCCCAGTAATATCCCTGGCAGTGAGCAGGTATGGGTACTCAAGGAAAAGAATAAGAACAGGTTAAACATACAGCAGTTAGATGCTGAAAGAGCAGACCAGACAATCTCTGGTTCCAAGATTTCCTAATCCTGAGGTAATATCTTTGTGATTAATAGCCCTTCATGGGTTTCTTTCTCCTCCTGTGAATTTCTCTAATTGCTTTTTGAACTCTTATAAACTTTGGCATCTGCAACATCCTGTGGCAATTAGTTCCAGAGTTTAGCTACACACTGTGTGAAAAAGTACTTCCTTTTGTTTGTTTCTGAGCCACCTGCCAGTTTCATTTGGTTCTCCCTAGTTCTTGCACTGTGAAAAACATTCAGTAATCTTTCTCTATTCAGTTTTTGTGCTACTTATGACTTCATACGTGCTTATGCTACCAGCTTTTGCTCTTCTTTTTCCTGAATTGAAAAATCCTCATTTGTGTAGTTGCTCGTTGCAAGGACATTGTTTCATCATTTCAATCAGCCTTGCCACTCTTTTCCCTTTCTTAGTTCCACTAAACCCCTTTTGAATTGAAAGACCAGAACTGCACACAGTATTTGGGCTGTACCTGCATTTTGGACTTATGCAGTTGTATTACAACTCTTTCTGGTTTTTAATTTGGTCTTTTACTAATAATTCCTCATAGTTCATTTCCTTTCTTGACTTCTGAGCAATGAGATGATGATTATGTTGGCTACCTGCTACAGCTCCATGTTCTTCTGTGAGAAATAGCAGCCAGCTCAGCATCCCTCAGCCTACTCGTTTTCCTTGCTTTGTTTTAAAACACATCTGAGATTTTTTTTTGGTTTTTAGTGTGGGTGTGGAAACAAGGAAGCTTCTGTCTCTTATGCATCTGGTTGGGCACTTCAGGCATACTGAGCCATTGTAGGAGCCTGGTTTAATGTTGCTGTTCACAGCATCCCTCACAACTCTGGTGCAGTTCTCCACTGAAGTTGTCTGACAGCTGAAAATCACAGCCAGGTCTTAAACCACATATTGGATGGCCTTATCAGCAACAACAAGACTTGCATTTGCTTTCCAGTTGTCAGATGCTTCTTGCTTGTGCACACTGCTGCAGGACAAAGCATTTTGATTTGAAACTTATGTTACACACAACTTGGAGTTTTCCTGTATGCTCAGCTAAATCAGTATCTTAAACACATTGTGTGCTGGGTGGTTCAGGAAGAAACAAAATAGAGTAATATTTCAGTATTATAATCATCATATTTTATATTTGCTAGAATATGTTACATGGTTCTGTGATATTCTGTTCAACTTTTCCAAGGTGATTGACATTAAATACTTGAGCAGACTGCCACTGAGTGGTTTCAAATTTTAAATACATTTGAAACATATTTTTTTTTCCTGCAGAACTTGTTAGAACTGTGAAACTACTGGCATTTCCTGAGCTTCAGGGCCTTTTTGATGGCAATGCTAAGGACAGTTGATTACTTACATAATTCTGTCTGATATCAGACCGTCTCTGCTGGTTTGGAAGAGCTATATCCTTCTGCTTTGCAATAGTGGGCATGTGTTTTCTTCAAGGGAAGAAAAAAGAACATAAATGTCAGAAAATTTGATTTCAAAATAAAGAGTGTCTTCTTTATTTATATATATATATAGGTGTTTTATTCTTAACAGAAACAACAGGGTAGTAATTTTAGTTAAGTGTTCTGCAGTTCAGAGCAGAACTGACAAGGTGGATAAAACCTAACTTTCTGTAGACCATTTAACATGGCTGTTTTTGTTGCTGTTGAGCACCCTGTGAAGGGCTTCCCAGAACTACCCAGCTGTTTTCAGAATTCTGCTCTGCTGGATTCGCTTCTGTTCTGTTGAAGGCCAAAGGAGACTCCATTAGTGTGAACTCTGCACAGCAGCTAAGTTGCTTTACCACTTTCCAACGCAAGGTGGCAATGAGTGGTCTTTATAGGAGTGATGAAGTTGAGCATGGCAGCAGAGCTGGTGCCAAGCCTCCCATCTCTGGTTACCGTTTCTCTGTTCTTGATGCATGAATGTGGCGCACACAGCGGGCGTTTGTTCACACAGTGGGCATTTGTTTCTTGGATGTTAGCCTTTTTCATCTGAGGGGAAGATACATTGGCCCAGCCTTTTTCCTTCTTGTTTTCTGCTCTCTGATGTTTTGTTTGCTTATTTACATATTTTACATAACATTTGTAAGTACTGTCAGAGGTGGACATTTTTCTCAGATAATCCTCATTAGCAAATGCATGGCAAATTTTGTTCAGTAATGAAGCCTTCTGACTGTCACAATCTGAATGCTTCAACCATCTGGGAAAGTGAGTGGGACTTTCCAGTATTGTATCCTAAAGATAAGCTGCAAATAGTGTTACAGTGGCATTTAACAATGCTAGGTGGTATGCATGTATACTGAATACCTACAGTGAATCCTAATGTCAGGCCATCAGCAGGAGCTTTGCTATTTACTTCACTAAAGACAAAATATTTTACCAAGCCTAGGAAAATATGCATGCTCTATCTTGCCTTACTTCCTCTTCTTTATTCCTTTTAGACAGCTAAGGTATGAGTGTTATAAAGGCTTATAAAAAGTTATTCGTGTGAAAATGTGGTTTCTGCACAGGATAATCTCACAGAAGGCTAGTACATGCAAAGCATATTTCCTAGATCATCCAATATCCTATTTCCTCTCAAGCTTTAAAAAAAAAAAAAACCAGAAAACCTGAATTATGTATAAAGCCATGTGCATTTATGTGGGGAAAGTCACTGCAGAAAGCCTGGGGAAATTTGATCCTGAGTTTACTAGGTTTGAATGTGAAGGGGTCAGCCTGCAAGTTCATTTGTCAGTAACACTGACACCTGTACAGGTGTCCTGGGCTAGCTGAGACTTCGTTCTGCACAAAAGCCTTTTGAAACCTGTAGGTAGTGAGCCCTCACATGAAGAAAAGGCAGTTCTTAGCTTGGGGCCATTTGTTTGAATTCTATAATACATTTTTAACTTGTAAAATATAATAATTTGTGGAACTTAATTATTTTTAAGACTAAAGCACATAACAAACTAAATCAGTGTTGTAGTAAAATACTTCTGAGTTAGATATCTAAAGCCACTGCTTCAATGTCAACACCTGAAGTTCTCAAGATACTTCTGCTGAATCCTTTATAGCTGAATATAAACCTTGCAGTTAGACCGTGCTGTTCTATTTTGCAAACTGTCTTTGAGCTCAAATGATTTAATATCATATGTGTATGTAATCAACTCTAGTGCAGTTAGAAAGCTGGCACTTTGTCTGGTACTTCCATATGGAAGCTGATAACTCGGAATCTGGGATTTCTGCATTATATTTGGCAGAGTGGGCTCTGTGCCTGTTGGATTTAAATCAGTTTGCTCATACAAGTCATCTTTTTTCGTTCTACATTTATGCAAAGTTGAGGAAGTCTGCGAGTGGCACTTTGCAGACACTGCCCTGCTCTACGATTGTGGCTTTTTTTCTTTGATTGCTGTTAGCTGCAGAACTAAATGCTGTGTGAAACTAATACTATGTTGTGGTCATTACTGTAGTCTAATTAAATTTCAGTCTCTTGAGGTGACTGTCAACAGTATTTTGATTTTTTTTCCTCTGTCCTACATGACAGTGTTGATTACATATGCCCTTGACTTGGCTTTGTCTTAGCTTTCTAATGCCTTTACTTCTGTTTTTTTTTGTTGTTGTTGTTATGAACTTTACATTTTTTAAAAGGTTAAAAGGTTTCATGGGGGGAAAAGCTCAGCTGTAGGAGAAAGGTTCTGCTCTGAATGGGCAGATCTCAGATAATTTCCCCTGGAAACCAAAGGGCAAAAGGCCAAAAAGCTGTTAGTAGTTCTTACGTCAGTGTTTGAGGTGGATGTTCAGAGGCAACATAGTTTTCAATGTTTAAAAGAGAGGAAAAAAGGTGTAATTTTGAAAATGCTGACTGTAATGCGCAGATGTCATTTGTACTGCAAAAGGAATTCTCAAAGAATGACCTGGGGGAAAAAAGGCAGCGTTATAGGAAGCCCATATGGAGAAGTTGCTTTTAAGAATTTGCAGAATTATAGTAATTTTGTGCCCTCTTTTCTTCCACGATGTGTAGCTGTTGCTTGGGAAGCTACTTAAAGAAAATGTGGACACTTCATAGTTGTGAGATGTTTCATGTAAGTGGCAGCAGCCTTGTTCAGCTCCATTCAGCTGGTTGTGGCAGTGTGCCTGTGAGAAGCACGTAGTTCTGAGCTGACCCTGAGCTGACAGCAGCTTGCACAGGAGGTGCTGTGGCCTTTTATCCAGACAAAAACAGAGGGGCCATTTTTCCCTGGGAGTCATCAAATGCATTTCCAGCGTGTGCGAAG
The DNA here is from genome assembly GCF_026119805.1 of Tympanuchus pallidicinctus. Classification (NCBI taxonomy): domain Eukaryota; kingdom Metazoa; phylum Chordata; class Aves; order Galliformes; family Phasianidae; genus Tympanuchus; species Tympanuchus pallidicinctus. The sequence continues at coordinate 12,326,685 of NW_026294739.1, read as the reverse complement.
TAGTGGCTGTCTTCAGTCCCCTGCCGGCTGCTCCTACTGGGGTGCTCCATGGCCTGCATCTTGTCAGAGGCAGACTGTCACTTAGAAAACATTCATTTCTGCCTAAATCTTAATCAATTGAAGTGCTCATGTGAGCCATGTGTGTCAAATGAGTTCAAGCTTGTTCCGGTGCTAGCAGCATACAGGTGACAGCAGGACTGCCATGCTCCATTTGAGTCCTGTATAGGACATGGGGCTCTGTGATGCATAGTCAGGAGTGGTGTGCTTGGAATTTGGTCAGTGTGGCCATCCATGTCTTCTGTTTCCCCTGCCTTTGAACGTAGCAAGCCAACTAAAATGCATCCTGTTATTTTTAGCAATGTGTTTCAGTTCTTTTTTTCCTTTGAGTTCTGGGGCAGCTGCATGAGACCAAAGAATTAAAACCAGAAGAATGTGTAGGATGGTCTCTGTCAAAATGCAGATAAGGTAGTTCCTGCTTTGTATCACAGCAGAAAGTGCTTTAAAAAGCTGCATCTTCTCAGAGAGGGAAATAATCCTCCAGGGAGAACATCCATCACTTGTAAGCCTCCTGTGATGGAGTGATGGTTTACTTTACTTAAGAATCCCAGATGACCAAGGTCTGTCTGCTGTGATTTCTTAAAGTTATTGATGAAGAGTTAGGCTCTGGTGTCCAGGTTCTAAAACAGATCCTTAAAAAGTTCAGCGCATTTGTCACTGACTAAGTGAAGCCTATCACTTAAAGCTGACATTGAAAAATAATGATAAACTGCTACATGAGTAATGACACATTTAATGCCTGCTGATCTAGACCTGTGCCTCAACCCATGCCTCTTGTACTTGAGGGTCATTCTCTTGTATGCCAAATTTAATTTTTTTTCCTAAAATGCCCTTAGTGATGCAAGGATCAAGACACGTAATTGGTTGATATTTTCTTTTTCATGCTGGCTGTTTGAGAGTAGCTATTAATCAAGTTGTAAGTACTTATTGTGGGGAGATTGTTATTTGTATAAATGCAGAATTTCAAACTAAGCTCTGTAGGTGTGTGTTTGGTATGAGTATGTAACTGTAGAGTATAGCATTCACATCTCTGAAAGCTAGGGAAATCAATGCAATGACTTTTCGTGCTGTTGTACATTGTGCTTTGCTTCTAACGTGGAAGTCTATACAAAAGCTCAAAGAAATGGAAATATTTTCTGATAGTGATTGTGACAAAATAATAAAATAATAACTGAACAACCTGCTTTTCCCTTAAAGCTCACTTAAAGTTTCTGACTATCAAAACTGAAATTAGATGTTACTAGGATCTAAAAATTATCACATTTTCCCATATTTATTTATTAGAATTTCACATAAATATTCCTGATAGCATACTAGATCACTATCTAGCTAACTACTGGTTAATTTTACTTTGGGTGGAGAACCAACATATACCAGTTGTTCATGCTGTTAAAGTTTTATAGCTAAACTCAATGGTAACCTTCATGTAAGTAACTTAGTTCTGTAAGTTATAGAGCTGTACGTGTCTTTCTGCACCAACTGGAAAAAAGCAAACTTTTTTACACTTTTTTACTGGATGAGTCATTGGGTAATATTTCTGATCTGCCTTTCTTTTCTACTTTTTGCCATTTCCACCCCAAATAATGAGTGTCATTGTATTTGGATTCATTCAAAGTCGGAGTTTTATTTTGAAATGAAAACTCTAAGTCTGATTCAAGATGTGAGTCTGTTTTATGAGGTTTCTTTGTCATTCAGCTATTAAGTTCCTTCTAGCTGTCCACCAAGCAGCAAAACTAAATTCTGTTGAAAGACTGAATTATGAGTACTGTTTTAATTAAAAATCCAGTGTAGAGACAGGAGACTGGAAGGAACCCAAGTCTTACCTTGCTGTTGCAGACATCGTGCCTCTCATAAACTTGATTATTACCTTTATTAAGCTTCATTTTGTACACTAAGCTCATGTTAATGACAATACATAAATGTATACTAGTCTGACCTTACATCATGCTTTGGAAATATTTAGTTTATGTTCTGTAGACAAGTGGGACTTGCATGTAATAACTTGTAGAAACACACAAAGTCAGAAGTCTACGTAGTTGTCACTTCTGCTTCGTCCACGTACCTCAGTTTCATGTGTTCCTGCCCCTGCCAAGCACAGGAGGACTTCATGCTCACCAATCTGAAGAGCCCTGGGGATTGCTCCAAGAAACACAGTGAGCTTCTGTTCCGTTTGGCTGAGGCAGGGGAGGTGTGTTGCTGCTGCTGTTTCACTAAGCTGCAGAGGTCTCACTTGTGGATCTGGGGCAGCTGTTGGTCAGGACACTGATTGATGAGTAACCCACAGTTTCATCAGCACGACACAATTTCTGTTTCTGATGCTTAAAGGTATTATTAGTAATGCTGCAGTAACGTGGCGATGCTCAGTACCTTGTAAAAATAGCTGAAGGGTCTTTAGATTAAGTTCTCTTTTGCTGCCATCTGGTTCCCTTTAGTCTGATCTTAGTGATCCTCTTTTCCACAGGTAGCTGATAGCTTTGTTCAGGTACAATAAGCAGGATGCAGTATTAACACTTGCAATGGGAGCAACTTCAGTGATGACAACTTCGATATTTATTTTTTTCCCTTCTATAATGACCCAGGGCTAAGATTTTATTAGAGCAGACTAAATACCCAGTCTAGCCAATCTTTTCCTGCTCTAGCAGCTGCAAGAGGGGAAAGAACAATTTTCCCTCTGAATATCTTTGTAGAAAGCAGTTTCCCTTTTGTTTTCTCATGCTGATGACACACTGAAGGAGACTTTCAGCCAGGTCTGCTACAGATAGTCGTATCTGTGGAGCTGATGTTCTGACTGTCTCCTGGAGATCTTAATATTGGTACTGAAAGAGTAAGTCTAGTGAATTCTCATGTTCTAGCTTTTAAAATGAGTATCTCTGAAAGAACATTGAAATGATTGGCTCAATTTATTAATGAAAGCATCTCACCTGTGCACTCTTCAGTAGTTAGAATGTGTTCCTGTCCTCCTCCTTGACTCTCTGGGGCTGATAACTGGAGTACACTGATTGTAGATGTTGCACAGATTAAAATGCCTGTGGTGTCAGGATGGCAGTGGGATTTAAGGCAAGCAGAAAAGTCGTAAGCATCTCTGAATATAAAGGTAGAGCTATTCCTGGGGATTTAGAAACATATTTAGGAAGTTTTTGCATCTGAATTATCCCATTCCACTGGGGATAGTTTAAAATCGGAATGTATGGAAATAATTCAATTAAGTTTTCTGTAAATTCAGTCATTGCAGCAGGTATAGGAGACATTGTCATCATAAAGGAAAGCATTGATTCACACCTTCATTCAGTCTAACCACTTGTAACTGAAGGCTATGCTGGCTGTTTTCTGCAAGTTTGCATTTTGAAAGTTGGGTATGTTTATTGATTGGTGGGTTTACTGTATCAGCTACTTACTATATAAATCCCATTTAAATTTCTCAAAGTTTTGCAGTGCTTTATCACATTAATGAGCTACTTGTTTAAGAATCATTTGTGTGATTCATCCTCCTGCTCAGCCTCTTTATAAAAAAAAGTAGATGCTGAAACTCCTGACAAACCAATATTTATAACAGTTTGACAGCAGGATGAGGAACAGTGTTTGTCTTTATAACAGCTTAAAGAAAAGGCCTTTCCAGCACCCAGCCATGCAGTTACAATCTTGACCTCTTTCTTATGCTGGGAACATACATACAGCAGACAAGCAGCACCTCCCGTGTGTTTTCTTGACCCTTTGACTGTCCATTCACTTCCCATCTGTTTTGCAGCCTTAAAGGAACAGAGGGGGCCCTCTACTTATAAATCTGTCTTTGCAGCTGATAAATGATGTTCTCTCTCTTTAAGGGCAGCCTGGGTGGCTTTGCCTTTTTTTTTTTTTCTTTTTTCCCCTCTTAAAATTTTAGCTCTCCCCTTGTCCTCATCCAGAGGAAAACACAGCATGCAAACGAGAGGAAACCAGCAAAAAAATGTGATGGGTAGTTCCAAAGGATTTTGTAAACTTGAGCAGGACGTGACCCTGCAACGATGGGTGAATGATAGGAGCTGATAGGCTGCGGTTGTGAGACAAGAGAAAGCGTGTAGATGCAGGTCCTGTAGATGCAGGTCCTGTAGATGCAGGTCCTGTAGCAGGGTGGAAGTCTGCTTTCTGGGGCATTTTTAGAGTGGCTTTTAGTGCGTTGCCTCTTACTGTTTCAACAACAAGTGTCGCTTTTGCCTGGCCTTCAGAAAATTCAGGAATGCGGTGCGAAAAGCTGAACTTTGAGGAGGTTTTTTTCTAATTCTCCACCTGGCCGTGCACAGGGGGTTGAGAACACGTGTGGGATCTGTGACTGAGGTAGCCCTGAGCTGGAATTCGGCTTTCAGTAGGAAACTGTGGATCCGTGTTTCCAGTTTTTAACAGTTGCTTCTGGGCATTGTGGTGAAATCTGACTACAGATCGGGCTTTCCTTTTTGCCAGAGGAAAGATGATGCATTCACAGCAGTAAATTCTAGATTTCTGCCTTTATGGTTAATTAACCATAACACAGAAGTAGCATAGCAAGCAGTAGCAATGTTCATAGGCAACAAAGGGATTAAGAAAGAAAGATTGGATTTTTTTTTTTTTTTTTTTTTTTTTTTTTAAAACCAACAACAACTGAACTGTAACCAAAACCCAAAGCATAACATCAAAGCCACGTAAAAGTAGTTGGAGGTAGAAATCGCTTAGCTGTAGAACGGGAGGATTTACAGTGAGGCATTAGCAAATATTATCACGCTTTTTCATGCTATCATATGCTGCACTGAAATATAAAATGAAGATGGATCTCTGTCCAGAAAGAGTTTACTATTTTTCATTATGCTGCAACTGGAAATTGATGCCATATGGGCAACTTGTAAACAGGGAACAGGGAAGCTTTTTGTTTTGCTTCATCTGATAAAATACTCGCACAGCTTCCTCCAAGCAGTAGTGCAGGGAGACATGATTTTTCTTTAAGAATTCTATGCTAAACCCATTTCTTATTTACATCTAGGTATGTGTGTTTTGAATATCTGAAAATTTGTTTACCTTTAGAAGCATAATCAAGACCAGTCCTGTGGAGAGAGGTTGCATCTCTCATTAAACCAATTAATGCACTTGGAAACTATATTTTTTTTCTTGCTACTTAAAGCCCTGTTGGAATAAATTGGTAACATACTTTACTTTCATAATTTCTTTAATATTATTATAAGATTACTTGGCCTTCTCTTTAGAGCTTTGTTTGATAGATACACTATTTTAGCTGTTTCAGCTTGTGTTAGAAGTGATTTCCTGACCTCTGCACTGTTAATTGGTAGATAATCTCAGTTATAACAGGCTGCCATCAGTGACCTTGCAGTCCCTGTAAGAATGAATATTTGAAGAGGTTTTCTTCTTAGGAGCTTATAATATTATGAAAAGCGAACTCTGTCTGTGAGTGTGGGTTTTCTTGTGTTCACAGCATATCCAAATCCTAATTACAGACCAATTAGTCTGGGTTCAAGCCTTTCAGATCTAGTATCACAGGATTAATGAAAAGAAAATGAATGGGTAACAATATCGTTTCATATGGAGATAAGGATAGACTGAGCATGAATGAGGATCTCATGACATCCGAGGAAAGAATTTCCTCATTCTGTCAGTGAAGTTTTATGGGATATGGTGATAGGATTATGGGAATATTCATGACCAGATCAAGAGGCATAAGGAGTTGATGTATGAACCAGCTTATCTTTTAGGTAAACACAGAGTAAATGGGAAGTAGGACAGCCATTCATTGCCCCTAGGCCTGTGATTTTCATTGCTCTGAAGATGGAAACACGTTCAGTTACAGTTGATCTTTGTTGATGCCGTTTGATTTTCGGATCACTTTTTTAACAGGTGGCAACTTCAGCTCTGCTTTGACATTGTCAAAGACATTGTGCTCTTTCTAGGTGCTATGGGTAACAATAAGCAATAGCACATATTTAAACTTGTGAAGCACCATATAGTAAGACAGTAGTTCCTTCCAGCCTACTGGAGTGTTGTGTAAAGGTACTGGGGTAATTGAGAATGATACAGAAATCGTTTGGCAGCAACTGAATGTTTTTAATCCAAGGTTTACTTCTTCATGGAAAAAGTATCACAATACATGGAAGAAGCAATACATCACTTAGTCTGTCTTTTAACTTCCTTGTGCAGTGTTTGTGTCTGAAACCCAAGTGATATTCTGGGTTTGATGTGTTCATACTCCTGTAAATTGGAGCATGTTTTGTTTTCAGGAAGGCTTAAGCCAGTAACATTTTTATCAAGTTGTCAATGAAAATGATGCAAATTTGGGTATGCAGTTTCTCTATTTCACAGAGAAGTGAATTGCATTCAAAAGCTTCTTTAAATAGAGGCGTTTGGCCTCACATGGTGCTGGTGAGCCTATTGACCACTACCCAGAACTGCAGACACTCCACTTCTACTCTTCAGAAGACTGCCACACTTTATGTGTACTGATGTATTAAGGTGTGTACTGTCAGTGCATAACTCTGCTATTCCCCTATTTTAAAAATAAGTGGACGAGCAATCTGTTTCTTGGTGCTGCTGCTGCTGCAGGAGGCCTGCTGCTGCTAGGAGTACAAGGCAGAGCATGAGGAACTGCTGCTATTTGGCAGTCATTGTAACTGCTCTTTCTTAAGAATAGCTGACATGTTTTTTCAAAGTATTGAATTACCTCGAGACTTCATAATTATTACAGTTAAGCAATCATTTCAATTCTGTCCAAGTATAAAAACTAATAAAGTACCTGTAATATGGAGGCAGTTTTAGTGTGTCTGTTCCCTGAACAAACGCAGCTGATTCAGTGCATTTTGGTGGAATAAATATTTGGTATCCTGTTATTTTAATATGCCCTAATCAGAAAATTAAAATAGCTTTTGTTGGCACAAACCCTTTTTAAAGGTGATATAAGTACAGATTTTTGCTGATGCCATTAATTTTCAAGACTTTAATACGACATGAGCGAGCAGTTGAGTAGGGAAAATATTTGCATTTAATACTGCTAAATCTCTTTGCTTTCATAAAGCCGATGGCTTGATCAATGTAAAAAGCATATTTGGAAAGAAATGTATCAGTTTATACATATAGTATCAAAGCTATTAAGAGCACTAATCTAATGAGAGCTGATCTCCAGTTACCACTGGGAACTGCTGCTCAGTTTTGGAGAGGGAGATGCAGGATTAATAACGTTCAAAATTGGGTTGACTCTGTCCAAAGTCAAAGGATGCTTTTTTTTTTAATGCTAATTTTATAAGCAATGGCAGAGCATCCATATTGTGAGCTGTGCTACGTAGCTGGCTAAGTAGTGTTGTTGGCTTTGTTGCAGAATAGGTTTACACACTGACATGTAAAAGAAAAATACCCACTTTTCTACTTTGAGAATAAAGCAATTCTTCACATTAACTTCATAGGGATGCAGTGATCATGGGACTTTTATTTTTTCATTGTCAGCATTCAAAAGTTATGTTAGCTGAACTGAATCAAGACTTCTTTTTTCTAGTAAAAATCAGCTACTGCTGTTCCACAAATTCCAAACATACAGCTTTCAGCCTCGTATGTAATCTTCATTTAATACTGAAGCCAGCAGGTGCTCTGTGGTAGAAGATAAGAAGTGCTGGGGAAGGGGACACTGAAGTGCTGAGAGTAGGAGAGAAGGGATTTGCCCTTCATCACCTAAATACTGTACTTTAAAGGTGGAAGTCCAAGGCCTCTTCATTCCCTTGCAGGCTGTTTTCCTTCTTTTACTTCAAATAACAATTAAAATTCTCCACTTCTACAATATCAGGGCTATGGGATTTTGTTGAGTTTTGCCATTTTTACTCCTCTAAAATGGGTTCAGCATTATCTGTGGGATTGTGACTGGGTTACTAGATGAAACTTTCAGTTACCTTGGGTACGTTGCTATTGCATTCCTCTTTGAGGTCCTGTTGTTCATGCTTCCCTCCCCTCCCCCCCAATGTTTATGTATCCTGTTTTAAAGGATGCCAACTGTTTCCTTTCTGTTTTGCTGTTACTTCAGCTCAGCAAAGCCCATTTACAACTATGGTATTGATAAAGAGAAGAAAACATTAATATATAATGAATATAGATTAATATATAAAGAATATATAAAAGGTTTATAAAAGGAAGAAAGAAAAACTCAAAACTTTTATCTCAATGAAACTTGCAGCTCTCATCCAGTAGTATTTTTGTTTTATGGAGGGGAAACATTTCTTACGTGTTTCTTCTCTCTACCTTTTCTGTGTATCATAGCACTTCCCACTGCTTCCCTCGGGCTCTTGACCTGTGCTTTTATCATGGCTATGATCACACGCAGAAGAAGCTTCAGTGAGGACGTGGTGAGAGGGAAGCAGGAAAGCTTGCAGGCTTTCAATTCCTGCTAGGTTCTAAATCCTGCTCCATAAGCTGCTTAATAAATCAAATAGGTTATATGGTAACAAGTATCGAATGGGACTGGGAGAAGAGTTGGTGAGAATGCCTAAAACTGTATTTTTCCCAATCCCCGTTGCCTTTTTACTAGTGCTGTTTGAAATTGTGTTCTAGTCATGCTTTTGTAAAGAAGGAAGCCCCCAGCTGTATTGTTTTATATAAAATGAGGCTCTGCCCACATCCTTCTCGTTACTGCCCAAATGCAAGGCAGTGTAAGCCTTAAACATTCGTAATACTGTGCGTGCCTCCCTTGTGTAGAGGGGTGTTGAATGTGGATGTTTGCTTCCCTGAAATTCTGCCTGATGGAAGGTCACTGGCTTCTAACTCTTAGAATGATTAGTGGCATTTGAGACACTTGCTTAGGGAACTGTCCCTATTCTCCACAGCATAGCAGGTGTAGGGCAGTTGTGCTGTGCATGACCTCATGGAAGCCTCAGTTTTTTGAAATACAAGTATGGGATTTCTTTTCTACTGTAAGGCTGCTTTGGGAAATTATAGAATTTATTAATAAAGTGTGATAATCGTGAATTGTGTTTGCAGCAGTTCTTCAAAGTGGACTCTTTCTTTTCTTCTGATGTGGAGAAATTGAAGTAGTTAGATGTTTTAATTGCCATCTCTTTAATTCCTCCAGAAAAAGTTCGGGAAATCCAGGAAAAACTTGAAGCCTTCATAGAAGCCCTCCATCAAGAAAAATAGGTTGTCAAGCAGGTAATGGTGTGCAGGTGATAAAAGAATTATGGCAATTTTTTCACAGTTCAGTATAAAATAATTATTCATGTCTCTTGGATGTATTTGCACACAGACTTTGTGAAAATTCCTTTTTATTCTGTTCCAATGCCTGGCAGCTGCTGCTGCTTGCTTCTAACATGTAAAACTGTACTTTCATATCTGCTTGTAGCATAAAAGCTGAACTTAGTAGGAATACAATTAATGGCTAGTTGTTCAGATTTGGTTACTCTTGGTTCACTGTTTCTTTCTGTGTTAAGAGACAGTCTGTAACGAACTGGAATGAAAATTAAGGCTGCAATTTTCTTGCTTGCAAAGCGTTTTGAAATCTTTTCTTTATAGGCATTATATATTGTAAGTAAAAATCATATGCACTTAGATCACTCCTAAATTTCGTATCTCAGTATTATTTCTTGAAAACAAAGGCCTAAGGGCTCTGATATATTTACATGATTTAAAAAATCTCCTCTTTATTTCAGCAGCAACTTAACACAGGAATGCAGACCTTTCGAGGATACCATGCACAAAGAAGACTGAACAAAAGTGCTTTCGTGTCCCATTCTGTATCTGACCTTTTGGGGAAGCATTGTGAAACATTAGAGAAAAAAGAAAATGTCTCCTGGGATTGAGAAACTCAATCAAAACCGGCCTGCTTTTTTTAATTTTTGAAGCTACTTGTATGTGACAGAAGAGCCTGATTTGTGTCTTGATGAGATAGCCTGGGAGCTTGCCAGAGTTCTTCATTTAAGAGTTCTTTTTTCCTGATAGGAAAAAATGCTTTTGTTGTTGTCACCTGTCTTGTACAGTGGAGCTGGATCGGATTCATAAAGGGATTTTATCTGTTTCGGTTTCTTGGCTGTAAATGCTCTTAAAAGTTTGACATGAAGATTTTGTATTTGTGTGTACATTAAAACACCCTTCAAAGTCATGCCATTTCTCAGTTATGCTCTGTTACTGAAACAGTCTCTGATCACTCTGGTACAGATTTTAAGCATGGTGTTGAGATATTGAGGGGAAATTGTGAATTTTGTTAAACTCAAAACTCTTGAGAGACTTTCAAGGAATTCCAGTGCTTTCAGGTGAAAGTGCAGACTGCTGTTCACTGACACCTTAAAAGGTTTGGCTCAGGAAATGATACCAATGGGGGCTTTTTTTTTACCAGTTCTTTCCTAATTGTTGTTGTTCCTTGGAATCATGGCCGATTACATTTCATTTCCGCCATTGCACAGACTGGTTTCCTTTCTAAATCTTCCCTTTTCAGTAGGCACAAAGTAAACTGATTGTGTAAAATAGAGAAAGGAAGCCTTTACAATTCCAACAAGTCCAACCTTTTCAAGTAAAAAAGCAAAACTATAATTACTTTCATGTTTCTAACAGCTGCTGTAAGACCAAAATCGCTTTGATACGAATGCTGCGCACAAAGTCCCTCCGTAACCACATGGTGTCTGCAGTGCAATACAGTAAAAATAAAAACTAAGTACAGTCATTCTTCTCCTGCATTTTAGTCACTTCTGACAAATGTAAGTGTGATATAAGCTCTGTATCATAGGTGCCTGGTGATTAATCACTGTATTTTTCTGCCCACACTTCGCAACAGATGATCTGAGTACACTTCTGAATAGATCTGTGGAAGAAGGCATTAGGCTTCACACAGTTTGTTTTGGAGTTGTCTCATTATGAAGGTTGAAAAAATTGGTGTAGGTTTATTTTCCTTTTTGGAAAAGGCAATTGATTTCTGACCTCCTGGCAATTGGAAGAGAGGAGCCTGACTCTGTCATAACAGTTACTGTGCCTGTTTGCTCACAGTGAAAACAATAGAAATTTAGGTAAGGTGTTCTCGGATATTCAGATAATTAAGTACTTAGGCTATTGTATGAAAACTTAACATAGAGGTATTCATAAAAAGTTGAGAAGTTAGATACTGCAAGGTCTCTTACTGCTTGGGGACTCTTTTTGTTGTTGTTTAAAACTGCTTTTCTGTAAATGAGTTTTTAAGAATGAAAAAATGAAAAAAGGCTTCTATGATCATCATTCTCTGACAATAACTTTGGAGATGTATATTTGCAGTTCTGAAAGAAGATTCCATAGGCTGTACAGCAATTGAAATAAGTCTGTACTTGCATTAAATTCCTCTTTGTATAAAAAAAAAATACACAAAACTTTTGCATTTACGTCAAGAGATCACTGTCAGAAAATTCTGTGTAATGTAAATGTTGCAAAATATTACATCCAGTGGTCCAGTATTCATCTCTCAGTGTGATGTTCCTGTAGTTCTAGTTCCAACCTCTGTGCTGCTCATCTAAGACTTAGCATGATGTATTCCATGGAAACTAGGTATTTATTGAGTAAAAATGTAACTGAAGGAAAAATAAAATGTGGATTTTGAACACAGTGCTATTGTACCTAAGAGTCATTTGGGCTTTCTTTTTCTCATTTGTTAAACTGTGAAGAAGTATATTGTTATGGTACTGAAACATCTGAGTCAGAAGCGTTGTGTTAGCGCCGAGTTAGTGATAATTATATTAAGTGTTTTATTTCAGAACATGAAATAATGATTACCACTGAGGAATGTTGAAGTAAGGGGTCTGCGAGTTTGACCCAGAACCCCGTGAGTCATTTAAAACTCTCCATTCTTGGTAGAATTTGGTCCTGCAGATGTTCCCAGGGTATTTTTGTCACTGAATGCTGCCATATGAACTCAATCTGTAATGATCTCTCCATATTTTTGCAGAGTGACAGCAGAAATTTTCTTTGAGATGTGTTTCTGTTTTTTTGAGATGCCATAGGAAACATCCCAGTCATGCTTCCTGATGTGGAAGGGATGTACACTGATGAAGATTACAGAAAGCAGCAGGTAATAAATTTGCCCTCCCGTATTTACCTTTTGTTTCTACTTCCTTTGAGTGCAGCTTGTTTGAGAACTTCCTTGAATGAAAAGGCAAGTCTGGAGAGAAAGGAGAGATCTGACTAAAATCTGATTACAAACTACCCTGGTAGCAGGAACTGGAGTATATCCAGTTGTTGCTGTCCCATATATAGACGTGACTGTAGATGTTTGATTTCCAGGCTAGAAAAGCTTTTATGAACACTTTCCTCACCTGGCACTTGTTTTTGTTTATATAAGAAAAATGCGCTATAAATCTCTTGCAAGATGGGGCTCTATGTAGTCAGGTAATTTATAGCTGTCATTTGTTAGAAGTCTGTGCTCTATATACTTTTTAACACAGAAGTTGTGGGTTTTTTTTAATAGGATGAGGCTGTGGTTGAGAATTTTTTTAGCATTTGAAGAAATGCTAAAAACAGAAACAAAGGGGGGAGACTGAAAGAAAACTGAGATTGCAGCAATGGTCCATGCTGTGGTGCTGGCATAGAAAACACATCTCTGTGTACACAAACATTGCTGACTTCTGCCATCACCTCTCTGCTTTTACACACCAGAAAGTGAAAATATCCAACTTGTCATTTTGTAAACAAATGCTAAATCACAGGTGTGGTTTTAGACTGCAGAAGTGACTGATGGAATTAGTACTGAAAGTGTTTCTGGAATGGCTCTTGCAACTATTCCTGAATCAACACAGGAAACTGTTCCAGAAACATTTTTAGAACTGACTCTAGGCAGGCTGCCTGTGTTAGTGCTGGAAGTTAGAGGAGGAACGTGTGCTAAAGTGGCTCTAGAAGTGATTCTGGCAAGGGGGAGCTGGGTCTGGCAGACAGTGTCACACAGTTTCTGAACTGACTGGTGAGTTTCAGGCATGGTTCTGGAGCTGAATCCAGAACTAAGCCTGCTATTGGCTGCAGGATTCATTCTGGAATTAGATCTGTTGGTGCAGTTCTGCAGCCAATTTCTGCTGAAAATTTGCTTACTGTGCATAGCTGCAAACAGTCTGTATTTGCTTTGCAGAACGCTGATACAAGGTCCATGCTGCTGCTAGAGGTAGTCTGTATGGTCTAGGACAGCTTCAGGAGCAGTGCATCCTAATCTGTCAGTGTCACTTTCTGAGCCAAAGATGGATTTCACATACTGTATGTGGTGGTGACAACCAACAAGATGAGCTTTGTTCCGGTTTTTCACCCAAAGAATTTCAATGAGAAGGTTAATCAGTTGGATTAAACCATCCTTAATTCATGTAAAGACATGATGTACTAATTAAAATGGTGTTTTATAAAAGTTTTACAACAGAATACCTAAAATGCAGCAGATGAAGTCAAATACGGTAGATAAGATGAGCCTTTTTAGGTTAGAAATCATTTCACTACAGGAATCATAACCAGAAGTAATTTTCACTTTCAAGAAAGTATCATCCTTGCTAGCCTCACAGAACAGGTGTTAAGCTAACAGCGTGCTCTGTATATTTAAGGATGTCCAAAGCAGTTTTTTGCCTCATCTCCACAAGCCAATTGCCTATGACTTTTAATGCTTAGGGATGAAACCCTTCATTGCAACCTTCCTTACAATGAGCCTGTTCTGGTTCATGTGAAAATCAACACCCTTTTTTGTGTTGCTGCCTGACAGGATGCTACAATACTATTAGCATTTGCAAAGAGTTTGCGTTGTCTAATGGCGCAATCCCCAGATCACAGGCTGCTCAGTTTGTGTTTCTCTATTATGTGAAAGACACAAAGAAGCTGAAGGCTGGCAAAGGCCTGTCAAATCTTGTAATGTAGCAAGCGACCCCAGAGCTTCATTCTGCTTTATATCAACTCTTGTTCCCCATCCCACCCCTTCCCCTGAATGGGCTCTGAGGTAGGTAAATGAATTCAGCAGTATGGTAGGCGGATGATTCCTTTCTGACCTCATTCCTGTACCGTTTGTTTCCAGGCTTGTTGGAAGGAAGGGGACGTATCTGAACCTTTTGTTTCAAATAATTTTCTTGCAGGTTGGGGAGTTAATGCAGACCTTGTCTGAACTCACCCAAGTGGAAAGGGTTGTGGGTACGTGTCCTGACGCGCTCAGTCCCTTGGAATTGCCAGATTAAAGGAGAAAGCAGTGAAATTGCATTCTTGTATGTTTGGCATTGCTTAAACACCTGGACACTTTCTTTATGAACATGTTTATATCCTGTTTCGTGCCTTGAAACATCTGTCTTAAGAGCACACAAGAAGCAAACGGAGCACAAGCTTCAGCCAGCCCAGCGTTAACACCTTGCTGTCAGGAAGAATTTGTTGAGGCTGAGGGAAAAACTGAGTATGGAGTACAGTAAGCAACAGTTTGCAAAGGGCTGTTTCAGACTGATGTGTGAATTTGGCAGAGCACTTCTTAGGTTTGCAGAGTTGGTTTGTTTAGGGATTTGACCTTGGTTTGTGTGTTTGATGACGAGGAAAGCAATGGTTTTCCACATACCAGGACTGAATTCTAGGAGCAGTGAGTCCTTTAACACCAGATCTTCCAGCACTTGCATCCTTCTCTACAGTGCGTCCTTCTGTAGAAGGAAAAATAGAGGGATGTGACCAGCAGTAAAACATGATAGCAATATCATCACAGCTATCCTGCACAGGTGTCAGTTTACCCTCTGCACAGTCACTGCTATGGTGTTTGGGGGGTCATTCTTATATGAAAAGTAACGGATTTCTGAAGTTGTCAACTATAACACAGAAATATTACTCCCTCAAGTGTACGCAGTAAGTTTACAGCATCTGGAGTGTGAAATCATAATTGAATCATAACAGGAAAAGATTTCACGCTCAGTATTCAAGGAAGTATTCCACTAAAGAGAAACGTCGTGGATGATTTAACTGCAATGGCAGCATACATCTTTGGCAGGTGAATGGGTGATGCACGACAACCTCCATGTACTTATTCTAGTAGGAATTCAGTGAGAGGCCTGTTTATGATTTGAGCTCACCAGTTCGTATGGCGCGCGTGCTTTGCAGAAGGCTTCCGCAAAGTGAATCAGACACAGAGACAAATCTGCAATAACTTCATCTAGTCCGATGTTGCAGCTGATGTGAAAAATACAAACAGAAAGGGAATTAAAGGGGTCAGTCACAACCCAGGTAGGAGTGCTTCCTTAAAGCCAGAGATGTATGAAGGATTTTATATTGGTGGAATGTAGCTTGACGGTACAGACAGAGGGATGTTTATCTTATTCTCATGCATGTTAGCAGGTTTTCCATGTGTTTTTGTAGACCTTCTTGATTTTGACATTTT
This sequence comes from Tympanuchus pallidicinctus, assembly GCF_026119805.1. Classification (NCBI taxonomy): domain Eukaryota; kingdom Metazoa; phylum Chordata; class Aves; order Galliformes; family Phasianidae; genus Tympanuchus; species Tympanuchus pallidicinctus. The sequence goes on along the minus strand of NW_026294739.1, from coordinate 12,311,327 downwards.
ATGTTACAATTTGTGTTAAGCTTGAAAAGTAAACTTCCTGCGCTGATTCGGGGCATCCCCAAAACAAGCTCTTTGCTCACATTTCACTTGCGGCTCTTCTGTGACGTGTTTACATATCTCAGGTGGAAGATGAGCTCATCTAACAGCTGTAATCTCAAACACATTGAACCTGAAGCTATTTGCATGTGCAAATTATCTTTGTAGTTTAGGATTAATTACGGACTAAATGTTTCAGCCAAACAGAATTGTTCCCTGCCCACCCCAACTGCTATTATTAAAGGAGTTAATACTTTTACAGGGTTCCACTGCTGGTGGTATGTAGCTCTGTGTATTTACTCACCAAGCATGAATATTGATGATATAAAGCCCTTAAAATAAAAAATCCTCCACTGGTAACAAGAAAGGCTATTACTTCTGTTCTTATCACGTAACACCTCTTCTCTAAGAAGTGGATGAAAGACCAGTTTTTGTCCTGGCCTTTATCTAGCAGCTCTGATCAATTAGATCTTTTTGCAAGGCAGACTTTTTTAAGCTATTGGATATTTATGTTGAAAGAAAACAGTTCTCCATTGCCCAGAGCCTGAACTTTAGAATTCAGCCAGGCTTCTGGCAGCACAGGCAGCGGTGGGTTATCTTGTGAAGGTTCATCTCTGTACCCTGCTTTGTGACATGATTTCATACACCATTTGCTTTTCTTGCCAGCACAGCCTCCTTCCCCGTCTTCCTTGGCCGTTCGCAAACGGCTCCCACGCCAGGTGACACTCTGGGCTGTGATGCGTTGAAGGTCAGATGAGATTTTCACAGTAAAGCCACCTGGCTTGAAATATGTACGCAGTATAATTAATTCGTGCAACTACTCACGTCCCTTTTTGGGGTAGTTTCTTGCATCTTGATTTTAACTCAAGAGTGTAGCACAAACATTATGAATATACCTGTATTTCAGCATACATATTAGGTATTATCATACTTAGGCAACCTCAGAAATTGGGACTTACTGCCTGCTCTATGCGTATCCCAGAACAGAATTCATTCTCGTTCAATCTAATTTGAAAGACAAGTGTAATTAATGAAGAGCAGCAAAGAAGCATTGGAGACTGCTTGGTGATAAGAGGCTGTTTTCACATGGAAACAAGGGAATATTCAGCCACTTGCTGAAGCTTAGGACGACGCTGGGATCATCACAGAAATTGAGCTTTGTGATGAAAAGATTTGCAGCCTGTTGGGCCAAGAGAAGGGATTATAAGAATATTCATGACTCCTGAGAAGCAGCAGGTGAGACCTAAGGCACACATTTGCCCCTCAACCCTTTGCCAGCTCATCCTTTTGGTAAACAGTGCATAAAGGCCGGGTTCCCAGAGTGACTGAACTAAGTTCCTGATCTCCTTTTTCCTCTCTCTCTCTTTTTCTCTATTCTTTATTAAGAAAAGATTGCAGTGCTGTCGCCACTTGTCCCAAGCAGAAGCACAGACTCTGCCTTTCATTTCTAAAGAGTAACTGTGTGGCCAAACTAGAAGTCTTGTGACATTACTTAAGAAAACAGAGTGGTATCTTGGCATCCAAGGCCTCTCTTAAACCATAAATAAAAGCCTTTATTAGAGCTCGGATAAGCTGGAGAGGAATCTCTGTGACATATGTGCACTGTCTTAGGAAAGCACGGGATGAAGCTAACTGGTGGGACCCTGCCTTTAATACACCAGGGCTACGTCATGGCTGTTAGTGTGCTTACTGGTTGGTAAACACCCAGCAACACTGCAGAAAAGCAGTTCTACATAATCTACAGAGTGAAACACAAAGGCACTGTGAATAGCAGAGTTCACAAAATGCTTCGTTTTCATGCCTTGCTTTCTGACTGAGATGTGGGCTGAGAGGGTTTCTCATGACCTTGTCCTGAGTCTGATGCTTCACCTGCAGGCATGAGGTTGCACGCTCAGCACAGCAGGGGAGGGATGGCAGTGGGCTCTGTAGGTTGTGGTCTGGTTGTTGCCAGCCCTTTGAGGCTGAATCAGTAGAATATGCTTGATTGTGGTTTTAATTCACTGTTGTTCCATGCTTTGCAAAAGTGTGTCTGTACTGTTCACTCTGCCCTGTGACCTAGCATATAGAAGCCTGTAGAAGATTTGTCAATGAAGCTACAGCGATCATTCTGCATTAAAGGGAAGGTAACTTTAGAAAGTTTTTCAGCCTTTTTTACAAAGGATATTTAAAGTATTTTAAATCCCCCTTGAAATTTCAGTCTGCAAAAGTAGTCGTGCCTGCCTGACAAAACTGCTGCTAGGCTTAGCTTGTAGGTGTCTCAACAGAAGGGCACTTGTCTATTGTATCCTGGTGACAACCAGGACAAGATTTCAACAGTTTTCTTGTAAATCTGACTATAACTCAATAGCACTTACTTACCTCCTTGGATGTGAGTCCCTAGCTATTGAAACTGACCTGCTGTCTCCTCAATATAGTTTTTCTGTAACAGATGCATCGAGGTCAACAAACTGACAGGCGTTGCTCATTTTACTGCTTGGCAAATATTGAACTAAAGTCTTCAGCACTGTAACACTGTTGACAAATGCAAGATAATGGCATTGTCCTCTTTTGTCACTGTGAAGTGCATCTTTGCATCTGATTCTGGCATAACACACTTTGTAAACAGCAAAGGATGTTGTGATTTGGAGCTGCGAGTGTTTGCTCTGACAATATAAACTTACTGCCTGCTCTCTGAAACCAAACATCCTGTCTCTGCCATGGTTACTTCCAACTGATAGTGAAACAAGCCACTCTCTTCCTGAAAACACTGGAGGGCAACGGCAAGGCTGCTGTTGAAGGAGCCTTTTTTTTTTTTTTTTTTTTTTTTCCATTTTTTCTACCCTCCTTTGTTATGTTGCACATCTACATTGAGGAGATTGGGCTTCAAGAGCCTGAAAGAAGAGAAAAATACTTGGCAGGAAGATGAATAAAAACAACAACCATTGTGAATTACTGCAGTTAACACTATTCCCTCTGGTAAGGCAATACTTTGTTGTAAGCCCACCATTCGTTTTTCTTTGCCACGATAACGCATTAGGAGAAACAAGAGGCAGCTGACACCGAATTCCATCACATGTATACATACAGCCCTTCACTGAGCAGGGCCCCATGCCTCACCTCTTCCTTGTCCTCTCAAAAAACAGACTTTGCTTCTGTGAAGGCCCAGAGTTGCTTTAGTCCCAGCTTCCATAGTTTCACTTCATCATTTCTCCCTTCTGCTTCGCTGAGCACCTCCGGCTCTTTTGCTAACGTGAGGCACCGCTCAGAATCAGACTGGAGCAATTCTGCATGCGTTTGAGTGGGAGCATGCCTCAGAGAATGGAGACACTAACACAGATTTTCTTCTGTGCTACCTTTGGCCCTCGATCATTATAGCTTTATTATTTATTTTGTATGTATGTCCAAGGTGAAACTTAAAGCAGATCTGCCTTCCCTTTGCTTCACACCTCTGCTTTTGCCCACCGTTTTTGTTTTGTGTGTGAAGGTGTTTAATCTTTGTTTAGGCAATGATTTGAAAATGTTAGAGAACTTTAATCAAAACGAATCTTTTCAAAAAGTGCCTTGTTAAGCTGTTAAGTATGAAGCATTAACACAAACACTGTTAGGTGAATCTGCAAAGATAGAGATCCTTTGTGGGTGATGGACCTTGCTATTCCAGGCAGATGCCCACCAGCTCTGTAAGGGACACAGAAGGAGGTTGGCCTGTGCTGCTCGCTGCCTTTTGGGGTTGAACTAATGATGCTTCCTTTTTCTTCTCTATCTCAGAGAACAAGAGAAAAAGAAAGAGAAAACAACAAGAGCTCTGTCTTTGAGGTTAATGTAGTCACATATTAAAAAGAAGTCCAAGGTCAAAGAACAAGGAAGAAGCCAGCACGCAGCACCCAGCCAGGTGCTAAGATGGGACGAGTCCTGTCATCAGTCTTGTCTCCAGTAATTCACAGAGCTGAGGGGAGGGGAGCTGGGATTGTAATTGTGCTCCCAGTAAAAAGGAGAGGAAAAGCTCCACGCTTCAGGAAAGCACCACTGTAATTCTTTCTATATCAGTGAAGGGAGGCTCGTTGATCATGAGGCTGGAAGCTTTTGTGTCTGATGTCAAGTGACTGCTTTTGGGAATGATTCACCTATTGTCTATTCGGTTCTTTTTACCCTAAAGCAGCTGCTGAAGCCTCTATTTCCCCTAAACAAAACTGTCTTGAACTTCCAGGGAGGAACAAGGCCTTCACTGTGCCAGATTTGACTGATATCAAAGCCAGGAGGGAGCAGTAAGACAAGTTTTCTTGCTCTTGCAAAAACAAACTTTTTTCTTCTTTTTTCAGCGATAGTTTTGAAGTGGACAAAGCAAATGAGCAGCCATCAGCCATGTGAGAGAAAAGAGCCCATCCATCTTGCAAGCTGCTGTGTTTTCCTGTCCACCTGCAAACACGCGCAGCAGAAGTGGCTGCTGTTGTGGCTGAGCCTCCTGATGCTGGGTACAGCACAAGCTCCCTTCCCAGCAGCTGTCCAGTACAGGTACCTATTGGGTGTGGTTTTTTCACATACTTGAAGTTGATATTATCCCTTCTTCCAAGTGAGGCAGGGCCCAGCCTCACCTCGAGACTGGGTGCATGGAAGCAAGTCTTAAAACTATTAGAGAGCATCCAAAGGAGGGCTGCAGAGGTGGAGAAGGGCCTGGAGAGCGAGGTGTGTGCTCATGGGCAGCAAGGCAAAACCGCAGCTCCTTTCTAATGGCTGAGGAGAAACAGGCTGGCAAGGAGCTGTACTGATCAGACCTGCAGAGCAAAGAAAAGAGGCACAGTTTGCAACGCGGAGCACTGAAAACCCTGCAAGAAACTACTGAGTTTTAATTGTACAAACCCACATGGCTGATGAGAAATTCAGCCGTGGCTCTTCCACTTATTTCTAATTCTACAGTCAGCACTTTGGCATGGCCTTTCCCCCTGGAAATGCCCCTCTGTAGAAGTATGCTGGGCATAGAAGTATCTGCTTTCTCGGAGTCCTCCTGGAAACAGCACTTCTGTATGAAAAGCTTAATTTGGAGTCAAGGGACAAAAGGATTCCCAAGGAATCGCATCATGTTAGGTGACAGAGGACTGAGGGGATATGCTAAGTCTTCTGTAAAAACATTCTGGGAGAACTCTGGCATGAATTTCCACTTGGTTGTGAATTCCTCTCCAGTAATTTTGCCCGTATTCAGGTCCCTCAATGTCATTCCCATTAGTTAGGGTCATCGCTGTGATTCCACAAGGCTGTGCAGTTTGCTTGCAATTACTGCAATGAACAATTGAGGCAAGGATTAACTCAGAAAAGACAGACCCAGTCAAACACCCACACAGAAAACTGCTTTTTTAGGTGATAAGAAGGAGAAAAGGGTTGGCCAGCTAGCTGTGTAACTTCTCAAGCCAGCGTTTACAAGTTAGATTTCAATCAACACATTGATTTGAATCAACACATTGATTTGATTTATAATAATCCGAAAACCTGTGAGATCTAAAATACACCTGGGGTGATGTGTTTGCTTGGTCTACAAGAGAGATCTTGTGTAATGCATACAGATGGTCAGCTGGGTTTGTTTCGTCAAGACTGATCTTGGGTTTTAAGGTTTGCTCAGTGTTGCTTGGGTCTTCTGACTTATGTGCAGGTTTTCCTGCTGCTTGCTTCCACAGACACTGGAAATCAAAGGGGTTTGGTCATTCTTGGCGGAAATATTTGATCCCAGTTTTTTCTTTATCTTCTTATTTTCTTGAGCAATTTAGAGACATTAGGGAAGGAATAAAATTCCCTTACCTGTTTGCATGCAATTTGTTATATGTATTTCTATTCCTACCATTTGATATTCACAGGTAGCAAAGACCAGAACTTGCCACTGTGATCATCTTCACCAAGCTTCTAACTTCTGTCCGGGCTGAGAGATCTGTAAGAAAGAAACACAGAGGGCTGATACAACAGTTCTCTGTGATGGATCTTGTCAGCAGGTAAATTTGCTAGGCTCATTACCCTCACTGATAAACGTTACCACTCTGCTTTGTCTAAGTCTGTGCTGTAGCTTCCGGTGCTGAGGTTTCATTCTGCTTTTTATCTGCTGAATTAGGAACCATCTTGAATTGAGCGTTTCCTCAGAGCATTAATTATGACTGCATGCTGAACTTAGAGGTCAGTAATTCAGTTTCCTGTGTGCATAAACAAAGTTACTGAAGCTTGGTTTCTAAGTAGACTCTCTCAGCTTCAGCCATAATGTTCTGTACTGCTGCTTTTCAATAATGTGGCTATGTGGGGAGGGCACTCTGCTTTGCCGAATGAGCCAAGCATACAAGCACAGCATAGGAATCTTCCACTGCCTGACTTCAGGCCCAAGATCCTGATCTGGAACTGAACCATGCTTTACACCCATAGAGGACAACTCCAGCCCGCTACCGTCCTCTGTGGAACAGGGCATGCCATGGGCCTTCCCAATGGCTGATGTCAAAATAAAAAGTGCAGTCAAAATAAAATCCTTGCTGTGAGCTAATGACTGCCCAGAGCCCCACCTGCCCATCTGAGGGGACTGACTGGCAGGTGCACCCCTTTCATCTTTGACTTTTTCAACCCAACTTGCAGAATCTGGCCAAACTTTTCATTTGGCGCTAGCACAGTCAAAGCAAGAAAGTTTGTGTCTGAGAAGAGTTGGTTGATGTCTGAATGTAGAGAATATTAAGTCCAGGCGTGGAGAATTCTCTTTAAAAGAGCAGGAATTTCATGGAAATAAAAACAGTCTAGCCCGTTAAGTTCCTCTCGTGGACTTTTATGAGGACAATTATTAATACTGTTGAAAATTATACTCATGAAACTTGTTAATGTGAGCTGTGCTGGCTGCTGCCAGAACAACTGCGCCTTTTACGGCTCATTCGGAGACAGAAATATTCGACAAAGTAGCTTACAGGGTGCAAAGGTTTGCGTGGTGCAGGCTTAGACTAACTTAACATATGCCCTCTGTAGCTTTGGTATTGTCCAAAGCCTAATGCCCATAATAAAAGAGAGAAAAATTGGACCCCAAGTGGCAAGAATGGTAAGCCCTGGGAATTCTCCTAATCAGAGATATTCAGCTATTTTTAGTTTATAATGTTTGGTCAAATAGCAACAATGATTTTTCTTCTTTTTTGCAACTCAGCTGCACGGTATGTTGGAGGGGGTCTAGATGGCCTGTGACCTTGCCTTTATCTGTCGGTCTGTCACCACCGGTCTTCAAAGCACAGCTTAAAGGATCTGAGGCTTCTGTGTGGCCTTGATGTGATCTGCTTTCCTGGTAAAGTTTTTCATTAGTGGGTGCTTTTTTAAGCAGGCTGGAGCTTTCTTGGCTGGCACCGCGGGTTGCTGCTGTCTCTGAGGCTCTCCCGACCCCACAACCAGGTTTAATAACTCTGTACAGCCTGCATTTGCAAGCTTTGTATGCGTGGTGGATGCTGTTTCTGCATGGCAGATACTGCTTCCTGCCCCGTTGAACGGGCTCTTTCTTCTCTCCCCTCACCTATATCCACCAAAGATTGCTCAAAAGAGCAATTATTTTTGAAGTACAGTTGTTCAGATCCAAAGACTGAGAAATGCAGCCATCGCTCTACACAGTGCTTCCCCACCTGTTCGTGGTACTGCCCTTCCTTTCTACTGCTGCTGTTTCAGTCGTGCATTTCTTTTCCTCTGAATCTTGAGAGAGAGAACAAACCTAACAAAAGAGCAGTCATTTTGCTTCAAACCAGTGGTCTGGGTAGCCCAGTATCCTGTCTTTACAGTTGCCAGCAGCACATGCCTGTGACATAGTGAAAAACAGGACAAGTATGTGTGATAATTCAGTGTAGTCTGCCAGCAACACATGGTTCAGGAATTTCTTAAGCCGGGGCTCTTGTCTCTGTATTTAATAAAACCTAGTAAGGTTTTCTTTTATGGATTTGTTCAGAGGCTTTTCCTAGCAAAATTAACTTCCCTGCTGTCTTTTATATTTAACAAAGGACAAAAATCTGTTCTGGGAACGTGTAGTTTCCTTGCATGAGCCCTGCATTGGCTTTTTATAGATACCTGGAAGCAACTGATGGTGAGGCTAAAGTACCTGTTGCAAGCAACAAGAGAGAACTATTTGCTTATGCATACATGTCTAGGTGCCCTGTGTAAAATGACTGGTAGGGCTACGTGTAAAAAACAGAACAGAGATGTGGCTGGGTATGGGTGATGGCAACCTTTCACCTATGAGGCAGATGGGACAGGTTAGTTACTGCAGTTAGAAGGGAACCACGTTGTTCCCACAGTGCGTTCCTGCAAAAAGACTTTGATTTTACTCACTCTGATTTTGCTGCAGCATCAAGATGGACAACCACCAGTCCTGAGTATTTTGTCCATCAATAAACATGTGGGACAGCAGGGACTGACTGACTGGTGTTCCTGCTCAGCATGCTCCCAGGAAATAGGATTCAGCTTCTTCACTTAACACGGTGCTCGGTCTCAGCCGGCTGAGTATCCCATGGAGCCCTTCTGGAGAAGTTCCGAATGGTTACTGTGTGTTGGTGTGAGCAGACAGCCCCTACCTGTGAAAGAAAAATGCTGGGCCCCTCCTTATTGCAAACCAAACCACTGACACACAGCAGCTCTTCTTCCTCGCTTCCAGCAGAAGGGTACAACAAAAACTAACTGTAAATCCAAGGCATGGAAAGAAGGACACCCCTAAAATGTTTTCCTTGCTGTAGTGAGGTTTGTGTAAGGGGTAGGCCGGAGCAATTACCAGCATGCAGCAAGATGCCTGCTATGTTCATTGGAGTGTGTTTCTTTACTACGTGTCAATACAAACGAAGAGCCATTTTTCAGAGTTTGCCGATGGCTGTAATTGAAAAGGCACGAATTGCCCTCAAGAGATTCCCCATTGCTCCACGTTATTATCTGCTGGATGGCAGCTCTATAGGCCATGTATCATTTTTTTCAAATAACCAGTTAATTACTAAATAAAACAACCCAGCTTTCAAGCTGATTAGCCTAGATTAATGACCAGCAGCACGTTTCACTCTCCCCAACAATTTATCATGGAAAAGAACTACGTCTTTAATGATTTAGGTACCTGGTCTATTGAGGCTTGCTCCAATCTGTGCAGCCTCCAATTTGATTTAATTGCTCTTCTTAGTTTGTGACCTGGAAAAAACCAAGTGACAGCTCCCATTAGTGAAGCCCAGCTTGCAACTCGCTTGCAGTGTTACAAAGGCTCGCTGGGTGTCTTTCTATGCTGACTTCATTAAGAAGATATATAGAGGTCAAGTGTCACTTTGGCACAGAGCGAGTACCACGCTGTTTATCAGCTGAAACAGGTTGAATCAACCTATGTATTTTATCTAAGTTTATATTCATTCTTTTTTTTTTAATTGTATGGTTTTTAAAAGATGTTTTCAGAAGTTTCTTATTTTCTTTAATGTTGAATTTACAGACTGGTCCTAAAGGCATTAACTGCAGTTCATTTATTGCTACTTTGGCACGAAAACTTTGGCATTGCACTCCTCTACAGTTATTCAATAAAAGATCTTTTGTTATGAGGACCTATTCACAGCCCTTGAATTTGCTTCCTAATTAATATTAGACTTCCTCACAGTTGTGCTCTGGAGTACAAATGCTCTCTTCCCAAGGATGTTGCTGCAAAGGCGCACTGAATGTGTCTTTAAGTGCATCCTGAATTACTGACTTATTATTGGGTAAATCCCTGAAGTCCTCACTTAGCCAAAATTTCCTCTTAAGACAATGGATCTATGGGAGTTGTCTCATCATTAACTGAACTCCAGCAGTTGTCTGGCACTCAGTGAACTAAGTCATGGTCACTGCCCCTGAGAGCACACCATCTACACGAGAGACAAAGACTAAACGAGGCTGAGAAGATAATGAGGCAGCATGAGCTGGGCTCCTGGCCTCGGCACTGCATTTTGTTCTCGAGGTGTTTGTGAAGGGAGAGGGGGACCTCTGGAACAACACCGGTTGCTGTACTGGCATTAAAGGCGTATTTTGGCATGCGCTGTTGCTGACTGGCTCCTTCATTGTGCTTTTCAGCAGAGAGGCCAAGACAGCTGAAATCCGGCTCTGCTGCAAGGAACAGCCACCGCCACCATGTGAACAGCCGTAGGACACGTGACACGAGCATGCCCTGCCCTGCCTCCGTGCTGCTGCTGACCCACAGGAGCCAGGAGAAGCCTGGAGGGAGCAGGAGCTGTGATTTGCACCTCAGGAAAAGCCAGGTGGGAAGTGTTCCGTGCTTTCACAGGTCAATTGTTACCTTGCTGCAGGGTGTTGCTTTCGTGCTGTCACTGCTGGAGAGGGAGCTCATCCCCGCGCAGAAACCCCTTGCAAAGAAATGCATATTTTGTTTTGTGTAGTCCTTCCCTCTACTCCCAGAGTAGAAATGTCCCTACAGTGTGACACAGTGCAGAGACACATCGGCCTGTTCCCACAGACAGCCCCTTGCCCTCAGGGTGTTGGTGCAGGAACCTGGAGCAGGCCCTGCTCCCAGAGCTGTGCATGGCACATGGGGCGGGTGCTGTGGAGCGAGGTGCCTGCAGGGGATGCAGGGCATGGCCGCTTCTCATGGGCCTGACACGCAATCGCAGGGCTTCTCACCATACCCCCTGCCCTCTCCCTGTCCCTCCAGCTCCTGCGCTATTTGGTGTGTATATGAATCCAGCTGTGAGTGAATGCAGGCAGGTGTAAAGCCCGGTCCTAATCCCCTGGCTGTGCACCGGGGTTCCTGTGGTATACTTTGAACATGTGCTTCAGATCATTGTTTCAGTAGGTAAGACCTGCTTCTCATCTGTGTGAGCCAGTGTCTTATACGTGCTTTGTGGGTTTTCCTAAAGCAGCCTAAAATCTCTTAATCCTCCCTTTCTGCCTCATATCTCTTGCTGATTGCAGTTCTGAGCCCTGGGGCCCAATGATGGCTCCTTTCTGTCACGAGAGAGGGGTTTGGGGTTGTTTTTTTTTTTGCTTTGACGGTGAATGCAGCTGCTGCCAGCTGGAAAAGAGATGTGTGACAGAGGCAGCACGGGTCCCAGCTGCTGGAGTGGGCGGCATTTGGGTGAGGTCTGAGACGTGGGTGCAGCAGCACAGCAAGTCAGCCAGAGCTGCCTCTGTGGCCTGCAAGCAGCCATTAGTGCTGAGCAGCGCAGGACTCTCGGGGGGGAAAGAGGAGAAGGGGAGGTTTCTCCTGTTTCAAATCCTCTCCTCTTACTAATGGGGACAGGTCATGACCATGGGAATAAGGCACGAGGTGTTGATTCATTGAGCTTTTTCTTGTAATGCTGTAGATCTTCATTAATGTTCCCAATTGTGCTTTCTGCTGTTCCCAGTGGGGCCACTTAATGACGTAAAGAGCTTAATAAGGAGAAGCTGCGGTCACAGCTGAGGGGAAGGGTCTGGAGCACTGCTGCCAAGGGCTGGGCTGTTTATCACATGTAGCATCAGCCTCTAAATATTTCCTACCACTGGGACTGAGAGAATCACTTTGCTGAGGTTATCCTGTAAATCTGGCAGGGCAGAAACTGAGACCAAGGAGTGACCGTACTGCGCTGTAAAAGTATCTGGCAGGAATCTGGAGAGGGCTGTTTGTTGTTATGAGCTGTGATACGCGTTGTCTGTGGATGTGAAGTCTTAGATGGAATGCAGTTGGAGTTTCTCCTGGAATTATTATTTTTTTTTTTTCCATGTCCCTTTCTCATTCCTGAGGGATCCTGGAGCAAAGAACTTGCTGATGCTGATCCCAATGTAATAGAGCTATGGGAGCCTGAGCCCTGGGAAGCATGGAACAGTGAGGAGAGAGAGGAATCTGTTGAGTCTGTGAGAGCTGTGTGCCCTAGAGAAGGACAGATAGAGGAGGCTAGAACCCAGGAGAATGAGCAGGCATGCAGGCATAGGCAGGAGTCTTCTGGCAGTTCATTAAATGGCAGATAAGGGGGGCTGACACTGGAACCTGAGTCATACTTGTGGTGCGTTGGAGTGCTGAATATGCCTTAGGCTTGACTTACAGGTGTTTTGGTGACTTTAGATGTGCTTTTTAGCTATGTGAATGTGCCATTATCCTCAGACGGAGATCTCTACATGTGACTGCAGTAACTGCAGGTGCTTTGCTTTGAAACTCCTTATGCAAGTTTAGAAGGGATGAAAGGCTGTATCTGTAGCAATGCAGAGTCATTTGCTCTATGTCTGTTGGAAAAGCATTTTTACTTTCCAGCTAGAGCTTGGACAGGCAGAGCAAGCTCAGGCAGTTAGCACAGTTCAGACCTGGAGGTGTTACTTCAGCAAAAAGTCTGTGTGAGGGCACAGCCCCAGTGCACACTTCAGGCTCTTTCCTTCAGATGTCCACCCAAGAATTACTCCAGCAGAGCTTGTTGAGTGTTCCCTATTATTCAGGATGCTTTCACTAGCACACTGGTGTGTAGGTGGACAAGTTGCAGCCGGGGCAGCAGTAAGACACTGAGCACTCCGGCTTATTAAGCATAGCTACATGCCAAGCTCTTATAACAAGTGTGAATTGATGTTCAGCATTCAGTGCAGAGCAGATGTTAATGGAAGGTCATCAGAGGCTGCTCTGCAGCATAATTATGCGACTATTTTGAGCTTTCTTCTTTGGTTTTAATGCAGATTAGTGCTGTAAATTGTCAAGAATCATGAAGTGAAAGTGTCTGTGAGGCATCTAGACAAGCCTTCCAGAAGTGATGATTCTTGTCTACTGAACTTAAAAGTTCAGCACCTGAGACTCCAATTTCCAAGTGCTTGGAGTGCTTTCCCAGCACTGAAAGCTTTACCCAATTCCAAAGGCTGGGTCATGCCACTAGCATAAAAGCATCTTCCTCTCTGTTTAACCTCTTTGTTGTCCGGGCTCAGCAAATAGAGCAGTGCCCAGCCAGACAGCTGTGCTGCCCCATGTCTTCTAGGAAAAACCCTGCAATGCACAGAGCAAGAAGGATTGCTGCATTTCTCCTAGCTGAGGAGTTCCAGGGAAAAAGAGGGACTGCCAAAGTCAGGTGTGCAGGGGCTCTGTGCTTCCCTGCTGGTTCCTGTATGCAGCACAAGGGCAGGCAGCTCAGCCTGCAGGAGCCCACCTGGAGAGCTGAGATAGGGCTGCAGTCAACAAGTCAGCTGGACTCCATTCTCAGGACAGAGTTATAAAAGGGGTTCTGGTTTCTTGTACTATCTGCCTCTTAGTAATTCAGTCCCTAGAGTGATAGCTGTCGTGGCTCTTCTCATCTCCATTTCTTTGTTCACAGCCTGCCTGTGTGAGTAATATATCCAGGAATATTCCTTCTGTTTCCTACTGAGTGTCCAGGTGTGTGCAGAAACTCCTGCTGTTGCACCCTATGCACGTGGTTATCAATTTTGTCTTTCTCCAATCCTTTTAACCATCTGATTTTTTTTTCTTCTGTCTCATCTGAGTCTCTTTCCCTCTCGAGAGTGCTCCAAAACTTTTGTCCCTGTCCTAACATTTCATTAGGATCACCCTCCACATTGAGGTTATCAACGATAACTGATAGAAAGACGTGCCTTAGTCCTGTTGATGAGGTGCTCCATTAATTCCCTATCAGCCTCACATTGACCCCCATCCCCTCTGGTCACTTGCAGCCAACTCCTTTCGTACCCACCTACAACTCTTACACCAGTTCTGTCTTCTCCAGTTCAGCAAGAACACTTCCCATTTGGTGTAGTATGGAGGTACTGTAGCATACGTAGAAAAAACCTCACGCTCACCTACCTTGTCAGAGAAAGGTGATTGGCACCGACTGCTTAGGGCAAGTTAGGTAATTTTATGTTTTCATATCCAGGGATTTCCTTAGATTGTTGTCTGAGGAGATCAGATCTCTCTCCTTGAATGCTTTGGGGAAGGGTTTCACAGGAGATGTACCAATGCTTGCACAATGCCCATTTCTTCTTCGCTTTGTATCTTATTCCTGCATGCTTCATTCCATGCCCCATGTGCTGTGATGGAAGAGACCTGCCAGCCAGTCCTCCTGCATTTGCCCTAAAACATATCCACACCGTTCAAGTCAAACAAATGACACAAACTGCAGCTGTCCAGATTACTTTCCCCTTTGCTCTTGAACTTTACTGCATGAGAACAGAAACCTTGTGACAGGGCAGATGGAGTTGCTGCTGCCTTTGCAATCAGTAAAACTCACATGGAGGCTGCATTGGCTGATTTTCCAGAATGATGCTGTATCCTGTGCTTGGTTCTGTTATCCACCCGATCTCTTCTCTCAGGCTTACATCTCCGTATTCAAAAACTGGGGCACTGTGCTTCACTAGTTTGTGGCATACCTCGACTCTCAGTTCCTACACAGTAAACAGCAGATCAGCACTCTTGATTTAAAGAGTTAAGGGATATTTTGCAAGATCTACTTCAATATCCTTTATCTACACAGCTCTCATTGCAATGACTCTACTTTTTTCCTGCAGCTTTTGCTGACAGCTTTCTTTGCTTCTCTCACCTTTCTTTTCCCCAGTACTTAAACACTTCATTTAATTTCAGTAACTTTTTTTGGAGGAGAAAGAGGTGATTTGTGATTCAGTGAAAACTGGAACTCTTATCTATGCTTTTCCTCCTTGTTTTCAGGTGCAGGGTCCAGATATCTTTGGCGCCCTGGGCTTTGCTGTGCACCAGCACAGCTCTCCCTGCCCAGAGGCTTCTCTTTGCTACGGCAGCCATAAATTTTCGGCGGTGGCGTTGCTATAGCGATGGTGTCCGATCTCTCTCTGTTAATGTTGCCCTTTTGGAAGGGCCCTGAATAGGCACTGAGGTAGGTAAATGTATGCGGTGACACCGAGCGGGTGATTCTATTCTGACAGATTCCTGCACCGTTTGTTTCCAGGCTTGTCTGAGGGCCGGGACGCGGTGTTGGGCTTTTTGTCCCACGTGCTGCCCTCGCGGGGACGGAGTTAATGGAAGCCTTGTTCGGAGCCGCTGGGGCAGAAATTTTTTTGCTGAAGGAGACAAAAGCGGGCCGGGCCACCTCAGAGGTTGCTTTGGGAAGGCCGTCTCTTGTGGGCTCTCAAAGGAAATGGAAGATAACACTCAGCCCAGGAGACTCATCCCGTGTTTTCCGGCACCCTCCTGCCTGCCCCACCGTGTTGCTCTTGCACATCTGCCTCCTACGGCATCCCGTTGCACGAAGGCCAGATCCCCTCTGTGCTTCTAACCAGGCCCTTTGCTGTAACGTTTTACCCAGCCCCGCTTCTTGAAGCCCTTGGAGCTGGGAATGCAATAGCAGCCACGTGTGGCAGGGCAGCAGAACAACCCCAGCAGGCAGAGACAGGTTGTTCTCCTGTGGAAGACCTCCAAGGCAGAGATTTAAGCCTGCAGTTACGCCGGCAGTGCTGAGCGTCTGCTCTCTGGGGACAGCAACATTTCATCCAAAGGGAAATGCAGTCAGCATAAATTTATCAGTGTGGGCTCTTCAGAAGTGCTTCATCACAATAAAGTATGGCCTTTCGATTCTACCAATTTCTGAAACAGGAAATAATTTCTAATGAATAAATTACCGGGTTTAGCCGATTTCTGCTCTGTAAGGGTTTTAGTTTTTCAGGGGTACTGTGTAAATCTGGGGGGTTATTTGCTAGAGTGCATAGAAGGAAGAGTGTTTTGTGGCGAGTGGAACGTGGAATAACTTTTTTCTATGTTTTCTAATTAGTCATATCAGTCACCCTTATAGCTGTGCTTCTGACTAGGGCTGAACGTGTCCTGTGGTGCAAATAGCTGGATCCACCCAGTTGGGTGGTGGCATTTTTGGCATTATATCAGTTGTACATACTGATGCAGAGATTGTTAATCAAAGGCCATCCATGGGCTCTGATCAATAGAAGACCACAGGCCATGGGGTTTTCTCTTTTTTCTTCTTTTCCAGGAGCCTCTTTTGTTTGTTTTTTCTTTTTTAATTTCCTCCTTAAGCTTTCCTCTCATCCAAATCCTTTTCAGTGCTGCTCTTTTCTTCAGAGAGAGGAGCCATTTCTTCAGAGACAGCAGCATGTAACTCGTATTCACCCAAGAAATGAGGGTTACCTCAGTTGGACAGGCAGGATGCTCAAATGGTGCCTGTGCTTTATGAAATGCTCTGAGCTGTGTCAGGAAGAACATGCTGCAGAGCTGTAGAACATGGCTCTTGCTAGGATGTTATCTGGGGAAAGCAAGACCCCTCCTGTTGTTGATATAAACCTATCAGGAGCGAACTGGAAAATAGAAGAGAGGAATGTATCTGCTTATGTATTTGAAGTGGCTGCTGATACAGAGTGGGAAACAAAGCCATCTTGAGCGTCAGCTAATCTCCACTGGACCGTGTTTTGTCAGCTGGATGCTGGTTTGGCAAACACTTGGATCTGCGGCATGGCATGTATTCATGTGAGCGGTGCCACTGAACGCAGCGACACTTCTCACGTGGGGATGCTTTAGAGGGATGGAGACCCTAATCCAAGGGATTTTGTCAGGGTTAAATAAGGACTTTCCCTGAGCCCAGTGTTAGGTGCCTACCTTAGTGGGCAAGGGGGTTCTTCTTACCTTTAGTCCTCGCTGATTTGAGAGGGCTGTTGGTTTACTTGCTCCTTTTGGTTTTGTGAAAGGGTTCTTTCTCTCTAAATACACATTGTAACTTCCCTTTGCTCTGCTGGGACTGGTGGCCCACAGAAGCCTGCAGGGCCTTGTTTCTGCTGCAAAATGAAAGATTCTTTTGTCATGCAGAATCGGAGTTAAAACTCCAAACACAGATCATTTACAACCATATAGCTAAGAAAGAAACTGCTCTCAATAGCACACAGCAACACTGTCAGCCCCTGTAAATAATCCCCTACACCCTTCAGCACTCTTACCAAATAAGTCTGCCTGAATGAGTTGGGATGCTGTGCTTTATGGATGCCACTACCCATTCTACAGCCTGGACGGTTTTTAAGAAACCCAGAAACCTTCTGATATAATACTGCCATTTAAGAGAAATCAGAACTGAAAAGCAGCTGTCAAACTTTAATTTCCTGGCTAATGAATGGCCACGATTCCATTCTTCAATGATTCTTGACCCTAGAAACAAAATGTATTAGCACTCTCAGATTTTGCACAGTAGTGCTAAATGGGGCATGTAATGTACTAATTTAGTGCCTCTTTAGCATAATCACAACCTACGTGCACAGCTACATTTCCTTGGCAGGCAGCTTTCCTAAGACCTGCAAAGAACTTACGTAGGACATTTCACCCTATTATTCATTTCACTGATGCTTGGGAATCAATATATGTGATTTTTTTCCCCTGTCTTGTCCTCCACAAAAAAGCATGAAATCATCCATTGATCTTCCTGGGGTGATTAAAATGCCAAGAATTCTGTGCTTTTCTCTGCCTGCAGTGGGGAGCTGTGTTTTTGCTCTGTGTCCAACCTTTGAGTCTAAAAGCTTACAAAAAGGTTGAGTTGGTGTATAAATAGTACTTTCCAGAAGAAACACAGGGTCTGCGGGAGCCAAAGGCTGTATTTAGCTCAGTGCTTGGAACAAGTCATGTATGATCAGTGTTCCTGGTAAGCACCTGTGACTCTGTGGCATGCCTCGTTCAACAGCTGCTTCCAATTGTTTGTGATATTTTTATTTTCTATTGTTTCTAATTGTCACCTTTACCCACAGAACGCAGGATGGCTGAGGTCAGGGACATTTGTGCAGGTTTTCAGTTCCAACCCTCTGCCCGAAGCTGTCAGGCAGGGCACGTTGCCTGGTACATTTGGTTTTGAGTACCTATAAAACAGAGATTCTTTGGGCAACTTGTTCTGCTGTCTGGGCACACTCTCAATTAATTAATTAATAAGTAAAAGCGAAGCCACCACATTTTCTTGTGTTTAAGCGCAAGCTGTGTTTCAGTTTGTACAAGTGCCTCTTGTACTTTCTCTGGGCAAATTTGAGTCTTTCTTTGCACTGTTCTAGCAAGGTTTTGCTCTGCTCTGTCATCTTCCCTTTATAAATTAGTGCAAATGAGGGGACGTTTACAATGCACTTTCAGAGGACTGCGATGCAGATGGAGATACAGAGAGATTCTGAATACGTTACTGCAATGCCACCCCAGGATCTGTGTGGCGGTTTGCCTGCTCCTGCCTGGTTTACACAGATGTACAGGGGATGTCTGCCCTGATTCTGTTACAGAGGCAGGCTCTCCACTTCCACAATGCAATTCAGCTACTTTTTATTTACTGCTTCAGCATTTACTGGGTCTAAATGGTACTGCAGCCTGTGTGAGGAGTTCTGCCTATCTGTGTGATGTCCAGTGAGCAGAGAGCTGTGTGTGCCATGCTCCTGCTTGGGATCTGTCACGGAATCAATCCCTTTATGCGTGTGCAGCTCAGACAGAACTGCACACAGCACTGTGGGGGTTCGACACAACCTGACTGGGACAAGGCATCTCCCCAGCAGACCTGCCTTGTGCTGGAAACAGGCTGTCTTTGTGGTTACAGGAGAAGGTGTGAAGCTCCGCACCTCTTTCTGCTCTTTGAATGTCTCAGCGCTGCTGGAGGTGCTCAGCCAATTAGTGCAGCCAGTCCATTTCTACGTGTTTTTATTTCCATGTATAGGCTGCACTATAGAGAGAAAAAGCTGGAGACGTGCCAGTCTTTCCAGAAATTCAGGAAAAGGAAATGGGATTGTTAACTGAAATGGACTGCACCGGTGCCGCAGTTCCTTGGGCAGGCAATGTGTGCCGCAGCACTGTTGCCCCAGCAGATCAGGTTTGCTGCAGCTCCTGCAGGACTGGGGTGTGCCACAACAGCTGGCCCTGTAAATGTGGGATGCAGGGCTGCTTGGTTATCCAGGTGAGAACCTGGGGAACAGGCCAGGTTCTTTTATGTGTTACCCTGCATTTGTGTGTGTGACTGAGACCTGCTGCAGCAACGCAGTTTAAGCGTTTCATTTGTGCTCAGGGCTCTGCACTGTGGAGCATCTGATTGATGTAGCAATTTTTCTTTCATCTCCGGTAATAATTAGCTTTAATACTTAATTACAGCCACATTTTAGACTATAAGGATGTTCTTTGTGATAGGTGCCAAATAAGTTACTATTAAAATAGTAATTAACTACAAAAAAATTTTTTTTCCTTAGAATTGCCATGTGACATGCACACAACTTGCTGCTGCCCCTTACTGTGGAGACAGAAACCTGCCACTTCCTACTGATGTCTGTTCTGCTCTGAATAGAGTCAAATCTGTCTGCTCAGTTCAGAACCTGTTTTTCATGTATTACTTTTGAAGATGGTTATCTTAAAATGCTATATTATCACATCTACAGGCCTTAAAATGTGGCTGAACCTGAGGACTCTTCGAGACAGCAGGTGTCTGTTCAGCAGGGTTGTTGGGTCGCTGTGAGTAGGGAACCCAGCTTCTCTGCAAACCTGGGAATGGAGCGGGAGGCGCAAAGCCTCGTGTGTGAGTGATGCCCAGACCCTGCTGTGGTTTGGAGGCTGGCATGAGGCGTGCTGCCCCTTGAGAGGATGGGGAGGAGGCAGTGCTGTCAGATGTGTCTTTGGGGTCATAGGTTGCCGAGTCCAAAACCATGGGTCTCAGGACGATAAGAAAGGCACAGACTATGCATTTAAGGTCAGGTTTTCTAGGTATACTCTTCCTCTTGTAGCTCTCTGTGTTGGATGTTTCAGTACCTTTGATGAAAACTTCTGCTCTTTTAGTAGCTGACTTAAACTTGGCCCCACCACCCTAACTCAAACTTTATTTGCCAGCCAATATTCTCCTTACGGCAGCTAACCCAGCTGACAGTTAATGAATCTAACTCTTGCCAGAAGTGAAAAAGTGCACTGAGGTGTGGTGGACCAGGAAGGCATGTTGAATTCTCAGCCATTAGTGCAGCAAAATGCTGCCTGTGCCAGTGGCTGCAAGGTGAAGGTGGGAGCAGAGTTAGAGCAGTGCCAGGGCTGTGGGTGAGGTTTCCTGCTAGTAGCACTGACAGCAGTTATTCCTTATGAGCCTGGGCACAATCCAGGCACTGCTGCTGGAAGACGGGAGTGCTCTGCTCTATGGAAAACGATGTGTGAATGGCAGCCGAGCCGGGCAGCAGAGGCTGAACGTTTTTCTCGGTAGAGATTACTCGGTGCCACCCACATCATCAGAGCTCACCCACAGCAATGCTGCTTGTCCTTTTTCAAATAAAACGTGGGTTGTTTTGCACATGTTGCACGTAGTTAGCAAACCTGGTCGTGGTTTGCAGAGGCTGTTTCAGCTGCCCAGCACCTGCAAGCCGCAGGGGTGCTCTGCACCCAACCCTGGGTGGCATATCCCACTCGTGCTCTCGGCAGCTCCGTTATTTCTTTGCGACAACAGAGGGCACCAGCGGCCCTTGCTTAGTGCAGGGTTCTGCCCTCCCGAGCTCCCCGGGACGCGCAGGGCGGCTCCTACGCCTTCGGACTCGTGGGAGAAAGCTGCCCTAACGCCATGCACATCCTGCTCCTCAGGTCTGGGAAGATGCGTGCAGTGAAGCCGGTGGTTTGTTCCCACTGGGCCAGCGTGGGTGTTTGTGAGAATGTGCAAGTCTGCAAAGAGCAGCGCTTTGGATACAGCTGGCAAAGGTGCAGCACTGCGAGTGGCTGGGAGCAGGGAGGGCTTGCACGCAGGAGAGCAATGCTGGGCATGTTTTATTCTTCCAGTGGTCATTCTGCATCTCCAGCTTAGCGAGGTTCAATCCTGCTGCCTGCACCCAAGCAGAAGCTACTAAAATGTCAGGAATCAGTTAGTCTGCAATTAAACAGTTTGTATCTGAGGCTAGGTCTGAATCTGTCCTGCATTACATCTGTTTGACCTCACTGACAGCTGTACAGCATGTGAGAGTTGCCTGCAGGGACGACCCTGAGCTAGCTCCAAGCTACTCCCTGCCAGCTTTCCCACCAGAGCAGGGAGGAGCGCAGTGCAGACTGGCTGTTTGAGCCTGAGATCCCCAGCAAACCTGTCAGCCCTCAGAGCTGATAGGCAGTCCACCTAGAGGTAATCCCAGCAAAGTTCCCCCAAGGGTGATCCAGGTATGTTCGTTCCCCATACAGTAGGAATGGGTCTTCTTCCAGTCTGCTCTGCCACGGATGTGCAAATCCTCTCTCCTCCTCTCTTACCCCCTTATGTTTATCACTTCTGCAGGTGCATGCTGGTGTAGGCTGCCTGTGGAGAGATGCAGAGACATTCAAGCTGTTATTTGTTCTTCTCCTGAAGCACAGCGAAGCAGGTAAGCAGCAGGCACTGTTAGTTAGGAGACACATCCTGACAATGTCAGGTCACAGAGCTGTACATGTGAACCATAACCTAGAGTCCATACTGGGGCCCCATCCTATTCGGTCCTGCAAATTTGATATATCTTACTTTTTGCAGAAGGACCATTTGCATACCAGAAGGTTTACTCACATGAGCATGGGATGTTGGATGGTCTTTTTATCCGCAGCCTAGAAAAACGAAGGTCCCAAGCTTCTTCTACTGCCAGGGGACATGTGAAAGCTTTGAGCACGTGCTACAGAGATAAGTAGAGACATATGCCTTATGCCAGGCCAAGATGTTTTTATAAAGAGCTTCTGGCCACGTCTGGTAAAACATTTAATAACTTTTCTGCCAGCAGCCAAAAGGCAGTCATATATTTAAAAGCAGCAATAAAAGTTCCTATGTGAGTCAGAGTCCTACAGAAATCCTGCTAGTGAATTTCCCCATGGTAGCCTGCAGGACTAGCTGGAAAAAAATACCACAGAATTCTACTGGTATTAAGTATTTTTTAACAAGTCCTTGGAAGTGGCATGGAATGTCTCTGCAAAGCCCCTGAAACCAGATTCCAGGCTGCGTGCAGCCTAAACAGCAATGCTGGTACTTTTTACTATAGCCACAAATCCTATTTCACTCCCAAGGGATCACAGAGAGGGTAGTTTCAGTGTGACCTTTAAGTGGCATCTCACTGGCTTATAGTAGACTATGCATTAGTACATATTCCTTTAACCTGCAATCCAGTGTGCTCAAATGTCCCTGCTGCAGATGGAACAAAGTGCTGCCGTGACATGTGCGTGGCCTGGCCTCAACTCTCCCTTCTCCTTTCCTGCTGAGCTCTGCTCTTGTAGTGCTAATGAAGTACATCTTCTTTTCCTTTCAAAGTCCTCAGGTGATCCCTTTCCACAATGAGACCCTGGGCTTTTTTGGAAATGAATCTCATTAAGATCCAAGGCCATGAAAGCTTCTCTGCTAATTCTTCCTGCTGCTAAAGCCTTGTCAATAGCCAGCATGCCCTGGTTTGGCTCTGCTGCAGGCAGTGGTGCTGGAGGCCCAGCGCTGAGCAGGCACTGGTATCTCAGAGCAGCTCCCTCTGACTCCTGGCACACGAGGTCAAGGATGCAAGCATTTGCCCTACTGCTGCTTTCCTGCTTATGCAGGAGTGAAGCTAAGAGAGGGGGAGGAGGGATGATGCACATGTGCTTTGGTACTCCTCCATCACTGTGCTGAAGTAGCAAGTTGCTCTCTGATCGTATTTTGCAAGTTGCTTCCACACAGCAGTGCGGGTCTGGTTTAGATGCCGATCTTTGCAGCCTGTGGAACTGATCTGGGAGCGCTGCTTGGCCAGAATTCCCCACTCACCACCCCAGGAATTTGGCCTCCCTTTCCTGTGACCTCGTCCCAGGCAAAGATTCTACATGGTGCTCCTGCAGTGTGCCTGCTTGGTGAACAACCGTCCTGAAGATGTCTGACCTCTGTGCAGCCGTGCCCTTGGCTGCCTGCTCTGAGCACACAGGAAAGAGACAGTGACAAGCTATCTGGTTACCAGCCTCGGCCATCGCCTTTCCTCCTCCGGGCACAGGATCTCCCTCCTGAGTGTCAGGAGAGACTCATCCAGGAGAGCGTTTGACAGGGCAAACTTAATACCAGCCTGTTATGACTTGTTGCAGATTTGGGTAACACATGGAACAAACGCTCTCTACAACGGCACTCTTCTCTCCTTGGAAGCCCTGGAGAACCCTTCTGGTCTCAGCTTGCTGTCCCAATTTGTCATTCCCAGAGGCTGGGGGAGGAACTGGGTGTGAGCAGCAGATCCCATGGCAGCACACTGCCTGTGTGCAGCATGCCTCGGGGTCACTCCCACGAGGATAGCTGCAGTGCCCGGAGCAGCTGCAACCAGTTCATGTCAGCACAGATTTACTCATTGTGGGTGTGATTATCCAGCAGGACAGCAATCGAAAGCAAGATCCCTCCAGCTTTGGACCGTCATAGGGTCTGTTGAGCAATTCAGTGTGTTTATCTCATAATGATAGTGCAACCCTGAGGCTTGTCTCTTTTAGGGCCTCACCAGTGCGGTGCCTGGCTATTACATCAGAGTTGATGTTTGGACCCATGGGTCATGCTCCCAGGAGGAGGGGAGGTGACAGTGCATGTTGTCCTTTGCGTTTGTCTCCCTCTGTGCTTGCATTTTTTACCAGAGAAGTGCCAGAGCTCTGGGGCATACAGGGGAATTCAGGCTAAACAGAACACACAGAGCAGCTCTGTGCTTATCTTCTGTTAAAATCCTACAGATCTAGGATGGCACTGGTGACGTCTGCTCTTGCCTGTGTCTGTACATGCGTTGCATCTTGTGAATCAATGAGCATTTTCCAGCATGGGTAGCATAGAGAAAAACAATTATTTTTTTCTCTGCCTAATGATAAGCAAAGGAAAACACTCCATTTGCCCATCAGATGCTGATGTACTCTGGCTCAGGCATAAGCGGTGGATCTGCTTGCAGCACTGAGAAAACAGCATCCATCTCCAATGCAGGTTCTCATCCCCAGCCTCAGCATCCAACCAGGGAGCACCAGCAGGAGGGGATGGTGTCCTGGGTGCCTGTGCAGCTGCACCGGTCACTTTTTGTTGATGGGATGTACAGATGCTGGCATTACCTATGCTGTGCTGAATTCACATTGCACAGCAGTCCACGCAGTTGTGATTCATGGGGAGCAGGAAAACCTACTCTTATCTTCAGGGAAAAAACTGCAGAGCTTCGGGTTTCAAAGCCCTCACTTCAGTGGAATTACAGGTTCAAATCCTGAGAGGGTCAAACAAGGTCTTTTTTCCTCTGAGACGGATGGAGTGTCACGCAGTAAATTGCCTATGATTCTCTTTGTTAGATGCTGTGTTACTTTTAAAATGCATCATGACAAATCTTGGCTTTCTGCAAAATAAATAACCGCATCATTTATCAAAAACGTTTGCTTTCAGAAATGTCGCCACTCTTTTAAGGCATTAGAGACTCCTGGGAATGAGAGAGACCAGAAGAGCCCAAGATGCCACTTTTCTTTTCTTACTCCATTGTATTTGACATTTCACTTTTTTCTGCTTATTTGAAAAAGCCCCGGTGAGGAGTGATCCCTGG